>NW_027510702.1:1878000-2504000 GCF_048772815.1 Callospermophilus lateralis
TGTTAATACTTTATTTTAAATCTTTTTTTTTTCATTCATTACTTTTTCTGGATTCATAAAGCTAATAGTATTGATTCATAGACTTGAACAATATTTCAGCTGAGGAAAATGTTTTTCTATTTAATATTTGGTTATTGCTTGCTCTCAATTATTCAGATTTCTTTCCAGGCAGGGTAGGATCATAATTCTCAGGCTTACTAACACTGATCTGTCCTCTATAATGCATTTTCTTTTATAGTTTTATTTATTTATTTTTGTTTTATCTAGAGAAAGTTAGTGATTTAGTTTTCTGTAGTATGATTTCTTCTTTGTTTTTGTCTTCATGTGGACACTCATTAATTGAGCTATTAATTTTTAATTCCCTTTCATCTTTTAGCTAATTCTATATTAATTCTTAGTCTGAATTAATTTTACTCTTATGTGTTCCAGATTACCTTTCATAGAGCCATATTTTTCAATGGACTGAGTAGAATTCAAGTTTCTAGAATATTTATTTACTTTGGGTTATTATAAATTTTAGAGATATATTATTTTGATGTTGAGTTGTTCATTTTCCTTGTATTACAAAAACTTTTATAAGGCCTTCTCTTTTTTTCCAATTCAAATTTGGATTTAGTAAGATCATTTCTACTATTTGTTTGATCTAGTATGACATTAAGTCCTCTTTCTCTGTCTGTCCTTATGCAGGCTTTGTTTATTTCATTCCTTTATTTCCTTTCAGAACCTCAGGTGGAAGCCAAGTTGATCAGCAGGGGTCCAATTTAAGTCACTAGTTCATGAGGTAGATTTTCCTAGGTGGTTCTTCTACACTGAAAGAAAGTTATCTCTTTCTAAATATTGAATTCATCACCTACTAACATGAAATGGAATAGTAATTCATTCTGTAGTTGTATTTTTTTTTTTGGTACAGAGATGCTTAACTGCTGGGGAAACAAAACAGTCTTTTTTCCTATTTATTTTTTTTTGTTGTACCAGAGATTGAACCCAGAGGTGTCTAACTGGTTAGCAACATCCCCAGACCTTTTAATTTTTTATTTTGAGACAGAGACTCACTAAGTTGCTCAGGACCTCATTAACTTCTTTCTCTGTATATGTAAAACAATCCACCTTATATCCCATTAGACATAAAGAATAAATCAGACATAAAGACTAAATTAGACAATTATACCATTAGATATTTTTTACTATATGATACGAATTATTATCAAAAGCTTAAATAGCAAGTATATACCTTAACTAGCATAGCATTAAAATTCTGTTGTTTTTTTTTTTTTTTTTTGTCTTAGATATTTTCCTTAAAACTTCTAGTAACACAGCCCAATAGACCAAGTGGTATTAGTGAATTTTTGTGGTACTCATCTTCCAAAACCATACATTTTTTTTTCCTTTTTCTGAAGATTACTTCAGATCTGACAATTTTGGTACTGGAAATATCAGTAATCTGTTATGCCATTTGTTTAAAAATTTGCCTAATGAATTTGAGTCATATATTTCTTTTCCTTAATTATGCATACTGACAACATAGTTTGAATGAAGTTGAATCCCATTCACTGGGTTCTAGCTCTAAGTAAACAAACAAACAAACAAACAAATAAGTCTGCCTGAAACAATCCTAGTGTCAGTTATTGATTCTTGGACGTAGAGTTCAATATTTCTTAAACTAAACTTGGCAGGTGTTCTTTCCTCCAATGCAACTTCTCTCCAGGGAGAAGGTAGTGAAGACAACAGCTAATGGAAGTTAAGTGGTCATTTTCAACTCTTACACTTCAGTCATTGCTCCAGTTGCATTCGATATAAAGATAATTCTGCTCCTTAAAAGGTCACTTCACCACAAAATGTGAAAACCTTATTCTGTTCTCCTGAGGAAAAGTTCTATTCCTGTCAGAGTTAGACAAGATAGTGCTTTGGATCGCTTTTTCTAGTTTTTGGTCTCACGCTCAAATTGCATGCTATTTGGTATTTTCTAAACATTCCCATACCTTGCCAAATTCCCATTAGGGCATGGATAATTTCCAAATGTTCCTTTGGTAAATCCTTACAGAGTATCATGGTTTCCAAAGTCAAAATATATTAGATACCAGAAACTCAGTGGTTATTTAGATATGATTCCTACCTCTAGTATTTAATGGAATAGTGATTTGTGATCTACTCAAAACAGGAAGTCATGTTGTTGCAATAAGAAATGTAGCTAGGACACACTGAATGGACAGGTTAATTTCAGGAGGAAATGTTTGAGGTCAGGGAATACTTCATGACAGAATCATGAGCTGCATTGTGAAGACAGTAAAATATTGCCAGATGTACAGAGAAAGGAAAGGTTTTTCAGGTGTGTTATGAATGAAAATAAAATAATTTAGTTTTTCTAGAATGCAATCCAAAGATTTGGGTGGAGATAGAGGGGAGATTCAAGAAAAAAGTCTGAAGAAATGGACAAGAACTAGCTCAAGGTGTGGAAGAGGGCAGCTTATATTCATCATTACCTGTTTGAAAACATTGAGGAATATAAAAATGAAAAGTAATATGATCAATTTTGTGTTTCAAAGAGGTTATTTTGCCAGTAGGATATGGAGATAAATGTCTTTGTCCTTCCTAACCGTTCTCATAACCACACTAACGAGTTCTTTCCTCCAACTCTAAAACTTGTATCCATTTTGTGCTATCAAATAAAATGCCAAACTACGTAGCATACCTTCTGTCCTTCACATCTTGCCTCAAAAACACCAGCACCACCAGAATACCACCACCACCACCACCGTCACCATCATCATCATCATCATCATCTTCAACAACATCTTTTCTTTTTCTCTTTCCCAGTCTACTTCATTTATACCAAAATAGCTACAGATGTTCTCCCTTCTGTGTTTTGGTTAAAATAAAAACTTCAAAATATCCCACAGTGCTTTTCAACATAGGAATTGCTCTCTTAATGTTGTTGAATACATGAATAATCATCTTTAAGAAAATTATTTTTTATTGAAATTAAAAGACAATAAAGTTGTTCATGAAGCTTCCAGATTTGAGTAGGAACAGCAGGAAATATTCCCATAGCCCCAATGTCTCCATGGCTAAAGGATGCCAGTTTTCAGCACCTTTGCTCTGTGCATACGGTTCCACAATAAGCAATTTGCACACACAGATGACATACTTTCTCCTTCCCATTTTCACCTGAAGAGAGTATAATATAGAGAACAAATTAAGTTAGAAGGCATCCAACCAAATCACAGCATATTAAATGCACAATGTAAAATTCTTTGATAAAAATTAGCAAATTAAGGGTAAAACTTTTTATTTGATAGAATAAGACTTTGTAAATCATGTTAAATGATAATTACTTTCTTTATGTAAATAGCATAAGATATATGTTATTACAGAATTACTTCTGTCATGAGCTACAGAAGACATGATGGACACATTTATGAAAAATTCCTTAATTCATAGCCAATATTTGAAGAAAGATTGGAAGATTCTGGGAATAAGGGAATAGGAACACAGATGGAGTAGAGAAGAAGGAGATTTCACATCTAGAATTCATAATCCCCAGGATAATTTCACCTAATAATCAGCACTCATTTTAGATAATCATATTTTAGATTCTTACAATGGTCAGACTAAACTTTTGTTTATTCCATGTATTTCTTAGGGTGAAGACGGCTTTCCAGGATTCAAAGGTGACATGGGTCTTAAAGGCGACAGAGTGAGTAAAAAGAAAATTTATACTAATACATAAAATTACATATTATACATGCATTCTAATCTTGAAAAATAGCAAGTACAGAATAAAGTAAAATGTTTCTATTAAGATTTTTCTCACTTGAGGTTTTCCTTGAATATCACGCATTTTATGTTTCTTAGAGATAGAATAGTACCATTTGCTTACAAGTTTGTATTACTTTTGTAGGATGTAGAGTCTTCACAGGGTTTTTAGGGTCTTAATTTATCATTGTTGTTTACTTTATTCTTATACTTATTTTTGTTGTTTATCTCTTATATTTACTTTTGCAGAATCTGCTACTGGAACTTTCTAGGTATGGGGTTCCTATTTGGTTCTCAGAAGACTTCTCAATTTTAAAGTGAATAATTTCATAATTTCTATTTCCCTTACACAAAATTAGCAGGAATATTTAAACTTGACTCAAACATAGTAGATCAGTTATTATTCTTTAGCAGTAAAAAATTTGAGTTTGCTCAGCAATTAGGTGCAGATAACTTAGAACTATCCTAATATTTAGGTATACTTTGAAAATAGGATCAGTAAACAAAAAAACTAAGTTAGTAAAAGAATAATCTTTAATTGATTATTAGTATTTCAACAACCTATGGGGTTATGGTTTTCACATATGATAAATGTCTAGTCCCTCACACAAATCATGATTGATAGTTTTGCTGACTACACAATTCTAAGTTGGAAATCATTCTCTCAGAAATCTAAAGGTATTATGTATTCTGCTCAAGAATCACACGTTGCTGGTTTATAAGTTTTTGAACAGTAGCTAACATTAATACAGCAGTTGATGCACAGTAATGTATCATGCAAAATAGCAAATATAGTTTTAAATTGTGTTCAGTAAATGTATTGTAATTTTTTTAATTAGAGTAAAAAAAGTATAAATCTAAACCATAAGTCTTGTATTAATCTGAAAAAATCTGAAATTTTGTATCTTTATGAATAATAGATGTGTTCAATAAATGTCCATCTACCCATCTACTGAAAAAGAAGTTAGGAAAACTACCCCATACACAATAGCCTCAAAAAAAAACTTGCAAATAAATCTAACAAAAGAGGTGAAAGACCTCTACAATGAAAACTGCACTTCACTAAAAAAAGAAACTAAAGAAGACCATGTATGTATGCATTGTCAAACAACTTCCACGATCAGGCTAATTAGCATAGGCATCACTGCACATTGTGTGTATGCTGAGAATACTTAAGATCCATTCTCTTAGTTGAATTAAAGTATAAATACATTATCATTAACTATAGTCACCATATTAACTTATTCCTTGTATACCTACAATTTACAAGCTTTAACCTGTAGTATTTTTCATTCTTTGGCTATTTTATTTAGCATATGTGCTCCTGTTTATCCATGTTGTTGCAAATGGGAGGATTTTCTTCTTCTTTAAGGCAATTGTATATACAGACATACCACAATATCTTTATCCATTCATCAGTAGAAGGACACTTAAGTTGTTTCCATATTTTGGCTATTATGAATAATGTTGTAACAAACATAGGAGATAGTTATTTTATTTTCTTTGGATGTTGTCTTAATTTATTTTCAGTAACTATAGCAGATTACCTGAGGCTGAGTAATGCATTAAAAAAGAGATTTATTGGCTTAGATTCTGGTGACTGAAGAGCCCAAACAATATAGTTCTGGCATCTGGCAATGGAACTGACTACATCACAACATGTCAAAGAAGAAGACAGGGTATTGTGTAAATCCAAAGAGACTGAGGGGAGATTGAAGGCTTCCTTTATAATAGCCTGCTCTTGGCAAAAACCAACCCACTCCTTTGAGAGTAAGAACTCACCTTTGTGAGAAAAGCATTAATGCATTTTAAAGGCCACCAATACCTCTGAAAAGTACCATTACCCAACACTCCCAGATTGGAGACCAAGCCTTAAAATGGTTTTTAGTACAGAAAAACTATACTCAAACCATAACACACTATAACAGTGGCTTTTACTTGAGAGAGAGGGTCAAGAGTATCTTCATTTCTGGGAGGTTTGTGATAACAAGGGACATTGGTTGCCTCAGCAGCCAAACGTGCCGCAAGTGAACCCTCACCTTTCTTCCTAACTATTTCCAAATATGCCAGGTGTGCCAGTCTCCCAGAATTCCTTTTCTATGCTTATTCTCCAGTTTTTGCTCCATTGTGTTACTGTAAGTTTGTGATTCACCCCACGAGCTTTCCTAGATATGTTTTTGGTCCATGGATGACTGATTGCTATATTTGTAGGGGAATGAAGGCTCTTGTCTCTTTTCCCATAATATTCCTTTTATTGAATTATGAACTTCTTGAAGTAATTTTTAAATTTTTAAATCTATTCCATTTTGTTTCCCATCTGTTATCTTTCTGTTGAGTTTCTTTGGAGATTTTTCTAAACTTTACATTCCAAGTTTTCTATTGAATTTTTATTTCAGTTATCACACTTTTGATTTCAAGAATTTCATTCATGAAACATATTTCCATTTTTTTTTTTGTGTGTGTGTGTCTTGAAAACACTAGAAATTTTCTTCATACACTCAATTTACATCTTTTATTAGGTTTAAGTAGCATATAGCTTTACTGTTAAATACCTTTTACCAAGTACTTTTGCTTATTTTTCAGAATGCCATTGATTTTTGTACTTCTGTGAATTTATTGTCTCCCAAAGCCCCATGTGTTAAAACTGTAGACCCCAGTTTGATCCTATCGGAAGGTGGTGGACACTTTAAGAGGTGGGGGGTGGTGTGACATGTAAAATTTTGTCACTAGAGGCTTGCTATTGAAAGGGACATTAAGATTCCAGCCACTCCTTCCCCCCCCCCCTTTGCTTGTGAGTAGGGTATTTGGCATGAATTCACTGAATGCTAATGGAGATCTTCAGTGCTCAGCATGATTAAAGTTTGACGATGAAGTTTAACAAAGACTAAAAAATGTGAACAAGTATGAAGTTTAACAAAGACTAAAAAATGTGAACAAGTAAATATTTGGACCACATCTCTGTATGATGGTTAGTTTGCTTGGTGTGAATCCACACAGCTTCTTAAGACTTTTTAGGGAAGCTTTAGAGAATATTCTTCAACTGATTTTGCTTTCTTTCATTAAGAGTTCAAGTTTAAAATGCCAGTAATGTACCAAATTAGGTGAGTTCATTTAGATGACATCTACCCAATTTGCTTTTCTCTGGGAACTGATGGCTCTCACATATGACAAGGTTCTAAGTTGATTGCCTAATAGCCAGTTGGCTGATATATCAGTCCACCCCTTGGGCACAGGCCATTGGACTAAAATTGAATACTTGATTCCAATTGGGCAGCATTTATTAGCAGCAATTTAGATTTTCTCAGTAAGAGAGCCTACTCTTTGCTATGCTGATCTCTAGCTACAAAATTTTGAAATCTTTCCACTTATTAAAACCAAATAAAATGGAGTTTTCTGACATACAACAGTGTGATTCTATGAAATTCATTCAAACATAGTCAATTTCCTTTTGGATGAACTTCTTCAGATAATTATGCATTCAAAGTGCTACCAGGATTTTATTTATGCAATTTCTCAGCACCTTTTATATGAAATATAATAAGCTAAACCTTATATTGAAAAAATACCTGTTATGTACACATAGACCCTGAAAAGTTCAGGGGAAACATTCTCCTCACTGGCACCCACTGATGCTGATTCTTATTCTGTGCTGGAAAGAGAGACACGGAGAGTGTAATTGCTTCTGTATTCAGTCCTTGATCACTGAGGAAAGTCCAAAAGAGTGCTTGTTAGCTCCAGTCAATTGAAATGCCAGCTCTCCTTTTGCCTGTGGTTGACGCAGCCTCCACTGTAGGCCACAGAGTAGCTGTTGTCTGCTGCGGCCACTCTCTATGTGGCCCTTTACAAAGGGCCTTTACAAAGCTTTCTCCATCATCTTTACAAAGCTTTCTCCATCATCACCACCTCAGAACTGAATTCCCTTTGCTGAGGTTTCTTCTCTTTCTCTTAGTAAATATGTATTGAGCACCTACTCTCTAAAAGAAGCTGTGTGTGCTCCTGAGAATATGGTAGTCATAAGACACACTCTCCTGTCCTCCAGCTAACAGCTCAGAGGATAGAAACATTAATCAAATATTTATTTATTTAAATGGACAAGCATATCAATTATATATATTTTTAGTGCACAATATGATGTTTTGAAATACACATACATTGTGGAACAACTAAATCAAGGTAATTGATATATGCATTTCTTCAGGTACTTATTATTAGTTTATTTATTTGTGGCAAGAACACTTCAGAGTCTACTCTTGGCAATTTTCAAGTACAGTATGTAATGCATTGTTATTTACTATAGCGTCAAATGTTTAAGTCAGTTTATGCAACAAACTTAATACATATTTTATTTACTCTATTACTATTCTAGGTGCCAGTGATCAAGCAGTGAAAGAAAAAAAATTGATTAAATGCTGGTTACCAAGAAGTTATCCTTCTAGTCACATAAAATCACCAACAATGATACAGGCAAGAAGAAAAATTACTGAGCACAATTGCAACATAATTGATCCTGAGCCCAAGAAGATCTCATGAATTATGACGTGTGAAATGAGACCTGCAGGACAAGAAGGTGTTAACTAGGTCAAGAGATGAGCAGAAAAAAAAAAACACATGAGCAAAGGACCTGAATTAATCCATAATTGTGGGAAATAATTCAAAAGTAATTAAAAGTACTAGCAGTTCATTCTAAATCCCTGACCAATTAAAATTAATTAAGTGGCCAAGAAACTGGTTTCTCTTGGCACTTTTTTCAACATTAATTATGTTAAAACACAATTGCCATATTCAAAAATGAATATTCATTTGGGAATTCTGATCAAGGATAAGAAAATATATTTAGTGTAAGCACAGTGAAAACACTACTTATGCAGCCATAATTATATAATATTTTCCAAGGCTCAAAATACAGTTAAATATTTTTGCATGTTAAATTCATGTAAAGAAAGAGAATTTTAAAAAATTCAAAAGAAAGGGAATATTTTTCTTGTCACTAGGTGCACAGCACTAAAAATGCTTTTTATTCATTTTTATGTACCTATTACAATACATGTTCATTGTATACAATATGAAAAGTGGAAGAGATTATAAAAATGGAAATAGAAATTAGCAGTTACATGCCCACCAGAGTTTATATAACTTTTTGTTTGATTTAAATTGTCTAATTAAAAATATCATATGTTCTATGTACAAATATCCTAAAATTGGATTGCCAAGATACAAAGTTTTGAAGTCACTGTATGTGTTGGTTCATTTTCTGTTGCCAATAACACAATATGACAAACTGGGTACATAATAAGGAAGAGAGGTTTCTTTATTAACTGATTTGCACCTGGTTCTGGTCCAAGGAGGAAGGCCACACTGAGAGATGCAGGCAGACCCAGGTGGAACAGGGCACCGCAAACCCAGGGACAGAGAGTGCACAGGTGTCTTTCTGCCTCCTCTGATCTCTCTCCTTCTTATGAAGCCATCAGGATTCAGACATGGGGTCTCTGCCTTGGACCTTACTAATTACCTCCCAAAGCTCCCACCTGTAGTTGGATTAGGCTCCCCTCCTAATTACTCACAAAGGGGATTAAATTTCAACACGTGTAACCTTGGGGGATGCGCTCAAGCCATATTCCCAACCACAGCAGTGTCTTTATATGTGTGCTTTTCTTATACATTTTATGGAAGAAAATAATGTTGCCAGCTGTCTTTTTTTCTGTCGTTGTTGGATTTAAATGATGACCTAAGTTTAGAAAATCAGAAAATTACTTTCTAAATTTGCAATTTTATTTTGTTGAAATTGTAAACATGCATGTGAGTCTTTATAAAGTGAAATAAATTTTCTAGAATTCTGATTATTCTTGAGGATAAAACATAATATTAGCCTAATATAAAATATGAATATTGCATCTACTATAGATATGGGATTTAATAAAATTATCTGAATAATGAGAATATTAATAATTCTTGAATTAAAATATACTTGATTACTCTTTATTTATTATGTTCTAAGTTATTAATTTTCCATATTAATTTTACTATAGTAATTTGTTCTTCCACAATTACATTTTTAAAATTTTCTCCAAAAACCACAAAAAGGAATATGAAAATACAGATGCAATAATTTATCTGATCTCAACTAAAAACTAAAATTTTCAAGACAGTGATGCAGAGGATCACTTACTAAGTTAATCAACTTTCATAACATACTGAAGATCCTGCCTACAGGTAGGTTTATGACTTGGATATGGCTGATTATATTTTCCCACTTCTTTGTCCACAGGGATGGGTGCAGGTGATTGGTGTGTCACTCAAACAATCTTGGTCATTATTATTACTACATGTATCAATGTGGAGTGAGAGGTTTTTTTTCTGTATAACTTTGAAGCTCAGAGCTTCTGTTAATTTTTTGTCTTCTTTTCATTTCGTTTGCATGAAATAAATCTGGCAAAGAATAAACACATTGCAAAAGATAGCAGAGCTGAGCAGGGAAGAATTGTATAGGAGATTCAAGACAACATTTAAGCACCTGGAGATGGAAGAATTTGAAGCCTGGACTTGACAATTCTGCAAGCATATAAAAATGTGTGTATGTATGTACTTACATTTAATCTAGTTTAGATCAAGTTTCTCATAATTGAAATGTAGCTGAAAATATGCAAGAAGTGAGATCCATCATCTTTTTTTTTAAATACTGGGGATGGAACCCAGATCCTTGTAAATGTTAAGTAAGCTCTCACTGTACTACAGAGCAACATCCCTAGCCCTAGATCTATCAAATTGTGAAAGAACAGGTCATTTTTAAATTTGTTCTTTTTATATATACATGAGAGTAGAATATATTTTGACATACATGCATGGAGTGTAATATATTCTATTAGAATCCCATTCTTGTGGTTGTACCTGATTTGGTTTCACTTGTTGTGTATTCATATATAAACATAGGAAAGTTATATTTGATTCATTTATAGGTCATCTCTATAGTATTCAACTTCTTTGAGGACATAAAAATCTTCTCATTCAATTGGATACCAAAACTTCTATAGTTTTTCCCAAACATGTACTGAAGTATAGACAAATTTCACCTACAAAAGTAGGTAGAAAGTATTAAAAGGCAAAAGTATTAAATATTAGTGAGTCCAATTAAACATCATCAGACTAATTTAATACTGCTTATGGATTTTTTTCAATAATAGAAATACATATCAAAAGGAGGAGTAAGATGGCAGATTAGAGTGAGGCAGCATTTCTCCTAGTTTGCTATCAGAACTCTAGCATTGTGAATATTGCTTCTCTCTGAGGCTTAGAGTGAAAATTCCTGACTGAAGGAGCCGTCTGCCTAGCTGAACCAGAGACTATTCGACTCATTAAATGGAACAAACAAACAGTCTCCCTGAGTTTATCAATTGTCCAGGGAAAGATGTTCCAGGAACTATCTTGGGACATATAGCACAGTGGGACCAACAGGAACTGGAAACTCAGATCCATGAGTTCTCAGCTAAGTCCGAGTAAACCTATCTGAGCCTAGTAAAGATTTAACTGATCCTAACAAAGCCATGGAAAATCAGAAAGACATTTTTTGGAGGGGAATACAAGTTGGAGAGGCTAGAGAGAACCTTGCTCTCCCCAACCCTGTGAGTTCTGCAGCTTGCAGGTGTTAATAAGGCCTGCTATAGCAGGTCAGCAAGTAAGAGGTGTGTGTGTGAGGGCACTTGGCTCTCAACTTGCCTGGCTGACATGTTCTGGTGACCAATCTGGCATCCACTGGGTCCCTTACATCTGTTGGGACTGGCAACAGTCTGGCACCCACCTGGGACCCCTGGCCCCCCAGCCCTCAGTCCCCTGACTCCTGGCCCCTGACCTGCACCACTCCACCTACTAGGTCTGTAGCTTTACCTCCAGCCCATACCCAGCCTTCCAAGCCATCACTTTGCCACTGGGATTGCCAAGCTCTGACCACAGCTTCTCTGCTGGCCCGCAAGGCCTAACCCCCTGATTCATCTGGCCCAGGCCAGCTAGACCTGCTGTACATGGCCAGCTGCTTCTCCACCCAACCACAGCCCAGTCTGTTTGGTCCACCACTTCATAGCTGTCCCAGTAAGTTGCTTCAAAACCCAGCCCGCAGCATGGCCTGCCTACACCAATCTCCCAAGAAGAGACATTGGGAAATCTTAAACCCCAACAGTCAACTTAGTGAGTAACACAATAAAAAGGAAGGACTTGACAGCTCATGGCCCAAACCTAGGTGTCCTTCAATAGATGAATAAATTTTAAAATGTGATGAAATATATATATTTTCAACAGAATATTACTCAGCTTTAAAGAAGAGTGAAATTAGGGCATTTGCTAGTAAATGGATGGAGTTGAAGAATATCATGCTAAGCAAAATAAGCCTATCCCAAGTAACCAAGGGCTGAATTTTTTTTTTTAAATATGCGGATGCTAATTCACAATAGAGAAGAATAGTGTTACCTTAGATTAGGTAGAAGGAAGTGAAGGGAGGGGAGGGGAGGAGATGTGGGGATAGGAAACATACTAGAATGAAACAGACATTATTACTTTGTGCATATATGCGGAAGTCTGGCTGAAGCAAAATAACCGGGGGGCAAGTGACAAGGAACTTGTGAAGGTTGATACAGCAGGAGCCGCTTTATTGCAGGACAGCAGATATATATATATATATATATATATATATATATATATATAAAACTAATTACACACAGCTTCTCTTAATTAACATAATTAACATAAACTGCATACAGCAGTCAACCAATAAGGAATCCTCATTATCTTAATGATTACACACAGCTTAACTTAATTGACATAATCTAGACACAGCAGTCAGTCATTAAGGAATCTCTATCATCTTAATGGTTTGCTGTCCTTACTTCTCAAACCACTCCTCTTGGCAAAGTGCCAGGCGCCATCATGACTTGTCTTTGGCTCTCAACACATGTATGTGACTACATGACCAATATGATTCTGAAACATGTACACTCAGAAAAATGAGAAATTATACCCCATCTATGTATGATATATCAAAGTGCATAAATGCATTCTAGTATCATGTATAACTAATTAAAACAAAAAAATTAATAAAAAATTATTACTCTTCCAAATTACACTTCTGATGGCTGCATAATAATATAATTGCTGAATTAAATTTCTTACCACTTTAAAGTCAATTTTATTTATTTATATTTTTACTTCAATATATGTAAATCAATATCACAAAAATCTAAGACTCAGAGATGTTTAAGGAAAAGAATCCTTTGAATTAATTAGACAGTTCATGTTTATCCTAACTTATATAATTACATTATTTACTTATTTCTAGTCAAGATAAAATTTTATTGGATTAATAACTTTAATTTGTTACACATTCTTTAAAGTAGTGCTGTATATTTTACTGCATTTCTGCAATTTTCTGTAAGCTAGGTGTTTTCTCCTATAATTAACTAATAACACTTAAAGTGCAGAGAAGTTAAGTTACCCAAAGTCACAAAATCCAGTAGGAGGAATTGATCTGTCTTACCCCAAAATACTTTTACAATATAAAAATTGATTCTTTTCAATTATGAATATTATTTTATTATTTATATTGGTTTATATATAAGCTACTTTTCAAGGTTGCATATTAATATCTAATGAGAAAATACATTTTCTTTCAATATTCATCAATATATTCAAAATTTTTTATTTAAAGCCTACTTTATATCAGATAGCAAATTATGTGTTAAGGTTTAAATGTATCCTTAGATAAGTAGGTATTTAAATAATTATAAAGATTTGTTTTTCTCAATTTTTTTATTTTATGAATTTTTCTCAAATTATTGCAATATTTATGAAATATAACTTAAAGTACTATTAATGCAATATAAACTTTTGAAAATTTTTTCTAAACAACTATTTGAGGAATTTTTCCTTTTGGAAATGTTGCCAGTTCTTAATTTAAGATTTTTTTTTCCTCCAAAAATCTCTCCCATGTATGATAGATTTTATGCAGGGAAGTTACATGTGCTTATTTTTTTTTTTTCAAAATATCATTTTGGCTGCTGTCTTGAGAAAGAAACAGAATATCTGGGGGAAGATAGTGTGCAAAGAGAATTTGTGGAAAAATTAGCTTTTTAGGCATAAGGTGGCTTGGATGAGAGGAGTAGCAGTGCATGTGGTAGGAAGATTAAAGGGATATTTTGATGATAGAGACAACATTTAGATTTGGGGATTAGATATTTACTGTGAGAGTGAGATCACAATTAAGTATGATTCCTACCTACAATTTAAAGTTAGAAGAGTCATGCAAAATTAATTACTTGGACACTAGAGCTAGTGGGCAAGATGAGTCAGAGGTGGATACAATTGATTTTGTTTGGAGATATGAAGAGAGAGGATTTACAACCCATTTTCATAAGAACTAACTTGCTCTATGAGACCAACATGAATTCCTTCTGGGTGCAGTATTCCTGATGATCTTTTTACTTGGTACTAAGTTCTACCTGCCTAGTTTAGTATGCTTTTTCACCATTGTGACCAAAAGATCTAATAAGAACAATTTTAGAGAAAGAAAAGTTTATTTGGGTCTCATGGTTTTCCATCGATGGCTGACTTACTCCATTGCTCTGAACCCAAGATGAGGCAGAACATCATGGTGGAAGAGTGTGATGGAGAAAGTGGCTCAGGACATGGCCACCAGAAAACAAAAGAGAGACTAAGCTCTGCCTAAGAAGGACAAAATATGTACCTCAAAGGCATGTGTCCTATGATCCACCTCCTCCAGCCACACTCCACCTACCTACAATCACCATCCAGTTGATCCATTCAAGTGGATTAATGCACTGATTAGATTAAGGCTCTCATCACCCAATTATTTCACCTCTAAACTTTCTTGTATTGTCTCTCACATGAGCTTTTTTCAAGACACCTCATATATAAAACATAACACTGCCAAAGACTCCACCGCCACCTCTAACTAGCACCACGCTGGAGTTTGTAACAAAAGAATCTTTGGGAAACAAGCCACATCCAAAATACAGCAATTGTGAATTAAGCATTCTCTTAAATTTAAAAATCTTTGAACAGAGTAGGTCTAACTTTGTAATTCTAAATTTAATTTTCTACAAAACTAAGCTTCAATTATCTAATTTTTGGCCTTTAAAGGTGGCAAGGATAGTGCAGAGAGTTCCCTTACACTTAACACATAGTTTCTCTTATAATTAACATCTTACTTTATTGTGGTCTATATATCACAAGTGATGTAGAGATGGTAGACATGTTAATTAGTTTGATTGTGGTGATTGTATCACAATGTATATACGTATCAAAACAGGGCCTGGTGTGGTGGTGCATGCTTGTAATCCCAGTAGCTGGGAGGTTGAGGTAGGAGGATTGTGAGTTTTCAAAGCCAGCCTCAGCAAAAGTGAGGCACTAAGCAACTCGGTGAGATTCTGACTCTAAATAAAATATAAAAATATAGGGCGGAGAATGCAGCTCAGTGGTCAATTGCCCCTGAGTTCAATCCTTGTACTGCCCCCTGTCTAAAAAAAAACCCAGGAATTTAAATACCCTAAATATACATATTTTTATATGTTAATGATGTGCTGATGAAGCTTTTAAAAAGATATATTCTAGGGAAATAATAGGAATGGTGGTAGAGAAGGAGTTACTATACTCTCTTCTAAAATACTTGTAACTGAAGCTCGTCACCCATATGAAAATTGCAATTCAAATATAAAATTCCACAGAAGAAGCAACAACAAAATGTATGTCTGAATAGCTAATTTTTATCTGTAAATATATGCAGTTAACCACATAACTTTTTGTCCAAGTGAGAACATTTTTTTGCATTTGACAGTTTATGCGCTTCACAAATACACCAGAAAGGCATGCTAAACCAAGATGTATGGTCATCCTTCTTGTCACCCAGGCTGTTGAACATCTGGTACTTCAGAGTTGTTCCTCTTAGTTCTAAATTTCCTATTTTTATTTTATATTCCTAAAAAGATTTTTCTACATTAAGTTCTATAAAACTGAAAACAACTAAAATATTACAAACATTACAGAAATATTGCAAACATTAAAGAAACTGGGATAAAATGTAATTCTTATATTGTGGTTAAAAAATAAAGAACCATGCAAACAACATCTCAACACACCATGTCAATTTTATAATGTGCAGTGCAAAGGAACCAACCAGGAATATTCCATGGTAAATCAGGGAATCATGATTAGAAAATTCAGAGTTTTGGGCTGTTTGACAGAAGAATGATTGGCAAGGAAAGACAGGAAGGAGCAGTGGGATCTCTGTCATCACCCTCTCCTTGTTCAGCCTTCCCTACCAGATGCCTCCCTTTTCTGGGATCTGAGATCTGCAGAAACAGCTGCACTCCTCGCTCAACACCAGATCCATCCTTAATCTTCCTTAGTCCAAATCTGCAAAAGATTTAAATTTCTTCCAAGACTTATTGGACGTGATCATTAATTGAGGTCAATTGTTAAAACAATAAAATATTCCTGCTGCATTGTGAAATCCCTCTCTCTCGTGGCTGTAAGGAGAAAAAGTGGACTTTTCGGTGCTATAATTTTTTGTGTTGCTGAAGTTGGTACTGAATTTAAATAATGGGGAAGGCATAGTCCCTGCCCTCTAGAATCTTATAATCTATGATAGACCATGTCTAAAGACCAGGAGAATAAGAGCCTGATACCAGAGGGCAATAGCATACTAAGATCACAGGTGATTTTCTATAACATGGAAGGGGACTGATTTATCATCAGATTAAAAAGATCCAGGGAGGGAATGGGGCTGAGGCCCACTTCTTGTCCATATTTCCAACAGATCTGGGCAGATTTTGAGAGTGAGACTTCTGTAGCAGTTAAAATGAGGGGACAGAGGCATGATTTCCATGTGATTTCCTAAATTCTAGCACCTAGCTCTGTCCTGCAGTGTAGTCAAGAGCATGACTGACTTAGCCTGGATCTGTCCCTTTGCTAAGAGTTATTATGCTTAGACCGGCAACCTCGGTGAGGACAGGCTTAAGATCCAGAAAAGACATGGCTGAATCATCAGGGTATCTTGGCAACATATGAGCAGGAAGGTATTAATTTAAATACATAGCAACATCACTTCTCTTATATTGCAACTACTTTCCCACCATTTATTGCCAAAGTAGTAACTAAAGTCAGATATACGCACTATCCTGGGTCCCTTTCCAAATACACTGGAGTTTTTTCATGCTTTGAAACTGTTTGTAAATACAGAAGGTTCCTTTTGTGTGCCTTACCTGCAAACCAGTCACACAGCTAGAAATGTTGTGAAACAAATAAAATAATACTGGTGAGAGCCATCCTTATATTCATAGTCTAATACACTGGCTATGTGTACCAGTTAATTTAATTAATTAAAATTAAATAAAATCTAAAAATTAGTTGCTCAGTCAAAGCAGCTATACTTCCAGTGCTTAACATCCATTAGTAGCTGGTAGGTGGCATATAAGGTAGCTCAGTATATGAAAACTTCCATGACTGTAGAAAAGTATCAGATGCTATTGATCTGGAGACATTTTAACTTTGCTGTCAAAAGACAGTTGCTCCCTCTAGGCTATCTTGAATTTTCACTCAATAAAAGATAAAGTAATTCTAGATATTAATGTGTACTACATATGCACAAAGACATCTTTATTTAGCATACAATTATTAATTTCTATTACTACCCTCTACTTTGTAAAAGGAAAACACGACTTTGGCAGGAGAATAGAATGGAAAAGAGGGACAAACTCTTCCCCAGTAATATCAGCAGCAACAGAAACGAAATGAGTTGTGGGAAGCACGATTCTCCTACTATAGAGAAAACACAGATGCTCTCCAATAGACCAAGATTCTGTGTATAAGGCTAGAGTTACTTATAAGTGCTTTGGCAAATAGTCAACAAGGCCATAATTTGAAGGTACATTGAGACGAATCTTGCTTCATGATAATTTCATTGTTAATGTTGGATTTAGTAGAAATGTAACCAACATTTATTGAAGGTAATTAGATAAAGATTATAATCACAATACATAAAAAAATACATCCAGTGAATGTTACTGTCTTCTTTATAGACAGTTCAAGTTCAGAGTAGTTAAACTCTAATAAATCACATACCTGAGGAAAATGATTTTCAGTGAAGTTAAATAATTTTTCCAAGTGGTCAAAAGCCCATTTAAATATAGGAACTTCTCAAAAACAAAGCTATGAGAATATCTATTAAATGAGTGAATGAATGAATGAATGAGTATAGAGAAATAATTGGCTGGACATAGATGCTTAGTTCCCTTCTCAATTATGTTACCATTATCTTTGCAAAGATAATCTTCAAGAACAAGGGCACACCTTGTGGCTTCCTAGAGTTAAGCAGCTGGGGATATGACACCAGAAAGCGGAGAGATGAGACAGAGGGGTGAGCAGGGGGTGAGCAGGAGAACTCTACTTTCCAAGGACAAAATATAAACCTCAAAGGCATGCCTCTAGGGATCCACCTCCTCCAGTCACATCTTACTTGCCTACAGCTATTAGGGGATTCATGAACTGACTGGGTTAAGGCTCTCACAACCAAATCACTTCACCCTTTTTGCATTGTCTCTCACATAAGCTTTTGGGGGACACACTTTCTGTGTGTCTACATACTATACCTGTGATTCAGGAAGGAAGATAACAAGTAACTACTGTAGTAATGAAAAGGAACAAATCATTGTGTTTTTAGGATTTTTTTTTTTTTTTTAGCGAAGAAGATGATTTTGATGAGTTCAGGAAGTTAATCAGGGTGTTGCTGGCTGGAGATGGGAAGGCCTCAGCAGTACTTCGGGGACAGAATTAGAACAAACACTCTCAAACCCATGGAGGAAGTGGAAGTGGTTGCTGACGGAATATACCGACAGACTGTGAAAAAGAAGGACTTAAGAGTGTAAAGAATTAGAAGTGAATAAGCCAACATAAACGAGTAGTAACAAAGAATCGGAGGTGAATGAAATAGGAAAACAATGGCCATTGGTTCATATTTGAACACTTGTGTTTCCAGGTAGTGATGCTCAGTGAGCAGCTGGACATGTAGATCTAGACTTCATAAGAAAAATCTTTTCTGTCAACAAGATATGTATCTGGGAAATTTCCAAATGTTTATGTGTTAGTCAGCTTTGTGTCACTGTGACTGAAATACCTGACAAGAAGAACTTTGAGGAGGAAAAGTTCAGATTAGTCTCACCACTTAAGAGGTTTAGTCCACGACTAGTCCATTCCAGTACTCTGGAAGAGGCAGAACATTAAGGCAGAAAGAAATGGTGGAGGAAAGCTGGTCAGCTCATAGCAGCCAGAGGGGGGCAAGTAGATTAGAGGCAGGGAGAGAGAGAGAGAGAGAGAGAGAGAGAGAGAGAGAGAGAGAGAGAGAAAGCCAGGGATAAAGATATTCCCTTAATAACCTACTTACTCCAGCCACATCCCACCTGCCTACAGCTACCACCCAGTGATACAGTCAATTAGTAATTCATCAATGGATGAATTTACATTACAGTTCTCATAATCCCTCCATTTCACCTCTGAACCTTGCTGCACTGGGCATCATGCTTGCAAAACATAAACTTTCAGGGGGATTTGCTGACAAACAGCAGATTTAGAGAGAATAAGATTTCATTTGTGAGTGTGTGTGTGTGTGTGTGTGTGTGTGTGTGTGTGTGTGTGTGCTGCTGGAGATTAGAACCCAGGGCCTTGTGCATGCAAGGCAGGCACTCTACCAACTGAGCTGTATCCCTAACCCTGAGAGAATAAGGTTTTGAGGTAATTCTGGACTACTGGACTACCACAAAGGAAGCAGGAGGGAAGAAATGGACAGGGAAGATCTCACAATGTCTCCTTACTTTCACATCAAATTAGGTCCCGAGCTAGTGTAGCCCCTCCCTAACCAGGGCAAGAAAGAAAAGCTTACCTACTATCAACACCCATGCAGACCCAGGAATTCAGCCAATTCAGTGTTCATGTATATTGGAAGAAGTAGGTGCATATGTAACTTATTTAGCAAACAAATGTTAACTAAGTGCTTATTACACCAGTGTTCCAGACACTTGGAACATGGCAATGAATAATGTTTATGCCTCATTGATTTTATATTTTATACCCTAGTAAAGAAACTGCATTGAATAAACATATCCAATAGAAAAACCCTAATTACTCTCCCCTCTGCTCTGTCCACTCTCCCCACCCACCAATCACTCTGCTCCCCTCTGGCTGCCATGAGCTGAGCAGCTATCCTCCACCCTGTCTTTCTGCCATAATGTTCTGCCTCTCCCTGGGCCCAGAGTACTGGAGTGGACCAATTATGGACTAACTCTCTGCCAAGTGAGGGAAAGAAATTGAACAAGAGTTCAATAGATGAAATGGTTCTGTGGTGATAGACAATATGTTCAAGGAGGGCCTCAAGAGGAAGTAATTTTGAATGGAAACATTTACATTGACATGTGTTGTTTCACCTTGCAATTTTATGTTATGAAGATGGATTCCTTTTTTTAAATCTCAGGAACCACCCAGTTCTAGATTCACACTTTCCTTCTGAAATCTCCTTAACTCTCTCACCCTTCATAGAATTGAAGAGTGAGTTTCCTTTTGCATTAGCTTTGTTTAAGGAGATGGTGTGGCTGGTTTGATCTAGCCAGACAACTAAAACTTTATCCCTATCAGCAAAAAGGCTATTTCACATTCTTATTTACATGGTAAGTGAAGTAGCACTTTTCATTTCCTTCAACTCGTTCTCCATGTTCACAACTTGGCCATTTGGTATAAGGGGCCCTGCTCACTTTGAAGTCACTCTCAGTGGTATATGGGTTGATGAAAGAATGTCCTGTAATCTTGAAGCAGGTCTGGGACATGGTAAAGCATAGGAATCATGGGAAATAGGCCTGACCAGGTCTTCAAAAGGCCTTTTCTCTGTCTGTTAAAAAGTGCTCATTCTTCATTACCACCCTCCTAGGAAAAAACTGTGATTCTCAGGAGTTTTATTTGGAGCAACATGAATGGTTTTACTTTCAATAGTCACAAGGCAAATGACAGGTTATATTCAATTTTTTATATCTTTATTTACATAGACTTTAGTGATAGCCCTGCTTGCTGTATAATTTGATTTATTTTGGGACATCGGAAGGAATCCATTGAAGTTGCACATGGCAACTGCCTCCTTGCACAGCAAAGCAAGTAGCACAGACCAGGATAGAATAAATAATATTCAGATTAAAAAATCACAGAGT
Organism: Callospermophilus lateralis; assembly: GCF_048772815.1. Classification (NCBI taxonomy): domain Eukaryota; kingdom Metazoa; phylum Chordata; class Mammalia; order Rodentia; family Sciuridae; genus Callospermophilus; species Callospermophilus lateralis. The sequence continues at coordinate 1,898,997 of NW_027510702.1, forward strand.
GCTGTAAAAGGGATTTGTGAAACATTTAATGAAAATATACTTTATCCAAATGTAAAAATATTAGCTGAAGAATGAGCAAGTCAGTGTTTGAGGCTATGTTGCTCTCTAATTTACATAAAAGACCTAAAAATGGACTAATAAATTTAAATTTCTGAAGACATCACATGATAGCTACAGAAATGTATGAATCTTAGGAAAATCATGTACAGATTATTATAAACTATAACCCCAGATTTAGGAAGTAGAATATTATTGACTTCAAATTATTGTGCTATCTCTGTACCATGTTTATGCTCATGTAAAAAATGAAGAAAATAATAACAATAATAATGCCTGTTTAATACAACTATTAAGGCATAAATTATATAGTTTGATTCTATTCCTGTTAATAAACCTTTTTGGATGTGTGACCATGAGGAAATTACTTAAATTGTGTTCCAGTTTTCTCAACTACAAAATTAAAGTAATAGTAAGCGTGCCTACTTCATAGAGTTGTTAGGAAGCCTAATGTTTTAGAACATGTAGAAAGCTCTTAGATTAAGACTGAACACAGGGGCTGGGATTACGGCTCAGCAGTAGAGTGTTCCCCTAGCATATGTGAAGCTATGGATTCAATCCTCAGCCCCACATAAAAATAAATAAATAAAATAAAGATATTGTGTCCAACTATAACTAAAAAATGTTTTTAAAAAACTTTAAAAAGGGGGGCTGGGGATGTGGCTCAAGTGGTAGTGCGCTCACCTGGCATGCGTGCGGTCCGAGTTCGATCCTCAGCACCACATACAAACAAAGATGTTGTGTCCGCCAAAAGCTGAAAAATAAATATTAAAAAATTCTCTAACTGCTGATCAGAGTTGAGTTCAATGGTGGGGCAGGGTCAGGCTTGCACCGCAAGCCAAAGGTTGTGTTCTCACCTACTACAGAATGAGGGAAAAATTATAGGGTATTTGAGGAAAAGAATGACATAACAAATATGATAAACAAGAATACCAATTTTAAAAAACTGAATGTTCTATTTATTGACAGCAAGATAATGATTTGCAGTTTGAATAAACATCCTCACAATGAGCAGTTTTCTATCAGCTAAGTAGTGAATAAATTAGAAATTGATTTAAGATAACTTCTCTTTTTCCCCTTTTATGAATTTAACCAGCTTACCATGAGCTTTATAAATGACTAATGAAAAAGAGGCAGTCTCGATGCTTATAATATGAATCCTCCTACTACGGAAAATTAGACCCATCTATTGAACAACAAACATCCCCTTATGGAAGCAAAGACTTCTTCTATCATGACACTTAATCAGATTTAGATGCATAATTAACATCATGCAATTTGAACTAAATATATTAAAGTATTTCTTTTAAGCGAAAATAATTGGAAAACATCAGGAATGAGCATTTATGTTCAAGACACCTTGGGAGAGTTAACCTTCACAAAGATAGGAGCAATTACAGCTGCTCACCACTGCTGCTGTCTCCCTCCCACTGTGACAACAGGGAAAGCACACCCTCCCAGCCACGTTTGTCTGCATTTGATGCGAATTCTTTTGGATAGAAAGGGATAATTGAGTTAGCCTTCTAAACTGAAAGAGAAAGGCAAGGACAGCAGCAGCTCAAAATGTGTCGTGGTTGAAAGTGCTCAGTCTGTGACGAGGAGATACTAACGCAAACCCAAAAGAGATGCATCACCCCCACAGACACATGCAGAGGCGGGACTCCGAGCCTCGGTCTTGTCAGTGGAAATGTTCACCAAGAGTAATGGATGTCTGTTATTCTCCTAATTTATTTTCAGTTCAAGACTGAAGAGCAAGAATTTTTTTGTAAGTGGATGATACCCTTTGCCAGAGGGTCTCTTTGGAAAGAGGAATTTTTGTACCTCTATGGCAGCTGAGTGATGATGTTTCTCCTGCTGGACCCTCTATTCTTCACTAGCCCTTTCTGGAGAAATCATCCTCAGGAGGCATGGGGACCTCTCACTCTCGGGCCAAGTGTTCTGCACCCCTTTACCTGATCCACGTAGGAAGCAGTGGAGAGCTGATGACAGCCACCCTGAAGGCCGGCAGCCAGCAGTGCCTCCTCACCCCTGCTGGTGGGCATCTCCTGGCAACAGGCTGATAGTGATGGTTCAGACAGGGTTAACTTGCAATTATTTGGAGGATGTCCATTTTTAAAAATGTTGTATCCACTTGGGATTTTGTGACCTTCCTGGAAAGAGGGATAATTGCAAAGTAACCAAGGTAAATAAAAGTATAGATAACAAGAAACATGGGAGGAAAAATCCACAACGGAGACATATTGCTTGTATGTAGGAAATATCTTGAGATTTTTGGTTGTTTTGAGTAACATATCATTTCAGAAGAAATAAGTGTATATTGAGGAAAGTATTTAAAATTGTAAATTTAGAGTCAAAAGTGATGGATTCGGATTCAGTTTCCATACTAAACAGATGAGTAAACTGAAAGATTACTGTAACTGAGCCTCATTTTAAATCTCTAAAATAAGATTGTCCTAAAAAAATCTAAAATGTAAATCTTAATGGAATTTTTAATTAAATTTAAAAATTTGTTTTAATTAGTTATAGATTACTGCATTTATATACTTTGCTATATCACATAGATGGGATATAATTTCTCGTTGTTCTGAGTGTACATGTTGTAGAATCACATTGGTTATGCAGTCACATATATACATAAATCAATAATGTCTGTTTCATTCAACTATCCTTCCTATCCCCATATCCCCTCCTCTCTCCTTCCTTCACTTTTCTCTACCTTATCTAAGGTAAATCTGTTCTTCTCTTCCCCACTCTTATAGTGAATTAGCTTCTGCATGTTACAGAAAACATAAGGCCTTTGCTCTTTTGGGATTGGTTTATTTTGCTTAGCATGATATTCTCCAACTCCATCCATTTACTGACAAATGCCATAATTTCATTTTTCTTTAAAGCTGAGCAATATTCCATTGAATATATACATACCACATTTTCTTTATCTATTCATCTATTGAAGGACATCTACATTCGTTCCATAATTTAGCTATTGTGAATTGAACTGCTAAAACATGGACATGACTGTATCACTGTAGTATGCTGATTTTAAGGGCTTTGGGTATAGACCGAGGAGAAGGATAGTTGGGTCAAATGGTGGTTCCATTCCAAGTTTTCTGAGAAATCTTCATACTGCTTCTCATAGTGGTTGTACCAATATGTAGTCCCAACAGCAATGTATGAATGTATCTTTTCCTCCACATCCTCACCAACATTTATTGTTGCCTGTATTCTTGATGATCACCATTCTGACTGGAGTAAGATGAAATCTTAGTTTAGTTTTGATTTGCATTTGTCTAATTGCTAGAGATGTTGAACATATTTTCATATATTTGTTAATCAATTGCATATCTTTATTCTGTGAAATGTCTGTTCAGCTCCTTAGCCCATTTATTGATTGGGTTATTTGGGTTTTTTGGAGTTAAGTTTTTTGAGTTCTTTATATATCCCAGAGATTAATGCTTTGTTGGAGGCACATATGGTAAAGATATTCTCCCGAAGTGTAGGCTCTCTCCTCACATTATTGTTTGTTTTACTGAGAAGAAGCTTTTTAATTTAAATCCATCCTATTTATTGATTCTTGATTTTACTTCTTGTGCTTTAGGGGTCTTGTTAGGGAAGTCAGATCCTAGGCTGTCATGGTGAAGATTTGGGCCTACTTTTTCTTCTATTAGGTGCAGGGTCTCTATTCTAGAGCCTAAGTCTTTGATCCACTTTGAGTTGATTTTTGTGCAGGGTGAAAGACAGAGGTTTAATTTCATTTTGCTCCATATGGATTTCCAGTTTTGCCAGCACCATTTGTTGAATAGGCTATGAGGACTGATCTGGGCCTGGTCATCCCATGAGATATCAGAGACAGTTAATGCCATTTCCTTTACATTTCAAATAATCTTTGACAGACTTGGGACTCTACATCGCAAAGTGAGAAACTTTCAATACTGATGAAGATAGTTCAACTTTACATTGAGAGTTATTTGATTTGATTTGATTTTTCTATTCGCTAACATCTCTACCATATTTGGAACAGGGTGTTGTCAATGCATCAGTGTTTGGAGGATGATGATATATGGATGGTGTTTTGCATTTTTGTTGTATTCTTATATCTTTAATTTTTTCTCTTTGTTTATATTCTTCCTGTCACTTGTCTGTTTTCTTTCCAACTTTTCTCCAATCAACAGCAAATTTGTTGGCTCTTCTTTCGCTCTTCCTGTAAGTTTTTGCTGCTAGCTTCTCTCTTCCTCCCTCACAAACATCAAGTTCTACCCTACTTCCATTCTCTCATCCACCATTTGAAATTGTAAACCATTTTAGAAAACTTTATGTTTATACTATAGATAGTTATTGAACTCATCATTTTGATTTGATAAGAGAAAGCAGTAGATGCCTGAGTGGGAGCTATCAGGTTTAAGACTATATAATGTTTATACAGGGTGCTGTTGATATTGCTCTCACCATTAAAAGCGAGGTGTTAGAAACCTTCAGGGACACTATAGGTTACAGGATAGAATTTGTGCTGCCCTAGATCCATACTCTAGATGGGAAAACACATGAACAACATGACAAAACAATAGAAAAAATTTTAATGGTAAGAATCTTTTTATTTTTAAACTCTCTGAGGAATCATTAAGTCCTGATAAATTTTTAAGATACATTATTTAAGCATAAATTCTCAATAGTATGATACAAAATGTAAGAAAGCTTTGCTTGATTATGAGATAAATCAGATTGCAATCAGTGTTCTTTGCAAGTACAATTGACAGAAAAATGGAAGCCATTATCTCAATGAAAAATATGAGCTACTATTATGTGGAAACAATTATAAAATTAAAATAGAAAATATTTATAAAGGTAATGAATTATAATCTTTAGCTTTTTGTGTATTCACAGGCATGTTTACTCATTCATTAAACCAATAAACAGTTCTTGTCTTCCTGAGGCAAACAAGGAGGTCTGGTATTGCTGGGGAATTGGGAAGGTATACCACCCATCAAGCACCTAGAATCAAAAACTTTGAATCTTCATAAATTTATACCCAAGCATGCTCTTTGGACTGGATGACAAAATCCTGTTAGTGACATTCAGATTTATCATTCAGGTAAATGTTCTAGTAACCTAGCATCCTGTTTTATAGATATCCTCGTTCTTTTTTTTTTTTTTCTGTATTTATTTTGACTAAGAAAAATGTTGCTTATATCCTCGTTCTTTATCATACGAAATCTTTATGGGTATTTGTGATTCTTTTTAGTAGTAACAGTAAAAACACTCAAGAGAAATAAGGACAGCCACTGTGTAAAGGCAGCCATCTTCCAGATGAATGGGAAGAACACCTGGAATCATCACTCATTTGGCTGCCCTGCTATTCTAGGAAATTCTGGATCATTTCATAAATAGACTCCTCCTTAACTTACTAGGCTTAGAGTGCTGGGAGAGGAAATTAGTCTAATTTTAAAAATATTTTTATTTGTTGATGAACATAACACCTTTCCTGAGCTGAGCTCCTAGGATATTCTGAATGCCACAGAGCAGGAAAGGAAACAGAACAAGAAGCCTAACTAGAGCAGAATTACACTCAAGGATAATTGCAAAGGATGAGTAAAGGAGCGATGTAGTATTCAAGGTGAAGAGATAATTATAAGCCAAAAGCAAATAAATCAGATGTGAAGAGTGGGAGAGATGAAGGAGGAACACGTGTGGAAGTGTAAGACACAATCAGAGAACTTGGCTCATTAATTCGGTCATGGCAAAAACTGGTTTTGCTAGAGTTGGAATGGATGCCCCAACTAGAATTAAAGCCCTAGGTTATAGCAAACTCTTCTCAAATATATAGTACTTCCAGGAAATAAAAATAATTTATTTGAATAAAAAATCTTGTTGAATGTTTCTATTTGCCAGATCTTGAATCACTTGTGTTTATTTAAATAAACAAACAGGAGACTTTGAAAAGCAAGGAAATCACATGTACAACAAATGTAATTACACAAATACAAGACACAATGAGAACACACAGTGGGGACAATTAAACATATTCTGGGATCTTGATCAGTAAAGACTTATTTAGGAAAGTGAGATTTAGGATCTTGTTTAGTTAGATTTTGTATTGTATTAACCTGGGCCTAGCAACAAAGATAAGAAATGAGCAAAGCATAGGGAAATTAAATTTTGCATCCTATTAAAGATCAAGAATGATCTACTTTGTCTTGTGTATGAGAAATTCTAGAAAGTAAGAGGGTCAAAGAAGTACATAAGGTTGGACAGAAAGTTAAGACATCTCAAAAGGTGAGTGATCTATGAGAAAAGAAATGAGGAGCATCTAATCAACACTTTAAAAAAAATGTTCTAATTAGGTAAACATGACTGTAGAATACACTTTGGCACATCATATGTAAATAGAGTGTCACTTCTTATTCTTCTGCTTATACATGATGTAGAATCACACCAGTCATGCAGTCATACATGCATGTAGGGTAATAATGTCCAATTCATTCTACTGTCCCTCCTAATCTGATACCACATCCTCTCCTTTCACTCCTGTCTGCCTAATCCAAAGTACTTCTGTTTTTCCCTAGCCTCCCCACCTTATTGTAAACTAGCATATACAAATCAGAAAAAAAATTGGGCCTTTGGTTTTTTGGGATTGCCTCATTTTGCTTAGCAGGATATTCTCCAGCTCCATCCATTTACCTGAAAATCCCATAATATCAATCTTCTTTAAAGCTAGTAATATTCCATTGTATAAATAATCATGTTTTCTTGATCCATGCATCTGTTGAAGGGCATCTAGGTTGGTTGTATAGTTTGGCTATTATGAATTGAACTGCTATAAACATTGATGTGGCTGCGTCATGGTAGTTTGCTGATTTTAAGTCCTTTGAGTATAAACCAAAGAGAGGGATACTTGAGTAAAATGGTGGTTTTAATACAAGATTTCTGAGAAATCTCCATACTGCTTTGCATAGTAGTTGCATCAATTTGCAGTCCCACCAGCAATGTATGAGTGTACCTTTCCTCCAACATTCTCATTTATTGTTGCTTGTATTCTTGATTATTGCCATTTTTACATGAGAGAGATGAAATCTTAGAGTAGTTTTGATTTGCATTTCTCTAATTGCAGAGATGTTAAACATTTTTGCATATATATTTGTTGATCAATTGCATTTCTTCATCTATGAAGTGTCTGTTCAGTTCCCTAGTCCATTTATTGATTGGGTTATTTTATTTTATTTTTTATTTATTTATTTTTGCTCTTAGGGTTTTTGAGCTCCTTATATATGCTGGAAATTAGTGCTCTATCCGAGGAACATGTGGTAAAGATTTTTTTTCCCCTTCTGTAGGCTCTCTCTTCACATTATTGATTGTTTCCTTTCCTGAGTTTGAATCCCTCCCATTTATTGATTTTTTAAATTTTTAATTCTTGTGCATTAGGAGTCTGGTTAAGGAAGTCAGGTCCAAAACTGACATGATGAAGATTTGGACCTACTTTTTATTTTATTAGGCACAAGTAAATAAAGTGCTTGGGTTTTCGAGGCTCATTGTTTATGTAGTCTTTCAAAACACCTCTTAGTTGGAACAGAAATCAAATAGCAACTACTGAAAAAAAGCACCGCACCAAAATGAAGAGCCCATGGTGCTCTGCTGCTTCTTTGGCTAAGCATTATTTTCTGATTCAGTTGGAGGCTCTGGAGAGTGAGTATGGTAGACTCATTAAGGAGGATTATAGCAATCCAACTTGGAAAATTGGGTATAACTGTATTGCCAGCTGGAGATGAAAGATATTTCTAGTTCTTACAATAATCAAAGTTCAGAAGCAGTAAAACAAACAAAAAATGTAGTCCTGTTAGACTATTTGCTGGACGAGAAATTCTTTTGACCTTCTGCCTTATGTCAGTGAGGACCCAGCTTTCCTCCTCTCCAGGGAATTCAAGGTTCTATCTCAGAAACCACCAGAGACCAGACCCTCCCTAGACAATAAATCAGCCAGTGCTTAGAACTGTGAGAATTAAGTCACTTTTCTTTATATATTACCCAGTCACAAATACTCTGCAATAGCAAAACAAAGAGACTAAGATAGTAAGAAACTTTTCTTCAAATTGCCTCAAAGGTCATCTACTTAAAGAAAAAACAAAGTAGCAATGAAGATGCCCTGAGTTGGTGACAAAAGTTTTAAAACATTTTGAGAAAAAAAGAACATGAAATTGAATAAGAATGAAAACAAGAATTGTTCCATAATCTTAGTGGTCCAAGCAAGGCTGAAAACTGAAATTCTAAAGAAAGTAGCATTCTTGAAGATTGTGTGATTCTTTTTTTCCTTCATCCGCAGAACACACAAAGAAAACTTAAGCCTGGTGTGGTGGCACATGCCAATAATCATAGTGGTTTGGGAGGCTGAGACAGGAGGATTGTAAATTCAAAGCCAGGCTCAGCAACCTGTCTTTTGTTTATCTTCCTTTACTTCCTTAATGTTAGTTAATATAGGACATGTGTACCTTCCTTTTTTTTTTTCTCCATTCATTCTTTATTTAGGACTCACAAGTAAATATAAAACCAAAATGGATGTAAACATTTACCCCTATAATCCTTGATAATATTATTGAAAATGCTGGCTGCAGGCTTCCATTTATAATAGAACAAAATACACCAACCACAAAATAAGGCCATTCAGTTAAATTCAGCTTTAGAATCCTCCAAAAGGAAACTAGAGGTACATTTTCATCCTAGAAAACACAAAATAGCACAAAAAGCTAGTTTAAAAAAATTGATAATTGATTTTATGATGTACAGTTCTTCCATATGCACAAAACTTCCATATACATTATTTTTTCTTATCAGTTACTGGCTATTTAGCTTCTAGAAAGTGCTGACAGATTCTGTTACTGTATCCCTTTGTTTTTTAAAAAATGAATGATGTTTGCACAAACATTTAACTCTTGACCTGGCATTCAGAAAATAACAATAATATTTATGCTTAGGGATAAACAGAAATGAAATTTTAATATTTAAAGATCTATTATAGTCTTTACATCATAAATTCTAATTCTAGAAATCTTTCTATAAGTTCTTAATTTTAAATTCTAAACTGATTTTAAAATGCTGACATTTTGGTTCGTGGAACACCCTGGAGAATATCACAAAATGCTGGAAAATCATTTCTTATTCCCATTCCTACCTCAGCCCCAGCCCACCCAACTAGGAGTGTTATTGTTTGGCTCTGAAATTCCCCCAAAAGCTCATGTGTTAAAGGCTAGGTGCCTGATCATGCAGCAGTGTTCAGAGGTACATTCCTGGGTGATTAGATTATGAGAGTTCTGACGTCATCAAGGGATGAAACCATTGATGGATTAATCATCTGATGGCATTATTGAGAGGTAGTGGAAACTATAGAAGGTGGGGCCTAGTTGGAGAAAGTAGGTCAACAGGGGTATGCCTTGGAAGGCTACATAGTGTCCCCAAACCCCCATGAGGTTAATAGACCGAGTAGTGGAATAGCTGGATCAAATGGTGGTTCCATTCCAAGCTTTCCAAGAAATCTCCATACTGCTTTCCAAATTGGCCGCACCAATTTGCAGTCCCACCAGCAATGTACAAGAGTACCCTTTTCCCCACATCCTCGCCAGCACTTGTTGCTGTTTGACTTCCTAATGGCTGCCAATCTTACTGGAGTGAGATGGTATCTTAGGGTGGTTTTGATTTGCATTTCTCTGACTGCTAGAGATGGTGAGCATTTTTTCATATACTTGTTGATTGATTGTATGTCCTCCTCTGAGAAATTTCTGTTCAGGTCCTTGGCCCATTTGTTGATTGGGTTATTCGTTATCTCATTGTTTAATTTTTTTAGTTCTTTGTATATTCTGGATATTAGGGCTCTGTCTGAAGTGTGAGGAGTAAAGATTTGTGATTCTTTTTTTCCTTCATCCGCAGAACACACAAAGAAAACTTAAGCCAGGTGTGGTGGCACATGCCAATAATCATAGTGGTTTGGGAGGCTGAGACAGGAGGATTGTAAATTCAAAGCCAGCCTCAGCAACCTGTCTTTTGTTTATCTTCCTTTACTTCCTTAATGTTAGTTAATATAGGACATGTGTACCTTCCTTTTTGAATATTACCCATTCTTATTACGCATAATCTAAAACTATGTGTGTATATACATATGCATGTGGGTTGGGATTGGAGTGGAAACATCGGTTAGCTGGAACATTTTCCTTGGGTGTGTATATTATCTCAAAACATTTTTCTTCAAATGTATAATATCTGTCGCCAAGATAATTTCTTTTCTTTCTAATACTTTTTCCTGTTAGCTTTTTTTCCCCCAGAACAAGCAGAAAATCTGTATGGCTTATTATGAAGCATTTTATGTTACAGGTTTCCTTTTTGATCTGAGAGAGTTTTATTTCCCTCTGAGATAACCCACAGAATGGTTTGTAAAAATCAGACATATGTAAATCAGAGATCTCTGATTCCAACCTCAGTCTTTACTAATAATCTTAATTATATAGTCAATCAAGAGTTTCCAACAAAGCAGATAAAGATCTGAGATTTTAACAGCATTAGACATGCATGTCGGGATGCGAACAATAATTAGGTCTCTAAATAACATTCATGGGGTTACTTTACACCACAAGAGCATTCAAGTTATAAAGCATCTCATTGAATACTTTAGAAGGCCACATAATGCCCCATAGATTTTGAATTTTATCCACCATGAGTAAGAGACACTGCAAAGGGAATTTTAGAGATAAGTTCTCTTCTCTCTAGCAAATATCTATAGTTCCTTTTTTTAGAAGTCCAGCTGACAAGGAGACTAACAAGTTCATCTTCTAGTGTTTTCCCTCAGGACTTATACCATTAAAACAGTGAACAGAAATTGCAAACTAACTATTTCAATTACTTATTCATACCACTGAATGGACTTTGTCCAACAATTATTAAATTGATCATCAAACATATCCCTTGCCTTTTCTTAAAACATTGACTTCATCTGAAAGATGTGGACTTTCTTTGTGGCTTTTTCTTGCTCTTACATTATGGTACAAGATTTGTGGACAGGACAGGACAGATCCAAATCCCCAGAAGCTCAATATTCAGAGTAAGAAATCTTTAAGTATTTAAGGCTAAAGACTTCAAAATTTCTAAGAAGCATATGTTATGCACAAAATCGTTTGATGTTATTTCCTTTCTATATTAGTATACTAAATTAAATACCAAATGTTTAGTACAATATTACATTCTTTGAGTATTTATATGTTGATCCTCACAGCTTATTATTTGGACTAGGCATAGTATTATTAAAGATAGTTTTTCTTTTGGCTTTTTTTTCTTGTTGTTATTTTCTATTTTTATTAAAAAAAGGTGTTAGAGTGGAAATATTTTTACCTGTCTATCTTCAAACATAGAAAAATGAAGATGTCTACTGCTATAACTAAATTATCTATAATTGAAATAAATTTACAAATGTATTTACTTAAAAATCATTTATTTGATTTTTGTGTGAAATGATTTAAAATTTATGATTAACTAGATTCCTATAAGCTTTTAGAAAGGAAATGATTAAGGATTAAGTTTTTGCTATTTTGGAGTCTGAAAATATGAATAATATAGGCAAGTAGAAAGGTAAATACAGAAAAATAATAATAATAATCTTTAGATTCACTTTCAATTATTTTAAGTAAGCAGCTAGAGTATTGAATTTTATCTACAGCAAATGTAATTCATTTCAGAGAAACAATGAAAAACAGTGTATTATACTATATGGGTCTTTTATATATGTTTCAGATTACTCTTTTTAATATTTTTGATTAATAGAAGAATCAAATGCAATATTTTCTGAGGATATAGGGAAAGTTACAGAAGGAACTCCAAAATTTCCAAAAATGGCTCCTGGAGAACTCATGGTGTTATTAGTAAGAAATACAGAACAAAAAGGCTTTGAGATGCTGTCTTTGACGTTTTCTGTTTGAAACTTTTTTTAAAACACACACTGAGAACTTCCATAATATGCTTTATATATTTGCAGACTACTGCATGCTGTTGTGACAATTCAAATAAATAAGTAAAATTATACTTCAGTGAAAATTTTAATAATTTTTCTAAATATTAGAGTCATATATTTGTACACCTCAAAGGAAAATCAGCAAGTGTTTACACTATTTTATCTACATAACATTTATTTGTTTCCATTGGAAAAGGAAATTGTTGCTTTTGGCATGTTTCTAATGCTTTAATGTTGCATAATTTAACAACTCTTGAGTAAGGGATAAGACTTTATTTGGGGACATAAAATCCTAGCTAAAGAAAGCTTTTCCATTTTGTAAACTCCAAGGCATAACAAAAAAATGAGCTTTTTCAACATTAAATACTCATTCAAGATAGTTCATGGAGTTGGACCCAAAATTAGAACAGTGTGCATAAATTAGAACATTTCACAAGGGTGGAAAATTGAAATAAAGTAAAGCCATCTACTTTTTGCTTAAGAAGCATATAATTTGTTGCAAAGTCATAATGTAGGTGTATGAAGCCACATGAAAAAAAGAAAGCTGTATATAATGCATGATATGATTCTTAAGTGATATGGAAATTTAGGAAAGAAAGACACCAATGACTCCAGAGTATCTGAGAATAATTCCATAGGTATATCTTGAAGTACTTTCAATACTCTATGTAAGGGGAAAATGCAGATGATGAGTGAAGATGACAGATAATGGCAAGCTTAAATTCTTGAAGTATTTTACTTAAATTACTGTAATGGTTCTTAAAATTAACTTCAAGATTTAAAATGCTGCTTCCAAAATCACTGTAAACATTACTTTGATTTTGAATAGATCCAGGTGAAGATAACAGTAAAACAATACACAAAGATGTGTCTTTGATGAGACAAAAAAATAAAATTAATTTTCACAGAGAAATTAGCTTTCTCTATTAAAATATTGTATAGTTTTAAATTTTCTGGTGAGACAGACAAAAGCAGAAGAAAACCACACGGAGTGTCAAACAGGAGAAGACTATATTTATTATGACAAAAAAAAATTCTCTTTCCTGCTTCTGTGCTTATAAACTTAGAAAATAAACATACTTAGCTTCTAGGTACAGGACCAGATGCCTTTTATCTTAATGAATTTGGGCATCTCTTTGAAATTCACCAAGAATTGATTACTGAAACAATAGAATAATAAAAGGAAATTGAGAACACAAGTGTTAATACAAAAGATTTTGTAGGAGAAATTACCAAATTTGTTGCAAAGTGTAGTCAGTATCTAATGAGACTAATCTGCAGAGTATGAATACACATTAGAAAACATAGTTTTAAAAAATCTTCCTTTTAATGATTCTAATGCAAGTAGTTGGTTTCAGATTAGTGTCTTCCCTTTACTGACATTTAAGTTTTTATAAGAACTGTTGAAATTGAATTTAGGGACTATAATTCTGGATATCCTCATTCCAAAAATCATGAATTATTTACATCTGATAAAAACACTTTTTTTCATATATGATAACATTTGTGGCTTCAGAGATTAGAAGCTCATATCTTTGGGCATGATTATACAGCCAACTACAGTTATTATTGGAAATGAGAGTGTATGTCTTTCATCTTCTGTATTTCAAATTTTGCTATTTAAACTATGACCCTGTGTTACATGATTTATTTTTTAAATATTTGCCTCTTGCAATATATAAAATAGATTTGTCTTCTGAGATGCCTCTTTACAGAAGAGTCTGGTTCTCATTTCTGTATTTCTAGTATGTGCTTTTTATGCTGGGCACATGGAGAGACTCAACAATTATTGCTAATTAATGAGTGCAATTAAGGTCAAATAGTCATAGGATTGCTTTCACTTATTTTCTTTCTCCCTCTACTTTAGCATTTCTTGAAATTTAAAAAATACTAATATAACACTTTCCTTTTCTAAAAACAGAAGCAATATTGTAATTTAATGAGTTTTTTTTCAGCTAGTTCTACAGACTAGCCATTTGCTTATTATATACTGCATGATGTGAAGACTCATCAGGTGTTTGTTTTAGGGTAATATTCTGCCAACATAAAAATAATGTTTATTACAAGGGTCTTCAAGAAACTGTTTAGTTTGCTGTAATCAGGTGGGAGGGGAAAGCAAAAGACAATTCCAAAGGAGTAACCCTGTTACAAAGACACTTTCAATTATCCAAATCTCTAAAGAGATCACTTTCCGAGCTATGAAGATAACATTGAGTGTTTGCAAAGGAAAGTAAAAATCCCTAATCATTTAAACTAAAGTTTTTGGAGCATTTTGCTCTTTTGGATATATCAAAGTAAAGGCTTTCAATCATTTTGAAAGTAACCGAAAAAAAATTCAAGGTCTTCATGCTGGTTTAAGCAAGTCTCAATTTTTCTTCTGTTTTGTTTGCCTTTGCAAGTTTCCTCAAAAACAAAACAAAACAAAACAACAAAACAACAACAACAACAAAAAAAACTATAAAGAAACAAAGCTAGATATAACTGATGGAACTTATTTGCTGCAGAAAATGATAACATTTTAGAAAAAATCATTTAAGAGATCTCATGGAAACAATATTTAAAAAGCAGAAGTGAAAGTGATGTATTAAAAGAACTTTGAAAGGTCTTTCACAAGAAAGTGAACAGATGAGCAAACATAGTCTGTTTGCTGTTTTTGTCCTTGAACAGAAACTCAGGGGAAAAAAATGTGTAGTTCCGAGCTCTTCATATAATATGTTTTAAGGTTCAAATTGGTGTGTTGAAAGGGTTTGGGTACAAACAGTACCACCCAAATGTGAACTAAAAAGTGATATATATTATTTCTCTATAATTGCCAGTTTGCCAAACACATCTCACCATTTTTATTATCATTTTTCAAATGATAAAAAGATTATATTTTTGATCAACTCAATCAATGGACTTTAAAAAATTTCCCTGAACCTCAGTTTCCTTAAGTGAAAATGATATTTATTCTTTCAGTTTGTTGTATTAAATGAGAAGTTGTAATATACTAAATACTATTACTGGCTAAATGAATACTTCCTCATTTCTTCAAAAAATGTTGCTTATTCTCAGTACAGAGGACTGGCAAATGTCTAATTCAAACAAGAAAAGGAAATCACAAAGCTTTGTAATTGGAGCAGAAAGTGATATGGTACTCTTACTTGAAATATTGCCACATTCAGCCTATGTGCCACTGATGAAAGCTAGTCTGTCACTGAGGTTTAGAGGCTGCTTTTGCTAAGAGCCCCAACTCTTTACCTGGTCCTGCACATATCCAACAAGTGACTGACAGCAGGATCAAAGCTTGGCATCTCTGCCTTCCTATTGCATCAGTTCCTTTTGTATTTTAAACTTCAGGTCAGATTCCAGTTGGTTCTTCAAATACACATGTATGCCATTCAAGAAGTGCTTGTCTAAAAATAATCCAAGGATGATTACCTCTAAGTTTTCCTAATTTCTCTACTCTCCTTTAATGGCTGAAGACATTAAGAGGAACTAAGATATTTTCAAGACTTACAGGAACATCATAATCACCAGGTTTTTCAACCACCAGCTTTTACAGTGTCTTATTCCAGACCACTGCATCAGTGCCCTGAAGTCTCCAGTCATTGCACTAAACCTGAAGTAAGGTCGAATTGTATCCTAACTAGCTTCATTTTGTTCCTTGAACTTGTTAATTCATTTTGAGTAATTTCTTCTCCTCAGCCCATCTCAAATCCAAGAACAGTGAGACTCATGGGCAATGCTTCCTCTGTTGTTAATAAAACCCCACAAAACCAGACCTGAAATAACCAGACCATAATTGATCAAGATTGTTTGTCTGTGCATACCTGTTTGTTCCTTCCCCTGTATAATCCTAGACCTATTATCAATCCCTGGAGCACATATCTTAGGTCACAAGATCACTATTCTATCTGGTAGGGCCACCACCACCCTCCTCCTGGTAATTGTATTATAATGGCAAGTGGCTAAGTCTGGTCTGTTAGAAGTCCAAGAGTGGGGTCTCCAGCCTAGGATTCCAGTAAAAAGTTGATAGAAAATAGACGTTTTGGGTTTAGTGTTCTTTCTAATTCTGTTTTAGGTCAGAGGATTTGTAGGAATGCCTCTATAAAGCCTCAGTTTCAGCTTTGTACGTTATGATCAGGTATCCCATATATGCTCTAAAGCCACAAGTAAAGATTAAATAAATTTATGTTATAATCAAAAGGCATGTTAGCTGATACATCATATATTTATCACTTCACAGCATTCTTTCAGGTGCCTTTAAACATGTTACTCACGTTTAAGTATAGAAGATAGTTGGGAAAGCAAAGTAAATTTTCAATATGTTAATAAAAATCAAGGGGTTGGGGCTATGTAACTCAGTGATAGAAAGCCTGCCTCATACACGTGAGGCACTGGGTTCGATCTCAGCACCACATAAAAATAAATAAAGATATTAAAATTTTTAAAAATAATAGTTGAAGTGATGCATAATAAGATAGAAAGTAGATTGTTTGGGGTTAAAGGTGAATATATCAAAAAAGTCTGAGGAAGCTTTCTGGAAATGGAAGTTCTTGATATCAATCAGGGAGATTTATTACAGTATGGAGGGAAGAACACTCCAAGAACAAAAAAAAATATGTAACAAAATCATAAAGAAATGAAAGACTGTGGCAGTGAACAGATTCAATAATTAGTAAGGTTGGGGAGGCAGATTCATGGGCTATAGTAGAAAATAAATCAGGAAGGTAGAATAATACCAACAGAAGAATCCATTTCCCATAAAGACTTTCCCATTAGGTTCAATGTGCTCATACCAGCATAGCCGTCTCTATGTAAGTTATATTCTAGTAATGCAAGATAGCCATTTATTACCACTAAGAAATTTAGGAACTAATTATCATTGTCTATGTTAATATTAGTACAAAAGTGGCTTATTAAGTTTTAGTGTATATAACCTTTATAGTTTTCTTTCCTTCTCCCCCAGTCCCTTTGTGTAATTTAAATGAACCTGAATTCTACTATGTCTACTAGCACATATCTTATCTTTGAATGGTTTCAGTTTTGCATGGATCTGTATTTGTCAATGCTCACTCCGTGCTTACATTGTTATATTTTGAAATAATTGATTTTAAATGACCACTTACTTCTGGTTTACTATTTTTATAACATCAGGGATGGAGATAATAGAATTATCCCTTTATTTAAAAGTCAGTCAAATGACAACTCAAGCATAGTATAAAATTAAACAGCTCCACAATCTGTCAAGGATTAGTGGTTTTGAGAATACTGCTGTCTTTGTGGAAGAAAGTTCAGTTTCTTATCTCATAACAGATACTAATGTAACACATTGAAAAATCAAAATATAGAATTACATCAGCAAAAGTTACCAATAGCTGACTGAAAACAAGATAAAAGCTGGAGCTTTTTTGGGGGGGACACTATTTGGGGGAGTGATTCTGGATCATCAAAGTTATATCCTTTGCACTTTCTTTGAGAACCAGAATGTTATGAAAGGATATGGCTATCATCTTAGTCTGCCTTGAACTCTTGTGTTTTAGATAAAGAAATTACAGTTGTAAACTCAAAAGAGAAACAAAGAACCTGGAAGGGTAAGTCTGAATGGAGTGCCTCTGTTGAGGACTAGGAATGAACATATGGTGGCTTCTCAGCACTGAACAATTGGGCTGTGGGTGATGAATCACTGTTGGGGGGTGGGGATAAAATGGAGGCCAAAAAGAAGTTCCCATCTCATGAAAAGTTGCAAAGCTCTAACAGAAGCATCTCAGCTACATGGTAACATGTTGCCGATCACTTTCATGACTGTCAGTTTTTGTAATAGAATCACTGGAGTTTATGAGATTTCTAAATAACTGAGATTTGTAAAAATAAGAAAAAAATATATTTGGTGTTATCCCTTACTAAAAATAGATGTCAGAGCTCATGAAGTTCACACCCGCATATAAAACTGCACATTTATCACTAACACATTGCTGCCAGATTTTCAAAAAAAGAAAGAGTGAGTGTGGGGAATAAATTAGCACATTTACAATTTGTCTTTTTAAAGTGTTCTCTTTTTCACTTAAAGATTAAGAGACTGGGAACCAAGTAAATTTCAAAGAACAAGAAAAAAGTGGGTTAAATAATTTGAAATCTACCTTCATGATGACTCACTATGTACTCATTGAAAAGCATGAATTCCATAAAGAGTTTGGAAAATATAATTTTATAATAAGAAGGAAGCAGATGGTTATTTAGATAGTATGTTAGCCAGTTTTGCATTACCATATCATAAGTATGAGGAAGCAGAAAGGATTAATCAGCCCAAAGTAAGACCAAAAACCAGTAGGGCAGACTTTAAATCCTGAAGCTTGAAGTCTGGTCTCTGATACATATGATATCAGAGGGTGAGCCCCCAGGGTCCTGTGTAGCCCAACCCTTGTGGCTTTACCTGTCATAGCCCACATGGCAGCTGGGAGGCTACACATAATGTTCGCATCTCCCTGGGTCTGAGCTGCCTGTTGCTGCTCACTCTACCTTTCTAGGGCTTCCACTTCAGTTCCGTTCCCACAGCTGTACTAGACATCAGTCAGAAATTTTCTGCGGGGTCTCCAGCTCTGGTAAATTGTTTTCCTGACTTTTCTGGGCTTTATTTTTTTTCAGAAATTTTAATGGAAGCTGCTGTGATCCCATAATTCTTGCATTCAAAACACCTGCAAAACAAGCACCATGTAGGCACCAAGGTCTGTCATTTGCATGAGATGTGCCTGGACCCATGTGAGCCACAACAACAGCTTTGGGGTGTTTCCCAGGTTAAAGGCAGAGAAACAGATCCCAAGGTGGTCCCAGGCAGTGAGCCTGTACAGACTGTCTTAGGATCCTTCCCAGAAACAATACTGCTGTAGAAGTTCTCAGAAACCAATTTGCATTTCTAGGCCTCTGTGCCCATAAAGGGAGGTGCCTCTTCAAAGATGGCTGAGATGATGTGGTGGCATCTTTCCTATTTTTTTGATGCAAAACACTTGACGTCTTTTTATTTGTACTAATCTCTTTAGCAAGAGCTCCAACAACCAACAGCATCCTTTATCGCCACACCCTTGTATTTTTTCTTTTAGTTCCTTCCCTTACTAGGCTATAAATTGACCAAAACTTTCTGCTCTGTTTCCTTTTGGTCCTGAGTCTCAATGTAAATCTGACTAAATGGAACCAATACTACCTATGCTGCAGCCTGAAAGCTTTGTTGTTTTGAAATTACCTCCACCAAACAACATAGTCCACTATTCTTAACTCTGTCCTTTCCACAAAGTCTTAGAGAATGGGCACAAGGTATGTGAATTGTCTACCACCGTGTAACAGTGGGTGACTTTAGTCCAATTTTCAATATAGTCCTTATTTTTATCTAAGACTAATTCCCCAGTTTCGTCTATTGAGCCCTCATCAGAATTGCCCATAGTGCTCTGCATATAGAATTCTAGGTTTTTCTTAGACTGTTTCTCCACATACTTCCAACCTGCCGGTAATTCCAAAGATGCTGCCACAGTTTAAAGTACAGTTAACATTCATTACTAAATTTATGTCTGAATGACCTATCTATTGGTGACATAGTCATGTAGAAATCAGCCAGTATTTTTTTTGGGGGGGGCAGGGTTTATCTAAGTCTTTACATTGTGACAGTATCCTTATAAGACACCAACGAAAAGAAATAGACAATCAGGAAAAAAGACCATGTAAAGATAGGGCAGAGACTGGAGAAATACTGTCAGAAGCCAAAGGACACCCAGAACCACTAGGTGTAGGGTGAGGCCAGGATGCAGTCTCCCCTAAGGCTTGGTAAGGAATGCAGCCCTGCACATATCTTGACTTCCAACTTCTGGCCTCCACAATGGAGAGAAAGTACATTACCTTGGTTGTAGGTCAAAGTTTGTGAGATTTGTTACAACTGCTCTGGGAAATAAATACTGATGAAAATGAGGTCAACAGCATAGGTGAAAGATGTATATCAACCCTACAAAAGACAGAAATCAAGTGGCAATTCAAGCCTGCAGAACAACAGAAATGAAATCAAAAGCTGTCATCCATCAGATGTCATCCACTTGATGACTTTGATATATTTTAATGTTCTTCCTTGGAAGAGACTTTATTCCAAACACAAGGAAGTAGCCTACTGTGCCTTCCTTCCATGATGCTATGTCCTGGAATCCTTCAATCCATGTTCCCATAGGCTCTATAAGATCCATGTACTTGGAAGATCACATACCCCCCAATTGTCACTTGTGGAATTATATTTTATGTTCCCATCTCCTCTACACTATCAACTGTGAGATAATCATGGATGATTAATTTTAAGAGATTTTATAACATGTTGATAAACTATAAAACTCAAGCTAATTATTTTACCTTAGGACCTTGTCTTCCAAGAGCAGAATATTAGACCCCCTTAGCTGTGCCAACTTGGAGAAATATTGCTGGCTAGAGTCTTTTGTTCAAACCCCACCATTCTTTAAATTGATGTATCTGTCAAGGTTGCAGCAGGACAAAATTATGGCTGGAGCTGGCTGCAATTCATCTCAGCTTAGTTGAGAATGGAGCTCTGGCATAGCATCTATCCAACTTATATAAAGTCCTGGGTGCAATCTCTAGCAAGACACACACATACACACATATGCACACATGCAACAAAACAACAGCAACAACAATAACAACAGAAAAGAAAGAGTAAAAATGTAAGAAAATAATAAGATTAAAAAGAAAAACTACAGGGGAATAAAAGAGGAATAAAATAGGAAAAAAGTAAAAAAAAAGTGATGAAAGAAAAAAAGAAACAAAAAATTAACAATTAAAAAGAGGGTAAATTTAAAAAGAACAAAAATAAAGCATAGGCTGGGGGTTTTTTCTCCCCTAATTCTTTCCTTTGCGGTGCTCACCTGCTGACTAGCAGGAGTAATTTGTTGCTGAAGCTAATTGAAGATCCTCTTAGCTGCTTTGCACATTGGAGCAAGTTAGAATTGCTAGGCAACAATTCTTTCCATAGTTTTTTTTTTTTTTTTTTTTTTTTTGCGGGGGAGGGGGTGGATGGAACCCTTTAAAGGCAGGGTAATGTTGGTACTGCTAGCATGGAACATGTTATCAAGCTAGCTCAGAATGCTAAACTCCTGATTCTTTCTCAAGTTTTCTGGAGCTTTTGAGGCTGTGCACTGTGAGGACAGGGGAAACACTGTTGCTTGAATGTGTCAAGAAGCTAGCTCAGAATGCAGAACTCTCTAAAACAAGCTTCTCTCCAGCTTCTTCCTCTTTCTTAGTTGTATCTTCTTTCTTCCACAGTGAAACACCTAGCTCCCTATTTCCACACTGTATTTGTACAAGCAAGTTTCACTGTGTGCAACAAATATGCTACTCTTAGCATTGTCATTCCACTGTCCACTGTCAATTGGTTGTACACTGAAGCTCTTGCAGGCTCGCAGGCTCTGACATTCCATGTAGGGCTAATGATACCCTCTTGGTGAATTTTATTCTATGCCACTGTCCCTTCCTTCACAGAGGACTATCTTGTTCAGATTTAACTAATGACAGTTGAATTAAATTATATAAAAATTTACAAATGCATAAAATTAGAATACAAAAACAAATGAGGGAAAACAAAACAATGTGAATACAATAAAAGTAAAAGCAAAAACACACAAGCAAACAAAAATCTTCTAGGATTTCTTCTTCCTTGATGAGATAATTAAAATGGAGACTCTTCTTTCCAGCTTTCCAGGAGTTTTAATTTTGCTATCCACCAGGTATCGGGCCTGGTGGTGGTGTTTGTGGGACTGAGCTACTCTGATGATGGTTCTTTCTTAGCTCAAAGAGGCTAAACCAGTTAACGCAGTCCATGGACTGAGTTCTGTCCTCCTTGCCCAATGTTAAGTGTTAAGGCAAAGTTGTGAACAGAAGGATTAGATTCTACCCTAATTCTTCCTGTTTTTGTACCTAAGTACAGGGGTGCAGCTACAGTAGGCACCACCTGATAACCTCTTCCACTGAGCCTGTGGATTCATTCTGATTGTGCACTCTTGTTCCCAACATCTTCAGTCAGTGTACTTGGGGGTGTACTCTGAATTAATGCTCATGAGTGTGGAGGAGGCAACCAAGTTCATGGGATCTGTGCAAGCATTAACCCTTCTGCCCATCCAAGAAGTGGTACTCTCAGACCCAGCCCTCCCACAAATCCACATACACCCGGTCCTGTTCCCTGTCACAAAGTTCAAACCACCAATTCTAAATGGAAGTATTCTCTACTTCCTTCTCCCTGGTTCACCATTCCATCTACAAACAACAGCAAGTCTGGCTTTGAACTTGCAATCCTCCTGTCTCAGTCTCCCCTACCTCTGAGATTATAGAAATGCTCCAGCACACTCGGAGAGAATTACTTTTAAAGAATAGGTACAGTCAATAAAATATACCAACAATCAAAAAGCACATACATTTCAAATTCTAATATTGATAGGTGTCAGATGTACTTATAAATCTTATTTATATGATTTGTTTGAATTTATGAGCATACATTGTATTTGAGAAGAAAGAAATAAGAATAAATTTTGAAAATCTCAATATTTTAATAGTATCTATTAAGAAGTCCCAGAGCAGAAAATATTATGCTGGGCGTAAGTAGTTAGGAATGATTACCCTTATTTTGTTTTTCTAGGGAGCTTTTGTACTAAACATAAGGAACACACACCCCTACCCCTCCGGATCCAACCCCCACGTATATACACATGTACATGGGGTTTATAAACTGTGTGTGTGTGTGTGTGTGTGTGTGTGTGTGTGTAATCTGTGCATATAACATATATATGTAATTTCCAAGGTTTTAATATATATAACCTCAGAATGAAAAGCAGTTAAAGTGAGATAAATATAGCCAATTTCAGATTAAATGTGATATCTCTTTGGCCTGAGGGACACAGTCAGGAGACACATTCATGTACAAGAAACAAAAAGGGAAGATTGAGGATAATAAAAGACCAAACTGTTAATTCACCAGTTTCCTAGAGTCCAGCCCTAAAAGTCCTTTATGTTTCAATCTTTCAATGATAAATTATGTCTGTGGTATATATTTCATAAAAATTCAAATTTGTACTTTCAAAGAAGTTCTAGACTGTCAATCCAATATTCTCCCTAATGCAACCTAAAATTAGGTCCCATAAGTTTTTTCATGACAATAGAATTTATACCATTTTGTTTCTCATGAATATTTTCCAAAGACTTAAATCTAAAATTTGATAAAGCAAAAAAGTAATTTCAATGTGAGTCTCTGTTTAGTCTACAGCTCATCTTTGGGACAAGCATTTCAAGGACATGTGTCAATCATTAGCTGCAAAAAAAATTGATGTATGCTAGAAATTTAGAGAATTAAAAAAATGATAGAACCATCTCCAGTTTCTGTTACTAATGCAACAATAATAAAAAAGAATAAAATGTTACTGTAATACATCCAAAAATTTGGCAATTACAAACCATTTGTCTTCTGACTTCTGTATTTACCATTTTCCTTTCCAAAAAATCTGAAATAGAATACCCCTCTCAAACACCACCCTGATTCATGTGGCCTTCTGTGCCATTGCTACAGATAATTTGTTACAGGACTAATTTCTCTGACACTGCAAATGGGTGTGGAACAGAGTGCTTATTCATATTGGTACCAAGATATTTGCAGTTCTTCAGGAGCACTTTGGGGAAAATGCCAATGTAAGAGTTTCCCCCAGGTACTTTCTACTTCCTCCTTCCTCAGTGCTATTTACTTTATGCATCTGTTTCCATCCCCCTTCTCATGCCTACTCATAGGAGCATAGATACTCCACCATACCCTCTATGCTTCCAAATCACCCCACTCCCTAGATGATCTGTTCAGGAACATCCTTTCCAAAGTAACCATACTCCAGACATCACTTACCTTCACACCATGAACCTCCACTTTTTTTTTTTTTTTAGGAAGTCAATAAATTAAAGCTTCTTTATTGGATGAGCCAATGCAGCTCCTGATGGCTCCGTTCAGACGTTAGTCTGTTCATACATGTCTTCAATGGGAAAATGGCACCTGCCTGGTGTACTTTGTAAAATACTAACATCATCCATGAGGGGAGGGGCTTTCACTACACAGGTTACAGAAGAAACAGTGGCTGGTGGTGTTGCATGACAAAGAATCACACACACTTTTCAGACTTCTATTTCCTCTATTGAAAACTCTGTTGCCCCTTACTTGCCTGTGAATTCTCACTTTTGCTCCTCTGTATATAATAAAATATTAATTAAAATTAAGTATATATTTAATTTCTAATCTGGATCTTGTTATGCCTTCTTTAATCTCCCATTGTAAACTTTGTTCTCAAGTGTTTTCTTATCATTGATGGATAATGATGGGTATTAGCAATGGATATTCTCTTCTTTGGGTCTCACTAAATTGCCAAGATGGCCCTAAACTCTGGATTCAAGCAATCCTCCTGCCTCAATCTCCAGAGTAGCTGGGACTACAACAGGTGCATGTCATCATACCTGGCAACAAAAAGATACCTCAATCATTAATTACTTCCCAATCAGGAACCTTTCTCTCTCTGGAGGTCTTGTGGGCTGCATACCTGTCTAAGAGAACTGTTTGGTATAAGGCAGTTCAGGACCAGGTTTTGTGAACTAAGGACTGGCCATGTAATGGTAAGCACCATGCTGGGTTAGTGTCTGCAGAAGAGAGGGGGGGATTGAGGGCTATTGCTTCTAATACCCAGCTGATGTACCAAGCTGGGAGTTGCCGTAACTAAAGATGGTGAAAAAGTTGTTCCAAGATGGAGACAGATGCTTTCAGTGATGGGGAGTTGTTGGGTTGGGTCAGGTGGTCATGTTGGGTGGTGTGTTCTGAGACATAGCTCTGTGGCATGCAATGTGGTGACTGGTGGCTCTCTCCAGCCCCTGTCCTGTGTCCCCAAGTGCAGGCTACCACATGTAGGGGACTATGGAAGTGGTTGCAGTGTCCCCAGATGGAGGCAACTGGGAGAGCCCCATGTTGGTAGATGGGGGTCCACATGGGAGTGGCAGCCGGAGGTCCTGTGCATGGGCAGTGGCTGAGTGTCCTCCCTTGGTGCATGGCCAGGAGTCCTGTGTGGGTGCTGATGGTAGCCCTGCTCAGGCACGGGGCCTGGAGGTCCTGTGTGGGTGAGTAGCTTGGGGTCCTGTGCTGAGGCCTGGAGAATTGCATGAGCACAGTGGCCATAATTCCTGAATGGGAGCAGCTGTTGGGGGCCCTCTAATAACTTGCAGAGAAACAGTATTTCCACTACTTGAATCCCTGGTCATGGAACCACACAGAATGCAGCCTCCCTCTAGCCCGCCATCTTGGGTCAGAAATTTATCTTGATGATATATTTTGGTTTCTAAAGTATAGCTTTTTGTTACTTTTTAAGATAGCAAGACCAACAAAGACTTAGGATTTCAGTTGAGTCAATAAAAACAAAAATGGACAGAAACAATCTGGCTTTTTAAAAAGAACCAATTGAATGATAAACATATGGGAAAAGCACAGAGAGTGTAATTAAAATATTATCTCTATTATTGATATTATGGTAAAATGAGGCTAGATTTATGTTTAAGTGAATTTGTTAATAATTGATCCTGAATTAACAGTGGTACACATTCCTGGATCCTGCTCCTATGAATTCATGACATTGAAGGTACAATGTGTACATACATTCATGAGACAGGCTTGCTCTGTAAATAAAGATAGGGAGAATTTGTTGATCTGAACATGACCCTTTTGAAACAAACCAGGTAAGAAGGAGTGTATAAGAGATGGGGAAGGGAACTTTAGTGGATATTCTTCATTGTGAAAAATGGGTTTGGGAGAGAAATATTCTGTGCAAGAACATGGTATCCTTTGTATATATAAAATGTAGTTCAACCATCCTACTGTCTCCTTTCTGGGACATTTAAATTTTTTTTCATTTTTTCACCAGAATAAATAACATTTTAAACATGTCTATGTGCATACATATCTTTGTGTCTATCTCTGATAAATTTGCTGCTCTGTAGAGAGAAAAAAATCATTATTTTTAGAAACTATTGTCAATAAAACTGAACAGAGCACTGTTTTAAATTTAAGATCTCACGCTGAGAAGCATTCCATTTCAGATCAGTCTTGTCTAGCAGAGTCATGTGCAAAATAATTTCAAACAGCACATTATAGAAAATAAAGCAACCTGAGTTGTTGATAGAGGTTCTATTTTTCTTACACAGCATATGCTTTGGAGTAGATTAAACAGTCAGTGCACACACGAAAATACAGAAATTGGGTTCTTCTCAGCTATTGCAGTACACCAAGTTCATCCCACAGCCTCACAGATCAGCTTACCAGTTGACCAAAGTGCTTTAGTTGATTACCTTCCCACCGCAGCATCTCATCCACTAATCAATTTTTATTCTTTCACATTCCTGAAGCACAGAGTGCAACCAGACATCATTACCATAGAACACTTTCTTTTTCCTTTGTGAGTAAAAATCTCTTTTAATGAAAAGTAAATGAGTGTCAAAAAAGATGTTTTACTTTTATATCTATTTATCTAGTTCTCTAATCCCCCACCACCACCAGTACTACTCAACTACTGAGCTATATACCTCCAACCCTTGTTGAATATTTCTGAGAAAAAGAACAAGGTCAGCCATTGGAGATTTAAAAAACAAAAATTGCAAAGTGGTTACCATTGCCAGGAAGTAAGTTTCTTCACTGATAAGTCTGTGATGATGTCTTTCTGTAGTTGGGTGAATTTTGAGTGACTATTTTATTTTTGTTCATGTTGATTAATATTCGTAATCTACTTCTTTTCAGCTAAAAGGATTTTTATAAATTAGATTTTTTTCTAGATTGGAGAAATTCTAGAGGACAAAGAAATTTTGAAGTTGTGCAATATTAGAAGTAGTTTATGGTGTGAAATAAACTCCAGGGGCCGGGCTGAGACTGAAATAGTGCAGTGTTCCTATGAAGGAGGGAAACTTCAAGTCCCAAGAGGGTTGTTAGGCCACCTAGAGGGAGGACAGGGTGAAACAACTTTGCCACGAATGCCAAGCAAAATTCAAGTTGAACGTCTGCTCCTAATTTCAAGGGATTTCTATTTTCAAATATGAATTCCAGTCCTCTATCTTGAGGTAATATCCCTCATATAGATTATAGTCTTTCATGAATACTAATGTGAAGTCTATTATAGATTTACTGATCAGGAGATAACTTGAGATTAAATGTCTAGCTGACTTCTACAACTCACTTCTAAACTCTTGGGACACTTGTGCTCTGGACCCAGAAAATTTTGCCCTCAGATTTCTTACATCTAACTTATGTGGCTACCCAAAGAAAGATCTATGGCAAGTGATATATTTATTTCCGCAAGCTGTGCTTTTCAGACTCTTGTATCAACTTACTTCTAGCTAAAATCTGCCAATGGAAGCCAGTAATGGGAAATTAAAAGTTTATAGAACAGGAAAAGTGAGGACTGGTCTGTCTCTAGTTGTCTTCTTAAAGCTATTTCCAGGAGCTTTACAGATAAGCATGGTGAAATATGAGCTTCTGCCATCTATTTGGATTCTGGTAACTTAATGTATGTAGAAAATGGGCTTTATTTGCAACTCAATATTAATATAGTATTTATCACAATAAAGATTATAGTTACACCTTTTTATATATATTTATTTTAATTGTAGTTGGACACAATACGTTTATTTTACTTATTTATTTTTATGTGATGCTAAGGGTCAAACCCAGCGCCTCACATGTGCTAGGCGAGAGCTCCACTACTGAGCCACATCCCCAGCCCTAGTTAAAACTCTTTAAAGAAGATTTATCTATAATGTCATTATTCATTGCTCAAAAATTATGCTTTACCACAAGATTCTTTTCCAAATACTATGCTTTAATGCTATGAGAAAAAATGTCCTAGATTTATTTACTGCAGAATGGATATTATATTAGAGGGCAAGAAACGAACATTAATCTCATTCTACATCACCATCCAATCTCCTTGGAGACCTGATTGTTGTCAATAACAAATAATATTTGAAAGAAATCTTTTTTTGAGCTGTAGGTATCAACAGTGGCCTTAAAGTATCAGTAAACCATATTGTAAACAGATGTGCTGTCATCCAGGCTTTGGTATTCCATTTTCAGAACACAGAGAGAGTAGATTTAGTATAATTCTTAAAGGCTCTAGGATTTTTGGAACAGTAAATGAGCATTGGCTTCAACTTCAAGTCACTGTCTGAGTTAATGCCTAACACAAGAATCACCCTGTCCTTTAAATATTTTAAAGACAGAAATCAACTTCTATCTATGACAGTCCTTAGATGGCATCTTCTTTTAACATAGGCTGTTCTATCTGCATTGAAAATCTGTTGTTTAATGTAGGCATTTTTTTTAACAGTTACCTGAACTGGCACTTCTGGGAAAGAAAATTTGAAGCTAACTGAAGTATTAAAATTAATATTAGTGTCAGGCATGGTGGCACATGCATATAATTATAGCAACTCAGGAGGCTGAGGCAGGAGGACAGCAAGTTCAAAGCCAGCCTCAATAACTTAGTAAGGGCCTAAGCAACTTAGTGAAACCCTCACTCAAAATAAAATATAAAAAGGTCTGTAGATGTGGCTCAATTGTTAAGTGCCCCTGGGGTTGACCCCCAGTACAAATAATAATAATTCTTATTAAATGTATCTGAGATATAAATTCAAAAAGTTTGTTTTCTTATATGTTTAAGGTTGTTTAGACTCAATAATCCCTTCTTGAAAACATCCACATCCTAATCCCTATAACATTATATGGCAAAAGGGACTCTGCAAGTGTAAAAAAATTAATGATCTGATAGTGAGAGGTTATCCTGGACCATATGGTGGTCCCAATGTAATCATATAGTCCTTAAAAAGGAGGCAAAGGGTCAGAGTCAGATGAGGAGGTGTGATAACAGAAGAAAAATTGCAATCAAAGAGATCTGAAGATGCTATGCCATTAGCTAGGAAATCTATGTGGGCTAAGGGTCAAAGGATTTAAATGGTCTCTAGAAGAGAGAAAGCTAAGGAGAATATGTTGTCCCAGGAGTCTCCAAATAGAATGAAGCTTGCCAACTACTTGATTTTAGCTTCCAAGGCCCATTTCAGAATTCTGACTTCAGGACCCAGAATATAATAAATTTTTGTTTATTAAGCAATAAATTTGTGGTAAATTTTTACCCTGGCAGCAGAGAACTAATACAAAAGGTCAACTTATCTCATCAAGCTTGCAAAGTAAAGTGTCACTTTGAAGAGAATATTGAATTCATTATAAAAAACTATGAAATTAACGTTTTCAAAACCTAGTTAATAAAATTATCATAAACATAATTATGTGTATAAATCCAGTGTATTCTATTTTTAAGTATTTATTTAATTATTTAACAAATTCTTTAGATTCAAATCATAAATTCATCACTTCTTGTTTGAATTCTTTACTTCTCTAGTCTTACTCCATCACCATTTGCTTAGGCTTGCTACTTAGTGCTTTTGATTCCTTTTCAGGTTTATTTAAATGATGTTCAATTGGATTTGGGTACATTTCATGTCTATTTCTGGCCCTAAGGTAATTGATATTAAGGTCTCAAATGTAATGTTGGAAAGATCTTCTGTGACATATTTTGTAGATTTTAATTTTTGTCATATCCTTCGAAAGGCATAAAATCAGCACCAGATACTATTCATGATGTGGAAAACAGACTAAGTTTCAGTACCTCAATGAAAAGTTGAAAAAGATGACAATTCAAGAGAGTTGTTGAAAAGTAGGATAAGGGCATAACTAATGAGAGCATCAAGGTGAAAAGCAGTAGACCTGTGTTAACAACTACACTTGTACTTGTAAGTATTGATGAGAAGTTTGAATTTAACAGCATCAACATTTTCAGTACTCAGTTCTGAGTGTTTAGGAGTTTTAAAGTAATACAACCTGCTAGAGAATGAATGTTTGTATCCTGTCAGATTAATGTTATAGCCAAGATTGTATTTGTAGTTGTGGTTTTGAAAGGAGGTCATGAGGGTGGAGCCCCTATGAATACTATCAGTTCCCTTATAAAAAAAAATATGGAGAGAATGCCTTCACTCTTTCTGCCATTGGAGTATATAGCCAGATTCCTCTCTAGCCACTGAATCTGCTGGTGCCGTAATCTTGAACTTACCACTCTTCTGGACTTAAGAAATGAAGTTCTGACATTTATAAGCCATCCAGTTTATGACATTTGTTATAGCAGCCCAAATAGACTAAGACAGAACCACTGAGGACATCTGCTTTCTATTCCAGGGGATTGGTCTTGGCAGCAAATAGGCACACCAACTAACCCAGTACTGTTGTGAAATCCAATTTGGGCCCTCAGTGCAGACCTAAAAAATTAAATAAAGATTCTAAAAATGACTGAGCAAGAGGGTTATCATGTGTCTAAGAAAAAAATCTAGCTAATAAGACCAGAAATATATATATGGTAAGTATGATCAGCACTGAGATCCAGCTACCACTAATCCATAATAAGAGACAATGGGCACAACCACCCACCTAGTTTAATTCTAAATTATCATTATTAAAGTTGCCCTACATAAAGGTATTTCAATAAAAGTTGTTTTAATACCTGTATTATCAACCTTTTCCAAATATTTGTGTTGCTTTTTAAAATAATTTAAAACATTTCTTTAAATCTAGAGACATTTCACCTGAAAATGTGTTTGAAAAGTAAATGTAAATATTTTCAGCATATTTTTGGAAAATGAAAGTAAGACACTCTTTTAAAATTTTTTTATTGGGCCCGGCCTCGCTGTCACGTTCCTGGCAGGAAGACGTCCCCGGCCCGCGCGGGGGGGCTCCAGGCACACAAAGGGTAATGTTCGCCTCCGGTCCTGGCGTACATGGGCTGTCTATCCGCAGGACCCCTGGCCCTCCAGCTCCTGACCCTCTGACCCAAAAGAGCTGGGTCAGAGCTCCACGTGCGGAGGCTGCGGGCCAGATGGAGATGCGCCGCCCAGCACGCAGCCCCGGGGTCTGGGGCATTCACGAGCCTCGGGCACCTTCTGAGGCGGGGGCCTGGGACCCAGACCCCTAAGCGACCCAAAATCCAGTGGCACCGCGGTCACGCGCGGCATCTTGGGAGGGCCCCCCCCCCGCCCAGACGCCATCAAGGCCCCACCGGCCGCAGCGGAAGCAGGTGCGCGGTGCCCCGCCGCGCTTTCGTCATGTTGCCGAGCACCTCCGGGGAGAACACGAAAACAATGTGGGTCCCCTGAGCACGGCTGCTCCCAAGGTGGCAGCACGTGGGAAATCGAAAAGGAAGGCCTACGGATTTTCCAGCGGCTGAAACGCTCCTGGCCCTGGCGAATCTGCCACTACCCTCGCAGGAAGTGCGGCCCTCCTGCCGGAAGTCGACCTTCCTCCATTTTGTGGCCCGCCATGGCGGCGGTGTTAAGGTTGCGGCCAGGATGCGGCGCCTTTGAGGGGGTAAGCCAGGGGAGCCATCGGGGACGTCGCGGGAGCAGCAAAGGACCGGCCCAGACACCGGGGAGGCTGTCATGTACGCGCGGGTGGGGCCGCGCCAAGCCCGAGAGGAAAGGCAGCTCGAAGGAGGAGGCCGGCCCAGGTGGAGCCGGCTGCTGGTGTTCAGCTATGCCTGCAAGTCGTTCCGGGACGACAAGCGGGCCCTGGCCCAGGAGCAGGGACAGCAGCTCATCCCCTGGATGGGGGACCACAAGCTCCTGATCGACAGGTGGGTCGCGCCGCCCCTGCCGCCCTCCCCTCCCCCTCGCGGGTCCGCCTGGCGCCGACATGGGGTCCTGGTGTGGGGGGGGGCAGGATCGCCTTGCCTGCCCCAGGGCTCCGGCTGCAGCTGGCGTCCCACCCATAGCCGAAGGGATTGTCTCTGCCACGCCTGGCCGTGCGCCCTGGCGGCTGCGACGCGACGCGCGGTGGAGCCGTGGGGTCGGCGGCAATCCGCACACTGCGGCGGCGCTGGGAGCGCGCTTTTGTTCTCCGCATGGCGGCCCTCGGACCCCGCGATTTAGCCTGCGGCCGCCCAGGCCACCAGAACCCGGGCTCCATGAGCCCTCCCGGGCGGTGGGCGAGGCCCTGCGCAGCCGAAACCCTGCCGCAGGTGCGTTCCTGGGGCTGGGCCGCCACCGTTTCTCTTCCAGTGTCACCGCCCAGGCCGGCGGAGGGCCGGCTGGCGGTGGAGTGTGGTTGGAAAGGGCGACATACGTGCTGTAGGGTGTTTGCTGCGCGCTCGCTTCCCTCCCTCTCCCCGGGGTGCTGGGATGTCCCTGCCGCTCGGGCAACACTACTTCTGGGGCCCGGACTGAAAGGCTAACCGTGGAATAGTCTCTCCGAGTGAAGGAAGCCGCGTTTGAGACGATTAGAACTGGATTCTGCAAAGTCCTGGAACCTGACTGTAGGGATGACTTCTGAGCTGCCTAGAATGGACACAGTAATGACCAAATAGCCCTTTTTCAGTCCCTGACATTTCCTTTTGGAGGTAGAGGTAGGAAACAAGGACTCCGAGAAGGGAGGGTTGCAGATAAGATTGGCTCTGGATCTAATGCTCCACGCTATGCTCAGACGTGCTGTGCCTTTGAACTGCCATTTCTATGGAATGATGTTGCCTGAGCTCTAGGGCTTGCTTTCCAAAGTGTGACTTGTAATGTGCATTATTAAAGTTCGGTGAGCGCTGGTGTCTCAGCTTTTCATGCAGTTTCCATGTCATTCTGTACATGATTTGACTTAGAACTCTCAAGACTGGTGGGGAGCAAACACTACACATGTAAATGTGTAATATTTTTTTTTCAAAGAAAGAGTGAGAGAGAGTGAGAAAGAGGGAGAGAGAGAGAGAATTTTTTAATATTTATTTTTTAGTATTTGGCAGACACAACATCTTTGTCTGTATATGGTGCTGAGGATCAAACCCGGCTGCACGCACACCAGGCGGGCGCGCTACCGCTTGAGCCACATCCCCAGCCCAATAAATGTCTAATATTTTTAAATAATAATTTACATTTGTAAGTTAAGGAGGCTTACATTAAAATAAATCTAATTTTAAATATTAATAAAATGCAAAAAAATAAATAAGTAAAACAGTGCAGCTATTTTGGAAAACAATCTAGTGCTCCTTCCAAAGGTTAAAGTTATATATATATATATATATATTTCTGGATTATATAGTTATATAATCCAGAAATCTCACTCTTAGGAACATATTCAAGAAAAATAAAACTGAACATAAATATTCACAGCAATATTATTCAAAAAGTAGAAACCACCCAAATGTCGATCAATTGATAAACATGGAATGGTTAAATGTGGTATCTCTGTACAATGGCATGTTATTCAACAACAAAAAGGAATGAAATACAGTTACTTGCAACCTTAAAATCATGCTAAGTGATCACATATTGTATAGATGGTTCCACTTGCATGAGATTCCTAGAATACATAAATCTCTAAAGACAGAGAGTAGATTAGTGGTTGCCTAGAAGCTTATGAAGAAATGGAGAGTTCAGGGTTTCTTTCTGGGGTGATGAAAAGGTTCCAGATTTAATGGTGGTGATGATTACTGGGCAACTCTATGAATATATTAAAAACTATATGCTTTAAGTGGGTATATTTATGTGGCATATAAACTATATTCTCAATTTTCAATAAAGCTATTATTTTCTTAAAAAAATACGAGACCACTATACCCAATAAACTAGCAGATATAAAAAAAATTCTGAAATTAACACATGTTAAGGAAATACTGACAAAAGAAAACCCTCATCAGATTACCAGTGGAATATAAATTGGTACTACTTTGGAAAGAGTTTAGCATATTATATATTGCCATGGTTTTTGTTGCCCAAAGACACACTATGATTACTGGCTTGGGCCTCAGTGTGGTGCTATGGGAGATGAAAACAGTGGGGGATGGAGCTCTTCCAAATGGATTTCAGGACTGTTTTTTCTAGTTCTGGAAAAATGACATTTATTATCATTATTATTATTATTTTAAATATATATATGACAACAGAATGCATTACAATTTATATTACATATATAGAGCACAGTTTTTCATATCTCTGGTTGTATACAAAGTATGTTCACACCAATTCGTGGGTATTTTGATGGGAATTGCATCAAATCTGTATGTTGCTCATAAAACCAATTTCAAACATATACAATCATATTAGTAGTGATTTTAGTGTCCAAAAAGAGATCTACTAAACAATAATTACTGGGCTGGTTTGGTGACTTGTAGTCCTAACTACTCAGAAGGCCAAGCCAGGAGGATTGCTTGAGTCCAGGAGTTGGAGATCAGGTTAGGCAACATAGGAAGACCCCCATATTAAAAATAATAATAATTACTGATGTCAAAACACATCTCAATCATTATGATAGTCACTAACTCTTCAGTGTTTTCCTTGAAACTCTAATATACAAATAGTGAATGTCAATTTAGGACTAATTGTGCTGTTTTATATATGAGAAAGTTGATTATAATGGTAAATGAAATCAGCTATCATGAAATGATTTGTGTTTATTTAATTACAATTATCATGCTGATGACTCTACATATTAAGTCTCCACCTATAGTCCCCTAGGTGCTAATTTTAAAAACATGAGTTTTCACTAAAAATAAGAAAATAAACCCCTCCATATGCATTTCAATAATTCAAATTGTATCATAATTTGACTGTTAACACAAAGGAAAATCAATGCAACTAATTCAGATTTAAATTTAAGATTACACAGTGCAAAAGAGGGAATAGTCTTGGAAAGGGAAGTAGAAAAATGTAAGATCCCTCTTAGATGTCAGAAAAAATAAATTCAAAAATGTGAATTTTTTTTTAAAAAAATTGAAAAACAAAAAGCAAAAAAACCTTTGAAGCAAAGTCAGTTGTGTTTACAAGGGCCTTTGGGTTTCTTTGATGTTTTAGTGCTTCTGGTTTTTAAAATGTTGATTTGTGGAGGATGGGCACAGGGGATTGAATCTAGGTGCTTAACCACTGATCCACATCCCCAGCCCTTTTTTACATTTTTTTTTTAATTTTGAGATAGGGAATCCATAATTACTAAAGGCCTTGCTAAATTGCTGAGGGTGACTTTGAACTCAAGATCCTCCTGCCTCAGCCTCCAGAGCCACTGGGATTACAGTGTGCATCATGAAGCCTGGTCTTAAATGTTCATTTTATAATCCTTTCTTTTTAGCTGATAAGAGAAATTACAAAATACAGAATACTTGCAAACTACAAAATATAGGATACTTACAACTAAAGGTGCTTTGTTAAATGATCAGAGTTTAACTTAAGTTTCAGGCAGTGACTCTCAAACTGGGAGAGTGATACTATCTTATCAAGAGAAGTTTAGAAATGCCTGGGGGCATTTTGTTGTTGTTTCACCATGACTGAGGAAACTACTAACATTTTTTGGCCAGGCCCATAGATAGTATATAACCTTCAGCTAGAAGGAAGAGTCCAAACCAAAGTACCAGTAGAGTTCTGTCAAGAAACCCTGGTGCAAAGAAGTAATCTACCAAGGTCTCTTCCTTAACTGCAAGGAAAACACAGTTGCAGTTAAGTAAGAGAACAGAGCAGGTGCCGGGTGCAGTACTGCATGCCTGTAATCCCAGTGGCTCTGGAGGCTGAGGCAGGAGGATCCTGAGTTCAAAGCCAGCCTCAGCAAAAGTAAGGCCCTAAACAATTCAGTGAGACCCTATCTCTAAATAAAATACAAAATAGGGCTGGAGATGTGGCTCAGTGGTCTAGAGCCCTTGAGTTCAATCCCTGTTACCAAAGGAAAATAGACCACCCAGGTGACTTGTTTGTACCAGTACATCTACCTAAAATGAAAAGGGATTTTATGCAGTCACATTGTTTTATTATCCATTTAAATATAATTCTTTATTTCTTTATGTTTGTCAAGAAGTAAATATATTTAAGGTAAAAATGAAAAATAATAAAAGAATGACAAGTGTAGGAACCTAATGATGATTTACACTTTTTGATTACAGACTTGAGATTCATCTGAAATGACAATGCAATCCCTAGCTATTGCAACAGAAATCTTAACCTCTGAGTGAAAAAAAAAAGAGGGATGTTGAGATACCTTCAATCATCTTTTCTCACTTCTGCGTAAGTATCAAGAGAGGTTGGCCAAAAATATTTTAAAACCTAAAACATACGTTTAAACTTGGCTTTTCTTTAAAATAAGTGCAAATGTATGATATGGCCTAGTGTTAATTTACAATCTCTACTTTCTTATGCTGCGACTGTCTTTAAATGTGCCAGTTTGAACTGAGATGTGCCATAAGTCAGATATCAAAGACTTATTATGAAGAGTTTAAAATAACAGTTATATTTTTATTTTGATTACAAGTTAAAAGGATGACATTTTGAATATATTGAATTATGTAAAATGTATTATTAAATGAAGCTCATCTGTCTTACTTTTTAAAATATGACTTCTAGAAAATTTAATTTACATGTAGAGTTAATATTATATTTCTATTGGTGGTTCTAAGGGATCAGTGAGAAATAAGAGAAAGATCATGTTCAGATTCTCTATTTCATCATTTGGGTTTGATGTCATTCACTGATCCTCTTATGTATTCCAAACCATTTCAAATTTCATGTGGATTTGGGTAAGACTGAGCTTTCATACTAATCGCAGAGAACTTACTTTCCCATATATGTTTGATCAGT
Source organism: Callospermophilus lateralis (assembly GCF_048772815.1). Taxonomy (NCBI): domain Eukaryota; kingdom Metazoa; phylum Chordata; class Mammalia; order Rodentia; family Sciuridae; genus Callospermophilus; species Callospermophilus lateralis. The sequence goes on from NW_027510702.1 coordinate 1,935,730, forward strand.
GTCCCCCACTGAGTATAGTCTTCATAATAGTGTTTATGATCCTGTTTATAATTTTATACTGCATGCATCAGTTAAAATGCTGAAGATTCAGGAGCGCTTGCTTTGCTTCAATGTATGCTCTGGTAGACTATATGTTATCCCAAAGAACATATTTTCTCCTCCACTCTCCCTGTCTCCTCCAAGAGGTGCTTGTGATCTTCCAAGCACACTTTGGGAGGATGTTATCAGCCTTACTTTGTTTCAGTGAGAAGAGAACAGTTTCCAGAGTAGGCACTATCTAAAAATGGCTCCTTAGTGATGAAAGCATTTATTGCCAAGACTTTTGTTGCTTCGTCAATTGTCTATATTGGCAGTAACAGCCAGGATTTTGCTGTTTAATTATTTAAAGCACATAAATGGGCAATCTTTCATATATTATCTCATTTTCTTCTTAAAAAATGAACTATACAATTTTAACTTTGACCCATACTTGTATAGATGAAATATCTGAGACTCAGAAAAGTTAATGATTTGCCTATAGTCACAGAATTAGACTTCTGACTCTTACTACAATCCTTTTGGCTATATTCCTTACTTCTGCTATTGTTCTGGTAAGGAAGTAATTTATATTTCTGAAAACTAAATGGATCAAGCCAAACAGTGCAGGGCTGGGGATGTGGCTCAAGTGGTAGCGTGCTCCCCTGGCATGCGTGCGGCCCGGGTTCGATCCTTGGCACCACATACAAACAAAGATGTTGTGTCTGCTGAAAACTAAAAAATAAATATTAAAAAAAAGCCAAACAGTGCACTGTGGAAATTGAGATGTATAGGCCACATGTCCCCATTATCTGTTCTACATTTATTTCAACACACCAAATATTTGACCTCCATGAAAAGAATGCCAAGGTAAATTAGGCAGAACCAGAAACAGGAACTCATATACATGCCATATATTAGTGGCAATTTCAGATGTTTGAGTTTCTTTCTTTGTACAGTTGAAAGTGGAATAATATTTGTCAGGGCTAGACAAACAGTAGATGCTGGCAGAAGACCTTGCCTTGTATATGACTCACTCCCATTAGTACAGTACACTTTGACATGACTTTTTAATTGTGGGGAATGCCTCAGCCCTTCTGGTCATCCCCAGCCTAAAACTCCATCTTCCCTGGATTTAAGGACAGGATACTTGTTTAAATTCCACTTAAGTTATATGATCCCTTTACTTGAAGTCTAATATTTTCTGCATTTTTATTCTATTAAGTCTAAATCCTTATGCTTGATTTTCAAGGAATTTCATAATCTGACCTAAGCACACAAATATGTCATCCTTTATAGAATCCTTTCCTCTTAGCAAAATGAGGTGTCTTTACTGTCCTTTAAACATATTTCTTTCTCCTGAGTCTTTCTTATGCTGTTTAATTCACTTGCCTTTTATTCTCTTTTTAGAATCTGAATCCTATGTACTTATCCAGGTCTAACTCAAATCCCAAGACTCATCTCTTACTTTTAACTCTTTAGTGTTTACAATTTGTACCAAAATACATTTTAGCATTTATTTTGTGCCAGGGTAGGGCCCTTGCCACCCTCCCACTACACTAACTCTTACCAAAGAGGAAACTGGTGTTACCAAGAAAGACCTGTTTATTTTTTAGGAGTTCCCACTCTTGAGATTATAATGAGGATCTAGAGTCACCTCCACCCTTGGAGATAGATCCAAGATTGGGGTCCTTAGGCACAGGTGTAAAGGTTGATCCATTGCCTAAACCTCTTACACTGGCACAGAAGATGATGTATACACACACACACACACACACACACACACACACACACACCAAAACTCAGAAAGGAAGGAAGGGAGGGAGGGAGGGAGGGAGGGAAGGAGGGCAAGGAAAGAAGGAAGGAGACCCTTTGAAATCCATTGAGAAATGATATTGTTCTGGTCAACCTGAAAGAAAATGGATATTTGTTGTCATTTTCTGACTTACCATATTGTGACCAAGCATAGTGCTCTTATTTTTATTAATTTTTTACTAAGACCTTTACTAGGATTCACCTGGTTTATAACTTTCTACCTTTAAATATAACTGAATCTGCTGGGAGGTGGTGGCAGAGTCTGTAATCCCAGATGTTTAGGAGGCTGAGGCTGGAGGATCGCAAGTTTGAGGTAAACTTGGGGAACTGAGCCAGACTCTGTTTCAAAATAAAAACTAAACTGGGCATGGTAGCACACACCTGTAATCCCAGCGGCTCAGAATGGTGAAACAGGAGAATTGGGAGTTCAAAGCCAACCTTAGCAACTTAACGAGGCCCTGAGTAACTCAGTGGGACCTATCCCTAAATAAAATACAAAAGAGGGCTGGGGATGTGGCTCAGTGGTTGAGTTCCCAAGAGTTCCATCTCTGATAGCAAAAAATAATAATAGTAATAATAATAATAATAATAATAATAATAATAATAATAATAATAATAAATGAATAAATAAAATAAAAAAAGGGCTGGGGATGTAGCTCAGCAGTAGAGCACCCTTGGATATTTGTTCATCAGATATGGAACATTTTTATTTATTATTTCTTCAAATGTGTTTTTCTCACCTCTTTTAGGAACTACCATAACACATATATTGGGACTGGTTGAAGCTGTGTTTCATTTTGGGGAGTCTTTATCACTGCATATTCAGTTTGCTGATATTGACTTCTTCAATGTAGAATTTGCTGTTAATATCATTCAGTGTAATTTTCACCTTAGCCATTGTTTTATCTGAGTTTGAATTAGATCACTTTTATATCTTCTTTTTTCTCCTTTACATGCTTATGCTTTTCCATAGCATCTTGAACATATGGTATACAACTGTATTAATGTCATTGTATAATAACTCTATCAGAGTGTAATTAATGATCATTTCTATTAATTTTATTTTCAACATGGGTTATATTTTCCTGTTCTTTGCATGCCTCATACATTTTTATTGGATTCCAAACATTGTGAATTTACCTTGTTGAGTATTGGATATTTTGTATTCTTTTAAATATTCTTGAGCTGTGTACAGCTTTTTGCTGAACTATCTTGGAAACATATTTTGTATTCTTTTAAATATTCTTGAGCTGTGTACAGCTTTTTTCTGAACTATCTTGGAAACATTTTTATCTTTTTAAGATTCTGCTAGACAGGAATTACCTTCAATTTTGGGCTAATTTTTGCCTTATACTGACTGTGTTACTTGATGCCCTTTTATTATAGATTTTCCATTCCAGCTGGTGATTACAAAAATTGATCTCCATGTCAACAATCACCACCACCTTCCATCCTGTTCCTTTCTGAAGATTCTTTCTCTGGCCTTACATGTGTGCCCATTGTTGCTTAGCCACAGACTTCAGGGGAACTCTCCATAGATGTCTAGAGAGCTAGTACATGTACACACTCTCTCTCCCTCTGCAGTTCTCTACTCTCTCCTTTACTCTGATCTGTGACTTCTAGCTGCATCGGTCTCTTCAGACTTTAAAATCCATCTCTTCAACTCAGGAGATTTTCTATTTGAGTTTCCCTTCTCTGAATGTGGCCTGAAAAATTCTTTCCAGGGAGTAAATTTGGATAATCCTAGCACTCATCTCTCATGCTTAACTTTATCTTAGAGGTCACTCTTATGCTGCTTATTATCTAATATCTGAGAACTGTTGTTGTTTGTATTTTGTCCACTTTTTTCCAATGTTTCATATGCGAGGGTAAATCTGTTGCCCCTCTTGGAGAGATTTAGTCCTCCATAATGTTTAACACTATTCTCTGGCACATCATTTACAATAGATGAGGTTCTTCCTGGTAACGGCAGTGTTAGGCCTTCTGAATGCTCCTAGGCAAGTGCCTTCACAAGTTTCCAATGGTATATGTTATTATGCTGCCAATTAATTGTTTCAGATATGTTTTTCTTGTCTCATTTAGATTGTACTCTGACATTAGGAACCCTTTATACTTACAATTTTATGTCCCCTCCACCCAAACTGGATACATTTACCTTTAACAATTACTCAACCCTTACCCCGTAAGAATTCCCTTTGAGGTATTAAAGAATAATGCACTTGAGATTATTTATCTCCATGCCAAGAATCACCACCACATTCTATCCTGTTACTTTTCTGAAGGTTTTTAACATAACCTTATATTAAACATCAATGCCACATATTTAAATGCTATGAGTAAAAGTGAATGCTGATTCATCCACTAATTGTATGTATCCTGGTAGAAAGAACTACCACTACCTTATTGTGGCCAGTTGAGAAATTTTCTTCTCATTATCCACCAGACTAGTTAATATGTCTTTAAAGCAATAAGTTTAAAAAATGATACTGATAAATCAAAATATTGAAAACTCTACAAACTAAGCAGCTTGTTATTCAGTAACTGGAAGCACTAACTATGCATATAAAATTATATCTGATTATGAGTCAAAGTAAATATCAAGAAGATAATATGCAATTAGATCATTTTGCTATTCTGATTTTTTCACCAATGAATTATCATTAATCTATTTTATAATAAGAAAAATTGTACAATATACCATATTCTATAATAAGAAAAATAAGAAAAAATTAAAACTAGTTTTTAAAGATCTGCTTAAATATTCCAGTATCATGTAACCAAACAACTACTCTCCACAACAACTATGTTTTTATTCAACACAAACATTCAGGGGTACATTCCTGGAGTTGAGGATGCATGCTGCTGAGAGGTGGACCTTAAATGCAGTGTTCCCATAGCTTATGTCCTCTCAGTACTATTTATATATGGGGGCTTAATAGTTAATATATGTGTTTAGGTTAATAGTGTAGTATATTTATAATATCATTGGAACCATGAGTTTATCCAAAAAATCATTTGTTAACTCTCTCATACATTCTAGGCATTTCCCTAGTCACTGATGTAACAGTAGTGAACAAAACAACTAATTTCCTGCTCGTGTTGGAAATTGTGTTTGAGGTTGGGTTGGAGCAGTCAAGTAGATAAACAAATGTAAGGCAAGTAGTAAGAGAAGTCTAAAGTGGTAAGGCAAGTCTGAAGAGAAAGAAGGGTGATGGGCTTGATAGTCATGGCAAGAGGCTCTATTTTGTGTAGGGTGGCCAGGGAAGGCCTTTATCACATGAAATGCCACTGTTACAAAGACATGATAAAGTGAGGGGGTAGTTAGCTAGTCAGATGATTTGGGGACTTAAGGTTGAGGCAAAGTTGCAAGTGTAAATGCTCTGAAGCACGGGTGGGCTTGGTGTATTTAAATGGAACTAACAGAGCAAGAGAAGAATGTTAGGAAATGGGGAGAAAAGGATGAGGGGAGTCACATTGATTAAGAGCAGTCCATAATAAGGCAGGGCAGTCCATAATAAAGTCATGGCTTTTTTTTTCCTTTTTTTTTCCTGATACCAGAGATTGAACCCCCAGAGGCACTTAAACACTGAGCAACACCCACAGTCCTTTTTAAAATATTTTATTTAGAGATAGGGTCTCACTGAGTTGCTTAGGGAATCACTACATTTCTGAGGCTGGCTTTGAACTCAGGATCCTCCTGACAGCCTCCTGAGCTTCTGGGATTACAGATGAGTACGACCAGGCCTGGCTAAACTCATTGCCTTTTATTTGGAAATGGGAAGCTACAGGAAGATTTTGAAGAGAGAGAGACAATCAAATTTATATTTAAAAATATCACTCTAGTTGACATCAGGACAATAGATATTGGGGGAAAATGAGGGCAGAAGCAAGGACAGAAGAAGGCTATGGAAATCATTCAGGTAACTTATGATGTGGGTTTGGCCTGTATATTGGCTTAGCAGATACAGAGGAGTGGTCAGATTCTGGGCCTGTTTCAAATGCTTACTTGGAAAGAAGGAAGTCAGAAAAATAAATAAATAAAATGCTGTATAATTTATATCAAATTCTAGAAAATGCAAAACAATCTATAATGACAGGAGATGTTTGGAGACAGCCATAAAAGGAGAGGGGAGGGATTACAAAGAAGGATGAAAGACTCTTTTGATTTTAGTGATAGTCTCATGGGTATATTCATGTCAAAACTTATCAAATTGTACACCTTAAACATTTGCAATTTATTGTAGGTCAACTATATCTCAATAAAATTATAAAAATAAAGACATAATATTGTCTAATGGACTGGAGTTGGAATGTGAGAGAAAAGAGATCAAAGATGGTTTGTAAGTTTTGGGCTTTGAGCACCTGGATAATGGGAATTAAATTGTCATTCTTATTTCTGAGATAGGGAAGACTGAAATGAGCAGATTTTGAGAGAAAAATGAGTTCAGTTTTCAACATGTTGTTAGAGATGCCTACTAGATACATTTTATAACATAATAAATACATGGTAGAAAAGAAATGAAGAATGACTCAGTTCCTCTCTATGATCCACTGGTTCTCCAGAAAGCACAGAAGTACACTGGACCAACGGGGACTTCTCGTGGTCCCTGTAGACAAATGTTTGTGCACACCTTTTTTCCATTGTTTTCTTTATTTAACATTATGAACATGGTGGACTACATTCTTTTCTCTAAGTTTTAAAGATTCAGTTAATTTGGGGAAACAACTGATGGGTTCATTGTTGCAGGTTGATGAATAACTTTAGCAGAGACTATAGTAACAAGCCCTTGGTCACAGACAAATGAGAATGGCTCCACCAAGGATGGGAGCATTGCAGACACTCTTCCTTGGGCTGGCTAGTTTGTGCCTTTCCCCCCCTTAACTGTACATATCAGTAATTCAGCTATATTGTGATTTAAATCAGATTTTGCTCCTCTTGTCAGAAAGTACAACATTTGCTTGTTAGTTGATGGGTTGTGATGAAAAGGAGTCTACTCCTTGGGTTTGAAACTTAGCTCCATTACTCACTGGATGTGTGACTGCCTCAATTTACTCTAAAATAAGGATTGGAATAGGACCTACTACTACTGTAAGGTACTATTGTTATGAAGATTAAATGAATTGATATGTATAAAACCTTCAGAATAACAACTGGAGATAAAGAAAGTGTTCAAGAAATGTTAGCTAATAGCTTTCTTCTCTGACACTCGGTTTTGACAGTTGGTTCCCACTAAGTTGTGGACTTTTTCGGACCAGGACCAGATATCTTGTCTTTTGATTTTCATCCACTCCCACACCATGCTAGGGCTTTGTCCAGCATCTGGCAAGAATGGTAGCACAAAATGAAAGTTAAAAATATGCTGTTGAATTAAATGATTTCTTCCCTTATGGATAAAGATAAGAATCTCAAGATCTTAGCCCGAAGACTACTGTCCATCTCTCTGCCCTCACTTGTCCCCGCCTTAAAAAAAGCAGGCCATAGTCTCCAGTTTACACCCTCACTCACAGTTCCATTCTCTTTCCCACTTTCCCCTTTCCTAATCAGAGGGATCTTGCGGTGGGGCTTCAAGGAACCTCTAGGAGTTTGAAGGGGAGGGAGCTTGGAACCATAGACTAGCTCTCACAAGTCATGGGTGGGATTTGGTAGTTCAGAAAAGGAGGTACCAGACCTGGAATGGGGGATGGGAGTGATGGTGAAGTGGAGTAGGCTAGTTCAGGATGGACCAGAAATGAGACGTTGAGGAAAGCCAGAAAGGACCAGTTGGTGGAGTGGCGGGGGATGGGTGGGTGACAAATGGAATCACGCAGAGGGTGGCTTCTGAGGGCACAGAAGCAAAGGCAGGTGATTGGACGAGAAAGAGAGTCCTAGTTGCCACGGCAGCGACTAGAGGAGAAGGTCTTCAGTTGAGGAGAAGGTCTCCACTAGAGAAGGACGGGGAGCTCTGGCTCCGTGTGTTCCCCAGTAGAGCCAGTGCATCGACCCCCATATATCCCTGCTGACGTGTCAACCAGGAAAGGCTGAGGCCTTCCCGGGCACCGCCCCTCCGCGCCTCGCTACCCACCCGCCCCCTGAGCCCCGACACCCGCAGCAGCCTACTCCACAGCGTCACAGGCTCCCCGATGTGACTACTACATGGCTGCAGCACCGGGGCTGCTCTTCTGGCTGTTCGTGCTCTGTCCGACCTGGCGAGTGCTGGGCCAACCGGACCCGAGCACCGGCCAGCGCTTCTGGAAGCACAAATTCTGTGTAGATGACGAATGCAGCAGTGAGTGCGCAGGCGGGCGGGCGGCCCAGGGTCTCCGCGGTGGCTCTTCGGGGCTGCATGGGGCTCCGATCCCCCCCAGTCCCCAGCCCCGCGGGCTGGACTAGGGGGTCGCAGGACGATGGGTGGGGCGCAGGAGTGACAAGAGCCTCGGGACCCTGAGTGTGTCCCCTCCGACTCTGCCGGCACCCCGGCCAGCCCGCTCGGGTTGCGGGGGCTTCGACTCCCACTTGTTGCCAGCGTTTTATTTTTCTCTACTGACTGAGGTGGGGTTGGGAAACAGGATTCCCCAGGGACAGCTCTCAGTTTATTCCCTTCCAGGATTCGCCTAGGATCTCAGTGGGTGATGGGGTTGCGCGCCACGCGCCCGGGGCTCCCCACGCTGTAGCAGAGCACTTTTCTGCCCCCGCCAAAGGGACCTGGGCTGGTGCAGTATCAGGGCAGATGCTCTCCAGGGCTTGGTGGCCCTAATCCCAGCGGCAGGTTGATGGTGGGGCTCCTTGGGAAAGGCTCACTGGCCCCTTTGTCCTTTTGCTGCACTGGGGATTGGGCTGGTTTTGCCTTTTAACAGGGACTAGAGTTTAGGCTTGGGAAGAGCACTGAGTCCAGGCACTCATTGTGTTCCGAGGTCTTGGCCCTGACTCTGCTTCAATCCTGTCATTTCTGTGCATAGAAGCCTCCCTTCATATTTGAGGTAGGGTAGCAGGTGGGCCAGTAATCTTTTGCTTTTGAAAGAGGCCAAGGATCTGCACTGGCCACCTGGGAACTGCAGCCTCTTCTCTGCACAGGAAGTGGACAGAATTGCTTCCCAGTCCTGGATTGGAGGTGGGTGGTGGGGAGGATGTAGCCATTCAGATTCAGATGAAGAGGTTTGTTGCAATAACAATAATAAATACTCCAAGATTTTTATAAGCCAATTCAGTTTTAGACTCAGTCGCTAGTGTTGTTGGAACCTCTTTCCTCTATATACTTACTGGCCCAGAATACTTCTTATGGCCTCCCGCTTGGTTTCTAGTAACCTTGTAACTTGATGACCGTGTTGTCCATAAATTGTAAGCAGTACATATTTTAAAATATTCATGCTAAAAAGGCCAAGAAGTTTACCATTGAGCTCTTTATGCCTAAATTGGTGTTACCAAAAACAAATTTTATAATTTGAATTGTTTGTTCCACTCCAATAAAGAAAAAAGATGTCTCCAATATATGTTAAGCAGTTCCTAGAGGTAACCCTAAGGCTGGAGTAAATAAACACTCAGAAAAGCAAAGCAGCTGCCATGATATTTCCTTTCAGTTTTGGGTGAACAAAATCAGGCTTCCAGCATGGTAGAATGTTTGCTATTCTTGGCTATCAAGCGCTATCCTACATGGGCTACCTGGACAATCTCATCACTGATGCTTCCTCGGTACTAAGACATGGTGTTGGTAAGGTTCAGTGGGGTAACATAACTTGAGAAATGGCCTGTGTCCAAACAGATGTGACCAAACACAACAGGTGGGTCTGTGTTGTGTTGTAGGAAGTAGTGAGGTGTGTATGTCAGGTGTCCTTGTGTGCCTTCCAAATAAGTGCTCCAAAAAAAAAAAAAATAACTAAATAGGTGCTCCATAGTATGCATTATGTTGTCACCTAATATATTACTGATTTGTAAATCCTCTATGACCTAAGGGGGAACAAGAGAAACATTGCCATTTCCACTTGTGATGAGAATTACCCACCTTAAAGTGTCTCTCACCTTCAACTTGGCCTCTTTATTATATATGAATTAGGATGCTGACAGTTTTGAAAATAGTCCTATTTTAGCTTCAAAATAACAAGTTACCCTCTCCAAATCTGTGTTTGTTCCTCAGACATATATTTTTATAAAACACACATTCTTGTGTATTTTACTGCTAATTGGCCTTTAGAAAAAGTGTTATTTCCATTTCTTCTTTGTGCTTTTTACATACATCTATTGTCCATTTCATCTTAAGTCAGAAACTGTGTATTTGGTCAACCAAAAGAGAAATGTTGCTTCTACCAGTTTCTAGATCAATTGTGATTCTAGTTCTGCATTTTAAGCATGAAGGTATTGCCTGACCTTTTCTCATGGTTAAACTTGTTCCTTGTCAGATAGGATACCCACTTTTGATTTTGTTTATTAAAAAAAATATGAATGAGGATGTTTTGAAACAATCTTTATGTTGGATATAGTCAACAATATTTGCTCAGAGAAAATACATTTCCTGGTAATTTACCCAGATCCTGAACACAGAGGCTGCAACTCTGCTGCAAATGAAATTGACAGTGTTTATGGCTGCATGGTAGCACTTGCAGCCACTTAAAGGTAATGTCTTTTAGCGGTTAGTTCAAGTTAATTAACCCCTTGGGGGTTCCTGGATATTCTTCCCTCTTCCCTCCCTATTACCTCTGCATGAAGCCATACTTAAGCCTGTCCGTGTCTACACTTGGATTTACATATTTGCAAAATGAAGCTTTTTATGATTATGAAACAGAAAAAAATTGAGGCCTGCAAGAACCAAGAGTTTCACTGAAACCAGCCATGATTGGTGGTAGCCACATTGCTTTTTATTTCTCAGCACAGAGAAAAATAGAGAAGCTTCCTTTTCCCTTGTCTAATTGCAGGGAATATTGTATTTTATAGCAATAAAATCTCAAAGAATTTTAGATACTTTGAGCAGGTGAATTAAAAGTGATTCCAGAGAGTACTGGAAAAACTTGATTTTTGTTCATAGTGGGATTCATATTTCCTGATGGGTCAATGTGGATTGTGAAAAATCAAATTCTAATGTTTGTTTTTCTTTTTTCAATGTTCATATACAGTGTTAATGTACCGAGGTGAAGGTCTTGAAGATTTCAGAGGCCCAGATTGTCGTTTTGTGAATTTTAAAAAAGGTGACCCTGTATATGTCTACTATAAACTGGCAGAGGTATCACCAGAACTTTGGGCCAGAAGTGTAAGTAAAAGTTTGACAGGTGTTATATTCTTACACTTGATGGGTTTTTCAGCAGTGTAGATTTAAATGACTGATTTCTTGGGGTCTTTGTAGAGTTAACCTAACCTCTCTGCCAGGCCCTGTGCTCCTAACATGCCTTAGGCCTGGCACAGCATAGAAAGTCAGTAGACTTTCTGAAACAGAACTGAACTGGTTGTGGTTGCTACCCCTCACATCAAGTTCCAGAAGGCTCTACACATCATAAAGGTTGTCATGGTGAAAACCTGACAATTCTTAGCTTTGCTGCTTCAAAAGGGAAGGATTCAAGGACATTAGAGTTAATCCTGTAAATTAAGTCTGAGATAGTAACTCAGGCATGCATATTTAAAGTTAATTTTTTTGTGTATTTTACCTAATCATTTGTGCTGTTTTTACTCTAAAAAAGCAGAATATTATGTTCATTATGTGATTTTTTTTCTTTTTTGCAACTTCTGGGTCATCCATTTCCTGCTTTTCCTATAATCTATGCCTGAAGGTTCCCCCAGGGGTTCTACTTCTAGCCAGTTGTATGGATCTTCTGATGAAAGACATGACATTGTTTATATCATGCTTTGATATTTTAAATGGGGAGATTCACTAGGAGTGACCTCATTGAGAGACTTATGAGTATTGTCCTTTTCATTTAAATGTGATATGTGGATTGTTTACTTAAAATAGTAGCAAGGGTCTTTGATGACTGTAGGAATGTTCCAGTTTAGAGACATTCCGGGTTGCATCCCTGAAAGTTCTCACCCTAAATAAAATACCACACAGCAGAAAATAAGAGTAATCCCTATGGGAAAACTAGTTTCATTTTGTTGCCATTTCTGATTCTTAGGGAATGATCTTGAAACTTGGTGCCTTTAGGTACAAACTTTATATTTAGACAGAGTCCCAGTTGAAGTGCTCCATATAAAGAACCATCTATTGTTTCTTTCAAGTATACCAAATAGGATTTGTAATCTTTAAACTTGGAACTGTTTTTCCATGTACCTAAGTGGCATTTTTCATACAGTAGTCGTCTTTCTCCCCTTCTTTGAACTTTTGGATAAATGGGCTTGATTTACATTTTCTCCTGTCACATTGTAGCCTGTTAACTATGTTCATCCCTAGGACTCTTGCCATTCTGGGTGGCAGCACTCATCCTGCCTTCCTGAGGAGCCCTGCTTTCAGCACCTGACCAGAAAGGATCTTTGCCGACTGATGAGTGTTTGGGTGGCATTTTGTTTGCATTACTCCTGTGGCATTCATTTGTCTTATTTGCCTTCAGTCAGGTTGTGTTTTATCTTAGCTCCCTATAAAGTGAAAAACTCAGTTAGGAAAGGACCCCTGTCTAATCCATCTTCCTTTTGAATATTTCCTTTCAGGGCAGTGGCACTTAAGTACATTTGTTCTGATAGTAGCTTATGCAGAATTTGTTCTCTTGTGGCAGTTCTTTGCTCCCCACCCACAAATCAAATCAGCAGCACCTTGGCAGGGATGATGTATGGAAGCAAAATTAGGTATAAAAATTATTTCCAGTCATGAGCCTCCGTGATTCTGCATCATTTTTTTTTTTCATGTCACAAGAAATGGGATACCACCCAGTGTGTAATTATGGAGCTTTATATAATCTATGGTCTCAATTGACACAGATTAAGAAGAGATAAATGTGTTTCCTTTCTCCATACATCTCTGGTTTTTTTCCTTTTCCAAATTTAACCTTAATAGAATTTTCATCAGAAGGGAAAAGTGTATTTCCCCTCAGACTCGCCTCTCATGTCATGAATGTTATACTTAGGAAATTAAAATCTCTTTAGTTTTCAAAATGATTCTCCTTTTGGGTTTTTAGTTTTCATTCTGCAATGTTGTTGATTTTCTAGAGTCTCAAGACTTTATCTGCCAGTGATGAAGCTTTTAATTGCTCCGTCTTATCTAATCTTCATGGCAGTATTCTACCACTAATACTGGCTCTCAGATGGTTTCTAGATATAACAAGAACATTCATGAATGGGGATATTTTAGAGTTAGTGATAAGATGCCTTTTTTAATTTTCTTTTTTGGGCGTTTGATTTGCCTATCAGTTTCCTTTAATTATTGGCAAGAATCTTCTGTTCCTTTTAGTCAGTAGTTAGTAATAAGAGTGTCTTTCTCAAGGGGAACTTTATATACCTTTTGTACACTTTATGTAACTTCATATAATTTAGCTGTTGGTGCTGAAAATAAATGGGGTTCTTTTCTGCAGAGGATTTATTTTGGGTGAAACTGAAGCTTGATATGTGGTTTAGTATGCATTATATTGTAATTTTATTTTCTCCCCAAGTACTTGTAAAAGTAGATTTGGAAAAAGCTAGGAAAGCATATACTATCAATACATTTGCTATAGTGGTAATACATTTTAGAGATTTTGTATTGTTTTTACTTATTAATTTTCATGACTGTTGTGTATTGGTTAAGAAAGACATAAATATTGGTTTATGAGCAATGCTACAAAATGTACAGGTAAATGTAGTAAGCCATTGTTGTAAATTGTGGCCGCCATTAGAAGATGGCGCCGGCTTCCACTGTGGCCTGTGATAAATCAAATTCCTTTGTGGAGAGTTGGCACGCTATCTCTTGCAACCCTATAAGAAAGACCCACGCGGTGGTTTAAGATTGGTACGTGGGAGGCTTTATTAGGCGTGCTTGGGCCCTCGGGAGGAAGGAGAAAGGAAGGAGGGAAAGAAAGGGAGTCACTAAAAGATACTTAAATCAAGGCCTGAATAAACTGCTGAAAGAAGATTCCTGAGTTGCGTCTTCCTTGCGGGCAAGGGGTCGCGACAAGTGGTGCCGAGACCCGGGAACCAGAACTTTCAGCAGTCAGGGGTGGTGCACCAATTAGTCCCAGGTAAGGTGGGACCCGCAGGTAAAGCAGAGATTAGTCCCAGATTAATTGGGACCTGCAATTAAAGCGGAGATTAATCCTAGGTAATTAGGACTCGCTGTCAAGGCGGCAGCTCCTCTGTAAAGCCAGAGAGAGCATTAAATCTTATTGCAGCTGCACTGTGTACTTTTGCTCTTACTTTCACTCTTGTTTGTTGTGTGTCTTTTGTTGTGTCATGGGTGCCGTATCTTCAAGTCCGCTTCTCCTGGCCCTAGATAACCTGTTACGTTCCAAGGGCCTAGAAGTGAAACGTAGTACTTTACAGAGATTTTTACAAAAGACAGATATTGCTGCATCGTGGTTTCCGTTCTGGGGCAGCTTTACTCTGCCTAGCTGGGATAAGTTAGGCACAGACCTTGACTTTGCTTCTGAGCAGGGCATATTAGAGGGTGGGGTGATACCCCTTTGGAAGATGATTCGTAGTTGCCTCACAGATAGCAGATGTCAGGAAGCACTTACTAAAGGACAAGAAGTTTTAGAGCAGTTACATGAAGAAAAATCAGAAATGGCAGGCAGTGAGGTATTTCAGGAGGGTGGGAGTGTGCGGAGCGAGAAACAGGGGAGGAAACAATTATCTCTGGCAGGCAGTGACGTATTTCAGGAGGATGGCAGTGTGCGGAGCGAGAAACAGGGGAGGAGGCGATTGTCTCTGGCACGGAGTGAAATATTTCAGGAGGAGGGGAATGTGCAGAGCGAGAAACGGGGGAGGAAACACTTGTATCCAGATCTCAGTACACTGCGCACACTCCCATGCAAAAGTGGGTCAGAAGAGGAGGAGGATGAACAGGAGGAGCTCGGGAGACTGTCTCGGCAGCTAGGGAGTTTAACTATGGGAGAAGGAAACAAAAATAAACAGGAGCTCAAGAAAAATGATCCTCCGGACCCGCCGCCGTACGGTGAGGGTGTTTCGAGGAGAGCTTTCCATGCCCAAACATGGAGGGCTGTTAATGCTGAGATGGGTCTTGCTTATCCAGTTTTCCAGGATGACAATAGGGGAAGATTCCATGAGCCCTTAGATTTCAAAATTGTGAAGACCCTGGCAGAGTCTGTGCGTACTTATGGGGTGGATGCCGCCTTCACATTAACTCAGGTGGAGAGTCTGTCTAGATACTGTATGACTCCCTCTGATTGGGCTAGCCTTGTTCGGGCTTGTGTTTCTCCAGGCAAATATTTGGACTGGAGAGCCTTTATGCTAGAGGGTGCTGTAGAGCAGGCTGCCCAAAACTGTGCGGCGGGACACCCCCATTGGGACAAGGAAATGCTTTTGGGACAAGGCAGATTTGCTAATCAACAAACAGGATACCCCCCTGAGGTATATGAACAGATCAATAACATTTGTATTCGTGCATGGAAATCACTCCCAAATAGAGGAGAAGTGTCTGGCAATTTAACAAAAATCATGCAAGGCCCCACAGAACCTTTCTCGGATTTTGTTGCTAGGATGGTGGATGCCGCAGGAAAAATCTTTGGTGACCCTGATAGAGCAATGCCCTTGATTAAACAACTTGTTTTTGAGCAATGCACCAAAGAATGTAAAGCAGCAATCGCTCCTTATAAAAACAAGGGCATAGAAGCTTGGATGAAAGTGTGTAGAGAGCTTGGAGGACCTTTAACTAATGCAGGTCTTGCAGCTGCTGTCCTTCGGATTGCAAAAGGGGGCGGTCCTGGTGCTGGAACATGCTTCCATTGTGGTCAATCCGGCCATTTCAAACGTGACTGTCCCAAAAAAGGCAATTTTACTGGACCTCCTCGCGGTGGCCCTTCTAATGGCCCTCGTCAACTGGGGCTGTGTCCAAAATGCAAAAAGGGGAAGCATTGGGCAAGGGAGTGTAGATCAGTGAGGGACATCCATGGACAGCCTAGTTCAGCTGGGCCAAAAAACGGCCGAAGGGGCCCCCGACCCCAGGGCCCATGAATATATGGGGCAATGGAGAATGTCACACCCGAACCCGAGACATGGCCTTCTCTGCGCCATCCCACGAGATGCGGAGAGCCACTACAGGTGCCGCGGGATTGGACCTCTGTTCCACCTCCAGACTCGTATTAACACCTAAGATGGGAGTCCAATTGGTGGAAACTGAGTTCAAAGGGCCTTTACCCCCTGGCACTGTAGGTTTGTTAATTGGACGTGCATCCTCTATCCTACAAGGTCTTCATGTTTTCCCCGGAGTTGTAAACCCTGATACTGTAGGGGCAATAAAGGTTATGGTGGAAGCCCCAAGGGGCATTGTGTCTATCTCCCCAGGGGATCGGATTGCTCAATTGCTAATTTTGCCTAGTTTGCATAATCACTTCCCTGCTGACTCAAGGTCACGGACAGGAAATCAGATTGGTACCACCGGAGGAAATTGTGCCTATTTGTCACTGGATATGAGCAATCGCCCCACTTTGGAATTAAGCATAGAGGGTAAATCTATTGTGGGATTGCTGGACACAGGAGCAGATCGTAGTATCATAGCCCTTAAGGACTGGTCTAGGGGATGGCCAGTGCAGGCTTCTGATCAATCCTTAAGAGGACTTGGATATGCCCAAGCCCCTCAAATCAGCTGTAGACATCTATCTTGGAAGGACTCGGAAGGACACGATGGTACCTTTCAGCCTTATGTACTTGATTTACCTATTTCTTTATGGGGCCATGATCTGATGAAAGACATGGGGTTCACTCTTAGTAATGACTATTCCCCAGTGTCTCAACATATCATGCAAAATATGGGGTATAAGCCAGGTCTAGGACTGGGAAGGCACCTACAGGGACGTAAGCATCCTGTGCAAGGTCATCAAAAGCTTAACAGGTTTGATCTGGGTTTTTCCTAGGGGCCACTGGGGCTCAAATACCCATAACATGGCTCACCGAGGAGCCTGTTTGGGTGCCTCAGTGGCCTCTTCCCTCGGTTAAACTGGCAGCAGCCCATGATCTAGTCAAAGAACAACTTGATTTGGGTCACATCCAACCTTCTACTTCTCCATGGAATACTCCCATATTTGTCATTAAGAAAAAATCAGGGAAGTGGCGCCTACTGCATGATCTACGAGCAGTTAATGCTCAGATGCAGCTTATGGGGCCCATTCAAAGAGGGCTGCCTCTGCTCTCCTCTGTTCCTCAAGGCTGGCATATAATTGTTATTGACATTAAAGACTGTTTCTTTTCCATTCCTTTGCATCCTAAAGATTCCCAACGTTTTGCTTTCACCCTTCCCTCGTGTAATCACGAGGAACCAGATCAAAGGTTTGAGTGGGTGGTGTTGCCACAGGGGATGGCTAACAGTCCCACGATGTGCCAGATGTATGTGGGGAAGGCACTCGCACCTCTCAGACATAAGTATTCCTCCACCAAGATCATTCACTATATGGATGATGTGTTATTGGCCACAAAATTAGAACAGACAGTTTATGAGGCTTATAAAGAACTCGTGATGCTGTTGGCTCAACATGGACTGCACATCGCACCTGAAAAGGTTCAAACGGGAGATTCTATCAGGTTTTTGGGAGCGACAATTGGGTATGACAAATTAAAACCACAAAAAATTACCATCAGGACTCAAGATCTCCGAACTTTAAATGATTTTCAAAAATTGCTGGGAGATATTAATTGGATAAGAGGATATTTACATATTCCTAATATTGTGCTCCAGCCTTTGTATGCTACTCTTAAGGGTGATCCAGATCTTGCTTCCCCTCGTAGCCTCACTACTGAGGCTAGAGCGGCCCTTATAGAAGTAGAACAAGCTATACAGCATGCCACTCTATGCAGGCTCCAGAGTGATAAGCCTTTCCAGTTATGTGTGCTTGCCACTATGCGGCAGCCTACTGGGGTACTGTGGCAAGATGGGCCTTTACTATGGATCCACCCACATGTATCCCCAGGAAAATCCTTAGAATATTATCCTGATGCTGTTGCAGCATTGGCACTTAAAGGGATTCAACAAAGCATTCAATTTTTCGGCCAATCACCTTCTTCTCTTATCATACCCTACACTAAAGCTCAACTTAATGTTTTATGTGCTACTCTAGACAACTGGGCTATTCTGTGTTGCTCGTTTCAAGGGAGTATTGATAATCACTACCCTTCTCATCCATTACTCCATTTTGTTAAAGAACATCCCATCATTTTCCCTAAGGTAACTTCATCCAGTCCAATTCCGGGGGCTGTTAACATTTTTACTGATGGTTCCAAGTCTGGAATGGGAGCCTACGTAATTAATGACTCTCCCCCTATCCAGCATCAATTTGCTCCTGGAAATCCACAATGGGTAGAACTACAAATTGTTATTGAAGTTTTTAAACAGTGTTCTTTTCCTTTTAATCTTATTTCGGACTCCAGTTATGTGGTACAAGCACTAAAAGTCCTGGAGGCCGTGGGAACTATTAGTGATGCCCACAATGTGTCTGTTTACTTTACTCAGCTTCAACAGCTTATCTCTAACCACACTGCTTCTTTTTATCCAATGCACATCAGGGCTCACACCTCTCTTCCTGGTCCGTTATCCCAGGGAAATGCCTGTGCAGACTTAGCCACTAGAAGTCAATTGATATGCTTGGCTTCCTCCTTAGAGGGGGCTAAGTTGTTTCACCAAAACTTCCATGTTAATGCATTAACGCTGCGCAGGCGTTTTTCCATTTCAAGAGCGGATGCTCGGCAGATAATATTGCAATGTCCCCATTGTGTCACATTTCTTCATCCCCCTAATTATGGAGTAAACCCACGGGGATTAAAGCCATTGGTTGTTTGGCAAATGGATGTGACACATATAACTGACTTTGGTAACCTTAAGTATGTGCATGTTTCCATTGATACGTGCTCTGGAATTATCCATGCTTCTGCTTTATCGGGAGAAAAGGCACGTAATGTCATTACTCACTGTTTAGAGGCATGGGCAGCATGGGGTGCACCTGCATCCCTTAAGACTGATAATGGACCTGCTTATACTGGCAGACAATTTACAGCCTTTTGTTCTACTATGGGAGTGCAACTTACTCATGGTTTGCCTTATAATCCTCAAGGACAAGGCATTGTTGAGCGTGCTCATCGCACCTTAAAGGAAACTTTACAAAAACAAAAAGGGGGAATAGGAGC
This sequence comes from Callospermophilus lateralis, assembly GCF_048772815.1. Classification (NCBI taxonomy): domain Eukaryota; kingdom Metazoa; phylum Chordata; class Mammalia; order Rodentia; family Sciuridae; genus Callospermophilus; species Callospermophilus lateralis. The sequence continues at coordinate 1,954,769 of NW_027510702.1, forward strand.
TGAACACACTCCTAAAGAACGCCTGTCCTTAGCTCTCTTTACCATTAATTTTTTGAATTTGGATATTCATCGTCGCTCTGCGGCCGATAGACATGTGTCCCCTCAGCCCTCTGTGATTGGCTATGTTAAGTGGAAGGATGTTCTCACGGGCCAATGGAACGGCCCTGACCCCGTGCTGACATGGGCACGAGGATCTGTATGTGTTTTTCCCCAGGATCGTACGAAACCATTGTGGGTCCCTGAACGCTTGACAAGAAGAGTCTCGACATCAGCTGACCAGCAACAAGAGATACCACAACAATCCTGTGATGAAGATCTTCATTCTGCTAAGTGCTCTGGCTCTGGTGCTGGTGCCGATGGCACAGGCGACACCAATGCGGTGGTGGGCAGTGGCACGGGCATGGCCAATGCCGATGCCGGTTCATGGTAATTCTAATGTCCTCCCCACTCTCTTTTCAACCTCATGTGAGATGTCTGCTCCCTGTGCCTCTCCTAGAGGGGACATGGAGAGAATTTTTAATCAATCTCACAGGAGTTTTTTGTTTCAGCCTTAGAAACGCTAATTGCATTAGCCTTAAGACCAAAAATTTGACTAACTGGGAGGAGCCATTACGGTCCGATCAGGTCTCAGGAAGCATTATCAGTGCTGTATTGAGCAAAGTAGCTTCGGGGAAGCAATCAGGCTCAGGGACCCCCGCAAACAGCAGCTCTGCTCTTAACATAACTACCTTGGCTATTATCTCCGAGGTACTAATTCCAGTGCCTCCTTCTTCTAGTAGTATTTATAATGCCACTCATTTTAAGGCCTCTCCTTACTGTTCCCCTAATCTTGGTTTCCCCCCAACATTTACGCCTTGTCAGGATCATTCTTGGGAGAAACATCAAGTTGCTAAAGGTTTCTCCCTTTCCCCCTCTCTTAAGAGGTATGTTTATAACTTTAACAATAGTGCCAGCTCCTCTACAGGAGTAGGTTGGTCCTGGTTTCAGTGGCTGATTTCCAATGAAAAGGGGGCTTCAGCCGATATTTCTGCATTGGCTCAGTTGCTAGGAGCCAAAAGTTGGCTGGCTAATATTTCTGGTACTGTTAGGGAAAGTGAACAAGGTAATAGACTTACATCTGTTTCATTCAACTCTCTGTTGTATAATGCCACATTGCCTCCTGCAATGGTCTGTGTCCAATCCCCCTTCTTGTTCCTTTTGGCTGAGGCCACCTCATCGGGGATGCTGGATTGTTCTCATACTACCTGTCTCTTATCTGAGAGTTGGAATGGTTCCTGGACTGTAGCAGTGGTTATGAAAATTCCAACTTTTGTCCCAATCCCGGTCACTGCGGATCCTGATAAATTCCCTATTGTTGAGCTACTTAGAGTCCGCAGAGATTTTGGGATCACAGCGGCTATAGTGACAGCCGTGGCGATATCTGCTGCTGCAGCGGTTACGGCCGGAATGGCTATGGCCAATCAAGTACAAACTGCTGCCACCATTAATCAAGTTGTCCAACAAACTTCCACCATACTTGAATCCCAAAATACAATTAATCAACATATTTTGTCAGGGATTTTAGCTGCCAACCAAAGAATAGATTTACTCCAAGCTCAGGTAGAAGAATTGGCTGACTTAGTACTTTTGGGTTGTGTTGACCAACGTGCACATTTATGCATAACCTCTGTCAGATTTAATGATTCCAGGAATGCTTCACGCATCATTGGCGAATATTTGGCTGGAAATTGGTCCATGGAAGCGGAAGACATGATCCAGTCTCAACTAACCCAGATAGCTGTCTTGAATAACACCCGTGTTGATCCCGTGACTTTGGGTCAATTCACCGATTGGATATCTTCTGCTTTTTCCTTTTTTAAAGAGTGGGTGGGGGTAGGCATTTTTGGTGTAATGTGTTGCTTCGGTATGTTTCTCTGTTTGTGGTTTCTCTGTCGCCTCAAGGCCCGCAATGCTCACGATAAGGCTATGATCATCCAAGCTCTTGCAGCTTTAGAAAATGGCTATTCACCTCAAGTCTGGCTTGCGCAGCTTAAACAGTAAATCTTTGACATGGTCGTTGCACCCCAAGTTGTTATAACATTGCACTGGGATCGACATGTCTTTCCTCGTTATTCTCTTAGTGTTGGAAAGCCCTTGCACTCTGCCGGTCTTGCTGCCATTGCACGCAGGTGGGTTTCCACACTAATGCTCCTCTATCGCCTTAAAGTCCGTGCCTTTCTTTCAGGGTGCTGTCAACTCATTTGTCGTTGTGTGCAGCCACAGTTCAGCCTCAGCTGTCCCCCTTCGTCCACCTTCATCACGATGCAGGATGCGAGGCAAAGCACTGCACTTGAGTGATCCCTCAACGGACCTCAAGGAAAGCATGTCCTATTGCATGCGGGTTTGACGTCCACACCCCCGCCCTACGAAAAAAGGCGTCGGCTGATATGGGGTCAGGTCTGGGGAAGGCGCCTCCTTAGGACTGAACCATACATTGCAGCCACTTCTGCACAGTAGGATAGGACCTCTACTTTCGCCTGCATTGTTTTATAAATTAGAAGGGGGAACTGTAGTAAGCCATTGTTGTAAATTGTGGCCGCCATTAGAAGATGGCGCCGGCTTCCACTGTGGCCTGTGATAAATCAAATTCCTTTGTGGAGAGTTGGCACGCTATCTCTTGCCACCCTATAAGAAAGACCCACGCGGTGGTTTAAGATTGGTACGTGGGAGGCTTTATTAGGCTGTGCTTGGGCCCTCGGGAGGAAGGAGAAAGGAAGGAGGGAAAGAAAGGGAGTCACTAAAAGATACTTAAATCAAGGCCTGAATAAACTGCTGAAAGAAGATTCCTGAGTTGCGTCTTCCTTGCGGGCAAGGGGTCACGACAGGTAAATTCTTGCTAGAGGTTATTTGGAATTGCATTTATAACCAGCTTTGATTTATATAGTTTTAACCATATATAATATACAATAATCTCCTATGCAGATCTTTTATTTACTTCAGAAGTCTTAACTTTATATGCTCTGTGTTGAGAATTAAGCTAAATGTAAAAAAGAAAACTTCAGTGGTTGGAAATGTTGTTTTAACACTTCTGTACTTACTTTTTATTTGGAATAATAATCTCAGTGTAATTGTTATAGCAACTTTCTTTCTTGGTTATACCATATACCTATCTATTATGTGTATATTTCCTGCCACTTCTGAGAATCTCTTATTTATATTCCTTGTACAGAATTTATTTTATATTTGTCTCCTTTCACTATAGTTTTGCCATATTTTTGGATATTTTCCTAAAGATTTCATCAAGGTAGTTCGTGAATATACTAAAGAAGAGCTACAAATTTCAACAGATGTAAGTTATGGATTTCTTTTTTGTTCTCAATTGTAAACTGGCTTATAAATCCACCCATTATATTCAGTTAACTGCTTCTGAAAGTTTTATAATGTGTTTATAACATTTGTGTATCAGATTTTCATTTGAAATCAGACTAGCTATAAAAAAGGTTTGAAAGGCATTCAAGGGTGATTATATTATAATCTGAGAGTTTTCTAATATATTGAAACAGATATTCTTATAGAAGGCTGTTTACTCAACTATAGGGCTTTTCTCTTCTGTTTTATATGTGAAAAATAAATAATGTAATATACTTGTACTTGGCTATTAAATTTAAGAGGTAAATAATTTCATTTTACAGGCAAAAGGAGGTATTCCAACTTGAAAACTACTCATTGGATAGTTATTAGACATTTTAGGTATATTTAGGTTAAATTAATAAACTCTAACTTTTATACTAGGCTAGAAATACGTACTTACAAAGGTTTTCTTATTCTTAGTCATATATGGGATCGTAGTCATGTTATAGATTTGGAAAAGGGGACCTGAGCGTTTCAGGTGATGTTCAGTCTCAGATCTTTTAAGGCCCCAACTGCTTCCTTTATACAGCATTCCTGTATTGTGCTCTGACTTAAATTGATTTTGTGACTGAAAGGATTTCGTGTTCTAGAATTCTCACTTCAGCTGATTATTTTCTAGAGTTTTAAATTGTGTAGTAATTGATGCCCACCAACCTTGAAACATCTTTGGGCAGCTTTTTGTATTGGCTGTAGAATATGCAAGCTGCTAGGCTAGGATAGTTCTTAGATTAGATGGGGTGAATGGATAAAGTCATCCTGTTTGTTGTTGCTGTTCCTAAAATTTCTTCATAATCTCAGGGGCCATAAAATCACTTCTGTTGCTTGTTGGACTTCATTGTTGGTAAAGAGAGTTAGTTCTTGGGATTTAAGCTGTGACAGCAGTTCACTGATTACAGAGAACTCATTTGTTTTGAACTCTGCCTTTTCATTATGTTTCCCATTACATGCATCCCTCATGGCTTAGAAATGCATGTGATGGGGAGAGGAAATCACTCATCCCTACTACATTGAACTGCCTCCCCGACCCCCAGAACCCCCACAGAATATTATGAACATTTAATTAGGAGATGGAAATTTTTTAAAAAATTTCCATTCATACTATGGCTCCTTTTATATGTCAATTTGCTTACTAGTGGCAAGAAGGAAGACTAAATAAATATATAGATAGTCCTGAGAGAGGTCTTAGTGACTGTGAAACCCTGATGAAGAGGGAGGTGTATAACTTGTTGAATCTTGTTTTCAGTTTGTTCTTGTGGTAATAATAATGTGAGGAGCCTCCTTAATATCATTCTTTATTCCATCAAATGTACTTGTATCTCAGTAAGATACTTTAAAACTGATTCATCTTTCTCAATGCTGCAGGATCTTCCAGCTTCTCCTGAGCAAATGATTAAGAATTAAATTCCTGAAACATAGGTGTAGATTTTAGAGCTGGAGGATCCTACAAGTGATACCTTGCCTTTCCCTACTTATTCTCAGAGCAAATTGAGAGAGCCCCAAGAATCAGGCTGTTGGAGACCAAATTGTCACCATTTTTACTCATTATGCTTTTTAAAGAATATGACCCATGTTAAAAAAAGAAAGAAAGAAAGAATAGACTTTCTAACACTGTAGTCTAGAAAAAGACAGATTTACTCAGCCATAGAAGGAGTTAGCCAATGGGGGTTGGAGGAAGGTAATCTGGTTGACCCCAAAGATTCTTTAGAACCAATCCTGAATTTGGGAGCATGGATGATTTTGCTTTTGTGACACTTTGTTATTGACACACTAATGTTTTCCTTTTCCTTACAGGAGACAGATTTTGTCTGTTTTGATGGTGGAAGAGATGATTTTGATAATTATAGTGTAGAAGAACTTCTAGGATTTTTGGAATTGTATGATTCTGCAAATGAAGATTCTGAGAAAGCTATAGAAAAAGTGGAACAATTTCCTGAAGTCTCCCAGGATGTTGAACCTGAACCTAAACCAGTACTAGCAAACTCAGAGCAAATTGAAAGTGCATTCTCAGAAAACACTATGGATCTTGAGGAACAATTTCTGGCTCAGAAGAACCATCCTCATGCAGATAGTGAAACAGATAATGCTCAAGGTGAACAAACTTCATTTGAACCCTTTGAAGAAATACTACAAGATGAATTGAAAGTGCCAGAAAGTGAAAACAACAAAACCAACAACAGTTCTCAGGTCTCAAATGAACAGAAGACTAATGCTTATACACTTTTGAAAAAAGAAATGACATTAGACTTGAAAACCAAATTTGGCTATACTGCTGATGCACTTGTGTCTGATTATGAGACGACCAGACTGGTGACTTCATTAGACGAAGATTTTGATGATGAGGAATTGGATGCTGATTATTATGCATTTCATAAGGAAGAAGAGGAGAATGAGGAAAGCTTTGAGGAGCTTCCATTACTAACCTTTATAAGTGAAGAAGGCATGAAATTCCCAGTGGAGTTTGGAGTGGAGAAATATTCAATAGGTGAAGAGCAGAATTCAAATGAAGAAGATAAGGTTGAGGTAACTCTGCCCCCAGGCATCAAGGATGATGACAAAAATATACTGACAACCTTGGAGGATACTTTATTTATTGGCACAGGTGGTGACGAGAAAACAGATATGATGGATTTGGGGAATTCTTATTCAGAAGAAGAAAAAGAAGATGAGGAAGCTTTAGTTCCAGATAGAAAACAGAAGAAACCACAAGGAGAAACAGATTATATTTATCCTGAAAGTGCAGAATATGGTCTTTTTGTGGAAACCTCTAAGACAGATAATGATGAAGAGCCAAAAGTGGACATCGAACTTCATATTAAAGGAAAAGAGACAGATGTTCAGGAGCCTAAGAAGCACCTGATGCAAGATGTTTCAGAATTAGAGGATGAGAAGATAGAAGGGATAATTGCATATACTTCTCCCCAAAGCAATAAGCTCAGCTCATTGCCAGCTGTTGAAAAGGGCAAGGACACATTAAAATCAGCCTTTGAAAACAAAGAGAATGACCTAAAAGAAGCAGTTATCCATATCTCAAAAGACTCAAAAGAAGTGAATGAAGAACTCTCTTCACCTGGAGAGAAGATTTTGGAAGATAGCTTAGAGAATAAATCTCCACATAAAGTTGTAGGGAGTCTGATGACCCAAGAACAGAGTAAACCACCAGAATCCTTGGGTATTGCAACATTCCTGGGAGATAATCAAAATGATGCATCCGAAGATGGAATGGAGGAGCCAGGTTCAGTAAATACACCAACCCTGCACATAGACTCAGTGGAGCATCAACCTCAGGAAATTAAAGAGGGACTAGTTCAGAAAACTGAAAATCAATCTGGATTCTCCTCTCCAGATGGAATTGGTTTGTTAAGAGAACCGGAAGAAGAGGTCCACAGTCTCGGAAAAAATCTTTCTTGGCAACAAGAAAGAGATGTGATTGTTACAGTTAGTCATGTAAATGAGAAGATAGGGCTTTCCAAGGACAAGGGTAAAGAGCAGTCCTTGGCTGAAGAATTGATTCAGCATAAGGCAACACAGGGGACACAGGAAATTAAAAAAACAGAGCAAACTGACGAGGTAGAAGTACCGGGTCTCCATACCGAAAGGCCAGCATCAGTAGAGGAGGATTATTATCCCCCTGAAGAGCTACTGGAGGATGAAAATGCTGTAAGTGCAAAACAGTCAAAAGAAAAACGTTCTGGGATTCAGAATGTTAACCAGCACGTTCTTGAGAAAGCAATTTTAGAGACTATCAATCCTGATCTAGAAACCAAAGAAAACAAACAAGAAATGAGTATAATTTGGGAGATTTTTAAGAAAAGTGAAACCACAGCCAAAAGGGTAGACATGATGGACAAGGAACGAGGTGATATGGAAATGGGAAAGGAGGAAAGTCCTCTGGCAGATGAGGAAGCCCAGGGACTCTTTGATGGAAGTGATGAGGAAAACACTCAGACTTCAGGGATAAGTGAAGTATTTCAGGATAAAAATTCTGATGATCTTGAAAAAGACAACCCTAAGGAACATCTGAACACTTCAGGGTCTACAGAAAAGGCTACTGGAAAAGAAATCTCAAAAGAGGACCTTGAGGACATAGGGCATATCACGGATGCAGAAAGCCAGGGTCCTGCTTATGCAGATCTTGAGGATGATATACTCCCACAGAGTCCACATATAGCCCTAAAGCCAGAGCTTAGCGATCAGGAGGAAGACTTGCCCATAATCCGCAGCTTCTTTACAGAACAAAAGTCCTTGCAACGCTTCCTGAAGTACTTTGATGTCCAAGAACTGGAAGCCATGTTGCAGGAAATGTCATTAAAGCTGAAATCGGCACAGCAGGAGAGCCTGCCCTATAACGTGGAAAAAGTTCTAGATAAGGTCTTTCGTGCCTCTGAGTCACACATTTTGAGCGTAGCAGAGCAAATGCTTGATAATCGTGTGAATGATATTAGAGACATAGGAATAAAGGAAAGTAACATATTTGAAGAGGCTGCAGTGCTTGATGATATCCAATACTTGATCTATTTTGTGAGGTACAAGCACTTCACAGTGGAGGAGACTGCTCCATTGATAACAGCGCCTCCTCTACAGGAAATCTGGACTAAAGCTGAAGGTAAATACCTGCTTGCGGCTTGAGCTGGAGAAAAGGAGTTGTTCCATCCAGGTGTTTTTGTGTATTATTGTAAAATTCTGTTCAGTTTCCATGTGCCTAAAGGAGAAAGAAGGCTGACTCAGGAGCACCATATATTCCTTTATTCATTCTTTTGGGCTAGAGCATGAAAGGACATTGCTTATTCTTTTTTCCTTTAGGACAGTTGGGATTGGTTAGCATGTTCAAAGAGAAATTTTATAAAAAGTTAAAGAGAAAGATACAAATGAGAAACTAATGCACAAAAGTAGACCCGTTAACAGTACAGATTTTATGTTAAAATTATAAAAGGGCTTTATTAAACATAATTTCTTAATCATAAAATATCTCTACTAGATCATGTGGGTGTGGAGTGACTAACATAACTTTTTTTTTTTAGAATTTAATCTCTTTTTATGTGGTGCTGAGGATCGAACCAGTGCCTCACCTGCACTAGGCAAGTGCTCTGTCACTCAAGCCTAGCCCTAGAATAACTTTTAATGGATAGCTTGCCTGAATTCCCCTCCCCAGCATTTATCTTTTGTGGATACCATGCTCTTTCCAGTCTCTTGGGGGAGAGGTCACTTATTCTGGTTTTACTCCTCTGGGTTCTAAGGTCCTTGCATTCATATTAATCTAGGATGGAACCAGAATGACAAGCCTTATAATGTAGTGCTTGACACATAGAAGCCTTTCAATTAAATATTCGTCAAACTGACAATGAGCCAATATCCTGATAAAAGCTTTCTGTTTCCTGGTTTCATATTTGATCATCTCTATCCATTGTTTTTCAAAATGAAATATTTCAACTGAGAGTATATGATAAGAATTCCAGAAGGACATAAAGCCATTGGAAAATTTACATCCCAAGAATGCTAATTTTACCTGATAATTTGGGGAAGAAAACAGTTGTACATTTAATCAAAGCAGATATATTTTGGATAAGAATGCAAAGTACAAGTGAATGTTTAGGGTAAATATGAAGCTGTAAAGAGATAATCTTTGCTCTGGATCCTATTGGTCTATGTCCTGAGCTCAGGAAGGAGATAGGTTCACCATTTGGCTCCTAGGTTACTTGGAACATATTTGAAAGTCACATTAGCAAGCTAGACTTACGGAATTCCCTTCTCTATACTGGCTCGGTGAGACCAGCTCACTTGTAGATGAAAGAGTTCCTGTTATTTCTGAGCAGAATAGACACTTCACATTTTTGTTCTGGACCAGAATTCTCTTCTGCACATTTATTCATGTGGGTATATGTTGGTTTGCCAAGGGAAGTTAAGTTATTGAAGCCTCTATCATAAATGTATTTGTTTATGAAATACTTTGGATTAAAGGCTTCTTTATAAATTTGACTGTATAGTTCAGTCATCCTTTAAATGGGATGAAAACAATTAACCCTCCCGTATCCTTGCCCAGTTGTTCTCATGGGCGCATGCCAGGACAAGGAGGGCAGTGTTGAGGTATCTGGAGCTGTGTGCTGAGGGGGAGTGCTGATCATTGGGCTTAAGTGGGGGTAGATAGTGTCATCCAGCTGGCTCAATGCATTCTTCTCCCCTGTAGAGATGCAGCCACCCCATGAAGATGATTTTCCTAAAGAGAACACAAATCATCTTAATAGAAATCTTCATGAAGAGCCTCGCCTCCTGAGTCATCATTTAAATATGAACCATCCTGAAGAGCTCAGCCTCTTGAGTCAACCTGTGACTGAGGACATGGGTGTCTTAGAAGTGTCTCAGATCCCAAATACTGAGAAAGTAGACCCAGGTAAAGCTTGCCAATTTTTCTCTACAAAGTAGAGGCATTATCATAATGAAGGCTTTCAAGGATATTTGTTTGCCAAAGGTACAAAATAGAGCAGAGAGTAATATAGGTACATGTGAGTTCAAAAAAAAATCTCTTAAGTGAGAGAAAATCAAGAATAAAGATGACTAGAAGTCAAAAATAGGCCAGAGACTGTAACTCACCTAAAAGCAAATGTTTAGCTATGACTAGCTTGTGTAAACCATTTACAACTAAAATATTATTCTTCAAAGGCCTAATGCTCTAAAACTGTAATTTTCAACCAGACCAACAGCACCAGAAACTCTGGGGGTGGGACCCACAATCTGTGTTTAGCAGGCCTTCCAGGAAAGTCTGGCCTGGTACAAGTTAGCTTGAGAATCACTGTTCATAGTCTCTTAAATTCTGTGTTTTTTCCCTTTTCTTCTAAATGGAATGTAATATACCTCAAGTCCTGTTTTGACTTGCTTCCTGGACATGGTAATTAAACTTTTTCAAATGCAGTCAATCGTCCAGATCTTTATACTATATACTTACAGGAAGCAGTACAGAACTGCAATCCATTTTAGACTGACACTTATGAATACTTCATCATAGTGCACAGTATCCAGTGGGAGATGAGAAACAATTTTTCAAAAAAATCCCCAATAATGGCATCAATAGCATTCTACTTTTGTGTTGCTCACTCTCATTTTATCAGTAAATTAGATGATGACTAATTGTTTTATTTTATCCATCCAGTATGGTGCTATGAAGCCATAATTACTGTATTTTGTGTTTTTAAAGGTTCTGGTCTGTAAGCATAGCTATAGCATTATCCTGCACCAGTGCAGGGCTTAGCAGCACTGATCCTGACCCCACCCCCATCTGCACACACAGAGTGTAGGAGAACTCATAGCAGGGGGGATTCAGTTAATTTGAGAAGGAATAACATATCAGTTCTCCCATTTTCCAGAAGACATTGCATTCATATATGAACACTACTGACTTCTGAACTGTGTTTAACTCCATAAGGTTCTGAAAATGAATCACGCACCATTAAGATTTGTTATTTTCATGCTCCAAAACTTTCAAGATTAGGGAAAACTTGGCTTACAAAATTAAGCATGAATTATTTCCCTGGCCTTTTAGGTTCCACCACAAAATGATGTCAATCACCTTTATATGTAAAATCTTCCCAAATGTCATTTAATGTGTCTCAGGTGCTGAGATGCTGAGCCAATGGGCAGACTTCACCAGCAGTCAAATTCATAGACCAATAGTGAATGGAGGGCCTGGGGTTGTAGCTCAGTGGTAGAGTGCTTGTCTAACATGTGAGGCACTGGGTTTGATTCTCAGCACTGCATACAAATAAATAAAATAAAGGCCCATCAAAAACTAAAAAAAAATTAAAAATTAGGCAAAAGCTTAAAAAAATAGTAGTGAATGGAATCTCAGGGTTGAGAAAGACCTTTTTTTAGAGAGAGAGGGAGAGAGAGAGAGTTAGTTTTAATATTTATTTTTTAGTTATCTGCGGACACAAAATCTTTTTTTTTTTTTTTTTTTTTATGTGGTGCTGAAGATCGAACCCTGGCCGCACGGCCAGATGAGCGCACTACCGCTTGAGCCACATTCCCAGCCCAACTGGTCCAACTTCTTAATAACTGCATGTTGGACCCCTAGCTGTTTAATCAAACGTACCCCAGGCTCATGTAACTCATACTGAAATTCCACCCCTACAAGCTCTCAGGTCTAACTGGAATTCTACCTCATTCACAGAGCCTCAATGCAGGTCTGTACCCAATTACCTTTAGTCTCTCTTGGTATTACTGTGTTCTTTTTAAATAGCTCCCATCTGTCCACTCAATAAATAGTTGTTGAGTATCTCTGCCAGGTGCCAGGTGCTGTGTTAAGCCTTGGCTCATTCCACCTGTAAATCTGCAAACCAAGACTCCCTCTCTTTCAGCTTTCCTAAAATTTTTAACACAAAGTTTCACCAGCACTAAATCCATGTTTGTTGAATGTGACCCTGTCTATATATCTCTGGTTTTAAAAATTTTCCTTTAGTAAATATTGTTCTGATAGCAGTTGTATGGCCATGGAAGTAGTGGAGAGTAGACTGGAGATTGTTCATTTTATAATTGAAGGGTCTGACAGCTCTAATTAGGATTTTGAAGTTTTCTTCTCTGTGTTAATTGTCTTTAGGAGAGCCACATATTCCAGGCACTGTGATTCATATATTTAGTGAAACACTGATGAATATTGAAACGGAAGAGAGACAATTCTTATTCTATAGCATAAAATAAAATAGCCATTTCCCCTTTCAATTTTAGAGCTACTTATAACAGAAGGTACTCCTGTTGATGATGCTGATACAGAAAAACAACTAAAGGACATAAAGGTGGAAGAGCCAGCAGATGCCACCCTTTTGGACAACATGCTTTCCTTGTTATATTCATACTTGCTTTATTTCACTAAGATGGTAAGTTTGACATAGTTTCTTCAATTAGAATGTTGATTATTTATTAGTTTTTAAGTGGCTTCTGGTCATGAAGTGAAGAACTTAAAATGTCTTTATGAAAATGACTCCTGACCCTTTGAGTAGATAGCTCCTAAAACAAAAGCCATAGGGGTGTGGCTTAATGGCTACTTAGTTTAGCATATGAGGAAGATTTGCTGTCTACCAAGGCTGGACATTTGAACACCTGTAAAAACTTGGTTCTTCCCCTCAGAACCTTTCATTCTGGCAGGGAGATAATAGCATTCACTTGAAACACAGTAAGATAATGGCAGAAAGAGAGGTATTTATTTGATGGTAGAACATTATTGTCCATAAATGCATTTATTATGGTTGGAAGGGTGATCAATAAGGTCAGAAAGTAGTTGAGATGTGTTTGAAGCACAGGCAAAGGGCAAACAGGAGTGTGACATCTGGTTTGTTGTTGATTAGACAGGCTGGGGTGGAGGATGGTGGGGGAAGCTGGCAGTCAGAAGAAATGTGTTCAGAGAAATGGAAACATGAAGAAAAGGATATTTGGGGAGGCCAGGAGAATGTAAATATTTGGTGTTGTATAACGTGTGAAGTTGGAGGGGGATGGTCTGTTGGAGAGGCCAGCAAATCTTAAAGGAAGTCATGAGCCAAAGTAGCATTAGACCATTAATAGTGGGGATCCTTAGAAAGTTTTAAGAATGAAAGGAATTAGGTTAGATCTGTTTCTTAGAAAGAGTCACTTAAGACTGACCTTTCTAAAGAAAATCATGATCCAAACAAGACATTTAATCTGTCTAGAAGCTTATCTAAGCATTTTAGGACTTACCTCCCCCTCATGGTATTTGTTGATGTTGGACTTTTAGAGTTTAATTATAGGAATGAGAAAGCTTTTAGAGCTTGGAGGATAAGATGGTCCTAGGGCCATTGTGACAGTAATCCTTCTCAACTGAAGTTGTTTCCTGTAAGTTGTGTTATTTCAAGACTTGTGTAAGAAAAGTGATGTTGTTGTTTTCCTTGTAAAATGTATAGACTTTGAAGCCAGGTAGATCTGGTTTCAAATCCCAAGGTTATCATTTAGAAGTTTGGGCAAATAACTAAACTTTTGAATATCAGATTCCCCATCTGAAAAATGTAGATAATGCTTACTCCAATCATAAGAATTAAATGATTTGACAAGGTAAAGTGTCTGGTGAGGTGTCTGGCATTTTGTAGGGTTTTACCCCCACGCACACCCTAATTCTCATGTAGGCAGTCAGAGGTGGTGTAAAGACAATGAATACCTGGGGAGGAGAGACCACCAGGGTGGAAAAGATGTGATGGGGAGAAATGAATCATTTTTCAGTTGGCTCCATGTTTGTTCATGGTGGTGGCAGCCACCTGGGTAAGGAGTATGTACAAGCCAGGCAGTAACAATAATGATATTTCCAGTGATTAAAGCCCAGTCTTCCACAGTCATAATTTGATTATCAGAATGAATCAACATCACTTGGAAAGTTTACAGCCTCATGATATGGGAAGGATTTCTTTATTCATATTTTTACGTATGCACAGAGCCCTCCTCTAGGTCTAGGTCGGGGTACACGAATGTGGTGCAGGTATGGTCAGTGATTTTGCGGTGATAGGTAAGACATTGACGTGAGTGGCAAAGAAGAGGCACAATGTTATGAGACTGATTTGAAAGGAGCCTTCAAAAAGGCATTTTGATGACCCAGTATGTACAGGACATTGTGTGAGGACTAAAAGAGTCTAACAGGTGTAAGGCATGATTGTGATTTTTTAAAGCCTTAAGAAAAGGACTTAACAAATATATGCAAAAATTATGAACAAGTCAATGTAAAATCTTAAACAAGTAGTATGATATCTGATAGGACTGGAGAGTAATAGGCTCTGATGTGTTTGGGAGATGTGCACCAATCAGATTCATTGATCAATGGAATCTTAGTAGAATCTTAGTGTTAGAAGAAACCTTGGAAGGCTCTTAGTCTAGTTTCTCACTCATTGCTGTAATTTTCTTTACTGTGGCCCTGACGAGTAGTTATGAGGCCTGTACACCAGTATTTCCTAGCAGGAGTCACTCTCTTACAAGGCTATATGTTCTTCTGTTGTCTAGTTCATCCTTGTATTGACTCCAAATTTTCCTCCACATGATTTCCTCTATAAAATTGAATTCTTTTCTACATAGAAATTCTTTAAATATTTGAAGTTATATCTTAATTTAAAAACTATTTTTAGTATTTTTATCATGGAAACTTTCAAATAAGAGCAGAGAGAATAGTAGGTGACTATAGGTAATCATAACATACTGTACATTTCAGAATACTAGAAGAAAATATTGTGAAAGTTTTACCATAAATGATGTTTGAGGAGGTAGATATATTTAACCTGATTTAAGCGTTACATAGTGTATACATGCGTCAAAATGTCATGTTACCTACTTCAATAATTATAATGTTTATTTCTATGTACTAATTAAAAAATAAATTTAATTAGAAAATCTTTAAAGAAAAGCATAGAGAATAGTATAATGAACCCATGGGCCATCACCCAACTTAACAGTAATTCCTTGATAGCCAATATCAGTGAGTTTTTTTTTTTTAATTTGTTCTAATTGGTTATACATGATAGCAGAATGCATTTTGATTCATTGTACATAAATGGAACAAAACTTTTCCTAGTTGTACACAACACGTGTAGTAGTCCTACATGTACCTCGGGTAATGAGGTTCATCTCATTCCACCATCTTTCCTATCCCTATGCCCTCTCGCCTGTCCTACCTCCCCTTTGCCCAATCACAGTTCCTCCATTCTTTCCATGCCCCTTGCCACCCACCTCACCCCCATTTTGGGTCAGCATCCACTTTCAGAGAGAACATACAGCTTTTGGTTTTGGGGATTGGCTTACTTCTCTTAGCCTGATATTTTCATTCACCGCAGATGCCATAAGTTTTTTCTCTTTTAATGCTATAAGTAACATTTCATTTTGTATATGTACCACAGTTTCTTTATCCATTCATCTGTTGAAGGGTTGTTTCCACAAAACTATGGAATGCTTCACAAATGTGGGTGTCATCCTTGCTCTGGGACCATGCTAATTTTTTCTGTATTGTCCCAATTTTAGTATATGTGCTGCCAAAGCAATCACACTCTGAGTTTTAACAAATGTAGATACCCATGTAAAAACTACCATAATCAAGATATAGAACAGTTTTTTCACTAGAAAAGGGGTTTCCTTGGGATCCTTCCCAGTGAGTTCCTTCACCACCTGTTCCAGGCAACCACTGATAACTTTTTTTTTTAAACTATAGATTCATTTTTCCTACAGTACTATTTCATATATATGCCCCTATAAGTGGACTCATATCTAGGAGTGCAATTGCCTCCTATGTTTAATGTATGTTTTTATCTTATGTGATACTGTCAAGCCATGCTAATAAATGACCATAATCATGTTATACTTCCACCAGCAATTTAGGAGACTTCCACTTGACTTCATCTTCACTAGCACTTGGGCCATTCTAGTGGGTATGTCTTTGTGAGTTTATTTCCTGATAACTATAATGATATTGAGTGAACTTTTTTTTTGAGATAGGGTCTTACTAACTTGCTTAGGCTCTTGATAAGTTGCCAGCCTCAAGCTTGGGATCCTCCTACCTCAACCTTCTGAGCTGCTGGGATTACAGACATGTGCTATCATGCCTGGATCAAATACTTCTTCATGAGCTTGTTGACCATACTGTTTTTGTATGTCAACTCTCTCTGGTTAGCTGGAATCCAGACTTCTCCCAGCTCAGTGCCAACTGTGGGATTGGTTAGCTTATAGTTGTTCTTGACCCTCGCAGGTACTGCTTAGAATGTAGCCCCAAACTGAAGACCACCTCCATGCAGATTTCTGGAACTCTTTTTCTTTGTGGCTCCCATCTTTCTGGTAGTTTTCTCTACATGTTTTTGGCTGCTTAATCTCCTGGAACTCTGGTCTCTTTCTCCTCAGTGAGACTGTTAGGCCACATTTGGGTTCCCCTTCCCAAACTGAGGTCTAGAGGGTGCCTCAAGGTAGAATGCTCACCTATTTGTTCTCCTTCTCTTAGGGGTGACAGTTGCATGTCCCTTGTGGCTTTCTATCTGAAAAATAGCTCTTTAAAAATATATTTTGACTGTGCATGGTGGCACATGCCTTAATATCCTAGTGGCTCGGGAAGCTGAGAGAGAATCATGAGTTCAAAGCCAGCCTTAGCAAAAGTGAGGTTCTAAGTAACTCAGTGAGACCCTGTCTCTAAATAAAATACAAAATGGGGCTGAGACTGGGGATGTGGCTCAGTGATCAAGTGCTCCTGAGTTCAATCCCTGGTACCAAAAAAAAAAATATATATATATATATATATATATATTCCAACTTTCTGGTTGCTTTCAGTGGGAGAACAAGTCTCATATAAGTTAATTGATTTCTCCTTTTCTTGTAACTTTTTGCAATAATTGAAAAAAATATGTTTGTGGGACTTCTAGGATATATTGCAGTTTTGGTGAATAAATGACATCCCCCTGGTACAACAATTTAACCTGTTTTCTCTATTGCTTTTTTTTTTTTTTTTGGTGGTGCTGGGATTGAACCTCGGGCTCCATGCATTCTAGGCAAGTGCTGAGTTAACAACCTCAGCTTCTCTCTGTTGCTTTATATTTCTTAGAAATTCATAGTCAGGTTTAGGTTCAATTCTTTTTCTTATGAAAACTTAATAGGAAATATTGCATTGACATATGCATATCCTCTCCTTTGATGTTGACTACTAGTCAACAGTGACGTTGGTGAGATTTGCTAATATATTATAGGTTGCAAAATAGCAATGGTCTGAGTTGCTGGATTTTTCTTTCTTCATTTAAAGGATGGGATGCCTACACAAATAAAAATTTGATTATTCTTTTTTTTTTGGGGGGGTATTGGGAATTAAACTCAGGGGCATTTGGCTAGTGAGCCATATCCCCAGCCCTGTTTTGTATTTTATTCATATACAGTGTTTCACTGAGTTGCTTAGCAATTCCCTTTTGCTGAGGCTGACTTTGAACTTGCTATCCTTACTCCTCAGCCTCCCTAGCTACTGGGATTACAAGTGTGTGCCATGGCGCCTGGCTATGATTGATTATTCTTTACACAGATATTTGGTTTGTATAGTTAAGGCAGGAGATAAATATTTGATTCCTTTTCTTTATTTAAACACTTTTCAGAATAGTAAGGTATTCTTCTAGCTTATCCAATGATACCCAAAGGGGCTTGAAATCTTTTTATTGTTTAATTGTTTTTATTTGTTGCCATAAAATTAATTAGTTCTTTCATATATTTAAGTTTTTGTCTTTAATGAATTTTTTAAATTATAAAAACCAGGTTATCTAAGAGAAAAGAATGATCCAGAGGGATTCGAGCCAGGTGTTAGACAATGTGATGATATAGGGCCTGTTACAAACTGGAAAATTTAAAGTATGCTCAATTTAAAGTATTTAGATTCAGGCTGGGGTTGTGGTTCAGTGGTAGAGCTCTTGCCTAGCATGCATGAGGCACAGGGTTAGGGTTAGGGTTAGGGTTAGATGGTTAGGGTTAGGGGTTCGATCCTTAGCACCATATAAAAACAAAATAATGTGTCCACCTGAAACTAAAGATACATAAATAAATTTTTTAAAAAAGTATTTAGATTCATTATACTTGAAAACACTGCAAGTGAACAAAAAATATGAGACTGTCAGTATCCTTTCTCTTGAAGAAACTATTGGAAAATATTGAGGAGGTGGATTTCTGACGAGGAGGTTGGTTTAGAATTGCCATGATTCTTTGTGACTGTTTTGTTATAAATTTAAGGTTTCCCATTTTTTTCTAATTTGTCTGTTTCAGCTGTTTACTACATTGCCTGATGAGTATCAACCTGGGCCTGATTTTTATGGACTACCATGGGAGCCTGTAGTTTTCACTGTTTTCTTTGGATTGGTATCCTTTGTCATTTTCTTTTGGAGAACTGTTCTTGTTGTGAGTAAATTAACTTACTTATACCTTAGCACATAAGCACAAGGATTATTTTATATAGTCACTGCCCCCACACTTTTTTTCCTTTTTAGTTGCTAAAACACAAATTAGTGGTTTAAGTCAAACTAACCTTATAAAATAATTTAGTGTGGGTGCAGTTGGTAGAACTGGTAATTCTTACAGCCATCCTGACCAGTAGTTTCATACGTATCCGAAGTCTTAAAAGTGGAATAAAAGATGGGATAGGTTAGATAAATATCCTTTTATGTAGCATATATGTCTAGTAATCTATATTAAAGAAATAACTATGCTTTGAAGATTTTGGTAATGTTTTTCAGTGGAACAGTGTATTAGATTGAAGACTTAGCACAACATAATTCATTTAGGGGATACTGTATGTTCGCTTAATGGAATAGTAGGCAGATTTATCTATTTCAAAGCTTTGAGGTACAGAAAATGCTCACAATTAAATGTGAAGTGGAAAAAAAAGCAGAAACTAAGATTTAAATGTTGATGAACTGTATGTTAATATAAACACATATAAACAGGGGGAAATGCTACAAAGAAATACAGTAATATGAGAAAAAGGAGATAAGATAATTTTTCCAGTCTTTTATATATATTTTTCCCAGATTTTATGATTTGATCATATGCTCAGAAAATACCTTTTTATTTGGAAGTATAGATTATGTGTTGTCCAAAAATCCATTAAATGTTTTGTTCATTAAGTCTTTTTTTTCTGAGCAGAATTAGTCTATCTCTGTGTATGTGTGTACATATATGTATAAGCGTATATATATAAGCTTATACATACATATGTTTGTACTGTAGGTCATTCTGTTTCATAGTTATTTAACATAATTGGAAGAAAATTATTTTAGGTAAATGGACTTTGCATATGAAAAGCCTAACAGTTAAAGAGGCCAAAAGCATTGAATACAAATCTTTTCAAATCTGAGTGTTCTTTTTCTAATTTCTTAATTATATCAGACATATCATTGTTAAGATAAGTTTCCTCCCCTTGTACAATTGAGTGTAAAATCTCTTAAAAAGCATTCCCTTCTTAAATAGAAGAATCGTTTGCCTGGATTCCTGTGAGGAATTTTCACAGTTCAATCTCATTGAACTTTTTCTCAGCTAAAAGGAAAAAGGAAATAGAAGGATAAAGAGAAGGGAAAAACATGAAAACACTTTATATTTCTCTCTTATTTCTTTCATTTCAAGAAAGAAACAATACCTGTTTCTCTTTTCACTAGGTTATGTGGGATCTGGTTCCTAGCTGTTGCTCCTCAGTTTCAGCATTTGACTTTGGAGCTTTAGTCTCTTCCTTAGATGACCGCTTTTATGCTACTTCCCATTTTCTTCTGTTGTCATTTTGAGTAAAAGGTTAGCAAGGCTATGACATTAAAGAAATGCCATTTCTTTCTGTGTTGGAGTTTTCTGAATGCAATTTCCTATTACGAAGATCCCATGGATGATCCATGGACACATCTGAGTATTCCATCACCATTTATAACATTTGAAAGGACAAGTATATGCTAAGTTACAAAGAAATTTAGTGATGTTTTTTAAAAAATTTCTGCTTAGGTTTTATTATCAGGCAGTTTATTGCTGTCTTTAGGAAATGATTGTTTTTGTCCTTTCCAGAATATGTTAATTGTCATTTCTCTTGTTGCTTGTGCATTTTCTTCTAGCAGTATTCCCTTTCAGATTTCTTGCTATATATTTAGATGTTTGTAGAAATAAGATGATGTAGCCTATTAGTTTCTAAATTCAACCAATAGCCAAATTTAAATTGGAATTCTAAGATGTTTTCTGGTGAGTGAAAGTGGCATATCTTAGTACAAAGATTATGCCTTAATATCGTTTCCTCAGATTCCTTTTGAATAGTCATTGTTTCTAGACTTTATCCTGGTTATTTAGAATTCTCAAGTAAATGATTTTGAGTACACACACACACACACACACACATACACACACACATCTTTACTGTGAAATAAGGTACATATCTTAGTGTTTTTATGTCAGAGCCTATTTATGAAATATAACTACCAATTAAATTTAAAATGCTTGTTAACCTTTACTTATTTTTAATCCTATAAATTTATTATTCTGAACCAGAATGTTATTAAATTCTCACTTGGTTATGATTCTGACTGTTGTTTTAGGAATGCTGTTTCTGTTGAGCAGATGTTTGACATCAAATTTAATCTTTTTTCTCTCTTCTAGGTAAAAGATAGAGTATATCAAGGTAAATTTTTAGGTTTCTTAAACTTGTATTGGTGTTTGATGTGTGTTTTATGTATGTTAGAAGTAGATACAGTGACTTTTAATGTCTATTACTTTTTTTACCTCCTGAAAATTTTACTATTCCTAGGTTGCTAGCATGGATAACTGAGTAGATGATGATGGTTCGAACTCTGAGATAGGAGATAAAGAGGAGGAACAAATTGTGGATAGGGAGATTTAATTTAAGTTTTAATTTGGGGCAGATTAACTTTGAATATTGATGTAATGCAGATGTATTACATTTGAAGAGTATTTCTATGCTAATGATTTAATCATGCATTAAGTAATTGAGTAGATAATTTAAAGAATGGTAATGTGAATCAGTATGCTTTCATTTCTGTTTTTCTTTGCAAAGAATTAAATGATTCCATTTTCTGAAAAGAAAGTGTTTTGAGAAGGGAGGAATATCGAGCTACAACACTTTACTGTATTTCCCATCTGTGAAATAAGCTTAAATTGAAATATCATTTTGGATGGGAAGGGTACCTGGGATTGAACTCTGGGGCACTCTACTGAGCCACATCCCAAACCCCCTATATTTAGGGACCATGTCTCACATAGTTGCTTAGTGTCTCGCTCTTGCTGAGGCTGGCTTTGAACTTGGGATCCTTCTAGCTCAGCCTCCTGAGCCACTGGGATTACAGGTGTGCACCACCGCGCCCAGCAAAATATCATTGTTCTTATATTTTTCTTAAATTTTAATAATTTTATACTCTTATTGCTAATAAGCATAGATTGCTTTTTAAAAGCATAATAGTTATGCTAAGAAGTATTTCCTCATAGTACCATATAACATGTCTTTGCTTTTAGTAGATTGAGTAATTGGATTTCATTTAGTGATTGTAATAATCTTGTGTATTTCCCCCTTTTAGTCACTGAACAGCAAATTGCCCAAAAGATAATCAATTTCATGAAAAAAGATGAAGAACTGATACAGAAATTTTCAAAGTATGAACAGAAGGTATAATCATTTTTTTGTTTCTTTCTCCCTTGGTTCTAGCTTGAATCATTTCTACCTGTTTTAATTTAAAAATCATATTTTAAAGTTTTTATTTCATTATTTCCTACAAATTATCCAAATTCTAAGCAGTCATATGTATTAAGTACTGCTTTCTTCTGGAAAGGGTCACTTGTCTGGAAGTAACTTGTATAGTAGCACTATAATTTGTGTATCTTAATTCTGAATGCTTTATTTACATAGATAAAGGAATCAGAGAAACAGATCCAAGAAACCATGAAACAAAATATGATTCTTTCTGATGAAGCAACTAAATATAAGGTAAAAATCCCTTCTTTGGGGGGAATTACATTCTAAACTCAAAAGTAAATGTAATGAGTGAGTAATTTGACACCTTTTTTCCCAGGATAAAATAAAGCTTCTTGAAAAAGCTAAAGAATTTCTGGATGAGAGAGCTAAAAGTCTTCATGTTATGTTAGAATCTGAAAGAGAAGAGAATGCTAAGAATCACGACTTGGTAAGAGTTTTGCTGCTAAGTGTTGCTTTAATTTGGCTTTTGAAATATTTTGTAAAATTGGTTAAGTTGAACTTAGTCTAGCTGTTAACTAAAGTAAGATTAGGAGTCAAGGAAGTTGAACCCACATCTGTGCCCATTTTGTGGAACTTTTAAGTACTGATACAACAAATTATTTTTATGGGCCTAGGAAATATTTTTATTCTCAACCTTGGATAATTTTCATATTGCTTTGCTCTGCCCTTGGAAACATGCAGATCAACTAAAAAACTATTGTCCAATTGAACAGTATTTGTTTACTTTTTACTTGAAAGAGTAATGAATTAATCAATTTTCTGTACTTAAAAAAATTTTACTTACATATTTCATTTTCAATTTCTATAAGTTTCTGTAATTACATAAAAGTTGCAAAAGATAGTAGAGAGTGTGTTCTGAAATATTCTACCCCCAAGTAAGCTTGATCACCTAGCTGAGGTAGTATTTATCAGATTTCGTCACTGTAAAAATTCTTTCCAATCCTTTTCATATTATATTCTTTGGAAGTTTCTATGACCAGCCCACAGTTAAAGTATGAAGAGTTACGAGCTCAGGATGCAGCTCATGGTAGAGCACTTGCCTAGCATGCATGAGGCCCAGGATTCAATCCCAGGCATTGCAAACAAAGATTGGGGAGTTATGTCCACTTCCTTATGGAGCGAATATCTTTATAAGTTTTTGGGAATTCTTCTGAATGTGAGATTAGTCTATTCTCCCTTAAATTTTATCATTTTTTACTTCAGATAAGAAAATTTTAAAAATGATCTTGGGAAATTTTTTTCTCTATCATTAGAAAAAAAATTACTAATTTGAACTGGTTTATTTGAAACAGTAATTAATTAATTTTCTATGCTTTAAAACATTTTATTATTGCATTATGATTTTCTATACTT
Organism: Callospermophilus lateralis; assembly: GCF_048772815.1. NCBI lineage: Eukaryota > Metazoa > Chordata > Mammalia > Rodentia > Sciuridae > Callospermophilus > Callospermophilus lateralis. The sequence goes on from NW_027510702.1 coordinate 1,977,720, forward strand.
TGACCTTTTTTTCTGGTTATCTCATAAACAGTAAGGTTGTGGATGCCATGAAATATTTATGACTTCACTTTCCCTCATCTCTTTCAGTTCTTGATTTTTTGCTTAGTCCAAAGCTGGATCCCCTGCATTACTGAAATATAATGGGATGGCTTGACAAATATTTTGTTGTGTTTATCTTTTTTAGTATATATATATATATGTGTACACACACACACATACACACACACGCACACACGCACACACACACACACACACACATATCACTATTTCTACTGAAATCCTAATGCATATTTTGTGTTCTGTTTTCACCTGGCAGATAATTGAAAATAAGAAATCTATAGAGAAGCTTGAAGATGTCATTTCAGCGAATACTTCTGAATTTTCAGAGGTAAAGCTGCCAACTCTTGCTAATGGGATAGTTGGCATAATGGGATATTAATACTACATCTTAGTTTTGTTGTGGACCAAAAATTTGAAGTGTGCTAAAATGTGCAAAAAATGAGAACTATATGATGTCTGGTTTGGGAAAGTATAACTTTGTTTTTTCTTTGGAATTAATTCACTAACTCTAGTGTTTTGCATTAGCTTCAAATTGTCTTTAATGAAGCTAAGCTTCGTGGAGAGAAGGTGAAGTTGGAATGCTGTCAGCTTCAAAAAGAAAATACCATACTTAAGACGACGAAAGAGCAGGTAAAGAAAATTTGATGTCATACATAATGTAAACTAGAGAAGTGAATATCATTATCTTCTATCTTTCTTGGATCTGTTTCTGAGGTAAGGAATATTCATGTAGGACCTTTTCTAGATATGCAAAGTTTAAACATGCTCCCTAAATTGAGTGCATATATATGTTCCCCATCTGTTTTGGATTTTTGGATTATTGCTTTTCTTATCAAATGTCAATCAGTTATTAACTTGCATAGCCTCAAAGAAACTTTTTAAACCAGAAAATTAAGTATTTTATGATCCTCTTTTGAGTACTTACTGATTCACTGGCCAAGGGAAGATTACATGATAAGGAGTCTAAATTTAGGAGACAGTCATATGTGCCCAGCCATTCCTGCTGGAGGTAAATTATTTGAATTGGCAGCAATTTTCTGGGGAATGCAATAAACAGGGTCAACTTCCTGAGAACTCTGATGTTCTTACTGCAGCTGTGAGAGTTGGGGCCACTCTGCCCTCTTCCTTAACCAAGGTCTCAACCCCCCTTGATTGAGGCAGGCCACCGAGGAGTATGGTTCTCTATTTCTTTGTCTAAGTCTTGTAGTCCTGATGTATCCAGTGCAGAAACCCCTCCCTAACCCACAGGAATTCATGTGTTTTGACTTTTCAGTTGCAGCAGGAAGTCAAAGACTGGTGTACATCACACGCTGAGCTCAGTGAACACATCAAATCATTTGAGAAGACCCAGAAAGATTTACTTGTATTTCTTAATCACAAAGATGATACTATTAATGTAAGTTTATACTCCAAATACATGTTTCATCTCATGATTTCTCCTGAAATCTTCTGAATTAAAATCGAGAGTCTTCCAACCTTTTGCTTCTTTTCTAGGCTTTGACTAATTATATCACACAGTTGAATCGGTTACAATGTGAATCTGAATCTGAGGATCAAAATAGAGAAGATGAGTCAGATGAATTAACCAACGGAGAGGTAGCAGGTAAGATCAGTCTCAGGGAGGTTGAATCCTTTTTTTGCTTTCCTGTCTTTAATTAAGTATTTATACAGATGCCACTTTTCAGCTGGCTGATTTTCTTCTTAAGCTTCAGGGTTGTAGACACATATCACTGGATCTATTGATATGTCTGTTGCATTGGCAGAGGTGGGTTGCTGGGGTATAATGTAGCAATAGGCATGTGAAGAACACTGACCTTTTCTATCCCATTGAAAACTAGTAAGTACACTGCAGCTACAATAGTCACATCCTGTACAATACATTCTATACCTCTAAGTATTGAACATTGTACAGTAAGAGAAATTTATTTCTTATGCAGATGATAGTTGATTTTGATACTCATCATCTCTATGGCTCTGTGGTTTTAAGGTCCACAGTCAGTCTTAAGAGTCCATAGGTAGTTGGAACCATAAACTAAGGCTGTGAGAACAGAGGCTAGAGACTATCAGAAAGCTAGAGAGAGGGAGTGTAACAGTGTTTACTGATGAGGAAAATATTTCCAGATGTTTTCTCCCAAGTTGGATATTGCTTACATAGCAAGTATTTCAAACCACACCTGGTAGTAGATTCAGGGAGAAAATAGAGGATTGAATCTTTCTAAATAAGACACTTACTTGCCCAGGTGAAGATAGATCTGAGAGAGAAGAAAAGCTTTTATCTTACAAGAATAGCATAGATAACATTTTAGTTGTGCAAACTAGAAATTCACCTTTTTTTGTTTTGTTTTTAAGAAAGACACAGTACTTTTATTTATTTTTATGCTGAGGATCAAACTCAGTGCCTCACACATGCTAGGTGAGCACTCTACCACTGAGCCACAACCCCAGCCTGAAATTCACCTCTCTCTCTCTTTTTTTTTTAAATCTAAGCTTGCAATTCTCTTAAAAGTCATTAGTCTAATCAGTTTAGTTATTTAATTGATTTTTTTTTTCTTCTGGTGTTTGAACACAATCATTATTTAGTTTGGGGAAGTTAGGAGAATATAGAGTTAAAAGTAAGGAAAGAAAAAGCTAAAGTCTTTTGTTTTTTAGGTGATCGGAACGAGAAGATCAAAGATCAAATTAAGCAGATGATGGATGTCTCTCGGGTATAGTTCTTTGTAAGAATCCCATAGTGCCTGTGAATTCTTCCTGTGCCTCACTTTTAAGAATACCTCTCTTTTCTGCAATTTTTAGACACAAACTACAATATCAGTAGTTGAAGAGGATCTAAAACTTTTACAACTTATGCTAAGAGCCTCGATGTCCACAAAATGTAATCTAGAAGGTGGGTTCTTTTTGAGAAGAAATTGCCATGTTGGAAAGACTTAAAATTTTATTGGAAAGATAAAGAATGGCTTCTTGCTTTCATGCTTCTTACTTTTCTTGGCACTACTCCCTCAAACAAGTTCTTAAGTGCTTGTACACATATAGAGATAAGCTGTTTTATCATTTACAGACCAAATAAAGAAATTAGAAGGTAACTGCAATTCACTACAGTCTTCTAAAGTTGAACTGGAAGAGGAATGCAAAACTCTAAGGCAGAAAGTGGAGATTTTAAATGAACTCTACCAGAAAAATGAGATGGCACTACAAAAGTAAGATTTTTATTGTTTGTTATTGTTATCACTGTGTGAACTAATAGATAATTTTATGTTTTCTTAAGATTATTTACAATTTCTTCTAGTTGTAATAAGTAGAGATTTGTCTTGTTTCCTTTGTGTTTTGTTTCCTATAAGTTGCATTTTTCTTTCCATTGTCAGTCTTAAGAGTCCTGAGGTAGTTGGAACCATAAACTAAGGCTGTGAGGACATTGTAATCAATTGTCAAATTCATATGAAGGCAGGAAGTGGTAAAATGGTATTAACAGTCACTGATGTGGAAATACCTCTCAAAGTTCTAGACCCTTTCTGTGATCTCCCTATTTATTTTAATTACCTTTCATTGTGATCAGTTATGTAATTCTAATGTTTTGAACTTGGATCTCTAACTCTGGACCTCTAAAAATACTGAGTGATTTGGAATGACATGTTTTAGTAGAATAAAAACTTCAAAAAGAGGTAATATTTACTTATTGATGGTACAAGTTTTGGACTTGAATATCTCAGATGTTCACACAAAATTGAACTGTGGCAAAGACCTTAGGAGTTATGATTACAGAAGTACTTGTTTGTAGAATATATTTATATATTAATCTTCTTAGTGTGGAGCAAGTTATTTTTTGAAAGTTCATTTGAAGTTTTTAATCCACAAAAATACTTGGATTCTCTAAAAATAGGTTGTGTCAGATTTTATTTGTTTGCACCTGATTTTACTCTTCGGTATATATATATCTTGTAAAGCAAAGACAGACCTTCTTACAGACCTAACTATTTTTAGGTATTTTGACTTCTGTTGCCTAATTAATGCATTAAATATTGAAACCTTTCCATTAACTTTTCTAAAATTCTGTGATCTGCAAGCGACCTTTTTAGAATCTCAAATTTTTGTTCAGGCCAGTTCTAAATTCCTGGCCTGTTTCAAAGAAACATTTCTCACTTTATCACTTTTTTTAAGAAAGAACACTTGTTTTCTCTGTCCCTACTAGTAATCTGAATGACCTAAATGGCAATTATTTTTTTTGTAATGCAGTTAAATTGTAGCACTATTTTTCTCAACTCCTCCAAAATTCATTCAGTCATCATCTGTGGTTTTTACTCTTTTTACTCATCCCCAGGTACTATGTTAGTTCATGCCTGTGTCATCTTTTCTGTTTCTAACCTAGATCATCTGTCTTCATTCTCCATTTTTTATATTTGTATATAACTTATTTCAAATTCTTAGTAGTTTTCTCTATAGCCGCTTGAGTGGACTTTCTAAAATATAAGTCTGTCCATGTCAATATGTGCGTGTGGTTTATGAAGAATTTGCTTTCTATTTGATGACCTGTTCTTTTTTTCTTCCTTGTATCTTTTTAATAGTTTAAAAATTTTTAATTATTTTCCTCATCCCCTGTATAAGCTTGATGTAATCATAAATTATAATGGAATTATAATTATATAATTATAATTTTATTCATCTTCTCATAATTTAAAGGCCATGGTATATATTCTGGATTTAATAAAAACCTGACATAGATTAATAGGTTCATTATTTTTTTTTTATGGGCTTTAAGTAGCTACTGAATCAGATAACTGTTGTGGCATTGTATGTTAGTACTTCATATACTGTGAACTCCACAAGACATTCATTCAATTTATACACATATTTAAAGTTTCTGTAGTTCTGCATTCTACACTGTTGGTTTCTTATTTGAAATTATTTTCATTCTATTTGAACATTGTCCTTTAATGATAGATTTGATTAGTGTATCAAAGGTAGTACAAGGATAAACAGAGAATAGTATTTTATTCACTAAATATTGCTACCTTTATAATCTGTATTAGGTTGACATGAACTTCATGATTAGAGTTAAAACCAGTTTCCATTTTTAAAGGATCTTTCTTTTGGCTACTGAATTTTGACTGTTACTTAGTTTTAGCAATTTAAAAATATCCAATTAATTACCATCTGTTTTAATTTTTTTCTTTAAGGAGTCTATTATCATTGTTGTTTGGTCTTATCCCTCTTCTAGTTTCTGTAGTCCTTTCTCTTTTTTTTAACAGTTGTATTGGGAAGTGCCTGGGTGTAGTTTTCCCCACCCCACCCACTTTTCCTCTTGCAGTTATGTTGCTTGGGACCATTAAACACTTCTTGAATTTTCGAGTCTTTTTCTAAATGTTGATTTTACCTCATTCTCTCTTCTGATTATAATAATGCATATTAGAATTTGATTTCCCCTGCCTCCTACATTCTGGATTTACTTCTTCTGGATATTTTCTTCTGACCTATGTCAAAAGCTCTAGGATTTATTTCACTTCCCAAATCTGCTGTTAAAATCATTCATTGAGTTTAGGATTTTAAAAAATTCAGGGTTTAAAATATTATTTTAGTTGTAGATGGACACAATATTTTATTTTTTATAGGATTTTTTAAGAGAGAGAGAAAGAATTTTAATATTTATTTTTTAGTTTTTGGCAGACACAACATCTTTGTTTGCATGGGGTGCTGAGGATTGAACCCGGGGCCGCACGCATGCCAGGCAAGCGCGCTACCGCTTGAGCCACATCCCCAGCCCGACACAATATTTTATTTATTTTATGTGGTGTTGAGGACTGATCCCAGTGCCCCACACATGTGGGGCCTATGCTTCACCACTGAGCCACAACCCCAGTCCTATTTCAGTACTACAGCTCAAACCCAGGACCTTGAGCCATGTGTTTTACTATTGAGCTACCTCCCCAGACTCCTTGCTCTTTCTCATAAGGGACTAGGGTCTTACTGCTTTCCAAGCTATCTTTAATCTCATAATTCTGCCTCTGCCTCCTGAGTATCTTCGACTGTAGGTAGGTCACCACACCCAACTATTTCTTGGTTTTATAGTTTCTAATCCTTTGACAAAATTCATAATCTTTTTTTTTCCTCTTTTGTGGTGCTGGGGTTTGAACCCCAGAGCCTTGTGCATGCAAGGAAGCACTCTACCAACTAAACTATATTCCCAGCCCTGAAATTCATAATCTTGACTTTACTTTTTTGACTATATAAAACACAGTGATTTTAAAACATGTGCGGATAACCCCATTAGCTGGTTTCCTTTTCTGTGGGATTTTTTCTCACAGAATTTTGTCTTATGGAGTGCCTGGTCAGTTTTGATTGGCCAACATTGTTGTGATAATTATAGATGAAATTTGAGGACTAAGACGAAGTTATCTTCTTATAGAAAAGTGTTGAGTTTACTTGAGTAAGATTGTCACTTTAAACTTAGTCAGCAATTAAGATAATTCAAAAATGACTTGTCTTTTCAATGTTTCAGTATTGTTCCTTTTGGATTTTTTTGCCTGTTCATCACTTAAGTGTGCAGTACTTTCTAATCTAAACTCAAAGGCTAGGGCTTTTATTAAGGGTCCCTTTATTGGTAGCCTCATTTTTCCTCTAAGCCCAGGAATTTAATGAAGGCTTGGTTCAGACTCATATCTTTGTGTTATCTTCCATAGGAGAAAAGTACCTTAAAGTGCCAGCCTTACTTGTAATTCTGAGATTCCTTTTTCTAATGGATCTTGGCCACATACATATGTCTTCACTGACTTTTTAGCTTGGATCCCTTCAAACACAATTTTATATTCTTATAAAGATGTTTTGATTGTTCTTAGTGCTCTCAGACTAACTCTTTGATAATTGGAAACAAAATTCTCTCTGTCCTTCAAGATTCAGTTTTCTCCATATTCCTTCTTAAGCCAGTGGGGAAAATTATTATATTCCTTTAGGCATCATTTATACCTGAAACAGTGAGCTCTTTTATTCTTTAGCATCTTACAAGGTAACTAGTATATTATAGCCACTCATAAAATACTTGCTGAAGAATTAAATGAGAAGCTATATAAGAATATATTATCCCCTTTTTCTATTTGGTATCAGTAATCCTTTTTTACTGTAGTTCTTCTGATTTATGGAAAATTAAGTTTCAAGTTAATTATCTTTTGAATTGGAAATATGGCTAAAGTAGTACAAAGATAGCAGAAAATAGTATTTTTTAAATCATTTAATGTGGCTACCTTTGTGTCAGTAGATGAACATCTTGAGTTTCATGATCAGAGTTAAAACTTGTCAGTAGATAATACTCTGATAGTGGGTAAGTTTGGCTTCTTTTTCTGGTTGATAGACATTATCAAAACTCAGATTTGTCTTTTTGCTTAATTTACAATTCTTTTGAAATAAATATCTAAAGTGTGAAAAATGTTCTGTAGTTAATTGCATAGCTAAAAGATATATTCTAGAAGATTTTTTTCTTTGACTGACTATATGGTACCAGTCTTGGATTGAGAAAAGTGTTCCTCCATGACAAAGATATACTTAGTGTCCTACCCATGGCAGAAATGAGAAAAGAATTATCCCCTGCTTTATCCTAATATGTTTAATTATGTTAGGTTGATCAGTCCTGATCTTCCACATTGAAGTAAAGTGAGTTTTTATTATCTTACACACAGGAGACTTGCCCTTGGGGCACATGTTGTTTTCACATTTATTTTATTTACTGGTAAGTAGAGAATTAAGAGGAGAAATTAGAAAATGTAAGTGATTTGCCAGAGTTTGATTTATGAAATTGCAGGTTTGAATTCCTATTTTATGTGCCTAAGCATTTTATAGAATTGTGGGAAGTGATATTCACAAAGATAAACTGTTGATTTGATAACTGGTTTTATTTTAGGAAACAGAGTGAAGAAGAATGTGAGAGACTAGAAAAAGAGCAGCAGCTGTCAGCTACAGATGAAAAGGTGGTTTCCGCTGTACAGGAAGTTAAAAAATTACAAGTGAGTTCAGTTTCTAAAGGAGGGTGTCAATGTCTAATGAATTAGTGTTAGCTTTCTTTTTAATCTTTTTTTTTTTTACATTATGTAGATAGAAGAAAATAGCATGGAAGTATAAATAACAAGAGGATATGAACACATTCAATTCACACAGGAGAAAAAATAAATTTCAACTTAACAAATGAAAAATGTTAACAAAAATTTACTTGTACCCAATGGGCAAGACCATAGGAAACTTGGTCAATGCAAACAGTTCTGGGGGTTTTGTATATTGTAGTAATTCTTTAAGAAATCAGTTTGCTGTGTGTTATATCAAGACCCACAAAAGTGTGGCATTTGATAGACCTTGGAAATCTTCTATGGATATAATTTGAAAAAAAGAAAAAGTTTTAAGGAGGAAGATATTTCTAGCAGAATTACTTGAAAACACACTGATGAACAGTTAAGGAAATTATATTTATCAATTCAGAATCTCTAGCAATTAAATGATAAAGAAGTTATTAGCATTAGGTTTTTATTTTATTTATTTATTTTTGATGCTTTACTACTAAGCTACATCCTTAGACCTTTTTGTTACTTTGAGACACAGTGTCTCAGTTGCATAGGTTCCCACTTAATTGCTGAGACTGACCTCGAACTTGTGATCCTCCTGCCTCAGCTTCCCAATCATTGGGACTACTGGCAAGTGGCATTGCACCTGGCCTGTAGTATTAGTTTTGATCACACTGGATTCATATAACTATAGAAATGTTTTTCTTACGTATGATAAAAGTCTTTAAAAGTATAGCTGATGGAATAAAGGGAAAATAGTCAGAATGTTTCAAATTTTATTCAATTGTTGTAATTCTTAGGCAGAGAATTGAAGAGATGGAAGAAGAATTACAGAAAACCGAGCGCTCATTTAAAAACCAGGTAGTAATTAATACTGTCCTGTAGTTGCAGAATTCTTTGATATCTAATACAGACAATTATAGGCTATAATAATGAATCCCTAAAAACATTTTTTTAATGTGTTGTCTTTTTCAGATTGCTATGCATGAGAAGAAAGCTCATGATAATTGGGTAAGATTTTTTTCCCCTTTTCTTTATTTTTTGCATAGCCTACCGCAACTGAATTTGAATATTTTCTCTTTAATAGCTCAAAGCTCGTTCTGCAGAAAGAGCTATAGCTGAAGAGAAAAGGGAAGCTGCTAATTTGAGACAGAAGTATGTGATTTTTGGTATCTTACTGTATGTTTTATAGTGTTTTAAGGTTATGCTAGATATTATCTATGATTGCTGTTTCATAATTCAGCCCATTCTTTCTCAATATTCAAGACTACTGGAAATGACCCAAAAGATGGCAATGCAGCAAGATGAACCTGTGATTGTAAAACCAATGCCGGGGAGACCAAATTTACAAAATCCTCCTCGGAGAGGTAGGGGGCACTTTGTAAAAGGAGCTATTTTATTTCTTGGTGCAGAATGTATGTAAATTACTTTTTATTTCTGTGTGTAATGGTTATGAAATAATCTGAATGATTTGCTAAAGCGGGAGGTGTGGGGGTTGGTGTCAGGGAGAAGGCTGCCTTAAAGTAGTAACACGGCATTGTTGTCTTTAGGTCCACTGAGCCATAATGGCTCTTTTGGTCCATCCCCCGTGAGTGGTGGAGACTGTTCCCCTTCACTGACAGCAGAGCCAGCTGGGAGACCTCCTTCTGCTACTCTTAATCAAAGAGATTTGCCTAGAAATGGATTTGGTGAGCATTCACATGTTGCTTTATAGTAAACTACTTCAAGGTTTTGTTTTTTTTTTCCCTTTTGAATATTCTAATGAAAACATAGAATTTGGGCCTGTACAATATATAGAAGATAATTTCTTACTTTAACTTAATGAATGTTTTCTGTAAAATCTGTTCTAGAATAGAAAACATTTTTTTTTTCCTGGAGGTCCCTGTATTGTTTTTTTCTTTTAAATTTTACACTGTGAAGTGTAAACCTTTATCTTTAAATTAAATCTCTATGGTGTTCCTTTTCCAAATATTATAAAAGTAGCCTTAAACTTTATGTAGCATACATATTTCCAATATGAAATACTGAGTCTTATTTCCAATTCTAAATAGGACTTTAGTCTTCGTAAGATTGGAAGTCAGGTTATACAGACTAAAGAAAAGCCAACTTACACATACTTCAAGTCTGTAGCTTAAAGTTTAGGACCAGTACGTATTAATTTGCTGTTCTATCAACCCAAGGCAGTTCTTTATTTTACTTAAGTCTCTTCATAAATTGTGATTTATGTATTGGGCAACCCATTTTTTAAAAATATTTTTAATTGTAGATGGTGTGGTGCTGAGAATCAAACCCAGTGCCTCACACATGCTAGGCAAACACTCTGCAACTGAGCTACAACCCCAACCCCTGAGCAAGCCATTTTTAATGTTGCTTTCTAGTTATTATTGAACCCTGACCTGTCCACCAGTGGTTTATTTCTTCTGAAAAATACATACAAGGGCTCTGATCTTTTTTCCCAAGGGACAATGGATGGACCTTTACCTCGTACTCAATGGTCTTCTGAGGCATCTGGGAAACCCATTGCCTCTGGTAAAGAGACCAAGTAATTTCAAAGAATCTGTAATTGTGGATGCAGGATTTTTATTCTCTTCATGTTAGAATAAGTCTGAATCCATTCTTTGATCTCTAACAGACCCAGGATGTGTTCCAGCTCACATGAACAGCAGCTCCAAAAGTTCTTCTCCAGCTAAAGTGACGGATGAGGGCAAGGTAAGTTCTGTAGTTACTGTGAATCACGTGGTCGTGCAGGAACATGTTGCTTTACTACAGTACTTGCTCTTTGCTTTATCCTTCTTTGTGTTCTATTTGTACTATCCCATTTGTTTTTTAAAAAGCAAACTGTTCCCCAAGAACCTGAGACCCCCTCAGTTTCTACCATTACTTCTTTAACTGAGCATCCAGTTGGAGTAAGTACTTAGAGGTTGAGAACTGAATTGGGTTTTATTCTGTGCATTTCTGGGAAGGATATTCAGAGCATGACACTGATCTTGTTTGCTTTAAACTGCATGCAATATTGAGCTTACTTTTCTCCTTGGAAATGTGGCTTAAGTGTGTACAACTATAATGAACTACAGAATGTGAAAAGTTATCACTCTAACTTTATATGGTGTTTTGTGTTGAATGTTCTAAGGCAAAGTAAATTCATTATAAATTATATAATTCATCATTTTTATTTTTGTTTGGAAGAATGCTATTTAAGAATTCCTCCATTTGTGCAAACCCTATTTTGAGTGATTTGAATTAGATTGGTATCAGATTTTCTGAAAGTGAAATACTCTTTCAGTGCAACAATGATAATCTGAAATGACCTCTTGAGCCAGTCCCAAGCAATGATCTCATTTGTTCACATAAGTGCATTCTCTTTTAACTGTGTTGCTATTATATCTGGTAGGTCTTCTGCAGCTCTAAAATAAAATAAATTTTTAATTGTTTAGTTTCAAACTCACTACTCATAGGAAATGATAAGTCAATATCTCAAATGGTGTACAGTAAATGAAAGTAAATATTAAAGCCTTGTCTTCCTAATTTGTATATATAGCATTGTGTTGGAAAATACTTCTCAAGTTCCAGTGTATACATATTCCAGGAATATACATCTCTGGAGCAATCTAAGGGCAGCTTAGATAAGACCCCCAAACCCCTTTGTAGTAGAAGATTTAAAAGAGAGCAAAGACCCGTTGTTATAGAGGAGTAGAGGTGGGAAAAGCATGGCTTGGAGGCAAACCTGGGATTGAGACCCTTTAATATGCAGTGTGGCCTTCAACAAATTATCATAATCCATTTGCTTTTGTTCCCTCTTATTTAAAACAAGACAGTCTACTTTAAAGATCTCAGAGGTTGAATAATTATGAAATACTTACTGAAGATACTCTGAATAGTAGCTATTATTACATGGGTACAGAATGTATTTTTCATTTTATTATGTTCATTCTTAATATGGAAGTAATGAGCTATTGTGATGAAAGGGAAGTGATGGGGAGGAGGGGGACTCCCTTTGAAATAGGTTGTAGTGAATACAGCATGACATACTGGTCAGAAATCACCTCTGTTAATAACCTCTGCCAGTCCTCTTGCCTTTCCCTTTCCTGTGCAGATATAATCAATAACAAACTGCTCCCTCTTGTGGAATCCTTCTAACTTCTGTAAGCTGTCAGTGGGAATACACAGGAGGGGTGGGTAGAGTTTTGTTGCACTGATGGTGTTCTCTGGACAGGTGCCTGTTTTGGGTTTTAGCTTTTATCGGTGTTGGTACTTTGTCTTAATACATAGGAATTTTAAAACTTTTAACTGCTTTCAAATCTTAAATTGCAGGTTAATATGGCTATGAAAGGGCCCCCTCCTTTCTCAGGGGTACCCTTCATGGGCCCCCCTATGGAACCCCCGATGGGACGACCTCCACCACCTCCCTTTTGGTATGGACCGCCATTTCAGCTCGGTGGGCCTTTTGGGCCTCGGCCAATTCCTCCACCATTTGGTATGATGATCTGAACAGTAGTGATTGACTTATAAATCACATTCATCTTTCATTTCTATTGCTTGCTAAAACAGTTGGTTGCTATCTCAGGTCTTAACAATGAAAGGATACAGCTGAGTACATTTTAACTTTTCCTCCAGTTTTTTGGGACATATGGGACACTACATAATCTTATACTGAGATAGGCAATAGCTATCTCATAGACAGGATAAGGGGCTATATAGAGAAAAGCCAGAAATATTACTTCTGCAGTTGTTTATTGAAAATATGTTGATATGCATTGCAATAGATGAAAAGGTGGATGAGACACATGCCATAACTTAAAATTTTGTCACAGATATGAAAATCCTATAACATAAAGTTTGTAATCACCCATAATGGAAGCATAGGCAGTAGGTTATAGAATATAGAAAAGGAAAAGCCAAACCCTCCTTACCTTGAGAAAAGTCAGAGGGAAGTGTTAAAGAGGAGGATTTAACAGTGACCTAATAAATGTTGCTGATTTAATTAGGTGGCTGTGGAAGGCCTTTTCCAGGAGGGCATGCACCTTGATTCTGATGGCATGTGTAAAGTCCATGCTGAAATACTTCATGAATTTTTAATGGATACAGTAATAAATAGTGGGATTTCCTTTTATCAAAATTTCTTTGATGTAGTAAAGTTCTTATTTCATAATCTATCATCTTGTCATGGTAATATAGTACTTCCAAATATAAATGGAGCTCTTGTGAGATAGAAATAATTCTGCAATTATATAGTAGGGAAAGATAAAAGATAAGCCTGGAGCTAGGTAGAGCCATGTTTAAATCCTTAATATGTTGCTTCATGGCTGGTTGGCCAGGCTATAACCTAAACTTGTTCCATTTCAGTTTGCCTCATCTGGCAAGTCAGGATGTTCACCAGTTGATGTTCTAGGCTTGGGAGAAATTAAAGACTATATTAACATACTTGAAATCACCCAAGTTCAGAAATTTCTGGGTATTTACATAACTTCCTTTTTATTTTCCAGGTCCTAGGATGTGTCCACCAATAGGCTTCAGAGAATATGCACCAGGTGTTCCACCTGGACAATGGGATTTGCCTTTTGACCCTCGTGATTTTTTTCCAGGACCTGCACCATTTAGACCTTTAGGCTCATTTGGCCCAAGAGAGTACTTCATTCCTGGTGCCCCATTACCACCTCCAACTCATGGTCCCCAAGACTATGGGCCACCACCTGCTGCAAAAGACTTAATGTCTTCAGGCTTTAAAGATGAACCTCCACCTACACCCGATTCTCAGAGTAGTGAGGGCTGTTCACAGGCCTTAAAACAGGGCCCATAAAATTAACCTCTGACACTTAGTCAGAAAGTGGACTATGAACTATTCATTGTGTTGAAGGATTATTGGCTTCAAAATATAAAAGTTTATTTTAAATGGTTTATGTTTTTAGAATGAAGCTGCCTTGGTGCAGTATACATTTGGAGCCAAAATATTTTCCCCCTAAATATCCCCTGCTTAAACTAGAGTATCCTTCCAACTTTAAAATGTGCAATAAGGAATACCTTTGTTTTAGTTAATGTAGCATATACAATTGCTAAATGATTTAGAATGTCATAATTATGGACATTTCCTGTGGAAATGCTTTAAGAACATGTATTTCCAGTATCCTATTTTTAGTGTATTCCAGTTGATAACAGAGAAATGGTGTTTTATAAGCTTGATTTTTCTCTTTAAATATCTGGTCGCAGAGACTGTTACGCTAAAAATGTTTACTCAAAGATCATAAACTTCATTTTCCTTCTTGCTGAAGTTCTTTGTTGTAATAGTTCATAAAAAATTGTTTATTAATATTTCCCAAGTGTCTGTTGATTCATTGAATCGTCATGAGACTTTGTGCCATTGGGGAAGCATGTAAACTCACTCTCAGAACTGAAGATGGTGACTTGGCAGCATATTTCCTGTTGCTCACTGTTAAGGAGGCTGGACCTTGGTCAACTGTGGACTTATACAGAGGAATTTCTTTTACTTGTGAGAAGTCTTGTGGCTCTATTTTTGTAGCACATTCATGTACTTTTTTCTAACCACTGTCCATGTGAGAATGGTTTTCTGAGAATGAGTTTACATTAGTAGCAAGAGTTGTTTGACCTGAATTTCTACTGCTTTTGCCATTATTGCATTAAAACAGTAAAATATAGGGTGGTATGTTGTGTCTATAAAAAATAAGGAAATTTCTTTTAAAAAAAATGTGCACACACACTCTTCTCTTTCCCTTACCTTGCCACTGATTTTCAAGGAATATGATAAAAAATTAGAAAAGTATAATCCTCTAAGAATGAATGAAACCCTAAGGCTTATAATGTCCTTAATCAGCAACTATGGGCTGAATTAAATTATTTTTTTTTTACAGATACTCAAATATATTTTATTTAAAAATCAATTAAAGCAAGTCCTGAATCTGTAACTACTGTCTTTAAAACAATGTTCCTAAGAACTAGCTCTCCAGAGCTGTAATTTTAATTACAGCAATTTTAACAGTACATTTTAAGAGGTTTAAGATTTAAATAAAATTATAAAAGCCTGGTACTTTTGTTTATTGCTAGACCATATTCTTCCATTCTTTAAAGTTCTAGAAAGTAATAGGATTGTTGGAACCTAGAACATATCATTGTTCTTTTTATGTCCCCCAAGTATTCTCAAAATAGGGGCAAAAGCTTCAGTGTGAAACAAAATCTCTGTGAAACAAAATCTCTATCTGAAGATGACTCAGAATCAAAAGGAATTTGAGTCCGTTAGGAAGAATTCAATCTACATAGCCTCCATTTAATATCAGAAGCAGCAGCTGTGTGTAAGAGAAAAACCATATAATACCTTATGCCATTTTTAGCCATGTAAAATAAAATTTAAGTCACAAACACCAATTTTGAATGTATCTTTCAACCTCTACAGGACACAAGGCAATGCTGAAGTTACTATAACTTCTAATTTTAAAATAGCATTTAAATAAAGGTGATGTCAGCTAGGAAGATAGATTTTCAAGGAAAGGCAGATTTATTTTTTTATTCAAAGCAACAGTAGTTTTCCCTCTAAAGCCTTTTTTGTATTTATTCTATTAGTAAGCTATAATGCGTTCTACGTAGTTTATCTGAGCAGTTCTTAGCCCACCCATAATTTCCTCTCCTTACATCCATCTGATTGTACCACTTCTGTAGCAAAGCCCAAGGTAGCTGCCCATATACCGGTTGTGAGAGAATACTGTCCCTTGATTCAATTATACTTTTGTATCTCAAAAGTTTTAGAAGTCCTCTCCAGCAAATTGTGTTTGAGTTTAGTTACTAAAATCATTTCATTTGTGAAGCAGTAGTGTTTTAACCTGAAAGTACTACTGCTATAGTTCTAATTATTGTCCAGTGACTCATCCCCTCCCACACTAAAAAGTAAATTTAAACAACTAATTTGTGAGATACAGATTGTTTTGTGTTAACTGCTTCAAGATAAAACCACCTTTTTTGGCAGGGGAGGTTTGGTCATTCAGGTCTGAATTAAAGCTAAGCTAATGACAATGTTCAATTTAAGTTTGTTTAATGCTGATGAAAGACATTCATATAAAGCATCCTCTTTTTTTTCATATAACCCCATTCTTTGGTGGCAGCTGGGGTTGTGGCTCAGTGGTAGAGTACTTGCCTAGCACAGGCAAGGCCCTGGGTTTAATCCTCAGCATCACATAAATAAATAGAGGTTAAAAAAAGCATTCTTATGTGAAGGATGCTAAATGTTTCTTTATATAAATTATCACTTTGAGGGGCTGGGGTTGCATGTGAGGCACTGGGTTTGATCCTCAGCACCACATATAAATATAAAGGTACTGTGTCCATCTACAACCAAAAAAAAAGGTTTGTTTTTTTTTAAATTATCACTTTCATATACATGTTTTATAGTCTATGAAAAAACAGAAAGAACAATGTATCAGTTTTGCTACATTTTAATAGTAGATTTTAAGGGAGCAACTTCAACATCAGTAACATGAAACAAAAAGGTACTGAGTACTCCACAGGGTACAGAGTGCTGCCAAGCACCTTGGAAAGTTTACATGACATGGAGAAGATGAGGCCCTTCTCTTGAGAAGTTTACAGTCTGGAAATTTTGACTACTCAGAGTTTCAGTTGAGTGAACATTTTATTAAGGCAAATTCTTCATTTCCTAGAACTACTGTAGACTGAACTATTTTTGCACTTGTGAAATTAACCCAATCCAGATGAAAGAAACGACTAAATTTGGTTGAGAATTCTTTCAGGCTCATATAGTTTTATTAACATTCATCTAGTAAACAAAATTGACCTAACAGACAACTGAAAAATTAAAGACTAGATCTCTTGAAGTGCAAGGGCTAAAATTACTGTTGTTCATTTAAAAAAGCAAACAGATGGTATGATTAGGGTTTACACTAGTTTAAAAATAGGCCAAGTATTGCATTCCCTTCATGCATTGTTCATTTAAAATAGTGAATATTAAAATACATGGGTTCTACATGTAACCCACAAAAAAGCTCCTCACAAATCTTTATGTTCTGTGTATCAAATATCCACCTTGTGTACTATGAAAGTTTTATTTATGTCTCATAATTAAGTTAAAAGTAATGTAAATGGTGAAATTATAATAGGCTAATGACCTGCATATTTTCATATGAATGTCAATATATCTAAATAGGAAATAAATGGCAGTTGTATCTACCTATATTAAAAAATAGAATATCTTTCCAGATTTTGCATACTCGTCACTTTATAAAGACAAGGTATGCAGGTTTTAAGGTTTCACAGTCAGTTGTCAGAAAAACAGCAGTTGTTCCTGCAGTATCTCATTAGCATCTGACTCAATTATTTTTAGATGACATGATTTAAACCCACCCAAAAATTTGTAATTATTCTGAGAGAGATGGTTTTAATGTTAACCCTAGAATCATTAATGTTAACCCTAGAAACAATAGCAATGTGATGTAGAACAACTAATCAACATGACTAAAAATATGCTCACTTTCAGAAAAACAATCTGGTCATCTGGAAAAAAATCACAGCTACAATCTGGGGGGCACTCCCATATAAGATATTGATCTGGTCAAGGCACACTATTTCTAAGTAGAACTATCAGATGAGGGTGAATTTAGGCCAGCTCTAAGGAACAGCCTATAAGATAGACCATAAGTGATCCAATTTCCTTTCAAAGCCATCTGGTACTATCCTATCCACTTCAATTCAAAAGTTTGAAGTTAATTCAAATCAAAAGACCATATTGGAGCAAAAGTGAGCAAAGTGTAAACTCTAGCAAATTCTTATTGCTGTATGTTAAAGTTTGAAGATGAGCATACGTACCACAGCAGTATTGTACCAGGAAGCAGGGTAGGAACAGTGGTAAATTAGGAAAAAGACTATTAATTACACAATTAATAGAAAAGTAAAAACATGTTTCAAAATCTACAATAAACCTTGTATCCAAAGGAGTCATAACAATGAGGTGCTGGACTTTAGTTCTGTGGTACAGCTTTGCAATGGACTCACTGGCCTATAGGTATGGCTCACTTCCTGCCTCCTGAAGGATGAATATGCTACCCAGAGCTATGATGGTTTCTACTGAGTGGTAAAATTCACAGAAATTCCACATTACTCATGTCAGAATCATTCCTTGTGCAAAGTTTGATGTAGATGAAGATAAAGTGGTTTCTTGGTCAATAACTGCAATTTCTTTCTTTTAAAGTCAGTGGGTTTCTTGTATCTGTAACCACAATAGAAAGATGATTGTTTAAAATACTTTGATGATTGATTTACTCCAATGTTACATTCTAGATAAGAGGGACTAAGAAGAAACATGAACTAGTAATCATTAGAACAGTATGAATCCTATATGTATATCACTTACAGTTCTATTACAATTGGCCCAGGTTTAATCTCATCCATCTCCATGAAAGCAAAACACTTGGTGCTGGTAAACCTTTTTTTTAGGCTTGTAGTGTTTGAATTCAAAGAAGATAGCTGCACCTAAGGAATTAAAACAAACCACATAAGCCAGAGACCACACATTTCTTATGTGTCACCAGAAGCCTATGATTTTACAAAGTAACATGTGTCAAACAGTCTGATGACACAACTGTTGATAACTCACTGTGGCTGTCACTCCAAGCTCATCTACCATGTCTGAGTGACATTTCTCCATATCATTTAATTCTACAAAGTACAACAAAATTGTATAGCAAGAATGTAAGTTACG
Organism: Callospermophilus lateralis; assembly: GCF_048772815.1. Taxonomy (NCBI): domain Eukaryota; kingdom Metazoa; phylum Chordata; class Mammalia; order Rodentia; family Sciuridae; genus Callospermophilus; species Callospermophilus lateralis. The sequence goes on from NW_027510702.1 coordinate 1,996,521, forward strand.
TACACAGGTAGAATCATAAACTACCAAAGAATATAAAATATTAAATACCACAAGAAAAACAGAAGTTACTTAAGTATCAGCAGTACCTATAAAAATGGTTTCAATAAGCACCTATATTAGAATAGAAATTTAAAAGAGTTCCTTTGATATTTTATTTCTCTCCCTCCTGAAACCACCATGCCCAGATTGTCCTTTCCATATTCTTACAAACTAACTGCCAGTTATAGTATCTTTTTACCCAATGCATCTTATTGAAAGAAAAAAAAATAATTCCTTAACTGTTAGAAAGTAATCATTAGGTTCCTAAAAGGACTTAAGGTAATTATTAGAGAACCTGCTTCCTTAACTCTGTATTATGAGAAATTCTTCTCTGTCAAATAATATTTAACCACATTATTACACAACTAGATAATGCAACTGCTAATTCTCATATATAAAAAAAATTGTTGATTTGACTTTCTTTAAGTCAATATTCATAACTATGTGACATAAGATCTTGTTTTAAGTACACTATCAACACAAACCCAGATAAGTACTGTCCTTAAGAAGTCAGTAACTGATAATTACAAACCTTTGGTTAATTTTTCAATATGCTTCTGGAGCTCAATGTCCACATTAAAATGAACATATGTATCTTCTTTTCTTGAAGCCACAGGAGTATCTTGCACAGGAGTTAAATCAATGCCATTCAGATCTGGAGAAACAAATAAGTTTCTGCTTATGAGCATTCACATATACAGACGGAAAATCTAGAAACTGCAAAGGTTACAGTTCCTAAAGAGGCATGGAAAGAGCTGAGAGAAGATTCTCAGGCTAAGAGATTCCTATTTGGTGTGAGCAAGTATGTGAGAGTTGTTGAAGTTCATGGGGTATGTGGAGAGAAATGAATATAGACTGGATAGGAGACCTCATGAAGGGGACAAGGAAGCCTTTACATGGCCAAGTGGACAAAACTTGATCTTCATAGTGAAGTGGTAAAAAGAACAAACATGTTTTCCTTAGGGAATAGCCCACTATATTTTTCTATGCAAAAAAAAAAAATCTGGAGTATATAATTTGCCACAATGGAGCTCTGCCACCAATTTCTAACTTTGATCAAGTATATGGCTTATTTAGAAAAGCCTTTAAACCTAACCTTATCATAATTTCCCTGTTAAGAACCAAAAATGGATGAGAACAGCCAACAAAAACCCTTTGGTTAATGAATAATTTTTCATATATATTATCTAAATTCTGGTTATACTGTTTACAACATACCCTGAATTTACAACAACCAGATGGTACGTTATATATAGTTTTAATTTTCTGGGTTTTAAAATCTCAGTTTAATCAAATTCAACATGGACTCATTTAATAACTCCTCAGTGTTTATGTGTTATTCATTTATGTGTCTCAAAAAGCTCAAAAACAATTTAGTACATTTAATAATTTAAAAATATTTACATTAAAATATTTCAGTTTAACATATGCAAAGGTAACTTAACATTTACAACATCATTAAATATTTTTGTGTTTTAAGTATACTTTCTGAATGAGTATGCAGTTTTACAAATGGTCTATCAAATAATGTAAATATTTTCCAGTATACTATATATTTGATAACTAGTAACATCGGAATTTAAAAGTGTACCAGTATTAGTGCTGTGGATTAGGTTCTTTAAATAAATCTTTTTCTTTGTGGTCATATTTTTCTTTTAATTAGCACTAATGAACCCATGGATCTGACTTTATTTCTGCAATTGATAAAAGTTCCTCCATTTAATTTCAGCACCGATCTGTTTCTTTGGTGCAAAACTACAGATGAAAATAAGCCATTTGTACTAACTATAGTTATTTTTGTAAAATGATATAATTTATTCCTTAATCACATCTTCATCCCACGGGATTGCTTTCAGGGCATGGATGTTATGGACGCACCCTACTTCCCTGTTCCCTGATTTTCATCTGCCTCTGTATGACTCACCTATGTAGATACCTCAGTAGCACAGGAAGAAGAGGGGCTGAAGCAGGAGAGATGGGAAAACAGGACATGGGGCTTTGTGTAGAAAACTACACACCCATGGAAGGTGAGGAGTGCTATGGTTAATCTACATCCTGAAGCCTGTAGCTGCTGTTAAGGACAATGTGTATGTTTAGTCCGCACGTTAGCTGGAATCTGAAGAGCAAAAATCTATACAAACTCAAAAGCAAGTAGGAAATATATTTTGTAAGTCTTTCAGAACTATGTTCTGTTATGATCTCTTCTAGGATTTTTCCTCATTATAGAATGCATTAAAGTAAGTTGTCACATATACAAGACCATCCCCTGTCAAAAACTTTGTCCCATATGAGAAAAAACATAATGCAATTTGCCAGTTATTTACCCTTTACACTAACTGTAATATAGGGATCAATGCACTGTCCAGGGTCTTTCAGACCAATTTTCTCAATCCTGATAGTGAGTAATGTCATTCCTGGTTCTGATGGCAACCTTGGTAATAAAGTACCTGGCAACAGAGAAACCTCAATAAAAGATAGCTCCACCAATAATTCAGAGTAAATACTTTGACAAACAGAAGATATAGCCTACCTCTTAAGAACTAGCTAGGCATTATGTATTTTTATGTCCAAAATTCATGAACATCTGATTTATACTTTTTTAGAAAAATATTTAATTTTACACATATCTGCATTTCCCAACCATACAATCACCTTTAAGCAGAAATAATAATTTCTATAATAATAGTCTATAGTATGTATAATAAAAGTTTGTTAAAAACATCACTTGAGGAAGCCCAATTATACATAATAGTATAATATGCTCACATAATATTTATATTCCATATGTACTTCTATATTATACTCAGCATCTTAATATGAAGTGGTAGAACAAAGACAAGAAAAGCTTTTAAAATACTTGTTATTCTGTTCTAAAGTCTGAGACATTTAATATCAGAGTTGATCAATGCATTCTTTCCTTTAGTTACTCCTAATAAAGAATAATTTACAATTTGATATTTATGTTTTAATTTAACTATATAGTCTAACTTCTATTCTTCATTCTATTTTGTATGATTTATTCTAAGAAAGTAGTAATATACAGACTGCCATATAAAAGGGCCATTTGTATAACTGAACATTTTCCCCAAAACCAACTAAAATTTTTAAAACTAAAAACCCACCCAGAACAACATGACAACATTCACCCACCAAGAACATATGAAGGAAGAAATCAACTGTTCAGTATGTTCCCTTTTTTGAAACTACCAATAGAGAACAGATGCAAATAAGCTTATTTTAATCAAGTATGTATACAGAACCTCAAAATACATTTAACAAAAGATTTTGGTTGATGTTTTTCAAGTTTCTATTCATCAATGTGTTATGCTATTTTTAATGATGAGTTATTTGAAATACATGAAGCAATCAACACACTATATTTGAAAATACACATTTGATTAATGGCAAATGTGGCTTGAGGAAATTTTGGGAGGTGATGGGAATGTTCTGAACTTGTACAGTGGTGACAGATGCAAAACTCTATAGAGGTGTCAAAAATCAATGAATTTTATTCTTACAGAAGGGAAATGTTATGATATACAAATTATACCTCAACAATGCTGTTAAAAATGTATTACTTTCTAATTTAAACAAATATGAAGACAATACAGACAAATGCAAGAATGGGAAGGCCTGGAGGCTGCATTCCACTGTTGCATTAACAAACCTAAATGGGCTCAGGCTGATATCATTAAATATATACATAATACCTTTTTTATGCATCTTCTTTGATTGACAAATGAGGGTACTTTTAGAAGAGGGGCTTGTACCTGGACATCTGGGATGAACTTCAGAGAGCTAAGAAACACCTCTGAAATTTTATGAAAAATGTGAATATGTATACATTGATATTTATATACATACATATTCACATGTATGTATATCATATATGAATTTTTCTGCAGAAAAGTTCATTCTATTATGTAGTACATGGCTGTATAAATATGCTACAGTTTATGTACAAATTCTTGTGTTGATAGATATTTGAATTACTCCAAGTGTTTGGATATAGTTAACAAGGCTATCATAAATACTCTTCTGAACATCTTCTGGTGCCCATAAGCACCCATTTCTGAAACAGAGGAATCACTAAGTCACCTGGCATGTTACCTCTGCTGGGAGCCATCAGCCAAGTAGGTATGACAATTTCCTTGCCAGCTACTCCCATGCTGTCTAGTGGAAGGACTCCTGAAAGGTGACTTTGCTCAAGGACCAGGGTGGATCCGTGTTTAGGGTGTCCCCGGTTTAGCATAATAGGAGATTAGGGTGTTCCCCCTTTAGAATAGGTCGGTTTAGCATAATAGGAGATTAGGGTGTTCTCCCTTTAGAATAGGGCATATCCTGCTGCCTGAGTTCCTCTTGAGTTCTTAGGGTCAGACAGTATATTTGGGAGACAGAAGCCCAGTGGAGTGGTGGATTTGGGCAGAGAACCTGGATTCCCCCAGAACGTGTTTGTAGACGGCCGGTGTGAGATCGGAAATAAAGAATTGCTGTTTGAATCTACAAGCTGTGTGGTGGCTCGTGATTATTCATGTGATTTAAAAGGCTTAATTTAAATTAGGTAAACAGCTGTTAAGGATTGTTTTTAAAGGTGGTTAACAGATCTGCTTGTTTACTAATTTAAATCAGGTAAACAGCTGTTAAGGATTGTTTTTTAAGGAGGTTAACAGATCTGTTTGTTTACTTTCACCTTTCCTTTTCATTATATTTAATAATTCTTTTCAGGATAATGTCTCTTTAGCATCATTGCCAGAATTCCTATCTTCATCCCAATGAATATAACTCAACAAGTATGCTCAAACAAGGAGTCAACTTACTTTGGGAGGAAATGGACTTTGGGAAGAGACGGACACATTGATAGATTCCTCCACTTTGAACTGCTTACAGAACTTGCCTAGACTATGTAACTATTGTTTGGTACAGCGAATTGTGGTAATGCTGGCATATCTTTGCTGATGGTGTCACCAGTGGTGCAATTTTTATTTCCTTGCCAGCGCACCACATGTTAATTGTGGTAATGCTGGCATATCTTTGCTGATGGTGTCACCAGTGATGCAATTTTTCCAAAGGAACTGTCAATTGGCTTGGTGTCGTGGCATTTCTGTATCCTCCTCCCTTCTGCTAGTGATGGTCTAAATTTGGGGGCCAATGGCTATATGCTGGACCGGTAGTCAGTGACGGGTATGATCCAATTACAGTGGTATCAACCTAAGACAGGAGGCTGACGCCTAAAGGTCAGTTGCCTAAAGGTCAGTTTTCCGATGACGGGTAAAAACCATATGTTGAATGCTTTTGAAACTCAGCTTTAAACCATGAAGAGGTTTTTCTTAGCTGATGGGGCAAGGTTGTCTTCTAAAGAAAGATAGGTATATGATTTGTAAGTGTCTTTGCAGGCAGATGATATAAAAATAAAAGTCATGGATGAACAATCAATGTGGAATTAGATAGCAATGAAAAAACTTGCAAAAAAATTAGAAGTTAAATAATCAGAATACCTGCTTAATAGACAAGTTGGTTTGGAACATGAAACACTGGGAGGATTATTAACTGCCATATGTATGGCTGGTTGGCCACTACTCAATACAACCTTCATGACAGACTGATGGAAGCTTGGAAATTAATACCTAAATTTATTTAGATAAATATGTGTACCTCATAAATACTTGGAAAGTATAATCAATGTACTATGCTGATTATCTTTTATGGTGGCCTTGGTGAATATTGATGAACATCTTTTACTCAGTAAATTGTGAATTAACTTATGGAAACAAGGGATATAAGGGACATGATTATGAGAGGAACTACCATGAGTTTAATTTGATACTCTAAATGGTATCTGTTATGTGTTATCCACTGAAATGTGGCCTAACAATCAGAGAAGGAACATAAGCTGCAACATTGTATTTGATAATTATAAACCCAGTGATCACTTAATTTAATTGTGTGGGAAGTTTATAAGACTATGGAATGATAATAGAAGAGTTCCCAGGATTGAATTCTGAATAATGTCATTTCATACTGCTTAGATAGAGTAGGATGATGCAGCAAAGAAAATTATAAAATGAATGAAAGACATAAAAAGGAGAACACATCATCACTTCAGGAATGTAGATGAAAAAGAGTATGTCAAGATGGTATGTGGTGGCATGTGTCAACATGCTAATAAATGGTAATTATAATGTCAGCCTGTTTTCTGGTGTTATCAATAACTAAAAAGAACAAATAAAAAAGAGAATAATTTAAAAAACCAAGGAAGAATATATCAATTTGAATTACTTCATGGAATTAACTGATAACTTTTTGTTACATATGGTAATAGAATCGTGGATAATTTAGGGGATTTTCTATAGACCTAAAGTGAGACTAGAGACAATTAAACTTATCTTGGTTCTATTACTTAACAAGTTATGTTAATTTTAGACTTATTTCCTCCCTTGGTGATCCTGTTTTACCATCTATAAAACAACAAAATGTCTACTTGATTACTACAAACGTTATATACATTCTATAGCCTGCATATTACTTGTTCCCCAAAGGTTCATATTCTGGGAGATTGGTCCCCAATATGCCAGTATGGAGAAGTGGTGGGATCATTCAGAGGTCAGCCTAGTGGAAGGCAATTTGGTCCACTGTGAGAAAGGTTTATGCAGTTCTCTCAGGACCTGGCTTGTTGCCACAAGATCAGTTTTTTATAAAGGAGAGAGCCTGGCCTGTCTCTACCCATTAGCTGCCTACCTTGGACACACACCTCTTCTGCATACAACTTCTCTTTATTTCTACTCCTCTGCCATGTTGTGATGCAGCCAGATGATGGCATCATGCTTTTCAGACTGTCTCCACTGTAACACCAACTAAATAAACCCCTTTTATTTAGGTATTATGTACCAGGAGGTATTCTGTTTTAGCAATACAAAATGGACTAAGTTGACCTCATAGTTTAACATATGTAGAATGCTGATTCTCATTGCTTCATTCCTTCACTTCCTCAGGGAGGAAACTCAATGATGTCAACTCTTCCCTTGTTCTTATTGACTATTTTTTCCCCAAGTCTTTTTTTTCTGCATGGGCCAATCTGCACCACCTTTCAGAAACAAGCTCAAGCAAGTAAGTGAATCGTTCTGACAGTGCCTAGCAATATATCATAATTAGAGCACCACTGTGCTTTAAAGTCTGGACATTGGCTGGTTTATCTCTGACTCAAGTATGCAGTGCCCTTTATTCCTATTCACTTTGTCTGGAATGTATTTATAGTTAATAAACTCGGGGTTTAGAGAAGCTGTGGATTCTCTTTGTGCTACATGTTCACTCCATGGATAAAATAACAACTCATATCTAGTTTGTGGGTCAGTCCTTTTCTCAGGCCTTACTTTCAACCCCAATTGCCACCCAACCAATTTAATTATTTTTCTGAGACACTAGTTTAAGATATTTTCTCCAGAATAGAATTCTCCTTGCATAAATAATCTCTTTCACAGTAATTTAAAACTTCTAATTTAAGACAAATATTAATTCCCTATTTAGTTTTCTGAAAAGGAAAGGGATGCCCCTGACAGCTACCATAAGTGTCATGTCCAGACCCTAATAGGTGGGATACTGTCACAGATCAGCAAGGTTAAACAATGTCACTTTGTCACCTGGATAAAGAGAAGCAGAAAAAAGGTCCCTCAGTAATCAGGTCTGAGGACAGACAAAAACAAAACAGAGTGCAAACCATAACAACCTAATTTTTTCTCATCTTGGTTGCCATAAGCCTTGCTGTTTCTCTGCCAATTACAAACTAGCTGCATTCTGTTCTTTCTTCCTCCTCCTCCTCCTCCTCCTCCTTATCTCCTTCCTCCTTTTCTTTTTCTCCTTCTTTTTTCTACCACTCTTCTTCTTCAGTGCAAAGGATACTGGGGATCAACCCTCAACTTCACCACTGACCTACATCTCCAGTACTTTCTATTTATTTAGTATTTGTTTATTTATTTATGGGGTAGAGTCTCAGTCTCAGTTGCTGAGGCTGGCCTCCAAATAGCAATCCTCCTGCCTCAGCCTCTCTAGTTGCTAGAATGACATGCTTGTGTCATAGTGTTCAGTCCCACCCAACTAATTAAAATACAATAATGTTATTAATCATCAAATTTTCCCTGCTTCAGAGAATATATTATCCAAAACAAAGTGGTACATTTCTGAGCTCTCCTCAAAATCATCTAACATGAGCCAAACCCAACAATAAGCCCTCCCAACATTCTCTTCCTGAGGCAATCATGAATCCACATGCTTTCTGGTTTCCTTTTTCCTTTTGCAACAAGTGTTGTTCTGGTGGGCATCTATATTTGTTTAACAAGTACAATGGAAAACATGATATAAAATGGCATCTTGTTGCCAATCTGGTGGTAACTTTAGTAGAAAGCATATTTTTGCAACATAAGTAGTTTAATAGAAAAGGAAGAAGGTTGAAATATCTTTTTAGTAGCTTCTTTTAATGTAGCAATTGAAAAGATTAATTTATTCCTATGCCAAATATTGCAGAAATAACATCATGCTTTGTAGGAATACAGGATCTGGAGTTAGCAGATGTAGAATATATTGTAGATAACTTTATATCATGAGATGAAATAAAAAGGTGATAGAAAAGTTTAAATCTTTCAGAGAAGTAAGCATACTTATTCAAAGTTAAAGATATCTGTATTTATTGAATTTTGTTCCTGGCCCAAAATAACTAGTGAAGAGTGTAGAAATCTAAGAGGGTTTAATAGGTAGCTGTGCTTCACTGTGACCAAAATACCTGATAAGAACAGCATAGATGAATAAAAGTTTATTTTGTATCATGGTTCTAGAGGTCTGTCTATGGTTGGCAGACTCCTTTGCTTTGGGTCTGAGTGAGGCAGAACATCTTGGTGGAAAGGCCTGGAGAATTAAAGCTGCTAAGTTCATGGCAGTCATAAAGCAAGGAACCAGGAAGAAAACATAAACCCTTCTAGAACAAGCTCCTGGGATCCACTTTCTTCAGCCACAAGTCTATTGTTACCACCCAGTAGTCCATTCAAATTATAAACCCATCGAATGCATTAATCCACTGAAAAGGTTATTATTCTCAGAGTATAATTGCCTGAAAGCCTGACCTCTGAACCTTCCTTCATTAGTGATTATTCTTTTAAACATAATTTTTCAGGGGACACTAAATATTAACTGTAATATTGGTGAGGTATTAATACCAGCAAATAGCATTGTAAAATTTAAAGAAGGAATTGTACCAGGAGAGCTTGCTCTTATTTTTGTAAACCAAAAACTACCTTGAGAAACTTCTACTGAAATAGAATTAGAAAATTCTTATTGCTTTTTGTGTCCATCAAACCAATGTGTTGAAACCATAGAAATCAAGGAAATGAACTCAAACCTTTCATTGTGGGGGACCACATCCTCATAGAAAGTAACTTTAATTCTGGTTCTCTAACCAGAGGTATGTGTATCTGATCTACGTGATGAGCTTTTTAAAATTTTTTTCTTTGTTTCTTCTCGCTTGAAGAGTTAGAAAGCTATTTCAGTACTATATTTCATGGGTATTGCTTTATCTTATTCATATCCAGAATAAACAAAGCATCAAAGAAATGTCACCTGAAAAGAAGACAGACTCATTCAAACTGAGCATAAACTATCCCAATTAAAAAAAAAAAAAACTTAAGAAATTGTGATTTGACAAATCTCTCTGAAATGATTTGCAGAGATCTACTTAGTCTGTGTCTCTATTATAAATATTTTACTTAATGATACTTCTTTTCTTCCTAATAGTATTCAAGGCAGGTTAACTATTATCATAACCCCCATTCTCACATAAGAAAAGTGAAGTACTGAGAGCTGCAGTTACTCAAATTTGTAGTTCCAGAAGTGAAACAGTGGAGATTTGAACCCATGACATCTGGTTTTAGAAAAGACTGCATATTCCTCCAAGAACAGCTCATATTCTCAGCCAGTGTTTCCTAATCTGCTGTACAAAATAAAGTAATGAAAGTATATAATTTGTCAATAATCAAAATCTTAGATTCAAATTACTATCTTAAATGTAAAGTATGAAACCTTTAGTAATTATAAATATGACATAATATTAATTATGCTTTCTTAACCCAAGACTTTAAAACAGTTAACATATTCCCCTTTTCTTTTTTTTAACTATTTATTTTTTACTTGTAATTGGACACAATAACTTTATTTATCTATTTATTTATTTATTTATTTATTTATTTATTTATTTTTATGTGGTGCTGACAATCTAACCCAGGATTTCGCACATGCTGGACAAGCACTCTACCACTGAGCCACAATTCCAGCCCAATATTCTCATTTTCTTACTAACTCCAAATATATAATTTTTATAAATAACAAAAGGCTGTGTTTTCTTGTGAACAACTAGTTAGTAACATAAATTAGAAGCAGATTATAAAACAGAAAATCTGCTAAAACCATTAGAAAGATCAAATATAAGATAGTAAAAATCAGCAATGTAATGAAACGCATAACAGTTTAAATTAAATATAGCATTTTAAGTTATTTTATGATCAGAATTAATTTGCCATTTTATAATCATAATTATTTGTCCTCATTAAATCTTTGTGAACAGGTTAGATAAAAAATAAAACACTGAGTGAAGAAAAAACTCAAAATCCCTTTTTTAGGTACTATGTTTTCATTATTCTCGTTAGTGATCATTGTTAGCCAGTATTGGAAAGTTAAATTCTCCATTCAGGTGTGCTACTTAGCCCTTATGATACATACACTCCATTAAAAACATTTTAATCAACTTTTAAGCTATTACATCCAAATTAGTAATCTTCAACATGTTACGAATTATCAGCATTTCTTGTTGAAAAATCTCAATTTTCATTTTTGCTTTAGAATATTTTTAGTAAAAAATATGCCAGCCACTGATAACTCTATAACTGTCCACACTTATTTGACCCTAGTTAAATAATGCATACTCACTCTGTCCTTAGTATCACCAGGCCTTCTTTTGTGCCTTATAATATTTAATTTATTGACACTTATTGTTCCACTTTTAACCAATATGGCAAGTTGGTTTTCAGAAAGGAAGCCTCTTTTCAAATAAATGCAGTGGTATGCAAAAAAGAGAAACAATTCTTTTTTCTCCACTTGAATGACCTTTGTATGGAAAGCTTTTGAACAGATATATATTCACATGATGACCACAATAGGAAAGACATGTCCTGGAACTGTGAAGAGTAACACACACATGCATGCAGCCACGTCTGCCCTAGTTCCACAAATATCCTTTTGGATTCCCTATATAGAAGCCACTCCCACACTGGATCTACACATCAATCTCTTCTGTCTCTTCCTTTATATTAAATGGAGGTGGGGATTTCAGCTTTATTAAGTTCGCTAATATTACACTTTCTTTTCTTTATGGGTTTCATCAGTAATAGAAGACAAGTTAATTGTCCTTCTAAAAATTCAAAATATGCTTTATATTTCTTCTCTCTTTTGGGCAATTTAGTGTTTCTTTTCAGAACTTTCAACCATCAATCTCAAGTATCCTGTTGACTTTTTTCTTTTGTCTTTCCATATACTTAGGTCACTCTTTGAACAGATAAATATAACTTTTTATTAGTTGCTCATGACAATACAATGGTCTTGACATATCATACATTTGATTCCAATGGGGTATGAATTTTCATTTTTCCACGTGTACAGGTTGCAGGATCACATTGGTTATACGGCCATGTGTATACATACAGCAATACTAGTGTCTATTGTATTCTGCTGCCCTCCCTAACCCCCCTCCCCTCCCCTCCCCTCCCCTCCCATTACCTCTCTCTACCCAATCTACTGTGACACATTTCTCTCTCTCTTTTTTTCTTCCCCCTCACATCATCATACATGTATTTTGTATAACGATGAGGGTCTCCTTCCATCTTCCATGCAATTTCCCTTCTCCCTCCCATTCCCTCCTACCTCTCTTCCCTATTTAGTTGTAATCTCCTTCTCATGCTCTTCCTCCATACTCTATTTTGAGTGACCCCCCTTATATCAGAGAAGACATTCGGCATTTGTTTTTTAGGGATTGGCTAACTTCACTTAGCATAATCTGCTCTAATGCCATCCATTTCCCTGCAAATACCATGATCTTGTTATTTTTTTAGTACTGAGTAATATTCCACTGTGTATAAATGCCACATTTTTTTTATCCATTCATCCATTGAAGGGCATCTAGGTTGGTTCCACAGTCTAGCTACTGTGAATTGTGCTGCTATGAACATGGATGTCTCTGTGTCCCTGTAGTATGTTCTTTTTAGGTCTTTTGGGAATAGTCTGAGAAGGGGAATAGCTGGATCAAATGGCAGTTCCATTCCCAACTTTCCCAAGAAGCTCCATACTGCTTTTCAAACTGGCCACACCAATTTGCAGTTCCACCAGCAATGTACAAGTGTACCCTTTCCCCCACATCCTCCCCAGCACTTGTTGTTGTTTTACTTCATAATGGCTGCCATTCTTACTGGAGTGAGATGGTATCTTAGAGTAGTTTTAATTTGCATTTCTCTGATTGCTAGAGATAATGAGTATTTTTTGTGTATTTGTTGATTGATTCTATGTCCTCCTCTGAGAAGTGTCTGTTCAGGTCCTTGGCCCATTTTTTGTTTGGGTTATTTATTTTTTTGTTGTTTAAATTTTTGAGTTCTTTGTATACTCTAGAGATTAGAGCTCTATATGAAGTGTGAGGTAAAACTTTGTTCCCAGGATGTAGGCTCCCTATTTACCTCTCTTATTATTTCTCTTGCTGAGAAAAAACTTTTTAGTTTGAATACATCCCATTTGTTGATTCTTGATTTTAACTCTTGTGCTATAGGTGTCCTATTAAGGAATTTGGAGCCCAACCCCAAGAGATGGAGATTAGGGCCAACATTTTCTTCTATTAGATGTAGAGTCTCTGGTTTGGTTCCTAGCTCCTTGATCCATTTTGAGTTGACTTTTGTGCATGGTGAGAAAGAGGGATTCAGTTTCATTTCGTTGCATATGGATTTCCAGTTCTCCCAGCACCATTTGTTGAAGATGCTATCTTTTCTCCATTGCATGCTTTTAGCACCTTTGTCTAATAACAATACATTCAAAACACTCTGACTTATCCTGTCATTCAAATGATATATTTATCCTTCATTTCTTAATCAAATTTCTAATCTATGTGTTACCTATAACTATAATTTTTTCACTATATCCATCCAGTACGTATCTAATTTTGCATGAAAAAAAACTGAGTTAGGAATTATATCACAAGCTTTTATTAGTTAGCCTATTACAGGGAAGAATATTCAGCTTAGTTTTTTTTTCCTTTTTTCACCATTTTTGTGTATAACCATTAGGATACAGATACACACTCCTTAGAAAACTCTATACATTATTCATAAGATAATGATTGAAGTATAGTTTCATTATCATTTCTGATATTCTTTTTTTTATTTTTTGATTTTGTTGTTGTAGATGGACACATTACCTTTGTTTTATTTGTTGATTTTTTTTAAAATGTGGTGCCAGGGATTGAACCCAGTGCCTCATGTGTGCTAGGCAAGCTCTCTGCCACTGAGCCACAACCCTGGCCCTCTGATATTCTTTACATTCTATTTCCTTGAGTTAGTATCTTATTTTACTATTGGATAATATCTGAAAAGATCCTTTTTGGGTCTCCATTTTATTTTTCTCTTTCCTTATAAAATTCAGAATACTACAATGTATTTAAACATATTGATATATTCTTTTATTGCTAACATATAAATGGAAATGTAGTGTATTTGAAATATATTTGCTTTGCCCATAAGATATTGCATATAGTAAGTGCACCATTAATATTTGTATACACAAAACTTTTTTCACGAAATTAATGAAGACTCAAAGGATCACACTAATTCTTTCTTTAAACAGATAAAAAAATTATATTACGTTCACAAACTCAGAAATATATAAGCAACCAGAGCATTTTATTTTTGATTAGAGGTACCGAATGATTAATAATTAATGAAATAATACACTTTTAAGTGAAGGTGTTTTGTTAAGTAATTGAGAAGGTAAGCCCAAGAGGCCAAATTTTATATGGCAAAGCATTTCTTCATGTGTTTTTTCAATATCTGATAGGAACTACAATCTGGTAAAAAAAAAAAGTTGATAATATGGCAAATATCTTTATATCTAAGCCTTGATTCTTATGACTGCATTCTACTAAATGTACATGTGTATCTTTATTTATTTAACAGTAATGAAAATAATATAACTTCTCAGTGGATAATTTTTAATACTATCTTTTCTGTCTTCTTATTGCTAGAGAGCTGTCAATTTAATGCAGAAAAGGATACTATTAGTATTGAGATTTTTAATAATAGAAATGAGTTATCAATTTACCAAACAGTTGCATGTCTTATTTAAAATAAATATTTCATAGTATGTAAAACCTTGTTTATACATGTATGTGTACATATATATATTTAATAGTATATAACATCTTATACAAGCAAACATTCTCATTAGTGGACTTAAATATGGCAGTTAACTGTGAATTTCTCTATCCCTAACTTATCTTTGTTAAGAATATGTGTTAACACAGTATATAGTTTGAGACTAGGGTCAGGTAGTGCACAGTTTAATACATTTAATATATGATTCACATGCTTACTAAACTATTTATTTATTTTTAAGGCACCGAGGATTGAACTTAGGGGCACCAACCACTCAGCTACATTCCCACCCTTATTTTGTATTTTATTTAGAGATAGGGTCTCCCTGAGTTGCTTAGCACCTGCTTTTGCTGAGGCTGACTTTGAACTATCTATTCTCCTGTCTCAACCTCCTGAGATACTGGATTTACAGGCATGTGCTGCCTCACCTGGCCTGAATTTTTACATCAAATGTATTAGAATATCTTTTTTAAATTGTAATTTGTTATATATAACAGAAGAATGCATTATAATTCATATTGCACCTATAGAGCACAATTTTTTATATCGCTGGTTGTACACAACCATTTGTGTCTTTATGTATGTACTTAGGGTAAGGACTTTCATCTGATTCCACCCTCTTTCCTACTCCCATTCCCCCTCCCTCCGCCTCCCTCCCATTTGACCTATCTACAGTTCATCTATTCATCCATGCACACCCACAACTACAATTCTGAATCAGCATCTTTAAATCAGAGAAAACATTTGGCAATTGATTTTGGGGGATTGGCTACCTTCACTTAGCATTATATTCTCCAACTCCATCAATTTACCTGGAAATGCCATGATTTTATTCCATTTTTAAGCTGAATAATACCCCATTCTGTATATATACCACATTTTCTTTATCCATTCATCTATGGAAGGGAATCTAGATTGGTTCCACAGTTTAGCTATTGTGAATTGTGCTACTATAAGCATTGATGTGGCTGTGTCCCTGTAGTATGCTTTTTTTAAGTCCATTGGGTATACACTATGGAGTGGAATATCTGGTTTCAAATGTTGGTTCCATTCCCAGTTTTCCAAGTATTATCCATACTGGAGTCCCCACATTCTTGCCAACATTTATTCTTGTTTGTTTTCTTTTTTTTAAAAGAGAGAGAGAGAGAGAGAGAGAGAGAGAGAGAGAGAGAGAGAGAGAGAATTTTTCAATATTTATTTTTTAGTTCTCAGCGGACACAACATCTTTATTTTATTTTTTATGTGATGCTGAGGATCAAACCCAGCACCCCATGCATGCCAGACAAGTGCGCTACCACTTGAGCCACATCCCCAGCTCTGTTGTTTGTTTTCTTAATAGCTGCCATTCTGACTAGACTGAGATAAAATCTTAGTTTTGATTTGCATTTATGTAATTGCTAGATGTATTGACTATTTTTCATATATTTGTTGATTGATCATCGTATATCTTCTTCTGAGAAGTGTCTGTTCAGTTCTTTGACCCACTTATTGATTGGTTATTTGTTATTTTTGTGTTAAGAGTTTTGAGTTCTTTATGTATCCTAAAGACTAGTGCTCTATATGATGTGCATGTGGTAAAAATTTCCTTCCATTCCATAGGCTCTCTATTGACTTCATTGATTATTTCTTTTACTGAGAAGAAGCTTTGTAGTTTGAATCCATCCCATTTGTTTATTCTTGATATTAATTCTTGTGCTACAGGAGTCTTATTAAGGAAGTTGGGGCCTAGTCCCACATAATGGAGATTTAGGCCTACTTTTTCTTCTAATTGATGCAATGTCTCTGGTTTAATTCCTAGGTCCTAGATTCACTTTGAGTTGAGTCTTGTTCATGGTGAGAGATAGGGGTTTAATTTCATTTGTTGCATAAGGATTTCCAGTTTTCCCAGCACTATTTGTATAAAAGCCTCTCTTTTCTCAAATGTAGGTTTTTGGCACCTTTGTCTAATATAAGATGACTTTAATTATGTGGGTTAGTTTCTGTGTCATCTATTCTGAACCATTGGTCTACCAGTCTATTTTGTTGCCAATGCCATGCTGTTTCTGTTACTATTGCTCTGTGGTATTGTTTAATTAATCTGGTGTGGTGATGCCACCTGCTTCACTCTTCTTGCTAAGGATTGCTTTAATTATTCTGAGTCTCTTATTTTTTTTGTTTGGGTATCTATCCAGTGATAAAAGAGGTGTTTTAAAGCCACTCAGAATTATTGTGCCATTGTCTATTTGATTCTTGAACTCGAGAAGAGTTTTGTTGATGAACATAGACATTCCATTGTTTGGGGCATATATATTTATTTTTGTCATGTCTTGTTGATGTCTTGTTCCCTTTAGCAGCAGGGAATATTTTTCTTTTTCCCTTTTGATTAACTTTGGCTTGAAGTCTGTTTATTTGATATGAAGATGGAAAACCCTGTTTGCTTCTGCAGTCCATGTGAATGGTATAATTTTTTCCAACCTTTCACCTTCATTCTATGGATGTCTTTTCTTATGAGATGAGTCTCTTGGAGGCAGTATATTGTTGTTTTTTGTTTTTGTTATTGTTTTTTTTATCCAATCTGTCAGTCTATGTCTTTTTTCTCTTTTTTTGATGAGTTTAGGCCATTAACATTCAGAGTTTTTATTGAGACATGATTTGCATTCCTGGACATTTTGGTTTATTATTTATATTTAACTTGATTTGGTTTCTTTTTTGATTAGTTTTTTCTTTAGTGTAATACCTCCATTTACTGATTTTTATTGCTGTTTTTCAATTCCTCTTCATGAATATTTTGCCAAGGATGTTCTCTAGTGCAGGCTTTCTAGCTATAAACTTGTTTAACTTTTGTTTATCATGGAAGGTTTTTATTTCATCATCAAATCTAAAGCTTAACTTGTTGAAAATAAGACTCTTGGTTGGCATCCATTTTTTTTCAGAGCTTGGTGTATGTTCTTCTAAGATCTCCTGTCTTTAAGGTTCTGGGTTGAAAACTCTGCTGAGATATGTATTGGTCTCCCCCTATATGTCATCTGATTCCTGTCTTTTTTGGCCTTTAAGATTCTATCCTTATCCTGAATGCTAAGCTTTTTCATTATAATGTCTTTTTTTGTTGAAATAATGTAATTTTTATATTGATCTCCTGTAAATCTCTTTTATTTGATTTTCCTATTCATTCTTCATGTTTGGGAAATTTTCTAATATTATGTCATTAAGAGAGTGTATGTTTCTTTGGGTTGAACCTCTGTGTCTTTCACTATCCCAGTAACTCTTAGGTTTGAACTTTTCATACTATTCCATAATTTTTGGATGTTCTGCTCATGATTTCTTACTATTTTCACTGTGTGGCCAACTTTATTTTTCAAATTGTATACTTTGTCTTCATTATCTGATGTTCTATCTTCCAAGTGATCTAGTCTGTTGGTGATGTTTTCTATTTGGTTTAATGTTTCATTCATTTCAAGAATTTCTGATTGTTTGTTTGTTTTCAAAATTTCTCTTTCTTGAATTAATATTTTACTATCTATATTTTCTCCCTTACCTCTTTGTTGGTGTGATCAATGGATGCCTGTATTTGCTCCATTATCTGTTTATTGGTGTCATCAATGGTTGCCTGTTTTTGCTCTCTTATTTCTTTGTTGAAGTGATCAATTCTTTTTCCTGTTTTGCTCATTTATGACATTCCTTAATTCACAGATTATTTTAATTATGAAGATTCTCAACTCCTTCTCTGACATTTTATCAACTGTGCTGTCCACAGGTTCTGTTATTGTAGTATCATGGTTTGTTTGGGGCACTTTTCTTCCTCTTTTTGTATGTTGTCTATGTGATTTCCTTTCTTGCATTGTGGATCTGAGGTATTACATTTTCTAACTTATAATCTTATAGTATCTGTGCAGGTTATTTGTATCTAACCTTGGTGTTGGTCTTCCAGACCCTGCTGATGTCGCAGGATGGATGCTACTGGCACTATAGGTGGTGCCAGCAGTATTAGGAAATAAGTAGAGATAGCAGTAGAAGTGCCCCAAGATGGATGCAAAGTCTTTAAGAAATGAAGCTGAAAGGGTGGGCCTTACCCTGGCTTTGGGATGCCTGCTCCAGGATCCAACTTCTTCTAGGCCATGTCTGTTGTCCCAAGGTAGAGGCTACCACATTGGGAAAGGCTGTGAAGATGGTTGCAGTGTCTCAATATGGAATTGGTTAGACTTGGGCCCTGAAGTGATGGGGGGGGGGTGGACACAGTCCTATCCAGAGCACTGGCTTCCATGCAGATTGGTGAGGCAAATCTGACTAGAATATAAATTTTATACTACAAAATACACACATTTTATGTTGTTTTTAGTTTAGAACACCGTTATAAATAAAAAGTTTTTTGGATAAAAATATACATGTTTTGCACAGACATACATTTTTGGTCCTTTTGAGTAAATGCATGGGAGTAGAAATGTGACACATTTTAAGTGTATGCTTCAATTATAAAAAACACAAAGGAGTTCTAAAAATTATTATTATTATTTTTGTTATATTAATCACAATGGCAGAAAGTGTCAGTTGCTTTGCATATGTGTCAGGACTTGAAAAAGACAAACTTTTCATGGTGGTCCCTTAAGTGTGTGACTGTTCATACATTTTTTGTGATTATTATTTAAACTTAAATGAGGGTTAATACTGTTCGCATTTATTCATGTGATTTTTATTTATTTTTATATTTTTTAAATGACTCTCTAGATTTTTACTTTTTGAATAGTTCCGGTACTAATATACTAATATTCCTTCTTCCTTAAATGTTTGAAAAAATTGACCAATGACTGAGTCTGAATTATTTTAAGCCTTTTAATTAAAATTGCACTTTATTTAATTAATTCAGAGTTTCTAATTTCCTTGATTCTATTATGTTCTGTTTTGTCTCTCAAGAGTTGTACTCTCATCAAAGTATTCCAGTTTATCAGCATAAAGATTTTCATACATTTGGTACATTCATTTATATATAAGTAGCCTTAATACTGACATATTCTATTTTATTTATGATATTCATAAGTTTCTTCTTTTTGTTAGAGCAGCCTAAATAGAGATTAATAAATTTTACTGATCTGCTCAAATAACTAACTTTGATTCCAGGATGTTATTCCATATTTTATTTGTTTCTATTTTCTCTCTAATATTTAATATATTTTTCTATATATCACAGTTCTCAGATTATCAAGAACCTGATGTTAGACAGTGTTAAATTTCATATATGTCAAGCTGATGCTCTTAACATATTACCCTTAAGAATCCCAACCACTATATCCTATAAAAGAAAACTGTGAATTGCTTACCAGTCACCCCGGGAAATTCCATATTTTTAAATTTAGAATGATGCAGCCTAACATTTTCTTTCATTAGTACCTTCTGAAAACTCCTTCTGTATCTTCTTTTATGCTGTTTCAGCATTTTTCTCATATAAAGAAAACTCTTTTCATTCAAATTTTATTCCCTTTTTGAGTGATCAAATCAGGGAAATAAATGTTGCTTATATAACTCAGGCCTCTATTATGATGAATTCCCATCAGCAATTTTCACAAGCTGTCTTCATTTACTCTTCCAAGAGCTTTGAAAACCACTAAAATGATCATTTATTTCCTAAGCCACTAACAAGAATCTAGGCAATGTATCTTTCCAACTGCCAATAATACTGATTTATATGTTCTGTTTGGTGTTTTCCTTGTTACAATCAAATGGTAATTTTAATTTATGGAACAGTAACTTGCCAAAAATTCATAGAATTTGTTTACAAATAGCTTTGCACGATAGTGTACTTTAGGCAAAAAATACATTTTAAAGGAGAAAAGTAAATTTTGCTCACCACTCCACAAGCAGACAAAATCACTGTGTAAGTCTAGTGCTAGCACACTGATTAACTAGAAAATCAATTAGTCTAATCCAGTATGATAAGTATATGGTGTGTAAGTCTAGTGCTAGCACACTGATTAACTAGAAAATCAATTAGTCTAATCCAGTATAATAAGTATATGGTGTATGTGGATAACTGGGTTTTAGATTATGCTAATATCAAATTCTTTATCTATAACATGTAATCTAAAAGACATGAATACTACATTTGAAGCAATACACTAGGCCTGAAAGAAGTGCAAGATATCCACATTTATCATTACTAGGAATAATATAAATTAATTATCAGTACCTATTTTAGGTGATCCCCATAAAGAAGTTTACAAATTCAGAAATAACTATGAGAATGAAATTACTACAAATAATTTCCAAATACAATATATATATATATAACTCAAGTTCTCATTATATGTTACAGAAGTCAAGAGGTATCCTTAATCATAATTCAGTTAAATGCTATTCCTTTTAAATCTTTCAGAGTAGAATATGTATAAGGCATCATAGGAGACCAGTTCTTTCAAAATAACGTAATGAAGATTTGAGAAAGATTAATGAAATAATTCTCATTTCAGTTAGAAATCATTTTGCTATTTTGCATGATGGATGAATTAGATTTCTAAACTCATTAGTGATTTTCATGGAATATAAAGTATTGTTAAGTACAAAAAATTCTGATGTACATACATAACAATAAACTTTTGTCTCTTTTGGCTCATTCATTCTAGTAATTCCCCGCACCCTCCAGGGAATTGTTTCTTTAGCATTAACCTGAATTGGAAATTGTTTTTATTTTTAAATTAATGCATAATCTCCTGAAATTTAAAATTATTTGTTTATTCATTCATTTGGCCATAACATAGCCCATTAGTGTGCATTTGCAATCAGACCAGTAATTCAGAAGACTAAGATTTAAAAAAAAAATCAAATTGCCTGTCTATCCTTCCTCTGTACTAACCAAGCAAAAGACTCTTTGCACTTTGCAACTAATACCTTGGAGTATGTACTGTATTGAATTTATGTCAGGTCATGCAGGGCTGGTAATGAACTCTGAGCAGTACACTCCTGACATGACAGAGAATGTAGCTTTGAGTCATTAAATTAGTTTTCTGTCATCTAAACCCATACTAAATGGCATTTGTTTTTTCAAAGTCTTAAAATGATTGATAGTCTAGTATTTTAAAATACTCAGAAGGAATTCTTAACTATAACTTCTCCAGCTGATTCCATCAGTTATAAATAATGTTTTCTCTTTCTCTCTCAAAGAACATTGAAAATTTGACATTGGAAAATATGTTACATATGCATGGAAGAATACTGGATTTGTTTTAGAAGCTTTCTGCTGTACAAACAGCTATAATGTATGGTAAATATGGTAAGTACTAAATATAGATCTGTACTAATTAATGGTATACTTACTTAATAGAGTAGGTATTCCATTAAAAATTCTATAAAACATAAATTTTTAATATAAAAATTTTATACCAAAAGAATTATATAAAAACTGATGCAGAAAATATCAGGTATAACCAACATCTAGACTCAAGAAAAAATGTTCATCTTTTGACATATTGGAATCCTTTGCACAAACATAGAAACAAATGCTAAAATATTTAACATTTTATCTCAAAAACCTAATCTTTAACAAGTATATTCAAATCATATGGAAACTGTTTCATATTTAATCACAATTCACTTATGCTAACAAAATTGTCAATATAACTCATATGATCTAGTGTATATTTAATTTCTTATTTTCCTAAGATATTTTGGAAAATGTTCCTGAATATTTACCCTCAAATATGTATAGCAATGCCCACATATTATTTTGTTGTTATGTCTCTTTAATCTATTTATTGGAGTATAGTTCTGGCCCTGCTATTTTTTTGTTATTTAATACATTCCTCTATCTTTATTCCTATAAACTTGAAATTATTTCCAGAGAAAAGGGTAGATTCAATAATAAGGTTAAATTGATAAGTTAAACACCAAGAGGCATATAATGTTCTTTTATCTCTCCATTGTACCTTTACCATTTCCTTTTTATGAATAATAAATACTTCATGCCATGGTAGTTTGGAGCACTATGAACATTTAATTCTCCAACTATATTTTTCCTATTGCCTTTAGCACTGATTGACGTTTCTTTTCTGAATCAATGAATTCCTTGAGGGTCATTAGGGAATTTTGACTTCTGTGTTTCCCTTTACTTTTATCCTCTAACATTATTAGTTTGGGGGTATAATTTTTTCAACATCTGGAGTGATGTGTTAAATGAAATTCTGTTTCAAAAGAAATAGCAGAACAAGAATTTATTCTATAATATTCCATCATGACATCTGACCAAAGGCAACAGATGTGCTTCTACAAAAGAGGAAGAGAAAAATGAATGATTACTTTTATTTGATTAGAATATTTGGGAGAGAAGTCTGGAGTACAGTACTGAAGAATTGATAAATCTGTGGAATAATAAGACTTGATCTAGCCAAGAAGTTGGAACTAAGCCTCTGGAAACAACTCAGCCATTGCACCTGTCTGGAACAACTGAACTGAGAGATACTTGCATTATGTTTTCAATGGATTCCTTTTACCATGTGCAGCCATCCAACCACTCAGAGGTTTCTGCAGCCATGGTTCAAGCATGTTTGGCTAATGCTTGTGCTGTCAGCTGAGACAGGTCATGTGGAATTCACAATATATTGCTACATGCTTTAGATGCCAGACACAGGGCTTCATAATTTAACATCTTCCCTACTGAGTTTTAGTCTTGGTTTGGTTCTATTACTCATTTTTATTTTTCTATTCCTCATTTACACAATAAAAATGTTTACCCATGCTACTAAGGCTGGCCATCAGCATTTATGGTGCAAGTCACATGGTAATAGGGGCACAATAACTCTGTGGCATGGAAAGTACTTGTCAGTCTATGATGAGACTGTATGGTTAAGTGTTTTGGTGACTTCTCTGTCACTGAGACAAAGTATATGAGAAAAACAGGGGGAACGTTTTATTTTGTCTTACATTTTCATGTTTCAGAACCTGGTGACTGACCGCATTGTTTCTGGGTTTGTGGTGATGCATAACATAATGATAGAAGAATTATAGGGTTGAATAGAACAAAGTTTCCCAGATTTTGGTTTAAAAATAGAGTGGGGAAAACATCAGGAAACAAATATAGCTTTTATGCATCCCTAGTGACTTAACTCCTCCAACTAGATCACACATTCTGAAGTTTCCACTAGCTCCCAAGAATCCATTCAATTATCAACACATAAGTGGTTTGAACCATCAAAACCCTCATGATACAGTCACTTCCCAAAAGTTCAACTTGTGAAATTTTTTTTACATTGGGACCCAAACTTACCACATATAACCCTTTCGGGGAATATTCCAGATCTTCCTATAATATCCTGCCCTATCCCCAAAGACTCATGCCCATCTTATAAGGCAAAATGCATTAAGCTTATCTCCAAGAGTCATGGTCTTAACATTTCCAGCAATGTTTAAATGTCCAAGTAGAAATTCTCCTCTGAGACTCAAGGAAATTCTTTGTTGTGAGCCCATATAAAAACCAAAAAAAAAAAAAAAAGTCACATAAGTCACCAGGTTCTAAAACATGAAACTGTGAGACAAAACAAAACTTTCTCCCTGTTTTTCCTCATTCTTGATTGGGTTATTTGAGGGGTTTTCTGTTGTTAAATTCTACAACACCTTCAAAGAAAACTTCACCCTAATGTTTCTCAAGTAATTCCATGAAATAGAAAAGAAGGTAACCCTTCCAAACTTACTCTATGAGGCTAGTATCACTCTAATATCAAAATCAGAAAAAGACACATCAAGGAAAGAAAATTTAAAATTAATATTCCTGATGAACATAGATGCAGAATTTCTCAAATAAAATTCTAATATGCCACAGTCTGGCTGGGCACAATTCAGGAGCCACTTGTCAAAAGAAACTAACTTTATTTTTAGAACCACACACGATAAACAAAACAGCTCCTCAGGAAAAAACCCTCAGAGCCCAATTGCTACCACCAGCTTCCCACAAGCCACACACCCCAACAACCTCTTCCTCCCGCAATCCTCCTGCTCTTGAGGCCGATTGGCTGGGTCGCATGGGCGGAGCCAAAAAAGTCCCCCAATGAGCAGCTCCGTGGTCTGAAAGGGCAGGGAAACAGCCCAATGAGCATCACCACAGAGGAGCCAATCATCTAGATGTTGCTGGGGCCGCTGTGAGCCAATCATCAGCTGGCAGTCTGAAAGTTTGCTGGGGCCCCTTCAGCTCATCAGCTGGCAGTCTGAAAGTTTGCTGGGGCCCCTTCGGCTGTGGCTCTCAACATCTCCCCCTCTCTGTTTAAACAACAAGCATGTGGCTTAGGGACCGTGCCTGCCTTAGGTTGTCCAATAGTACATATGGTCCTTACCCATTATCGGATGATATGACCTCAAGGTGTCAGCCTCCTGTCTTAGGTTGGTACCATAGTAATTGGATCTTACCCGTCATTGACTACCAGTCCAGTATACAGCCACATCTGTGTAGAGGTCTTCGTACCAGCGGGGAGGTGAGGTTCTTTGCCTCACCTCTGTTGGCCCCCAAATTTTAGCTGAACGATCATGACAAACAGAAGGGAGGAAGATACACCAAGCCAGCTGACGGCTCCTTTTGGAAAAATTGTACCACCGATGACACCATCAGCATAAATACCCCAACACTACCAGAATTTGCTGCACCAACAGATAGTTCACAATGCATACAATTGAGTTCACAATGCATACAAGTGATACATAGTCCAGGCAAGTTCTGCAAGCAGTTCAGTGATGGCTATTGCAGAAGCTGTAGATTGGTTTTATCTTTATCTTCATGCACTGGGATGAAGATAGGAATTCTGGCAATAATGGCTAAAGAAAAATTATATAACATTATATAACATTCCAGAAGGCACTAAAAGAAAACAATTTTCTTAACAATTTACATTGTCTTCACTGAAGATAGGAATTCTGGCAATAATGGCTAAAGAAAAAATTATGTAACATTCCAGAAGGCACTAAAAGAAAACTATTTTCTTAACAATTTACATTGTCTTCACCGGCACTGGGATGAAGATAGGAATTTTGGCAATAATGGCTAAAGAAAAAATTATGTAACGTTCCAGAAGGCATTAAAAGAAAACAATTTTTTTAACAATTTACATTATCTTTAAGAGAATTATTAAATATATTGAAAAGGAAAGGTGAAAGTAAACAAACAGATCTGTTAACCTCCTTTTTTGTTCACATTTTAAAACAATCTTCAACAGCTATTTACCCAATTTAAATTAAACCATTTAAATCACGTGAATAAAAAAAAATTATTTGGATCCATTTTTTCATGAGCGCTCATCATATATGACATATGGACATACGTACAATCAAACACAAAACACAAGTGTGCACACATAATACATACGACACATAACATAATAGTAAAGGCCTTATAACTTTTTCCAGGTGAAATCTCCATTGCAATGTTTAAAAACTCTATAATCAAAAAATAGAACTGATCAGCAAAACATTAACCTAGGTCTGTATGAGCTCAAAAAAAAATATGGGAAAGGGCAATAATAAAATAGATATTGAATAAAGCATTCTGGTTCTGTCGCAGATGTAAGAATCACCAAACTGGAGTTCTGGATATCACATCTTCTTTTTGGTCTGTAGAAATCACTTTAGTTAATCTGTCTGGAATCCAAATCAGCTGCTGTTCTCCCTGTGGAAACACATAAACAGACCCCCGATTCCAGGCAATCCCTGGGTGAGGACCTTAGTTAATCTCTCTGGAATCCAAATCGGCTGCTGTTCTCCCTATGGAAACACACAAACAGACCCCTGACTCCAGACAATTACTGGGTCAGGACCTTTCCATTGTCCTGTTAGAATATCCTTCCAAAGTACCTTGGGCTTATATACATTTTTTGGACACATATGCCTTTCCGCAGCACTAAGCCCTGATGAATCCAAATTTAAAAAGTTTAGAGTAAAAAGGGTTATTTTAAGTTTATCTTTGGGGAATATATACCCCTTCCCAATTCCTTCTTTTTGCTTTAATAAGTACATTTTAATAGTTTGATGAGCTCTTTCAACTATGCCTTGTCCCTGTGGATTGTATGGGATTCCTGTTATATGAGTAATGCCAAATGATGAGCAAAATTGTTTAAAAGAGGTAGAAGTATAACCAGGGGCATTATCTGTTTTTAACTGTTTTGGAACGCCCACAGTGGCAAAATTTTGTAAGCAATGAGCTATAACATCTTTAGATTTTTCTCCAGCATGAAGGGAGCCCATCAAAAATCCAGAAGAAGTATCAACTGTAACATGCAAATATTTTAATTTTCCAAATTCTGGCAAGTGTGTGACGTCCATCTGCCAAATATGGTTAGGTATCAATCCTTTAGGATTGACTCCAAGATTAACTTGTGGTAAAAAGGTCACACAATTTTGACATTGTTTTATTATTTGTCTAGCTTGTTCCTTAGTTATTTTAAAACACTTTTGTAAAGTATTAGCATTGACATGGAACTTTTTATGAAAATTTATAGCTTCTTCTAGTGTAGAGAAAATATGTATGTCATGTGTAGTTTTATCTGCTAAATCATTGCCCAAACTAAGGGCTCCAGGCAATCCTGTATGTGCCCTGATATGTCCTATAAAGAATGGATCTTTTCTGTCCCAGATTAGACTTTGTATAGTGGAAAGCAAAAAGAAAATAGTAGAGGAAGGGGAAATCCTACCAGCATCTTCAAGGGATACTATAGCATTAATTATATACTGACTATCGGAAAATAAATTAAATACAGAATTTTTAAACATCACAAAAGCCTGTAATACTGCCTTAAGCTCTACCTTTTGAGCTGATTGTTTGGGTACTAAAAATGCAAAAGTTTGATCAGGTGTAACTATTGCTGCTGTACCATTATTTGATCCATCAGTGAATATATTTGGAGCATTCCCGATAGGTGTTTTTCTTGTCATTTTTGGAAAAATTACAGGATGCGATGACCAAAAAGACAATAAAGGATTAGATGGTAAGTGGTTATCAAATGAAACATTAGATTTGAACATGATTATTGCCCAAGTATTTAACTCATTAGCTAACTCATCAATTTGATTCATAGTATATGGAGTAATAATTTTATTGGGAGAAATTCCAAACACTCCCTTTGCTGCTTTTATTCCTTTGAGTATTAATTGTCCTACAGCCTCAGGATACCTAGTAAGAATAGTGTTAGGAGAATAAGATAAATGTATCCATAATAATGGGCCTTCTTGCCAAAATACTCCTGTAGGAATATTTTTTGTTGGTAGTACAATAAATAATAAATGCAAACTTATATCAATTCTATCCAAATGCATATTTTCCATATATGTTTCAATTATTTTTAATGCCTTTCTTGCCTCAGGCGTTAACATTCGGGGTGAATTTGGATCTGATGGACCTTTTAGGATATCAAATAAAGGTCCCAACTCTCCTGTTGGTATACCTAGATAAGGCCTTATTCAATTTATGTCTCCTAATAACTTTTTAAAGTCATTAAGTGATTTGAGTTGATCTACTCTTATTTGAATTTTTGGTGGACAGACCATGGTTGAGGATAATAGAACTCCTAAATAATTAATTAGAAAATTTAATTGTAATTTATCTATTGCTATCTCTAGATTATAATTTTTTAATAAGTTTGGAAGTGTGGCATAACAGTCTAGCAATGTGTTTTTAGCTTTGTGTGCTAATAATACATCATCCATATAGTGAAATATTTGTAGTTCAGAATTTTGATTTCTAAGTGGCTGGATTGCTTTGTTAACATAAATTTGACACATAGTTGGGCTGTTAGCCATCTCTTGAGGGAGTACTTTCCATTCGTATCTCTGATCAGGACCTTCATGATTCAGTGCAGGGATAGTAAATGAAAAACGTGGACTATCCTCAGGATAAATTGGAATTGAAAAAAAAAAACAATCTTTAATATCTATAACTAAAATATACCAAGTTTTTGGCAAAGCAGACAATTGAAGAATCCCCGATTGAGCAGGTCCCATAATAACCATCTCATTATTAATGGCTCTTTAATCTTGCGATAATCTCCATTTACCAGATTTCTTTCTGATGACAAAAATGGGAGTATTATGGGGAGATACAGAAGGTTGTATATGTCCTTCTGCTAATTGTTGTTTGACCAGATCATGGGCTGCTAGTATCTTTTCTTTAGTCAGGGGCCACTGACGAACCCATACTGGTCTTTCTGATTTCCAAGTAATTTTTATTGTCTCAGTGGCCCTTTCTGAAAATCCAACCCATGTCTGTCTGTTCCTTGATCTATTTGTATTGGTGCTGCTATACCTTGTTCTTGTTTTCCTAATCTTTTTCCTTTCCTAAAACCTTGTCTAGTCATAATAGTGGGTGCATTTTGGTTGATGTTATTTGTTAATGTCAAACCTAATTGATCTAGGACATCTCGTCCCCATAAATTTATAGGAAGATGATCCAATACATATGGCTGTATAGTTCCTTCACATCCTTCAGGATTCTTCCAATCAAATACCATTGCACTTCTATGGGGATTAGTCGCCACTCCTAGGCCTCAAAGCGTTTGAGTAGCTTGTTGTAATGACCAATGTTTTGGCCATTCTTGATGAGAGATGATGCTAAGGTCTGCACCTGTATCCAGTAGCCCATTAAATTCATGTCCTTGAATATTTAGTTTTAGCATGGGGCGAGAATCTAAATTTAAAGACAGCATAGCCCAATCTACACCTGTGGAGCCTAATCCCTTGGAACCTCTTTCTATAGCACGACTGGAAAATTTATCATGTAGGCTTGGTATTATTAGTAACTGTGCTATTCTATCTCCTGGTGAAATTACTGATATACCATTTGGAGAACTGGCTATAATTTTTATTTCACCTTCATAATCGGGATCAATTACCCCAGGACTTATCATAAGTCCTTTTAGAGTAGAAGAGCTGCGTCCCAATAATAAGCCTACTGTTCCTTTGGGAAGAGGTCCTTTCACCCCTGTGGGAATGATTTGAACTCCCATCTCTGGAGTTAGTACTGATCTGGCGGAGGCGCAGATGTCCAACCCTGTGTTCCCTCTGGTTTGTCTGATGAGGGATCTGATGGACAATGTGTCCTGGGCACTACCCTGATGGGTTTGCTGGGTTCCTCCAGTGCTCTGTATATTTGTGGTTTTGGGCCCTGGAGCATTGGGCCCCCCTGTCCATTTTTTGGCAATGGAGCCCAATGCCTTTCTCCACGATATCATGGATAAACACTTGGTCCTTGTTCGTTTTTTGATAATGGAGTACCCTTTATGGTGGTTTGAGAACGGCATTCATTAGCCCAATGTCTCCCTCTACGGCATCGTGGGCAAATACCCGGTATTCTACTCCTTTGATACCTAGTTTTGTTAAACCCTCCTCCTATGGGGCAATTCCTTTTAAAATGTCCTGTTTGTTCACAATTGTAGCATGTTCTCGGCCTGGAATCTAAAGCCTGTTTTACTGCAGCTGCCACAATTTTCCCTTGTTCATTAATGTCTCTGGCATCTAAAGCCTGTTTTACTGCAGCTGCCACAATTTTCCCTTGTTCATTAATGTCTCTGGCATCTAAAGCCTGTCTTACTGCAGCTGCCATGACTTGCTCTTGTTCATTAATGTCTCTACATAATTTAATATATGTGTTTAAATCTTCATGTTTCCATGCTCTAATGATATCTCTGCACCAACAATTCGCTTGGTCATAAGCCAGTTGTTTTATTAATGGCATTGCTTGTTCTGTATTCCCAAAAACTCTGGTAGCTGTTTGAATAAGCCTATCTACAAATTCAGCATAAGATTCATTAGTTCCTTGTATTATCTTAGATAATTGACCTTTTAAACCTCCATGTCCTTGTAAAGTCTTCCATGCCTTAACTGCATCTACAGCAATTTGTAAATATACACCAGGATCATATGCAATTTGTTGCTGCTGATCCTCATAAGGTCCCTATCCTAACAACATATCTAGATTTCTCTGAGGATAACCAGCTGCTGCATTTCACCTAGCCGTCTCCTTGCAAAATTCCTCATTGGCAACCTGCCATAACAGGTATTGTCCTCCATTTAGCACAGCTTTACACATATTAGCCCAATCTGCTGGCGTCATGTTCAAGTTGGTAATGGATTCGACCAAGCTTACAGTGAAGGGTGCTTGAGGACCATAGGTTGTTACAGCCTCTTTTAGCTGCTTCACTGTTTTGAAATTTAAAGTATGGTAAATTCGCTGCCCTCCTACCTCAAATACAGGGCATGTTAATACTTGAGATCCTGTCTCAGGATCTGAACTATCCACTGCGGGGGTTGGGGGCGTCTCAGCATATGGAGGTGCCCTTGTCAGTTGGACACTTACGTCCTCTGGTGATAGAAAGGTTTTAGTAGCAATCTCCTTTTGTAACTTTCCCCCTGATGGCTTTTTCTGCTGTAAACTTTCTTTCTCTGTCTGATTAGCTCGAAAGACCTTCTCTTTTACTTGAATATTTTCCTCTTTCTGACTAACTTGAAAGACCTCCTCTTTTACTTGAACCAATATGTCTTCTCCTTCCTCTACCTTTGTCTGAATTGAAGGCTTTGGACTAAGAAAATCAGATACCAATGCCCACAATGCCAATGTGCCAGCTGGCAGAGTTCCTGGGCTGTTCTTTTCTATTCTTTTTAAATCTTCACCATGATGGTTCCATTGTGATATATTTAACAACTCCTCCTTAAAAAGCCATGGGCTACATTTTTGCATTATATCAACGTATGCCCTGACTGTTCTTGATTTTACTGAGATGCCTTCTTCCTCTAACAATTTACTTAACACTCTTTCAGTTTGTTTTTTACTAGTTTCTGATCCCGTATTTCTACTATAATACAACTCAACAAGATAACACCAAACAAAACCGAGACAGAATGAAATAAAAATGGAACAACAAAAATTCATTATAGCCTTTCTATCCTCCTTACATGTGCATCTGTCCTTTCTCCCTATCTGTTCCTCAGACGTAAATAGTTTTTCCTCAGAAGTGAGCGGTTTTTCTTCTGTCTCACTCATCTCCAGGGACAGGCAACTTAAAACAAAAATGAAGCAAAACAAAAGAGGAATCTTAAAATGGCTCCCCATCCTCTCACCCTGCCCTCAGGGGCGAGCGGTTTACTTACCCTCAGTCGTTCCCCGTGCGAGGCACCAAATGCCGCAGTCTGGCTGGGCACAATTCAGGAGCCACTTGTCAAAAGAAACTAACTTTATTTTTAGAACCACACACGATAAACAAAACAGCTCCTCAGGAAAAAACCCTCAGAGCCCAACTGCCACCACCAGCTTCCCACAAGCCACACACCCCAAGAACCTCTTCCTCCCATAATCCTCCTGCTCTTGAGGCTGATTGGCTGGGTTGCATGGGCAGAGCCAAAAAAGTCCCCCAATGAGCAGCTCCTTGGTCTGAAAGGGCAGGGAAACAGCCCAATGAGCATCACCGCAGAGGAGCCAATCAGCTAGATGTTGCTGGGGCCGCTGTGAGCCAATCATCAGCTGGCAGTCTGAAAGTTTGCTGGGGCCCCTTCGGCTGTGGCTCTCAACACTAATAAATCACATACAAAAACATATTAAAAAGTGCATAATGATCAAGTGGTGTTCATCCCAGGGATGCAAGTTTGGTTCAACATATGGAAATCAATAAACATAATTCATCACATTAATAGACTTAAAGGTAACAATCATATGTTCATCTCAATAGATACAGAAAAAGCATTTGACAAAATACAGCACCTCTTCATGCTCAAAACACTAGAATAAGTAATGATAGCAGGAACATACCTCAATATTGCAAAAGCTATCTATGCTAAGCCAAAGGCCAACATCATACTAAACAGAGAAAAATTGAAAGAATTCCCTCTAAAAATTGGAAGATAGGGATGCCTTCTTTCATCACTTCTATTCAACATAGTCCTCGAAACTCTAGCCAGAGCAATTATACAGTCAAATGAAATTAAGTGGATACAAATAGTAAAAGAAGAACTCAAATTATCACCATTTACTGACAACATGGTTCTATATTTACAGGATCCAAAATATTCCACCAGAATACTTCTAGAGTTCATAAAGTATCAGGATATAAAATCAACACCCATAAATCAGATTATTTCTATACATCAGTGATGAATCCTCTGAATGATAAATTAGGAAAACTACCCCATTTGCAATAGATTCAAAAAAGTAAAATATTTGGAAGTGATAAAATTTTACAGATACATAAAACCATGAAGCCACAAAGATTAAGAAGTTAGAAAAAAAAAAAGCAAGTGTAGGAAACACTGAATATTCACATGTGGCTAAAAGAATCTTAACCCATAATTCTTACCATAGAAAGAGCAAATTCAAAATAAATCAAAGACATTTAAATCCTATATGTAAGATTTAAAACTCTGAAGCTATTAGGAAAGAATGGCGGGGTACTTCAAAACATTGAATTTGACCATTAAAAAAAAATAAGTTCCCAGAAGCATAGGCAACAAAAGAAAAATAGACAAATGAGATCATGTCAAGCTCAGATGCTTCTACACATTAAGGCAACATTCACCAGAGTAAAGACAAAACCTAAGAAATGGGAGAAAATATTTGCACATTAATTGGTTGACTAAAT
Source organism: Callospermophilus lateralis (assembly GCF_048772815.1). Lineage (NCBI taxonomy): Eukaryota > Metazoa > Chordata > Mammalia > Rodentia > Sciuridae > Callospermophilus > Callospermophilus lateralis. The sequence continues at coordinate 2,029,555 of NW_027510702.1, forward strand.
ATTGATATCTAGATGACATAAAGAACTAAAAAAGCAACAAATAATCTAATTAAAATATGGACAACTAATATAAAAATATATTTCTATATATTTTTTGGATCCTGTAAATGTATAAATTTTCTTTTAATTATCAACATCACTGGGCAAAAGGAAATATCCATCAAAGCCACAATGAGAAATCATTTTATTTCTGTTGAAATGGCTATTTTTAATAAATGCAAAGAAATAAGTTATGCTGGCAAGTATGTTGACAAGATAAAATGCTCTGTACTGGAAGTTGAAATGCAAATTAGAATAGCAATTATGTAGAAGGTCCCTCAAAAAGTAAAAATAATATTACTGTATGTCCCAGCTATCACATTTCTGGGTACACAAGCAAAGGTACTGGAGCCAGAATATTAAAAAAGAATACTGCACTTCTAGATTTATTGGTGCACATCTCAGGGTTAATGTATGAATCATCCTAGTGCCCATTGCCACATAAATGTATAAATTAAATGTATATATACACAATATACACAATAAAATATTACTCATCCATAAAACCAATGAATCCTGTCATTTACAATGACATCAGTGGAATGAAAGACACTATGTTAAGTGAAATAATCCAGGAACAGAAGTAGAAATAACACATGTTTCCCTCAGATGTGGGAGGTGAAAATGTGATCTCAAAGTAGAAGAGAGCATAATAATAATTATTAGATTTCTTTAATACACATTTTCACATTAAGAAGAAAATGTATGAGAAATCTTTAACAATTATTTTTTGTCTATTTGGTGTCATAGTCACTGCATAGTAACATAACAAAATATACTATAAGCCAGATACCTCCTAAAAAGCAAAAAATTACTTTTTAATGCTGTGAATGTTGAAAAGTCCAAGAGCAATAAACCAGGCGTGAAGTGAGGCCACACTTTCTAGTTCACAGATGAAAAATTCTAGCTGTGCCCTCTCATGGCAGAAGAGGCAAAGCATTAATGAGTGTTCTGCCTTCATGATCTAATTAAGTCCCAAAGGTCACAGCATCTGATGCCATCGTTTTGTTTATTAGGTTTTTATAAAATGAATCTTGAGAGAACACAAACAACCATAATATGGTATTTGATACCTGTATTTTTCTTTTCTTTTTTTTTTTGGTGGATGGAAACAACAACTTTACTTTATTTGTTTTTATGTGGTACTGAGGATTGAACCCCAGCACTTGTTAGGCAAGTGCTCTGCCACTAAGCTACAACCCCAGCCCTGCCTTTTCTTTCAATTTGAAATTATCCATGGATTTTAATTTATGCATTCTGATCTAGTCAATTCCAATTACTACTTTGATACTCCAATTTTCACATATTTAGCAAATAGGATATTCATGCTAAATTCCATATGAGTCAATCCATTTTTCTTAGAATTCTTTGCTCCTCAAAAATTATGAAGACTTACACACTCCTTGTGCATTGCCTAATTCAGACCTAGCTTCTAAAATTATCCCAAGGACACATTTTTTTTTATATTATTGAGAAACTCAATATCTCTGTTAATTGTTACTGTAGTACCAATGTTTCCAATTATTTTTAAGGGACAGGTATAAAATAAGCATTCATAAAGTTGTGATACCCTAATGATATGTAAAAATGCCAATATATCTAGTATTATACACATTTTGTATAACATGTATTTTATTCTTCCCTTCTACTTCAGTAAAATATTGGTTTCTAATTCTTTTACTTTAGTTTTTAACCTACATATATATACCAAGAATGTATTTTTATATAGATCTAGAAGCATTGAATGTAATTTAGGATTAATCTGTAGTTGATTTCAGAACATTTTCCTGGCTTTATTGGTTACATGTATTATAGTATTATAATTGTGCATAAAATTGGTTTTATTGTTTATATTCCATGTTTGAATCTTTGTTTTTTATGATTAAATGGAGTTTTCTCTGCCAATACAGCCTGATGCAACTTTCAAAAATTAATCAAAGTAATTCACTATGTCAATAGAACATATGGACTTGACAGATGACAAGAAACATGACAATATTCAATATCTACTCATAAATATTGAAAAATAAGAAAGCTAGCAGTAGAACTTTGTTAACCTGATAAAAGGCATTTATTAAATTATAAAGATAATGTCTTGTTTTGTATTTTCTTTTCTTTTTTCTTTTTTTGGTACCAGGGACTGAACCCAGGAGCACTTAACCATTGAGCCATGACCCCAGCCTTTTTTATATATATATTTTATTTAGAGACAGGATATTCCTAAGGTGTTTAGGGCCTCACCAAGTTGCTGAGGCTGACTTTGAAGGTGTGATCTTCCTGCCTCAGTCTCCTAAGCTCTGGGATTACAGGTATATGCCACAGTGGTCAGATGATAAGGTCATATTTTTAAAAGAATGATTAAAACATAGAATAGAAGAAAACAAGGGCATTTAACCTTCACTAATTGATATTCATAATTTAAAATTCTTGATACTGCAAGTCTGAGCCAAGTGCAATGGGATAACAAAATTTTAAAAAGCAAAAACAATGAAAGGAAATAAATCAATTTAGATTTATTCACTGATATAATCTTCTATGTAAAATATTCTGGAAATATCTATAAGAGATAGCTGAGTTAATCTGAATTTGTAACACAACAGGTCAGTCTACAAAAATCAATTTTCTTTCTACATAGCAGCTGTAACAATACAAAACTGATAGCATTTGTGATAGCATTGGTCAATCAACTATAAATGTCCTAAAGGCCTGGTCAAGGTAGCTCAGTGGTAGAAGAGAGTCTACCATGAAAAAGGCCCTAGATTTTATTCTCATAATCACAAAACAAAGTAAATATTCAAAAACAAAACTTCATCTGTACTGAACATATAAGGGTTTGTTCCTCGTTCTTATTCCCTTAAATATAGAGCATAGAAAATCTATTACATTTACTTTGTATTTGGTATAAGCAATCTGGACATAAAGAGTAGGGTACAATGTATATAGGTTACAAGAAAACGGTGTACCACTTTGCCTAAGAACACGATATGTGCATTTTGGGGTTATGAAGCAAATCTCCCATAAGTGTTGACAGATAGGGCTGGGGATGTGGCTCAAGCAGTAGCGCGCTCGCCTGGCATGCGTGCGGCCCGGGTTCGATCCTCAGCACCACATACAAAATGAAGATGTTGTGTCCTCCGATAACTAAAAAATAAATATTAAAAAAAAACTCACTCTCCCTCTCTCTCTCTCTCTCTCTCCCTCTCTCACTCTCTCTTTAAAAAAAAGTATTGAGAGATGACTGTAATCTTAAGAAATCTTTATATTTAATTTAAACTTTTTAATATTTATTTTTTAGTTCTTGTTGGACACAGCCCCTTTATTTTATTTATTTATTTTTTATATGGTGCTGAGGACTGAACCCAGGGCCTGGCACATGCTAGGCAAGGGAACGCTGTACCATCCATCACAAACCCAGCCCACATTTACACTCTTTACAATACTATTAAGCCTAAAGGTAATCCTTTTTGGTTTGGGGACAATTTTTCCATAAAAATAAATTTGTGTTCCAATTTTATAGATAGTTCAAACAAATATGTTTTATGCATTACCAATGCAAACCAAAGTAATTGTATTAAAGTACGTATCTAAGAAAAATAATGCAAGATAGCTTTTAGTGAAATCGCACAATAATTTCTATAATAGGTAAACTTTAAATAACATGATGCAAAATTGTCTTACTCATATTTTCTTCTCAAAAAAAAAGTTGTTCCTAAGTTTCCATAACTGTGATCCATTTGTTTCTGAATTTGTGACACTTCTGAGGAGCACAGACCAGCAACTACTTTAGCCTTTTGCTCCTCTGATTACACAGGAATGCCATCTAGTGTCAGAAGAGTAGCTGCATTCTTTCTGTCTCATGGAACACTACTCATTGCTTCTGGAAGAATATCAAAAATTTTACATCATACTTGTGTAAAACACGCTTGAAGGGAAAACATCACAACAGATAGATGAGCATTGCCTGGATAGAAGCTGACAACGTGAAGAATATAGGCCAAGCTGACTTCAGCTATTTTTGAATTTTTCTTTTTGTAAAACTGTGCTAAATTTAATTTAATACAAAACAAATTTATCAAGTTGTTTTTGATGAGTTTAGCAAGCAAAGTGTATTAAGGAAAACAAAGAAAATACTATCCAGCAAGCTTAACGTTTTAGAAATTCATGTTTTAATTTTATTATTGAACACTTCATAAATACACTAAATATATGTTCCTTTTTGTTTTTTATAATTTATCTGGCATTATCATTTTTCTACTGAAAATGAGAAAAGCACTAATGTAAATCTAGTTGAAAGATTGTCTTAAATAAATAATGTCATTTTAACTAATGCCATTAAATGCTTATTATAAAAAGGCTTTTCCATTTATATTTTTTAATATAAACTTATCATGCTTTGCTCATTTACTATTGGAAATGTTCCTTGAATATCTCTGATGAAAGTACTGAGACAATCCAAATGAAAATGAAAAACAAGTTTATTAATTGTGTTTATTATTTTCTGCTCTTGTAGCTGATTTATATGAGTAAAGCAATTTTTAGATATTTTATTCTCTTTTCTGGAAAGACAGTTTCATTGTGCAAATGTAAAGTATCATTTCATTAATTTCTATGATGTATAACAGCATTTTTAAAAAGTTATCAGGTACTTGATTAGAATTTGCTAAGGAATATCGGAGGGTAAAAGCACAAAGAAAGTGAGGGTAGTAAAAGTGGAAGCCATCATGTAAGAAAAAGAAGAAATATACAATGGGGTGAATAATAAAAAATGGCCACAGTAGTCTATTTTCCTGGATACAGACAATACCTTTGCATTTACTATTAGTAGAGGTTTGACCGTCCACTATCAGCCTCTGCAAACCTTCCCTAAGTAATTCTAACACAGAGATACTATATGAAAATTCTGTGGAAAAGGGCAGCATAGAACACTGGCAACTACAGAAAAGCTGGCCCAGAGCTAAAGGCCCCTACAATTGTCAGTCTGACACCAAGATACATGAGATCCATATTCAGGTACAGATACTGAGGCTCACTGAAGCTGAAGTGGTAGAAGATAGAGTTAAAACTCCATTCTGAAGTCAAGCATACCCAATCGTGATTTGGGACTTTTCTACAATACTATGTGTAACATGAAGAAATTATTCAACTTTTCAGATTTGTTGAAAAAAATTGCATACCATGACAATCATGTTCCAGAGGAATATGTTGTTACATATAAAAAGTCCAGATGAATTTGTGTATTAATAAAAGACAAAAATCTGGATTCAAACCTAGGTCTAATTTGTTTTAAAATCCACATTTTCTTCATCTCACCACATATCTCTAAGCCAACTTCTATGATTAACTGTGCACATTAAATCATTGTACTTGTTCATATAAAAAGGCCTGTGTATGTTCTATGAATTATTTTCTTTACTTACTAAAGATTTTTGATTACAAAGAAAACATTGTATATATATTTTTCCATACTGCTAAAAGTTCATGAGAGGATGAAAGGTTAAGCAGTATTTTAGAGTTGGATGTGGTAGCACCTGCCTATGAGTCTAGTTATTTGGAAGGCTGAGGGGAGAATTATCTATGCCACATTAGGGATGTCCATTTCAAAAATGAAAAATATTTTATTAAAGTATTAGAGCATCTATGAGAGAAATATCTAAGATTATTGGTGATCAGCATGTCACACTAAACTCCAAAGTAACAAAAGAAAATAATAGTTAAAAGAAGTAATAAAAGAACTTAAGTCTAAATGCATCAGCAGGTATTTATAAAATAGCCAAGGGGAAAAGAGGTCATTTCATGTGGACAGACTGCTTCAACTAAGCATTCATGATCCTGATATAGTCTAGGTATTGCAAGTAGTTTATTAAAGTAGTGAGGTTATGCAGATTACAAGAAACAATACATAAACTACCTTTTGGATAGGTTCTCTCATGGTAAATAGCAAACACTGTTAGCTATTCTATAGAGTAATAGGATCTTGTGAGATACAAACAAATCAGAAGACAATGCCAGAAGTATAAGGATAAGAATAATTTCCAAGTACTCATTGCAAAGCTCCATAAGTATTCATCCTTTTTTCTGTATATAATGGAAAGTCACAAAAGAATTCTAAGCCTAAACTAAAAGTGTCAAGATGATTTGGGAATATTGGATGGACTACTTTTTTAGCTAGAGTTGAAAAATTGTTAGAAAACAGCATGAGATTGTCAAATGATGAAAGGAATGCTCAAGGCCAAAACACCAATAGAAGTATAATACAAAAGAAAAACCTGTAATTTAAATTTGACAAAAATGAGCTGACAGGATATTGTCAACAACAAAACCTAGGAAGAGGTCAAGGATGGCTCCCAAATTTCTGATTTTGTTTCTTGGATGAGGGTTTTACTAGGAAATTCAGAACCATGGCAGCATTTCTAAAGAGATACAACATTACAGAGCTGGGTATCATGGCTCACATCTATTATCCCAGCAAGTCACCAGGCTGAGGCAGGAGTATCTTGAGTTCAAAGCCAGCCTCAGCAAAAGCAAGGCATTAAGACAGTGAGACCCTGTCTCTAAATAAAATATAATATAGGGAGGGAGATGTGGCTCAGTAGTCAAGTGCCCCTGAGTTCAATCCCTGCTACTCCCCAAAAGATATAATGTTACCCAAATACTAAAAAAAAAAAAAAAAAAATTCTTATGCAACTTTCAAAATTGCCAACTCCTACAAGTTGAATTCCCAAGGAAATATAGATTGCATGCTGTAATTTTATTAGGGGAGAGGGGGAGTCCCTGGGATTTGTGAAAAGGAGAGAAAGCAGTCACTGGACAGGGAATGGAGTTGGTAATACAGATTCAGTAAAAATGTTTTAGGGCTATACTCACATGACAGCTTCTTCAGCTAAGGGACTCGCCAAGAGAGCTCACAGGTGAGGGATACTGTCTGCCAGCTTTCCAGAACCTAGGAGAGAACATCCCTTAAGTGCTGAAATCTGTAGGATACATGCCAATGTTCCCCCTTCTACCATTTTTACCATTCCATATTTTAAAATGCCAAGATCACTTGTATTTATTCTTATAGTCTATTGTTGTCAAATATCACTTATGTCCTTAAAATTGGAACTTTTATCTTCTTCCACTCCAATACTTCTAATTAGTACTTCTCCTACCCAGACTTTCTTTTTTTCCACATGTCTCCCTTGGAGTAGTCATGTTTAGGTGTATAATGTTCTCTAAAAGGCTCTGTGTTGAAAGCATGATCACTAGCATGGCAAGATTCAGAGGTGATGCTTTTAGAATATGATGAGGGTTCTCACCTTGTCAATGGATGAATCCATTTAATAAATTAACAATTAGAGCAAAGCACCAGATCCCAACTCTGGGCAAGTGGGGCGGGTGATGTATCTTTGGAGATGATATTTGTCCCTGGCTTCTCTCTCTCTCTCTCTCTCTCTCTCTCTCTCTCTCTCTCTCTCTCTCTCTCTCTCTCCCTCTCCATCTCCCTCTCCATCTCCCTCTCTCTCTCTCTACACACACACACACACACACACCTCTTCTCCAATGCCATGAGCTAAGCAGCTTTCCTCTTCCATGCCCCATGGACTGAGACCTCTGAAATGAAGTTTTCCTCTTTGAAGTTGTTTTACTTCATATATTTTGTTCACAGCAATGAAAAGCTCTGCAGTTCTTGCAGTCAGCTTTTTTTGGGGGACGGGGAGGGGTTTGTTTGTGAACATAAATATGCTTAAGCAGCTCATAGCTATTTTTAGAGTTTCTCAAACCCATGTTGGTTTTTCTCATCTTTAAACCCTTAGTGAGATTTACTCCAGGTACTCCGGAGAGGACTACTTTTAAAGAGGCAGTTAATAGTGCTTATATAGCTGTCAAGATTTAAACATTGGCTTTTTCATTTGTCTGTTCTCTGAAATTGATCTTTCTCCTACCTGTTCACTTGTTCACCCATTCTGAAAGCAGAGATAATATTAATACCTACATCATGAACTTGTAAATTTCTGAGTTTTGCTATTTCTGCATGTAAACAAACAATTCAGGACAGGGTTGCCTCTTACTATTCATTCAGTACATTTTAACTATTATCTGATATTATTTCTAAATACATGAATAAAACTTACCTTTACCATGGTTAATCCCCGCCCCCAAATAGACTAATTTTCTTATATTTTGTTACTAAACAGATTAATACATCAAATGAAACTAATGATACGATTTTTAAAACCCTGTATTCTTGTTGTGCATATGCTAAGGTACATAATTTAAATAATAAGTTATATGTGCTTTAATTTATCTGTAGAGACCAGATAATTGCTAAGGATATGTGCTCAATAAATTCCTTAAGATTTGTTTAAATATTGAAATAATTGTAAATAGACATGCAGCTGTCAATCACATTCACTCATCTTCTACTAGTGGCAACATTATAGCCACAGTACAATAGTACATTCAGGGGATACACACTGGAGGTGATCCACTGAGGTTATTAAGATTTCACAGTGGGGGTTGTGGCTCAGCAGTAAAGTGCTTGCCTTGCATGTGTGAGGCACTGGGTTCAATCCTCAGTACCAAATAAAAATAAATAAATAAAACAAAGTTTTGTTTTTTTTTAAAAAAAGTAAAAAAAAAAAATGATTTCAAAGTTGTCAAAGCACTTCTGTTTGCCTTTACATGTATGTTCTAATTTCAGCAAATTTATTATATTAAGGCCTTCATGTGAAAAAATTAAAACAAAAACAAGGTAATCATTAGGATCCTTACATGGCATTATTTAATGTCATTGTTACCTTCCCTTCTCCCTTTTCCTTAACCAATACAAGAAGGTAATCTCTTTTATTTCCTGCAACTTCATTATTTCCATTATATAAATGGATTCATATGGCATGTAATCTTTTAAGATTGTCTTTTTTCATTTAGCATAATTTTCATGAGAACTTTTAAATTTTTTAGAGATTTTTTTTAAAGAAAGAGGGAGAGAGAGAGAGAGAGAGAATCTTTTTTTGTAGATGGACACAAACAATGCCTTTACTTTTTTGTGGTGCTGAGAATCGAACCTGGGTCCCAGCCTGCTAGGCGAGTGCTCTACCGCTGAGCCACAATCCCAGCCCAAGAACTATTAAATTTTTAAAAGTTTTAAAAGCCAAAAAGATTTTAATAATGAGTTGTATTCCATGGTAAACACAGGACCACTGTCTACTGAACCACCATGTATTGAAAGACATTTGGTTGTTTAATTTTGAAATTAAATTAAATTAATTTTGAAAATTAAGAATAAATCTTTTATGAACTATCATTTATAGGTTTTTGAACATGAAAATTCATTTTCTGGTGTGAATTTCTAAAAATGAAATTGCTGAGCCATATGGTAAGTACATTTTAGTCTTGAGGGAGCTGCTAAAATGACTATTTCTATTGCTAAAATTTCCATGATGATTATAGTATTTTACATTTCTACCACCAGTGTATGAATGACTTAGTTTCTCTGCATCTCATGGGCATATGATATTTTTATCTAGCTATTCTAATTGATATGTAATTGTTAGGATCTGTAAACAAGTCAGGATGGCTCCTGGCATTTTGCCAGAGGGAGTGGTTTTTGAAGTAATGCCAGTGAGCTATTAAGTGTGGAGATTCCTTATTGGTTGACTGCTGTATCTAGTTTATGTTAATTAAGATAAGCTGTGTGGAATGTATAAATACCTCTGTTGTCCCACAATAAATGGCTCCCACTCCTGCTGTATCAATGTACACAAGTTGTTTGTCATCCCCCGGTTATTTTGCTGCAGCTGGACTGCGGCATGTAATAATAGCCCTTAGGTTTTACTATGCATCACCTGATGAAAAACAATGTGTAACAAAATAGTTTACAATTGCTTCATTTTAAACTAGTTTTCATCAAATTACCATTCTTTTATTAGATTTAAATAACTGTACAATAATTTTGTCATTGTTCCTATATCTATATCTACATATTTAGTAAATAAAGGGCAATTACTCCTTGCCAATATTACATAAATTAAGCAATAAAAAAGTTTCAATCATAGAACAAGATTACAAGATTATATTATCTAATTTCAAAAACTATGTAAATACAATTCTATCAAAACTATGACTGTAAAGAGAAGGCAATTAGTTAACATTAGTAAGAAAGTATGTAAATATAGAAAAGTTTAAGAAAAGTTTTGTCACATATTCTTTGAAGGTGTGAGTAAAAGAATTAACATAAAGTTGAACTGATATAGCTCTTTACTTATTTCTAGCAATTGCTCCAAGATAATCAATGGACAAATGAAGGTGGGCTAGTTAAAAATGTAAAATCTGCTGACTTGCATTTGAAATTCTCCTGGAATAGCAGGCTTAGATTATTTACTTAGTGATGATTAGTCAACACTTTATTTCCTCTATAACAGGTCACAGCTCTTTTTATGGTTACGCTACAAGTAAGAAAAGCCTTTCGGGAAACATTTGCTTCAGGTTCTGGGAATTCAAGATACCTCTATAAGACAAGAGGCTTTCATGTTTTCTGCATTCGAGGAAGGAACCTGAGAATTACACTTGGAGGTGTCTTGGGCCCCATGGCTTGTGCATTTTTTCTCCTACTGTACTATGTGCTGTACCTGTAGGAAAGGTTTAGTGAGGACACCATAAGTGTCTTTTGAGTCCTTCCAATTATCTGATCCTATAAAATCAATGCACAGGACACATTTAGATTAGGGGATTTGCGGTTTATTGTGAAAATATTTAAGTCATATAATTTTTAAATGACAAAGCAAATATACACTCAAAATACTACAAAGTAAAAGCCCATAGATTGAAATTTAGGAGTTTATTATTATTCTGTGTTCTACTAGGATGTAATGTTTAGTCTTCCTTTAAAAAAAAAATCTTGCACGCACATTCAATTGTAGACTAAGCATTTTAAATGGACATGGTTCTACCTCCAGCGGCATTTGGCAATATCTAGGAGATGTTTGCTTATCAAAAGTGGGAATAGTGCTACTGCCATCTATGTAGAAGGGGCCAGGCATACTGTTGAATTCTCTGCACTTCACAAGACAATGAGTACTTATCTGTTCCGAATATCAATGTGGTCAATGTTGAGAAACTCAACTTTGTTTAAAGTAAATGTTTGCAATTATTGATGCAGAAAATTTCATGATTCATTATTATAGCTATGTTAAAATATGAAAAAATAGTTTAGACAATGTAATTTCAACCCCACCAAAAACTCATTCTCAAAGTGCTTTCTGTGTTTGTTTCTTAAACATCTAACCACAGAAGCACTAATTAAAATTAACACTTTTCCCCATAATTTGCACATAATAATGGAGAACTGATATGTTCCTTTCTCTTCAAATAATTTCTCAGTCTATGAAAAAAATAAAATTTAAAAAAAAGTAATAAAAAGATGTTTGTGTTAGCATTCACCTATCAAAGAAAACCTTTGGTTTTGGGGGGTTGGCTTTTATTTCACTTAGCATGATAGTCTCCAGTTCCATCCATTTACCAGCAAAAGTCAAAAAGTCATTTTCTATGGCTGAGTAATACTCCATTTTGTATATATACTACATTTTCTCACAATAGGTGGGTGGGGGGAGAATAGAAGTTTAATGGATTCGACAAAGCGAAATGAAGGGAAGGGAAGGGAGGCAGTAATAGGAAAGAGAGTAGAATGAATTTGACATAACTTGTAGAATGAATCTGACATAACTTTTCTATGTACATCTATGAGTACACTACCAGTGAAACTCCACACTGTGTACAAGTACCAGAATGAGATCCTAATTAGAATGTTATACTCTATGCATGTATAATGTATTGAAATACACTCTACTGCTACGTACATATAATTTTAAAAATTAAAATAAAAAAAGATATTTGTAAAATTCTCAAATTTGTTGATTAAATGATGCAACTCTAAATAAAGAAATAAATTGTGAAAAAGATAGAAAGGAATTAAAGTAGTTTTATTGCAATTAATTGAAAATAAAAGGTACAAAAATTAATTAAGCATATCAAAATTAGCAATTAAAGCAAATTTGATTACTAAGTGTTTTTTGATAAAAGTGTTCTCAAGAGAGTAGGAATGGATATGTGTGTGTGTGTGTGTGTGTGTGTGTGTGTGTGTGTATACACACAGTTGCTCTTGCTCCTCAACTGATAATGTGATTACATCCCCCAAACCATAAACCCATCTTAAGTGGAAAATGCACAAATTGAAAATATATTTAATATACCTAACTTTGAAACATCATAGCCTACCTTAAATGTTCACAAAACACATTAGTCTACAATTGGGTAAAATCATCTAACATTAAATCCATTTCATAAAAAAATGATGAACATATCATATCATTTAGTGAAAAACAAAGTAATTATCTGGGTATCTTTAACACCACTGAAAAAACAAAAAATCTCTAAATCTACCCATTGTAATTGGAGACTGTTACATACATAAGTTAAACACACACACCCTCATGCACACACCAAAGAAATCTTGTCAAACATTATTAAATGGGTAATTTGCAAGTATATTATTTAAATCTCTAGATTTGGGGCTAGATATGTTACTATAAGGAAGCAAAAATCAAACAAACATTTGTGGCCAACATTTTAACAAAAACTTCATTGAAAAGGATGCAAGTACAAATTTTCTGTGCCTCTTCTTCAGTTTGTATTTTGTGTTTATCCTCCTCTGCCAATGTGAACTTCAGTAATGTTATAGAAGTGCAAATTAAAGCCCAAATTTAAAAAAGAAAAAAACAAGAATAAATGAAACCTGTCATGTGGGTGATGGGGGGGTCTGGGGTTATGACTCAGCTGTAGAGTGCTTGCCTCCCACGTGGAAGGCCCTAAGTTCGATCCTCAGCACCACATAAAAATAAATAAATATATATATATTTTTAAAAAAACTGCAGAATAGCTGGCATCTTCTTGTACTCCTTGCAGGAATATGCAAGAGTGCACTCACTTCTGAAACTGCTCCAGTTTCATATACAATGAAACATACACTTTATATGGTCCAGCAATCCTACTTCTAGATACTCACCTAAGGCTTAAGGGGAATAAAACTCATGCTCACATAACAATTGTACAGAAATGTAGTATCTTATTTTCATCATCAAAACCCAGTTTCTGCCCATAGTCTTCAGTAAATGGCTTAGAATAGATGAAACAACCTGTATTGTAGTCATACTCTTCAGCAATAACAAAGCATGAAATATTGATATGCACAGTAAATGAAATCCTCTTAAATGAATTTTGATAGGTAAAAGAAATCACAGGCAACAATATATGTGTCCGTTAATATGACTTTCAGGAAGAGGCCTCAAAATGATTGGCAGGGGAGAGAAGTTGACTAAAAAAGGAGGCATGAGAAAATTTTATGCAGGTGGATACATTAGTTTTTGCACATTTCAAAACAAATGGATATATGCCACAAAGGACAATGTAATATATACAAATTTTTTAAAATGTCATTTTTGTGTTTTACTGGTATGAATATTAATGCCCAGGTTAAAAAGGGTTAACATTGTTTCTTGTAAGCCATTCTTTTATGGAATTAAAAGATTTTTAAGATTTTTTTTTTGCTTTAATCAGTTATACATGACAGTAGAATGCATGTATGCGATTTGGTGTATTTTTAAAGCAAATTTCAGATATACGTTACTCTTTACCAGTTTGTGATTTTATGTATACTCTAAAGTATGGTCACAATGAATAACAATATATCTTTCAATTTTGTACTTTTCTTAGATAAATGGATTTATTAATTGTAGCTTACTGTTAGGCAAATTGAAGTTTTTTTTTTTCCTTTATTTCACTTTATTTTCACCTCTGTGTTGCTGTTATTGCTCAATTTGTTGATGCTTTATTATAATTTCTGAGGGATTTTATTATAGTTTCTTGAATTTTTTGTTTAATTTCTTCTTAAAATAATAAATATTGCTTTATTTTCCAGATTTAAAAATACGGTAGCATTCAAGCACACATACCTATCTTAAGAAAACATGTCTCAAGTAATTCTGCATATTAATGAAAAAGTTACTAAAATTTAAATAGTATGAGTATGCTACAGGATTTTATTTGTCACATTTTTATTAACTAGAATATTTGGTAATAAAATGATGGCATAAATTTAACAACGAAGAATTTTTATTGTTGACCCTATCTCTTTCATATATTTCTACTTTCCATTAAGTGTCCTTCTGAGAGTTTTCTTGGATAATTGTGCTTCCCTCTGCTTTCCCGTGTGATTCAATTTTATTTGATTAAGTAATAGCACTCATTTAACAAAAGAGGCTAACAAAACATAATTTTCTATTCCATTCCCTCTTCCTTAGCCATTGGCGATGTTTTAAGTTCTAAGATCTCATTAAATAGAGTACAAATCATGAAACTTTTCAAATAACTCCTTTAATAGTTATTAAAGGCCATCATTTTCAAAACAAATATGTATAATGTTATTTTCAACAGCATATCAAACCATTTATTTTGTTTTTATAAATTAGTTTTGCAAATTGATCTCTGGTTTATCATCCCTGCTAAGCTCCATCTTCCTCCATTCTGGTATGTTTCATTAGGGCCCCTCTTTTGTTAATGTGTCTTACAACCCAATTTATGAAACTTACTTTTACTGTCAAGCAATGAATGATTCAACTTAATGCCTTTCAATATGTGAGTCAAACACAGTCCATAGAATTTGAATTGTTTAATATAAAAATTATTAGACTGCTCTGTATCTCAGAGCATGATTGAACATGTCTATGTTGAGTTTCAGGGCATGTAAAACACTGTCATAGCTTGTCATCTCTCTGATCTTTTGCAAAGTGAACAACCCACATCTGTGCCGATGGCTCTTTTCATTAGCCTCTCAGTGATCTGACTCTAATCACTCTTTTGTGCTGTGTAAATTATATTTACTATAGACAAAAGCTGACATTTTATAAAATCTACCAATTTTACTTCTGTAACAGCTTAAAGGCATCTTATAAAGCCATTTACCATATTTACTTTACATCTTCAAATGCCTTTCTAAATCCCATTCTTTTTAACATAAGTAGGACAAGCTCAAAAATTATGCTAGTATGTGAAAATACTGATAAAATAAGGTTGTATAATTTTGCTGAAACTATGTAACATTAAATATATTTATTGGTTGGGCCTGGAAATTAGTTGTGTATTTTTAAATAGGAACATGGATATTTCATCTGAGAATGTGGAGGAAATAAATAGCTGTACTAGTCATATTTACATGATTCTTTCATTGGTAATAATGTTTCAAAATCTATTATCTGTGATCATTTTTAATAATATCAAGCACATATGAAAGCTGAAAAACTTTTGTAATGAGAAAATGAGATAAGGATAAATTTCATTTTGATAATATGGAAACTCCCCAAACAATTTCACTGATAAAGTTTTAGTCACATTTTGATTGCCAAATCATTATAGTAATATTGTACATACATTTCATCTTTCTCAAACAAAATGATTTTTTTGTTTCAATTTGGTACTAATGATGTATAAAAACAAAATAAATTTGACATTAACCTATCTCTGTCCTTAAGTGATAAAGTTTGGCCCTAAAAAGCCTCAATATGCAGTAAAATGTAATCTATCATGATGTGTAAACAAATCACACACTTAATGTTATACACATGAAGCCAAGCAACTGGATCTCAATTACAGCATCTGAACTTCTAGCCAACCAGAGATTAAAAACTACCAAAACATGAACATAAATTGTTAATGTTAACTGAATCCAATCAGGTAGTTTGTTGTTGCTGTTACTTTCTTTTCTTTGACACTAAATATAACTGATACAATTGATTGGGTGGGACACCTGAACCATCCTTAAGTGGGAATTTTGCCCAGTCCTACAACCTTTTGTGGCTCTAGAAAGTATATTAAATTAAGTTATTTTAGTCTTATTTTTAGCACATTTTAATGTTGAATGCCTATCATTAATTTGTATTATTGAGTTGTTCACATGATAACAAGAATATTCTTATTTATAATAAAAATACTGTTTGAGATTTATAAATATATTGCTAACAAAAACATTGCATTCAATAGTTTCTTCTGACTTAGATTTTAATCAGAACTTTGATAGGCAGTGTTATCTCTTGAAGGAAAGATATATTCAATAGAAAAAAATGCTTACAAGAATGGATCCAGGGGGCTGGGGTTGTGGCTCAGCAGTAGAGCGCTTGCCTAGCGCATGTGGGGCCCTGGGTTTGATCCTCAGCACCACATATAAAGAAAATAAATGTAACGTACCCAACTACATCTAAAAAATAAATATTAAAAAAAGGACTGGTGGTGTAGCTCAGTTGTAGAGCAACCCCACCCCCCCAATAAAATAATACCATTTTAAAATCACTACCTTATAACTCAGAGGGTACATAAAATTCTAATTTAAAAATCCACACACCTCCATAAAAGAAGAAGTCAGAAAGATAATTTTAAAAGTTTAAATTGTGCACAGGAAGAAATAAGGTCAACAAAAGGCAAGGCAGAAAAATATCACAACATATATGAGAGGCAAAGAGCTATTATTCAATATCCAAATTGCTCTTACAAATAAATAAGAAAAAAGATCCACAACTCAAGAATGGATCCAGGTACAAAGATATATTTCATTTTGCTTGAATCTGGTGTTAAATTACCATGATTAATACTGAAGCATATATTCATATATAGCTTTAAAAATATAAGTCATGTTTACCTGTGATTATATGAATAGATGAATTGGGTATACATATTTACATATTTGTATGGGAATTATATGTATGTATTTACCATATCTGTGATCAATCCACTGATTAGGTCACATCTGTAAGTATTTAGTCATTCTTCATCTGAGGATTCTTACATTATCTTTTGGTAAACACCTCATTTTTTAATTTTTTTAAAATTTTTTAGTTGTAGTTGGACACAATACTTTTATTTTACTTATTTATTTCTATGGGTCGATAATGATCAAACCCATTGCCTCACATTTACTAGGCAAGAGCATTACTGCTGAGCCACAACCCCAGTGAAACACCTCATTTCAAAGTAATAATAGCAGGATAAAACAATAAAATGTTAAAGAAATGGGAAATAGAAAGGATAATATCAGCCATATTTTAGAAGAATACAAAACAAGGTTTATACCTAACAATATTGAAAAAGAAGAAAACAGCAAGTATATATGATAGAGTAAATATAAAAAAATATATTATGAACAGTAGGATGACATATGTATACATAGCTTCATTCTATTAAAAAAATGTTAAGCCTATAAATATGAAATGCATGTTAGAAAAGTTCAAAGAAAAATAAATACAACCAAATAAAGTTAACCTAAAACAAAAGTTTAATAAACCAATATCACAAAATATGCATTGATAGATTGTTAAGAGAAAATAAAAATTTGGTTGTATGTTCCTAAAGTATCGAGTACATTATCTCTGACTTTTCAATCTTTTTATGAGGTCAAGGAATTTCTAATATGTTCCTAGTGTGCTATGTTTATTTTATGATTAAGTACTGGATTTTGTCAAATACTGATTACATGGGGCTGTAGTTGAGGGGCAGAACACTTGCCTACCATATGTGAGGCACTGGTCTGATCCTTAGCACAGCATAAAAATTAATAAGTAATTTTAAAAATACTGATTCTATTTATATTAATATGATCAGGTGTCCCCCACCCTTCTGATGATTTGGTAAACTTTATTACATTAATTTATTTTCAAATATTAAACTAACCTTTCTTCTTGGGAAATGATTCATTATACTTTACATATATTTCTGGACTCAGTTTCCTAGCACTTATAGATAACTCCTTATCTGTAAATAATATTTTGGTCTGCAATTTTCTTTCTTTATTTTTTATCTTTTTATTGCTGCATTTTTTTTAAATCACTGAGCTACATACCAGTCCTTTTTAATTTGTATTTTGAGATAGGGTCTCTCAAATTTGCCAAATCTGACATTGAGCTTGGGATTCTCCTGCCTTAGCCTCAAAAGTTGTTGGTATAACAGGCAAGAACAACTGCTCATGGTATATTAATTCTTCATTAAGTGTTTCATAAAATCATAGAATCATCAGCAATGCCATATGGGTCTAGTTTTGCTTAATGTGCTTCTGGGAGGTAGAATTATTGATTTACTTTAAATTAAATGAGGTATATTTTTCAGGGGAAAATCATGGCATATCTTTTCAGTGTTTCACTTACCACTTACACTTAGAATTTTTTTTCTTTTGTTCTTTTTTTTTCTTAGCTCTTCCTTCTTAATTCTTGCTGGCAAAATTCCTGGCCTCACATTTAGTTTATATTTTGATGAAGCTACCACTCTCCTTTTAATTACAGAGTATCAAATATCCATAAATTTTGAGAACATATTTAGTTTTCAAATTACACTTATTCTATTTTAAGAAAGTCAGTTTCTCTGGTAAACCTTGAGGGCTATTTTGTGACACACCTTTCCCAAATGGGCAAAATTTCTGACCCATGAGTCATGATTCTAGCACTATAGGCAGAAACCGAGGCATGAAACTAAGTGACATTGCTTTAGGAGCAGGGCACTGAGTGGGAGCAGGAGACCCATTGTTTTAACCATGTTTCCAAGCAAAACTAATTTATCCTATAAATCAGCAGCTTTGGTGTGGAGGCTGAGGTATCAGCATTCCCCAAAAGCTGTACCTGTACATGAGGAGGAGGGTGTATGTAATTTTTTGTGACTTTTGCAAATATAGTTATTTAAGGAATAATAATAAAGGGAACACAAAGACAAGGTGCAGAGGCAGGGAAGGTGGCAGAGTGGCTCATTGTCCAGGAAGCCACACTTATTTATACCAGTAGGTTACATTAGGTCATTACAACCATAACCACCTTTTTGTTTAGAGTATCAGTAAGGTTGCTTATTCTTCACTTACATTCTACAGTTACAATATGTAATGTTAGGAGTTTCTTCATCCCTCAAGAAAATCCATTGTCTGAAGTTACTGTTAGGCAGTCAGATCCAGGAGTTCCAGAACTTAATGAAACATTGTAGTTATCAATCAAGCAAGTTCCTTTATTCCCAGGAGTTATGTGCCTAAGATCAAGGTCAAAACCTTCCTGAAGAACATTGCTACAGTGGCCAGGCATCCCTTGTCTTTTACAGGGAAGTTTCCCAGCAGCCAGGCATTCTGTACCTTTGCACAGAAACTTCCTAACAGCCAGACATCCTCTGTCTTTGCACAGAAACTTCTGAGCCACCAAGTATGCCACAATAATGAAGTTCATCAGAGACCTCAATCCCAAACATAGAACACCTACATATATATATATATATATATATACTTTAAATAGTGCTATGTTGAATGTAACATTTTATATGGTACCCCAGACTTTACAATAGTAGCTTAAGATATTCTAGGGAATAAGATAAAAATAAGTGGCAAATTTTTTTATCCATTCATCTATTGAGGGGCATCGGGGTTGGTTCCACAGTCTAGCTATTGTGAATTGTGCTGCTATGAACATCGATGTGGCAGTATCCCTGTAGTACGCTCTTTTGAGGTCTTCAGGGAATAGTCCGAGAAGGGCAATAGCTGGGTCAAATGGTGGTTCCATTCCCAGCTTTCCCAGGAATCTCCATACTGCTTTCCATATTGGCCTCACCATTTTGCAGTCCCACCAGCAATGTATAAGAGTACCCTTTTCCCCACATCCTCGCCAGCACTTGTTATTGTTCGACTTCATAATGGCTGCCAATCTTACTGGAGTGAGATGGTATCTTAGGGTGGTTTTGATTTGCATTTCTCTGACTGCTAGAGATGGTGAGCATTTTTTCATGTACTTGTTGATTGATTGTATGTCCTCCTCTGAGAAGTGTCTGTTCAGGTCTTTGGCCCATTTGTTGATTGGGTTATTTGTTTTCTTATTGTTTAATTTTTTGAGTTCTTTGTATACTCTGGATATTAGGGCTCTATCTGAAGTGTGAGGAGTAAAAATTTGTTCCCATGATGTAGGCTCCCTATTTACCTCTCTTATTGTTTCTCTTGCTGAGAAAAAACTTTTTAGTTTAAGTAAGTACCATTTGTTGATTCTTGTTTTTAACTCTTGTGCTATGGGTGTCCTATTAAGGAATTTGGAGCCCGACCCCACAATATGTACATCGGAGCCAACCTTTTCATAAAAAAAATGTGGCATTTATACACAATGGAGTACTACGCAGCACTAAGAAATGACAAAATCATGGAATTTGCAGGGAAATGGATGGCACTAGAGCAGATTATGCTAAGTGAAGCTAGCCAATCCCTAAAAAACAAATGCCAAATGTCTTCTTTGATATAATGAGAGCAACCAAGAACAGAGCAGGGAGGAAGAGCAGGAGGAAAAGATTAACATTAAGCAGAGTCATGAAGTGGGAGGGAAAGGGAGAGAAAAGGGAAATTGCTTGGAAATGGAAGGAGACCCTCATTGTTATACAAAATTACATATAAGAGTTTGTGAGGGGAAGGGGAAAAAAATAAGGAGAGAAATGAACTACAGTAGATTGGGTAGAGAGAGAAGATGGGAGGGGAGGGGAGGGGGGATAGTAGAGGATAGGAAAGGTAGCAGAATACAACAGTTACTATTATGGTATTATGTAAAAATGTGGATGTGTAACCGATGTGATTCTGAAATCTTTGTAATGTTTTGAATAACCAATAAAAAAATAAATAAATAAATTAAAAAAAGTGGCCAAAATTTAAAAATCAGCCAATTAAAATCTCTTGAAAATTATTCTAAGGGTAGACATTGAACAAAAAAATATGCATTTTATTAAAAAAATTAAATAAAAATTTACATAAGAATAGCAAGAGTCTGTGTCATTGGAGCCACTACTTGTTTCATTCCTGCCATAACTCCCAAGTTTTTTTCTGACTGAACCTTCTTTCCATGAAAGAAGAGCCAAGAACACAGGGTTCTCTTCTAGAAAAATTTGAATTATTAGATATTTCTCCATTTATTTCCTTGATTTTAAATAAAAGTATGGTTTTCTTTTTCCTATATTTTAAATTTTATTGTAATATGTTCATATCTTATTTAGTGTGTCAAAAGTCATACACACTTACAAATATAATACTATATATATATTTATAAATATAATAGTGCATCTGAATCTTCAACTCACATGTATCTTTTTCATTTCAGATGTATTTTTTTAAATTTTATTCTATTTTATACACAACAGTCTTTTTCAGATTTTTCTATTGTTTCCTTTGAGATAAGTTTATAATAGTTAGCTAATATTAACTACTATACTCTAAATTATGTTTTGCCAGAATCCCAGATGAAAAATTGTGTTTCATATTAGCACTTAATATATGTGAAGTATTTTCTGCTTAAGTACTGAATGGAGAAAGTCAATTTTCAGAAAGGAGTTTTTGGTCATGCTGATAAGTTATATCATCTTGGATCCAATCTAATTAGCTGTTATTCCATCAGCTTTGTTGAAAGTGACTTTGCATCACCTCTCATTCACTAGAAACCTAGGTAAGTATGAGTTTCCTTCTCTAGCAGAGGATCTGTTTGAATTGAGCTAAGTAATAGTGATTTTCAAAGTGCTATTCACTGAAAGTTCAATTAACTCTCCAAAGTGTTCATATTGATTTAATCATTAGTGCCATTATTGCTTCTTAAAGTCAATTCTCTGATAGAACAAAGAAAATTTTTTGTCAGATATTTGACACGTTTTCCTCATCTCTTTTTCAATGAATGTTGAGTATTTTAAATGATATTAATTTGTGTAGAAAACTAGTGAAAATATATATAAAATTCCATTTGATGTACCATATATCATTCAAAAATGTTTCATAAAAATTCTTCTATAAAATGAATTTAGAACTTTTAGCAAATTCACATTAGCCAACTACCTATATTCCCTTTGATGCTTGAAAGTTAATAATGATCTTATATATATTTATAGCTAAATAATTCATATTTCTTCTGATGTTAAGTCAGGTATGACTAACACATGAGACATGATTGTTAACAAATGATCTGCTCTGGACCCTAGATTTATTGGTTTTCCTCTTTTGTATGTACCTTTAAAAATTCAATATAAAGGTAAAAAACAATACTATTGACTGTTGTGCTTCCACAATTCATTTGTTGAAGTTCTAACACCTAAATTGGTGATATTTGTCTTGGGAAGGGTGTTTGGAAGGTGATTATGAGGGAACAGACCATATGGATGGATTCAGTATCCTTGTTAAGTAGAGTCTCTCTCCTTTTCCTTCTCATTTCTCTTCCTCTTCCTCTTTTCTCCTTTTCTCCTTCCTCTTCATCCTTTCCCTCCCTCCCCATTCCTCTCCTCCTCCTTTTACCTTTTCCATTTGACAACACAGTTTGAAGAAAACAATTTACAAGTCAGAAGAAGAACTCATGAACAAGAAACAATGCATAAGTGTGTTGGTGGTGGACTCCCCAGTCATCCAAACTTGGAAAAAAATAATGTCTGTTCTTGAGGCACTCAGCTGATATATTCTGTCACATCACCAGCACTCAAGAAGACTAAGACAGCCAATTCAAAAAAAGTATCACAAGAAATCTTAGTTTATTTCATCTCAAATCAATCCCCAGCATTGATCACATCCTGTTCCTTTAAAGTATATTTGTGAATGTGTCTCATATATTTTAATAAGTGGTAGGTATTTTCATGTCATAAAATGTTTACTAATATTTTATTCTTTGAGATCCTCACATAATGTTCTTCAGTAGCAATAATGATATGTGCTGAATTGAATTAGTGAGAATAAATTAATTTTAATATGAATTGTTCAAACATGTGTTATATCAAAATTAGAATATAATTAGTTTTATCTGTCTGTTGTCCTCTTTTTCAGTTAAGTTTTTATGGTAGTTTCTAAATAAAACATTCTTAATAAAGATATATATTGGATTTTATTTCTTATAAGAGATCTGATAAGGATATAGTTGATACTCCACTCTAAACAGATAAATTACCCTCAAAATTAAAATACAACTTGCTGATTATATGTTATCAGATGAAATTGTTATGACATATATGAATCTAAAAAGCTTTGCTAACATTAATGCATTCAATAAGGTCATCATATTTAAAGATTTTTTTTCTAGGTCCCCTCTCTTTTAAGTCTTCTTCAATGGGGGAGATATATGTAAATATGTGATTACATACATATAAAATGCATAAATATAAATTTTCTCTTTAAAACATTAAACTTTTATGCATTTGAAACTATTTATATTAATTATCTTGCATTTAAAACATTCCTGAGAATAAGGAGTGCAAGTTGAAGATTATGTATTTTATCCATTGCTTTATTTGATCATATTCAAAGGACATGGAAAAATATAAGGCAATTACTGATTCACAATTCTTAGAGGTTGTTTACAGGAATTTTACCTACTTTTTTATCCTTTCTTACAATATTAACGTTTTTTTAAAGAAAGCCAGAAATATGTGCTATTACTATTTGCTCTGGACAAAAACCAAAAGACTTTAGCTTTCTGTAAAGCATTTTACTCATTTTGACCTATCTGCATAATTCAATATTTCTGAGTCCTAAATTTTTTTCATGATGACTGATTTTAAGTACAATGTCTTAGAAAGAGTAGATATCAAGTGATAGTTTTCCTTTTTATGCTGCAGGCCTTAACTCACATATTTCCATAAAGAGTCAGTGAATAACAGGTTCTCCAACTTGGCACTACTTGGTACTACTAACAATTGAGGCTGTATAGTCCTGTGTTGTAGGTAATCAAGCTGTACACTGTCAGACTCCTAATAGTACTCAAGATCTCTCTACTCTGGGTGCCAGCAGTGCATCAACTTGGTTGTAAGAACAAAAAAATTTGCCAAACTTTTAAAAACTATCCCTCAGGGGAAAACAACATTCCTGATTGAGAACTGCTGATACATCCTAAAAGTGCTCTGCAACACTGAGGTTTGAAATTGTCCACACACACCATACTTTAATGATCAGAAGGAAGACTTTGCAATTTCTTTGAACATCACTCTTAGTTGTTGTTTTCTATAAAGTAAAACCAAAATAGTAAAACTCCTAACAAATGCATGGTTTTAGTGCCACTTTTTTTTTGGTTCCTATAAAATTCTATTCATTATAAGCCATCTGAAGTCAATGCTAGAGTGTAATTAACTTTGAATTCTAATGATTCTAATGTTCATTAAAAATGAACAAATTATATAAGCATAGACTAAAAATAAATCCTAATTATTGCAGATGATATCTTTTTCAAAGACAAAAATAAATACATAATAAGCAACAAACAACAACAATTCAGTTCCTGACACCGTATAGGTAAACATTGAATTAGAGGCTTGTCTGTGAATCTGTCCATTTGAACAGTTTTTATATAAATTTTTATAATCATCCTGATAAGTCTACCAAGATTGCTAAAATTTTCTGAATCAATCAACAGTTTTTATTTCCAGTTATTCTACATTACCAAGAAAGTTTCTAGGCCATCATATGTCCCAGGAAATTAAGAAGAAAAATAATCTCCTTAGGGTAGTAGAAATCTTAACACTTTTTTATATATTCTGAATTTTAATTCATTGATTTAAATAATATCTAATAAACACCTTCTGTGTAGAAGAATTGTACACTGGAGACATTTCAAGGTATAAGAAAGCTACAACATAAAGCTGACATTCTTCAGAGCATATTTAATTCTGTAGCTGGGAGTGCAGCTCTGAAGTGATCAGAAATGAGGTTTGAGATAAGGCTACAACCACATTAGCATATGTTAAAATTAGATGATGGTCTCTTGAAGGTTTTCATAATTGTGTGTCCACACTTGTCATTCAGCTCCACAATGTAGTTATTCCTTCTGCATCTAGGATGCCCCAAAGATGGATGTATAGGTCTATCCATGGATAAAATGTGCCTTCCTTTGAGCTAAGCCACTCAGAACCTCATGTCTATGTTTCTACTATCTTTCTCTCCAGTCTTCTCAAACTATTGTTACTCACTTGACAGATTGTAAAATGCTATAGCAGAGATCTTGTTACCTCCTGATTTCATATACTTGTGTAGTGAGGGCTAACTGATTGTCTTTATTTGTTTGTATTTCTATAACAAAATACCTGAGACTGGATAATTTTGAAAGAAAATAAATTTATGACTTAACATTTCTAGAATCTGGAGTGTCTACTGCATGGGTATCTGTTGAAACTTTCTTTTTTGCATTCTCACATGGCAGAAGGCTGAAGGGTAAGACAGACTTTTTACTTTTTTCAACACTTTTATAAGGACTCCTAATCCCAGTCCTAGAAGTGGAGACTTCATGAAATTACAAGGCCTTACATGCTCTACTACTTAATTCTATCCCATTGAACATCTGAATTTTGAAGGAAACTCATTCAGACCACAACAATGATATGGCACATCTGAATTCATTATTCTTAATCAATATTGTCATTTATATCCAGGTGGACTGCTTCAGACCATTTGATATCTAAAATCATGTTGGCCCAGTTGTGGTGTAATCTTAACTACTCAGAGAGCTGAAGCAGAAGGACTGTAACTTTGAAGTCAGCCTGGGCAACTTGGCAAGGTCCTGTCTCAAAATAAAATACAGAAAGGATTAGGGATGAAGCGCAGTGATCAAGCATTTTCATAGCATGTATGAAGTCCAAGGTTCTATCATCAGCATCATAAATAAAAATATAAATTAACAAAAAAATATTTTAACAAATGATGTTGATAAATTCATTTGGATAGTTTCTAAACAATAGTGCCTATAAGTTTCTTGACAAGGTTTCAACAATTTCATCAATTTTTATAAATATTTTCATTTGAAGATGTACACAATAACTTTATTTTCTTTGTTTATTTTTTTACATGGTGCTGGATATTGAACACACTGCCTCGCTCATGTGAGACAAGTACTCTACCACTGCACCACAACCCCAATCCAGCAGTTTCATTCTTGCACAACCTAAATTGTCTTGCACTCAGTGAGGGATTTAAAGTAATATATGGACTAGTAGACATGAAGATAAACACAGAGATGAAAATATAAATGATTAAAAAAAGACATTTTTGTAATCATATCTGTGCTCACAAAAAGTTAATTATAAATACTCAGAAAAAAATAAATTACTGAACATAAGGAGCAGAGTGTCTTTTATTACTCATAAGGCATATTAGTAATATAAAATAAAATATAAAATAAATATAAATATATATTAACATTATATAATGTTAATATATATATATATAAATTTATATATATATAAATTTTATATAAAATGTAAAAATAAGTTGAAGTGAGAGAATAAATACCAGAACATATCTATACTTTCACCATGTTGGGACAAAGTTGAGCTACACATTGTGTCATTACATTTTTCCCCACTAAATAAGGACTTTTATAAGGACTCCTAATCCCAGTCCTAGAAGTGGAGACTTCATGAAATAAGTAACAAATAACAGCATTGAAATTCACCTCAATAAATAATATAAATTATAGAACCTTGGTATTTAAATGTTATTTATTTTGTTATATCACCCTATTTTTCTAGATTTCAGCTCTAAATATAACTCAGAATTCCATATGTAAACACACATAAAGATATACATATTTTGCTATCCATATATCCTGTAATAATATGAACTGTGTCTTATTTAAAATGCTAGAGTAAAAATGAGGTTCATAAGATGGAAACCATTCTTCTCAACTAGATTACATTTCCACACAAAGTATCTTCTCACCTTTATGCTTTCATTAAATTCTTCTGGCTCAGAATTACATGACAACTCAGGTCTGATTACATTTCATCACATGATCTTGAGAAAGGTCGTATTTTTGAGTCATAGTCTTCCTATCTATAAGCCAGGATTTGGCTTGATGCCTGCCATCGTCTGGTCTAATTCCACTTTAACCAGCAGAATGCAAGCACAGCTATCTAAAGGAACTGAAAGAAAAAAATGTTATTTTGATTTATAGTGTATATTTGGGGTAAATAAAATGATTTTCAGATTTTAAATATTCTCAGATTTAATAATTATTGTTAATCAGGAATTATCCAGTCATAAATATCAAAAAGCATGCTGCATATAAACACTGCACAGAAGAGAGCAACGTTGAACCCTCTCCTCTCTTGACATTATACTGCCACTTCCTTTAAAACATTATTAATTTTTTTTAATTTTGTTTTGAACATTTTTAACATCTTAATTGATCTCATTTATTTACTTCATCCATTTCCTCTTTTGGTCTTCCACATTAAGTAATCCCCATTTCACCAATATTCTGATGACCATTCATAGATTTTTTCGTCTGTGAGAGGAAGATTGATTTCCTATTAGTTTTTTCATCTTCTGTGCCCTGACTATAATATACCAGATGCTTAGTAGTATGTATTTAATAGAACTAAGGGAAATTAAGGTATAATTCACCCACTTCTTTTTCTCCTTGTGTTTCATACTTATAATTGAACTGTGTGGGCATTGATCATATCCATATAAATGTTCAACACACCTTTCAATTTCAATTTTCTAAAAATATACCCTTCTATTCTGTCCTTCATATCATGCCCCAGACCTGTTCTGTTTGATTTCCTCACATGGTTGAGTCCATACCATCTACACAGTTATTCTTCATCCATTACTTACTTTTTACAACTGATCAAACATCAATTTCTGGAAATTTTAATTCCTATATCTCAAGTCCATCCTTCATTCATCATTGGTATGCTATTAATAATTCACATACAATCATCTCTAAATTGTGTTCCAGCCTCTAGTTATAAGACATTGCAAAGTTTCCCAGCACAAAGTTATCAGATCTTAAGCATTTATCTTCCACGTACTAAAAATAATTAAATAACTCACTGAAATAATTAAGAGAAATACAAAGGAGATTTACACAGGTCATCAGGATTGTCTAGGAAAATATCTAGGGGACTGACTTTCCAATCCATTTGTTTTGTCATTGGTATTATAAGTTTTGCAAGTTAATTGAGGTAGTTTCCCATTTGTAAAAATGGTGGAACAATAGAACTTTCACACAGAGTTGTCTTGAGGATTAAATGAATGATCCAAGTACAGTGCTTACAAAATGTTAAACCTAAAAAATTGCTGAATACCTGTTAGATCTTACCATTTTCACTCTTCAATGAGATAAACTTCTTTGCTTTTCTAACATTTACTCAAAAGGTCCTATATGTATCATGTACACTAAAGATTAAAATTGTTTGACTTTTCTATTATACTACATGTAATATCATATAAAAAAATGTTTTGTTTTTCCAATCAGAGGAGCAGGGAATGTTCCTCTAACCTCCCTATCTCCCACACCCTAGAAAGTGTCTTGTAAATTGTGGCTTTTAATTTAATGCCTCCAGAACAGAACTAAAATGATTCTTTATTTCTCAGACCTCAACAGCTTGAAGGTACAAAAATGCCTTGAAAGAGTCACAGGCTTCCAAAGTTCTATGCTCACTTTTCAAAAGTTTCAGCTCTTTCAAGTCATTTTGAAATACAGGATACTATCTTATTCTTGGAAAATTGTTTTCTTATGACTGCTTATGGAATTGACCACATTCCTCTATTCATCTGTACCATTGTCTGGTGACATTTTCAGACACCATAGTTATTCAGAATAGCAGCTACGATACTGAAATTTCTATTGCTGTAGATAAATGATGGAATCCATACTGAGTAGATTTTTCCCCTTAATAATTGGCACAGACTACTGATATTTTCCCTAAAAATGGTAATATCTCATATGCTTACCTTTTCAAGATAATGGCACTGATGTGAACTGACTGATATTCTTTTTTTAAAAAAAATTTAATTGATTTTTTTAGAATAAACAACAGTGGAATGCATTACAATTCTTTTTATACATATACAGCAAAATTTTTCATATCTCCGGTTATGGCTACATTGCCTGATATCAATATCTCTTATGGATTATCCAATTTCTTGTCTACTTTGTAATATAGCCATTGCCCAAATTATTGCTCATGCATTATACTCATGATGGCACAGAAAGTATAGATAATTTCATTTTACTGACTTTTTATGTATGTGAGTATTCACTTCTGTATCTAATTGCCATTTCATCATGTTGTAAATAATTAGACTTGTTAGAAAGTAAATAAGTCATATGAAGCAATGATGTAAATATATATGTTTATATAAATATACACACATATCAACATATATGTGGGTGTAAGTGTGTGTGTGTCTCCCTCTAAAACCTGACCCATGTACCTCAATCCAACATAAAATTTTTCACTATAAGTATCCCAGCTATTTATGCAAACACAATATTGTTGTCAAACATCATTTTCACTCAGTTTTTTCTTTTGCCTCAGGAAAAATAAGTTTTTGTTTCCTAAAATGAGAAACATTGATATATAATATATAACAGATAAATAAATTTGAATATAAAGCCCAACAAGTAGCTATATACAGAGTATTAGGAAATTAATCATATGCTTATTAAATAAATTCTAAACAAATACTATAAATTTGTCAGTGTGTGTTACACAGATAGGTAAAACATCTCTACTGTGTTAGCTTACAACATTTTTTGTGAAAAACACAAATATATTGGACATATATTTAATAATTT
Source organism: Callospermophilus lateralis (assembly GCF_048772815.1). Lineage (NCBI taxonomy): Eukaryota > Metazoa > Chordata > Mammalia > Rodentia > Sciuridae > Callospermophilus > Callospermophilus lateralis. The sequence continues at coordinate 2,059,203 of NW_027510702.1, forward strand.
AACATTGGTTATTATAAGTATTATAAAGAATGACAGTTGGTCAGTGGTACAGATTTTGAGGGGAAATATTTCTACAAAAAACCAAGAAGTGATAAGAGACACTATGATATTGCAATCACAAATTCAAGAAAGGAAAAAAACAGAATGAGGTTATATTGATACTGTAAAATAATGCTAATTATTTTGAGCAGCCCAGTACAACTTCAAAAAATAGTTTAAATTTTGATCAATCAAAATTGTCTATATTGACTGGCAAGAGAAAAATCTACTTTCAAAGAAATGCACATATTTTTAGTTAACAATCATATTATTTCAAACATCAGGAAAAATGCCAAAATAAGTTAAAATTCACAAATTGTTTCTGGTATAACAGTTTTATTCATATTCACATATAAGAGTTTTTCATTTGCAAATAAATTTGAATCCTTTCAGCCTTGACTTAAATTGAGGATAAAGTAGCTTTGTGCATCATAGAATAAAAGGCTTGTAATGCTTTAGAACATTTGCAGATAGAAAATAGTCCATGCAAAACATTTTGATAATTGTAAAGAATGCAAAACCAAATTTATTATTTTTGCATTTTAAAACAAATTGAATATAGAGTTATAATAAAAGTAAAATGGAAGAATGGAAGTATATCACAAAATACTAAAAATATTTCCAAATAATATCTATGTGCTCCAAGTACACCTAAACATTACTTTGTTTTAATGTCTATTAGTCACAGTAAAATGATCATTTCTTTGTTATGGCATAAGTAATACATTTCTTAAATAACTCCATTTTCTTCTGAAATTTTGTTAATATTTTCTATAATGGGGCTAATATTTTTTTCTTCAAGCCTCACTTATTTTTCAGGTATGTAACAACTGTGAGCTAAGTGAGTAGGGAATAGGTTAAGTTCTTGTCAAAAGCAATATGCTCAGATGGACTGTTATTAGTAGAAAAGTCAGTGAAAGACATTCCACCTTGATCTATTGATTGCCTTTTCTGTAACATATCCTCATTGCTCTCTTAAAATATGTTCTTCCAGTCAATATTAAATAGGTTCAAATAACTTTGATGTCAGAAAGATTTATCCTTCACTGACCACATATACTACTCAACAATATTAAAGCTATTATACTTTATATTTCCACTTCCCTATATTTCCAAACAAATATCCTGAAAGAGCAAATGAGTCTTGTTGTATGCATTTCCCCTTATTGTAGTGGAATTCCACTGTACCATCACTGCCTTCTAAATTTAAGTCTTCTTAGATTATTCTTAATAAATCACCTATACATTTTAACTTTTATTTCAATTAATTTAGTGGACAATGTTATTTTTTAAGATGTTCTCACAATAACCCTTCCCTATTGATGCTATTTCTCATTTTTTGTGTTTTTTCTTTTTTTTACTCTAAAGTTTACTTCATTTTCTAGTATACTATATTTCATGTATAGTTTACTCATTTCATTGTTAGGATAGAGTAATTTAAAAAATCCAAATAAAGACAATATTCATAGACAGAGGAAGAAAAATAAATGTAACTGATATGATATATTTAGTTTAAAACATTTCATTCCTCTTTGTATCACCGTGCAATGGATACAATTTTTTTATTATTTATTATTGTAGTCCCAACTCAATTTAATACACTTTTACATTCTTAAGAATCTTCTACATGACGAGATTTATAAATAAATGCTTTTAAGTAGAATTAAATCTTAATATATTCTCATATAGTCAACGTAATGAACATATATTTAACTCATGATTGACATATATTTAGCTAATTCCATTGATTGAAATACAAATATCATAATCGTATGTCTATCTGTATATCAACAAAAATAATTACATAGTATTTCCACCATTCACATCACAATATTTAGCATTGAATCTGACACACGCATTTTATTTAGCAACTTTTTGTTGTAAAATATTGTTTTAATTAATAATTGGAAATTTTTATCAATTAAATATCTGTGATTGAAGACATATGCTGAAGAATTACGTTCAATTTTACCTTTCTCTGGCCAACTGTAAAAAATAAACCATGAATAACTTTGAATTTAATTTGAAGACATTTAATCAATGTGAATTTTTTGCTGCTCTAAGGAAATCTATAGAACATTATATAAAATATAGTTATAAACACTAATTGCAATATGCTCTAGAGTAAACTTAAATTCTCATGTATTTGTTAACAATCATAACATTAATTGATTTGGAACTTGGGTGGCACATTTTATTTTTTTTAAAGAGAGGAGAGAGAGAGAGACAGAGAGAGAGAGAGAGAATTTTGAATATATATATATATATATATATATATATATATATATATATATATATATTAGTTTTCAGCAGACACAATATCTTTGTTTGTATGTGGTGCTGAGGATCCACCCTGCGACACACGCAAGCCAGGAGAGCGTGCTACACCTTGAGCCACATCCCCAGCCAACACACACACACATTTTAATTTAAATGTTCTACTTATAATCAACCATACTTTAGTCTACTATTGTTCAATATGTACTCTTGCAGTTAAAATCATATGATTAAAATATCATTAAAGTACCTACAATATACATTCATCCGATAAACCCAGTTGTCTAAAGTATATTACAATGTGAGACTTTCCTAAAGGCATATAAATATGGTGGCCTAGTGAGTTTCACACTAACAATTGTCAAAGTATTTTAGAAGAGAAAATGTATGCTAATTTAATTGAAATAAATAATAAAGCAAGTGTATCCATTGCATGGTGAAACAAAGAGGAATGAAATGTTTTAAACAAAATGTATCATATCAGTTACATTTATATTTGCTCTTCCTCTGTCTATGAACATTGTCTTTATTTGGATTTTTAAAATTGCTCTATCCTAAGAGTGAAATGAATGAACTATACATGAAATTATAGTTTTTTTCATATAAATGGCTTCAAATATATTTTTTCCATATAAATTTTATACTTTTCTCTGTATTTTTATTATATATTGCAGTCATCCATATATATCATAAATTACTTTCAGAAAAAGGAGCAAGGACAACAAATGACATTGGAGGGGAAACACACACACAGAATTCATTAGCACAAGTTTTAAAAGTGTTGAGAAAAAAATAAATATGTGCTATACTGTAATATAATAAAATCTCCACTGGGTATGTCAATCTTGTTATAAAATTTATATGAAAATTTTCAGTCTTAACTCTATTAAAGGCTTAATATTAGAACTTGAGTGAGGAGAGATAAGATTATGTCCATTTCTGTCTATGTGTTCCTAAAGAAAGCATTTTTAGAAAGAGTTTTATCTGTGTTGAAATAAGCACTAAAATTTTCATCAAATTTAAATTCACCTGCAAGTAAAGGAGAAATAATCATCATTCATAAAACATGATTACAAAATTTCAATTATAATCTTACCAAGATTTACACAATTTTACTTGGATTTTATTGCTTACTTTAATGTCAGTTTGAACTAATTTAATAACAAGTTCCATTTGCAAGTTTGTAGATAATTAAAGCCTTTAATTTGAAAATGATTAAAACATCTTTGAGCCGTTCATAGCGGCATACACCTATAATCTTAAAGGCTCCAAAGGCTGAGGCACGAAAATCACCAGTTTAAAGCCACCTTCAGCAGCTTAGCAAGGCCCTAAGCCACTTGTCAAGACATTGTTTTAAAATGAAAGGGCTTGTTTTTAAGCATTCCGGTTTCGTCCCTGGTACAAAATGACAACAACAACAAAAAAACCTACCTACTTAAAACCTGATTTTATACCATCCTACAAACATTGTTTATGGTGACTTATGTAATATTACAGTAAGTTCACATTTTTCACATATCTTCTAATAGAACACCTGTAAAGGTACTTGAGAACCAATAATAAGATTATTGGTTTTTTCTCTTGATTTCTGAAAGTATCCAATATTAAATAATTTCTGGCTATATAATAGTCAGTTAATTCAGCAAATTATTTTAAAAGCTTTCTTTAAAAATCTATAGTATGTTTTATTACATTTTAATATAGATAATATCATATCCATGTAGTTTGACTTACATAATTAAAGTGTTTTTTAGAATTTTGTTTAGACCATTTGCTTAAACCAGAAGTATGTGAAAATAAATATAAAAGAATTGGAAAATCTGACCTGGCTATCACTATGATTTTTTATCCATAATACTATTAAACATATGAATGAAGCAAATTATGGGTTTTAGATATACATTTTGATTATCAGGAATAGACTCTCAATTTTGTTCCAATGTTCTATTCTTTTATTCACATTGCCCGTTCAAAAAGGTAATCAAACAAGCAAATAAACGCAATAAAAAGCAAACCATAACATATTAATGACTAAAATACATTCACCAGAAAACCTTTTTAGTATACCACAAGCATTAATCACTCACTTCCTCATATTCCAAACACATGAAAATGCTAGATTAAAAAGAATAAATAGTGCTTAAATCAGGAAAAAAAATGAAAGAGATTAATTTTCACACTAGAAATAAGATTATATAACTCATGTCCAGATAGAGAAGTGAATTTGATGAGTTATTGATTCAGATATAAATTTGAAGTTGCTGAGTTCATAGAAGCAATCTGTGACCATTGCACAATGGTCTGAAATTTCAGGTTACATTTCCAACATTCTATTGCCTTTGATTTTTGAAGAAATATTTTCATGGTTTCTATTTCACTTCTGTTTCTCTTGCTCTCAATTTCACTCTAACAAGATTAGACAGTATATTTGCAATTTTACAATGAGATGAGTCAAAGAATTAATTTGTATACTTAATTAATTAAGATATAAAACATTCAGTAAAATTTTCAATAACCAAAATAATACTGTGTCATTACCATTGTTAACAAAAGCTAAATAGATCAATATTACACAGATTAAAATTGGACCTATACTAAAGTCAGTTAAGGTAACTATGGAATATACTGGCAGTTTCAAATAAACAACCCTGCAACCTAAGAAATATTTTATATTTTCAAATTTCAAAAATTTCTGAATGTTGATAAATGCATAATTTTTCTTTTTAGGAGATTAAATAAGAATGCAAATATATCATACAATAAGATATATTCAAGTTAGTGATATGTTTAAGGAAATTTAAGTATTTATTTAATTATTCATAAATGTGTTTCAAGCATTTTCTAAAGATAATAAAATAATATTTTGGAATTTTTTTCTTGTACTTAAATAGGCATTATCAATATTTTACCCAGCACTATTATGTGTGTGTGTGTATAACACTTTTATGTAAGTTGAAATTCTATTCTCTCTTAATAACGTGTTTCATCAGTATATTTGTATAAATTTAGGTCACAAGTTAAATAATTAAAAATGTTATAATTGTAATAAAAAGAAATTATTTTAACACAAGTTCTCTATATACCAATATCTTAAAGTATAGTTTGTACCACTAAACCATGTTCACTATTTTGAATAGATCTGTAGCTCTAATTTAGAAGTCCCTTTAACGGATAGTATAAACAATATGTTCTCTATGGGAATGTTTTAAACTAGGCTCTAAAGAATAAATTCCAACTGTAAGTGTTTTCTAAAATATCCATAAGTGATCCTACTATTTTTATCTGTCCAGAATTTCATGTTTTCTTGCCTGTTTAGTAAAACACATATTTCCTTTCCATCAAAAGTGAGATCTTTTGCCTTCATCAAGTTGAAATATTTAACCTCATTAGCAATATTGTTTTCCAATTACTGTACTAGTTTCTTTATGTTAATATATAATATATATCTTACTGCTTACAAAGTCTGTATTATGGCACTCAATTTTGCTTTGAGCTCTCTGTGGTTCCAGGTTCAATTATCTGATATCATCTGAATTATGTTCTCATGCATTATTTTTTCAGTAAAGCAATATTCTGTTCAATGTCAAGGGGAGAATATTTATAAAATAGGATACAATAAAGAGCTAATAATAAATAATCTCTTTTCCCATTTCTAGTCATTTGCAAATTTTTCATAAATATAAACTTAGGGACTAGTCATGTGCTTAGAATTTGACACTTTATGAATTATGAAAGTTACATACATAAGTATTTGACTTTTACTAAGAACTTCTGTCTAGCTTCAAAATAATAAATAATAAACATTTTTTCAATACCTTCTAAGACATTTTGGAGGTTGACATGACATGCAGGTAGCTCTTAAGCTCAATGTACAGTCCCGTAAGTCTACCACATTTATAAGTTTTTCTTCCTCAGATTTAATCATTCCTGAATTGAAAACATTGGGAAAAAGTATGAAAATTCCTATAATGCAAAAATTCAGTTTCTCATGTTCTAATTGCTACACTAAATATTCTATATTCATATATAATCCAAAGATGATATCTTGGAGGATGTTCATAGGTTATTTGTATACACTATAAAATTTTATATAAAAGATTTGAGCATCCATTGATTTTTAAGTCTGTAGCAGGTACTTGCATTCATACCCCCAACCCAAAATACAGAGGGACTACTCTACCTACTATCTCATAACAACTAAGAAATAACATGCCAAAATATATTTTAAAATACTATTAGTTATCATATAAGATAATTTTGTATATTTACAATTAAAAGAAAAATAGAAAATAAAGCATAGTAAAAATATACACTAAAAATAAAACCTATTGAATGTTTTTCAAATATGAAAGTTATTTTCACACACTGAACAGGGAATACACAAATACCAGGTATGTGGAACTGTTCACACAGACACATAGTTTATATTACATGTAAGAGATTGCATGAACATGAACATGATTTAGCAGATATTTCCATTAGGCAATGATTGTGACTACTTTTATATAGTGGTCTAAGTGGAATAAAAAAAGCTGCAGTTTTCCATTTATTTTAATAATCAAGATAATTGAAGAACTTTTTTTTTGTAAATATAGCAATGGCCATTGGGTAAAATGCAGGTAAACACCTAAACGCAAATCCCTACATGCATAGCAAAGCAAAAGGTGGATATCTCTGCCTTTCTGTGTCTGTGTATATGTTTGTGAGCACATCTTTGCACATATGCATTATATGATTTCTAATCAAATAAAAGTAAAGACACAATGGGCAGTTTCCATATTTAACACTAGGTGACTGGAAGAATTTTCATGCCTAGCCTACAAAAAAGGAGCTAGGAATGTATGCTCCTATCTTCAAATGGACGACTGCAAATCAGTACAATTTCAAATGTATTTTTAACTGACTACAAAGTATTTTTGGACCACTTTTTCCAAATCTGTGCTGGAAATTATTTTTCTCTGAACATATTTTATCCATATCTACAGAGTAGTCTGTTTTCATCTGAGCTTTATCTACTTTCTCATTTACAATACACAGCTTCCAAGTGAGTTCCTGTGAATTATTTTCTTTGAGTGTTTAGGCAAGTGATGGCATTGCAGATGGTTTTCTTATATTCAAGAAGACTTGGATTTTTAGGGCAGCAGCAGTTCCCTTGATTTATACAAATCCAAAACTCCAAAAGAGACAAAAACATCTAATTCCCTGAATTAAATATGTTCTTTTTTTAAATGTCTAGACCACTTTAGAGTTTTTTAAAAATAAATTTTAACTAATAAATCATCCTTTAAATTTTATTGTAGTAAGAACATTTAACATGAATTCTAAATAATTACTGTACAATAAATTTTTAGGGTCTGTAAACAAGTCAAGATGGCACCTGGCATTTTGCAGAGAGAGTGGTTTGTGAAGTAATGCCAGCGAGCAATTAAGTGTGGAGATTCCTTATTGGTTAACTGCTGTACCTAGTTTGTGTTAATTAAGATAAGCTGTGTTTAATGTATATGTACCCCTTGGGTCCTACAATAAACAGCTCCCACTCCTGCTGTATCAATGTACAAAAGGTGCTCATCACTCCCTGGTTATTTTGCCCAGCCAGCCAGACTGCAGCAATAAATTTTCAGTATAGGGGCTGGGGATGTGGCTCAAGTGGTAGCATGCTTGCCTGGCATGCATGCATGCGGCCTGGGTTCGATCCTCAGCACCACATACAAAAAAAGATGTTGTGTCTGCCAAATACTAAAAAATAAATATTAAAAAAAAAAAACAGAATACCTTTAAAAATTTTTTTCAGTATAGGTACATTGTTGTTAAGCAGATATCTAGAATTTATCATCTCTGAAATTATATAACCATTGATTTGAAACTTTTGGCCTTACTGAACCCAGGAACAGGCTCCAGACATCTAGGGGAAAGGTTGTAGGGCCTGCAATATCACTCTCATTATTCATTCCATAGGGATCACAGAAAACCTAGCTACCTTCTCCTTGTTTGCTTTAGTAAAATTCCTCTCTATAGCTCCAGCTTCCTTTATAAAGTGCAATACACTGTGTGGCCCTACCTGGGGACCTTTTCTTTTGAAGCTGTAACAAAGAAGCCACGTTTCATCTGAGTATTACTGTATTCTGTCTTGCCATCAAAAGAATCTTTAAATCTTATAAAGCAATGAAGGGCAACTATACAAGCAAGTGGGTAATGAAGCAGCAAACCCTATTAAGCAAAAGTTCTATTCTGACAAATGAATGGGATAATAAGGATTAGCTAGAAATTCATGATGATGCAAAGTGCACTTTGAAAAACTGCTTCAAAGACAAAAGGACGGGACATGATTAGAGAACCATATGGTATTGATTATTTTACAAAATCAGGACGAACTTGAGATATAAACTGCAGTGGCTATTGACTATGTTAACAAGGTATTTTTGCTCACATGGAATGTTCAAGAGACATAAAAACAGGATTGGTCTAATGGCAATAATTGACTGAAGACATTATTATAAATTCTCAAGGTGACCTCAGATGAAATAGGTTGTGGGTCTTCTGTTTCCACATAAATCAATTCCATGGCATGAAAATGGCTTCCTGATATTCTAAAATTCTATTTTATAGTTTATTTTTCTCAGTGACATTTCTGTGCACAGTGATTACAATCTCCTGTCCAGGAATTAATAAATATTTTTCACATTTAGATTCATATCTTGTTCCTTGTCCTAGTTCAAGAGTGTCCTTGTACATTTCCTAGGTTTCAACCATTTTGATCTCTAGGATACGTGAATGTAGTTTATTAATTTTCCTTTTTTGGTCATATATTCACAATAATTGTAATATAAATGTGTATGATTTTTAATTAATCATAAAATTTGATTATCATTTTACTTGAAGTTTGGAATAAAATAGAAAAAAAATACAGTTGCTACTCCTCCATTATTAAGACCTATTTTCAATTTTTTTCCTCAATTATTTCCCTTGTGCTATGACTAATAGGATTCATGTATTCACTCATTTTATATTTTCTCACTTTATAGAAACTGTTACTTGTTCCTTGCCTCATAAAAATGACTTTATATAAAATGATGAGTTAACTGTTGTTCTATCTTTACAGTTTTTTTTTCTGTCTTTAGAGTACATTTTGAGACTATAAATTATTTGAAATCACCAAGTAAGAGAAAAATAGTTTTGTCTTTAGATAAAAAAAACTTCCCATTTTTAATTGTATACTAGAATTGGCCCTCAAGTAGAAATATATTGCTCATGGTCATTATCTGCATTGGGAACCTAACACTCTACCCCATTGCCACAGAGACACATACCCCCCCAAAAGCAAAACATCAACAAAAAGAGATTAGCAGGAAGGCACAGATTGTGCTTTCCCTGATGCATTGTAACCATTTTGAGGTGCTGATCTCTGAGAAAATGCCATACAGACTTCCACAAGAATCCTACCTTAACAGAATGGAAAATTCAGGCCAGAAAGTCTAGATACTGCAGCATTATCCAACTATAGAGGCCCTTGGTCTCGCCAGCCTGGCCTCAGCTGCTCTGCAGTGCTCCGCTCCCTCAGGCCCCACCTTATATCATGTACCATTTTGAGTTTATTATTTATCTGGCTCACTCTTGGACATCAGATTTTTTACTTTCATACTGTCTATCTTTGTCACTGTATTTTAACCAATATGTTATTAATATTTATTTTCAAAGTTATTCCCAAAATCTGAGGCAATTACCAGACTTTGAATTACAATTATTATTCATATTAAGCATCTCAAATTTATTAAAAACAAAACAAAACAATGAGAATGTTGAGATGTTAATGCCATACAGAGTGGGTTTCCTGCATCTGATGGAAAAGCTAGGCTAACCTGTTTTATCTGGTCAGAAAATACAGTAGTTGTTGAGGAACTATCAACAAGGAAACTTTCAACTGTGTTGGTAAAGTATCAAGAAGTTTGAAGTGAACTTTCAACAAACAAACCAAACTTGGAATGAAAGTATGAAATAATAATTTGTAGAAATCTAAAGTATGAAATAATATGAAATGAAAGTATGAAATAATAATTTGTAGAAATCTAAAGAAACTAAATTTTAACATAAAAGTGAAGAATTTCTTACAAAAATATTCTTTAGCAGAATTGATCACCATCAAACCACAAATTGTGTGATTTTTTTTTGGCAAAATATTTAAAAGTTATCTACAAGACTGTCTTTTTTTTTCCTCCCTGAAGGTTCCAAGAAAGAATTAGGTTTCTTTCCAATCATCCCAGTGTCTAATGGCTCCCTGAATTTCTTCACTCATGATCTTTCCTCGATAACAAAATCAGTAAGCACAGCCTCTACCTTTCAAGAAATTTATATATGTATAAAAAATATGCAATTTTTATTGACCTGGACTTTGTTCTTAATGCTTAACTTGTTTAATCCACAATAATAAAAACAAGTGCAGAAATTAATAAAATTTAGTAGAAATAATAGAGATTTGATCATCTTTGCATATATTTAGAAAGAAAAGTCAACACAGAAATATTAAAGCAATTACAATAAAAAAGTGGAAAAATATAAATTATCTCAAGAGATTTATATTACTTGGGTGTAAGGAAATGCTTTGTAACTATGTCTCAATATCCAGATGCAATAAAGAAAAATATAGGGGTTGGGGTTATGGTTCAGTAATGGAGTGCTTGCCTACCATATGCAGGGCACTGGGTTTGATCATCAGCACCACATGAAAATAAAACAAAGGTATTGTGTCAAAGTATAATTAAAAGAAAATATTTTTAAAGAAGAAAAAAATATAAATCTGACAAGAAATTCTAAAGAAAAATTAAGAAAATAAGAAGGGTAGAAATCATCTGTGAAACTATCACAGGATGTTTTCAAGTATCTTAAAATTTGTGGAAATGTTAGCAAAAAATGTATAAAATATAGAAAGTGAAAATTCACAAAAAAGAGAAGAGATAGAAATTATATGTGTGTAAGTGTTCAGAAAATTATACACTGCCATAACCTGAATGAACCTCAAAAACTTTATGCTTCAGAAAAGAAATCAGATTTTAAAATCAGGCATTTTATAATTCCATTTATATAAGTGCCCTCAAATGACAAATATACAGATAGAAAATATTCATCTGGGCTGGGGGTGGAAATGTGATTAACTGTAAGTAGGTAGAGATTTTCCTGGAGTGATAGAATTATTCCAAAATTGAATTACAGTATTTCATTGGTTGGTAAATTAACTAAAGATCATGAGTTGTATACTTTATGGAATATAAATTAAATCTCAGTAAAGTTATTTTTAGAGAAATAAAAGATTGCCGCAGTCTCTGGCTGGGCACAAATCACGAGTCTCCACACAGCTTGTAGATTCAAACAGCAATTCTTTATTCCCGAACTCACACCGGCCGTCTACAAACACGTTCTGGGGGAATCCACATTCTCTGCCCAAATCCACTTCTCCCAAATCCACTACTCTGCCCAAATCCACTCTGCATGGGCTTCTGTCTCCCAAAATATACTGTCTGACCCTAAGCACTCAAGAGGAACTCAGCAGCAGGATACGCCCTATTCTAAAGGGGGAACACCCTAATCTCCTATTATGCTAAACTGCCCTATTCTAAAGGGGGAACACCCTAATCTCCTATTATGCTAAACCACCCTATTCTAAAGGGGAAACACCCTAAACACAGATCCTGCCCTGGTCCTTGAGCAAGGTCACCTTTCAGAAGTCCTTCCACTAGACAGCATGGGAGTAAGCTGGCAAGGAATTTGTCATACCTACTTGGCTGATGGCTCCCAGCATCTCCCCCCTTCTGATTAATTAAACAACAAGTAATGTGGCTTAAGGACCGTGCCTGGTAGGTTGTCCAGTTCAACATATGGCTCTTACCCGTCATTGGAAAACTGACCTTTAGGCGTTAGCCTCCTGTCTTAGGTTGATACTACTGCAACTGGATCATACCCGTCACTGACTACCGGTCCAGCATACAGCCATACTTGTGGATAGGTCTATGCACCAGTGGGGGGGTGAGGTTCTTTGCCTCACCTCTGTTGGCCCCCAAATTTGGCCTTGGTGCCAGTGGGGGAGTGAGGTTAATGTGGCTTAAGGACCGCGCCTGGTAGGTTGTCCAATTCAACATATGGTTCTTACCCGTCATCGGAAAACTGACCTTTAGGATTGTCCTGTTAGAATATCTTTCCAAAAAACTTTAGGCTTATGCACATTTTTTGGATACATATGCCTTTCCGCAGCACTAAGTCCTGATGAATCCAAATTTAAAAAGTTTAGAGTAAAAAGGGTTATTTTAAGTTTATCTTTGGGGGATATATACCCCTTTCCAATTTTTAAGATTAACTAGGCTTCGAATGACACAATCTTTCCTCCGTCATGAAGGCATCTTAACCACCTTCAAATTAACCTTTTAAAGCATTCCAATTATCATTTATACTGTACTTTTAAATGTACTTTTTCACCACCTACAGCTTCACTCTTTTAAACTAGGCTTAGACTCTGTTTAAATCGCTTAATATTAGTTTACATGGCTGCCCTTCAAGCAAAGGCCTTTTTTACTCCATTAAGAAGCTTTGTCTCAATCTGCCATGTACAAATACCTTTTTTTTTCTTCCTTTCTCAAGCTTTTAAAGTAAGTCTAGTTTCCTCAAAATTTTTTTAAATGGCATTTTACAACTTTTTACTTTACCACACAGAGATTATCTCATCTAGAAACATTTCTTATTCTTTTAACCTTCCATATTAAAATATATTTTCACATCTTGAATCTTTTTATATCTCTTTTTAAGCCGTTAACCCTTTTTATAAATTCACATTCTGAAATAACCCTTATAAAATTTCTCATCTAGACAAATTACTCCACTTTAATAAGATGAAACACTTTCATGTTTTGTTTTTATGGTACTATAATACTATAATTAAAACCCAACTGAAACTTCTTATACTCTTTGTATATAAATTACACCTGATAGAATCTTAACACTTAGTAACCTTGTTTTAGCAAAGACACAGACCAAAGCAATTTAAACTTTTTTCCATTCACCAATTTATGAAAACACACATAATGATTAAATATATTACCTTATGGAACTTAGTAAGTAAAGAGTACTTGATTTCATATTTAGTGGTTGATATTTTAACACTTTAGCTTTGTAAATTAATCAGACATATGTGAAAACCAAGATCTTAGACAATTGTAGTAAACAGAACTAGCCATCTCTTTCTTGTTGAAGAAAAATCCTTTTACAGGATACCATGATGGTCCCATTGATATATTTAACAACTCCTCGTTAAAAAGCCATAGGCTGCATTTTTGTACTGTATCAACATATGCCCTAGCTGTTCTTGGTCTTACTGGGGTGCCTCCTTTCTCTAACAATTTCTCTTCCTTGGAGGTGAACAACTTCAAACTTTGAGTCAACCATTTTCCCCAGTTTGCCTGAGAAAGTTCTAGGAACAGGCAACTTGAAATAAAAACAAAATAAATCAGAACAAGAACACATTGTTTTTTGAAATGCTCACCCATTCTTTCGCTCTCCTTCAGGGGCGAGTAATTTCACTTACCCCCAAGCTTCAGGCGTTCCCCGTACGAGCCACCAGATGCTGCAGTCTCTGGCTGGGCACAAATCACGAGTCTTCACACAGCTTGTAGATTCAAACAGTAATTCTTTATTCCCGAACTCACACCGGCCGTCTACAAACACGTTCTGGGGGAATCCACATTCTCTGCCCAAATCCACTTCTCCCAAATCCACTACTCTGCCCAAATCCACTCTGCATGGGCTTCTGTCTCCCAAAATATACTGTCTGACCCTAAGCACTCAAGAGGAACTCAGCAGCAGGATACGCCCTATTCTAAAGGGGGAACACCCTAATCTCCTATTATGCTAAACTGCCCTATTCTAAAGGGGGAACACCCTAATCTCCTATTATGCTAAACCGCCCTATTCTAAAGGGGGAACACCCTAAACACGGATCCTGCCCTGGTCCTTGAGCAAGGTCACCTTTCAGAAGTCCTTCCACTAGACAGCATGGGAGTAAGCTGGCAAGGAATTTGTCATACCTACTTGGCTGATGGCTCCCAGCAAAAGATAACTTATAACCTTTGATTTTTCATAAATAAGCATAATTTTATGAGAAAGGAAAAAGCTAACTAGTTTTCAATCACAAGTTGGAGCAAGTATAGAAAAATACAGACTTTGCTAGGTTAAAAAATAAAAACTGTTTTCACTCTGTCTATTCGAGCCTCTTGCATCCATGAAAGGTTTTCTATGTAATAAAAGATTTCATAGTAATAAGCAAATCTATGATATGCATATGAATCCTTTTGTTAAGGCTTTTGCATACCCACGAGATGCAAAAGGTCATTTGGACCAATGGAGGTGTGGGGCCCATCAGCCTTCATGACCAAAGAGGCATAGATGAAGTCCATGAAAACCTGAAAAAAAATTATAACTTTTGCCACAAGGTATAGAATAAAATGATGAGGCTATCACACAGGTAATAAGGTTGCTTCAACAGGCCATAGATACCAACCTTGACAAAACAGTTCTAAGGTACTTTAGAATGTAACATGCTCTTTTTCCTCTTTCCCAGCTTCTGCTGTTTTGAAGTAGGCTGGAAGTTTGCTCAAAGGCCATGTTTCCTAATATAATTTTTACAAGTGGTCAAAGAACATGATAGAAAAATATGGCTATATCATATAACAGAGGTAATAGTAATGGGGTACAGTGAAGCACTGAAGAACTATCATGGAGCAAAACCAAGACTTAATTAGGGCACACATCCTCTGTACCGAATAGGAGGTCCAGCCACAATTGCCTAGAGAAATTGGAACATTTCTATCGGAAAATATTGCTAGGAATCTTCTATTTCTTCTGTTTCAAACAGGAGTAGCATTATAAAGTCTTATCAGTTCAGAGAATTCCAAATCAAGAGGACCCACATCAGAAGCTGTAGAATATGCATTCCTGAACTATAATCTTGCTGGAGAAATAAGTAAATAACTGAGGTCTCTAGAATAGAGATAAACATATTTTGCAATGCATAAGAAGCATAGGTAATTGTAGCTGAATCCTAAATATATTATAATGACATCTCTGGTTTTCACCTTCCTTGTAATTGCATTTGCCTTGTTACTTCTTGGTGCCCTTCTGCTCTGACTTTGAACTGCTCTTGTGACTCTCGTTGGCTGATGGGTTATTGACCAGAGATGATGCCAGAAAAAGCCTAAAGAGCTTGCACATTTCTACTTGTGCTCTTTCTTTCTGCAATGGCTATGATCCAAACATTCTCAGGAGAGCCTACTAGTTCCTGGGAGGAAGAGAAACACACAGAACAGTTGGGCCACCCCATTTGTTCACCATTCTAGACCCTATGAGCAAACCTGTCCGAGATCAGCAGAGACTCCTAGTTAAGTCCCTAAATATGTCTGCAGCATATGCTTATTTGCTTAAACAACTGAGATACTAACATGATTTTAATTAATCATCATATATTTACATTAAGAGCCATTTCAATCTTGTCTCAAATCATATTACATTATTTGAAAAGCTCTTAGCTAGTAATGTCATTATCTGCTATCTGAACTTATATAAACATCTTAATTCTGATCTTATTTATGTGTATAACTTCACTTTAATTACCAGTGTCATACGTTGACTTCAGGGAAAAACCAATATTTTAAAAGATTGGTATTTTTTAGGTAGTTTATATTTTGCCATTAAAATATTTGAAGTAATGAATTTTAGATAGAAAAAAGTTATTCAAGCATAAACCTATTTAACAAAATATTTCTATAACCACAGATATTTTTGTTTCCTAAGAAAGGTCACTGGAGTATTAATGTGACATTTTAAAAACTGTGGCTGTTATGAAATAAGATCAATTTTAAGCCATTTATCGCATAGTATTAAAAGTCCATGTTTACCCAGTTCTAATTATCAGTCAATTCAGTCATGTCTACTTAATGACTAGTTCTGAATATGACATTCTATTCTCTTCAGGAAATTAACATTTTTCTGCTTATGCTTGCATGAATTTGTATGTTGAAATTTGCATGATTTTAATGAAATTTCTATAGCCCGTATTTAGGATTTAAAACATGCTTTCTATGTTTGCATTTAACTAATGGATATAGTTATGCATTTTTATTTTATCTTTCACATTTCATTAGAGGATTTTGTGATGTATTTATTGTATGATTTCTGTACACCACACCCCACACTAAAAATATGTACTATGGATAATATGTTTTCTGCCATATTTCTTCCTTACAATTCTACTCCTGCTTGAATGCCCAAGCTCATTCTTGTTGTTCTATGAGAAATCCAAGGGTTTCTTCCTTTGGAACACATTTCTACCCAGGTGCACTGAAGCAAGACACTTCAATATTCTGCCTCAGGAATGTCTGGGTGAGAGATAGACATCAGCTTCTCCATTCAAAAATCTTGGAACTCTCATGGACCCATGTCAAATTCTCTGAAGAATTTTTCTGAAAAATTCTTACCTCAAAGCTGGAATGATTGATTCTGCAGCCAAACATACATTAGGCAGTAGAGAGAGGCATTAGTGTCCATTTCTTCAGTTATGACAATTCTGGGTTTCTTAAGATAGTGTTGATTATTAAGCAGCTGTGTAATAACAACTTTCCAAGAAAATAACAACTTTTAAGTCCTGTGATTCTCTCTCAAGCTCCACCAGAGATTTCTGCTTATACAATTGGAACACAAGAACAAGTTGAGAGTTATGAATCTCAACAAAGTTGTGGATTTCAATATTCCTTAATAAACCTTGGAGAAGGTGTCAGTACCAGCAGTCTGAGGCTTGCTTTAGGATCATTCTCAGCTTCGTAGTCTAGCTGTCAATCATTCAATTATCCAATCATCCAATCAGAAAATCCACTCACTTTTCACAGTTATATAAAAAATTGAAATTTCATGCAGTGGTTATTTTTAAAAATGTATGTATGCTGCCATGAGTATCTACTTGTTGATTTTTTACTATTTAAAAATACAAACTAAAAGATTCTACTAAAAAAGAGGGGGGGGGGAATCAAGTATTACTGAAAAGTCATATATAAACTAGAGAGAGCATATTAGATTGTTATTTCTTTTGTAACAAATAAGTACCACCTTAGTTGCTGTAAAGGTGAGTTTTGAAGAATACAAATTTATTACCTTACAGTTCTATGGGTGAGAAGTTAAACAGATCTTATTGGGCTAAAAGGTGTGCATTCTTTTCTGTAAGCTTTTTTGAGAAAAAAATAAATTTCTTTGCCTTTTCAAAGTTCTTGAAACCAATATATATATTTAAACTGTAGAGGTTAAAAAAAGAAAAGGGTAGACTCTCTCCCTGCTCCCTACTGGTTTAGAATCTTCAGTGGTGAGTCTTTATGTTTATTTTAAATATTTCTGAGGTTCTGTTAATTTACAAGCATTACTACAAAAACTATACTAATGTTTGTGTAAAATCAATATTTTTGGTACAGGGATGAGAATCATTGAGCATCAGTTAGCTATTTGAATACATATAAATGAATATGTATGTGAGAAGAAGTTGGGATCACCCTATTCTTTCAAGGGAATTAATTCTAAAGAGCTCACCAAATGGAACTAGAAAATTTTATTCTACATAACTTTCTAAGGAGCACTGAAGTATTCAGAGTTACATGCAAATACAAATATGAATATATGATATATATTCATAATAAATATATTGCATTACACCAAAAATAATTGTAATTATTAGTTTTAATATCAGTGGCTACAGAAAAAGCATGATGTCATCCCCCCCTCTTTTCTCGCTCTTTCTCTTTCTCTCTCTCTCTCTCTCTCTCTCTCACACACACAAACACACACACACACACACACACACTCACACACCTATATTTAACACATGTGTCTATTATCTTAAAGTATAAATTGAATGTCACTTGCATAAATTAAAATTTGTCACATGTTGAAAGTTGTGCATACATAGAAAGAATACTATAGCAGACCAAAAGAAAGTTGGAATTGTGTGTTGATATAGATGAAATGTTTACATCATTATTTCTAGACATTCTTTTATTGAGGTTTGTACATAAGAAATTAAGATTTTCACTGACTCATAGAGAGATGACATCTGAAAATCCCATAGTAAGAATTGGTCATGTATTCCTAAAAAGAGAAAAAAAAAAGAGGATTGGAGGAATGTGATAAAAGTCAGTTCCACTTTCATACCATTTTCATGGAACCTGAGTAGTGTTTTATATTTTTATATTCATGAATGGGATGATAAAATCTATTGGAAAGTAAGCTGTTTTATAATGTGCAGCCTCAGATCTTCTTTCACTTTGAGAGGAGATATATATTCAAACAGCTAACTGATACTCATTTCTGTACCAAAAATATGATTAAAGATGATTTTTTTCCACACAATTCTGATTGCCTTCTGATAGTCATTATTTGTTTGAGAAAGAAGTGAATGGAATTCAAAGGCAGACAAATGAATTCTACTAGAATCTCATGGGGAATAGACGGGGTACTGCCTAGAGAAAATGTTGGGATCACCCTATTCTTTTAAGGCAATCAATTATAAAGAATCACCAACTGGAACTAGAATCTTATTACTATACAACTTCCTAAGGAACCCTCAAGTACTCAAAGTTACATGGAAGAGAGACCGAGAAAGATGTGCATTCCACAGAGGTAGCCTTATGCCTCAATGCTCAATTTAAATATATTCTCAAAGGAATAGACAAAGATAATCTCAAAAGGTTTTACTAGTAACCACACAAAACTAAAGACTAAATGATTCTTTCAGGGAAAATAATTAGTGATCAGTTGTTTTTGTCCATTTCTTAGGAAAACATGACTTCAAAAATTTAATTACCAAGATTATAGAACAATCTCAGAGAATTAAAATTTTTAAATTCTATTCTGAGACTTATTTGAAACACCTTGGATCTTCATCTGAGAAAGAATGAGCATACTGAGTTTGCTATTTTGTGACTAGAAGAGCAAATTGGCAGAGTATGGTAGCACAGAGGAGGAACTATTTCTCGAAACTATGTTGTCTCCTTGTTTTGAGGCACCTTCTTGTGACAGAGGTAGGATAAGCAACATGTGAACAGATACTAGCTGATCATAATTCCCTTTTTTTGAGTCTGTCACTCTTATCCATGTGCTGATTGGATACTGTCTCACAGCAATATTGTGTTGAAGTAAGGACAGATATCAGCTTAGTTCCCTGAAGGAGTGGAATTGAATCCTGATCAGAAATTCCTCACTTAGAATATACATGAATAAGAAATTAAATTCTATTTTTAAATAAGCCTCTGCTTACTTATCCTTTTCAGGAATTCAGTTAAGTAGTCACTCTACCTTATGGGGCTGTTGAGAGAATTACCTAATATATGTAAATCCTTCACAATATAAGCTCATATTTTGCAAAAATGTTTGTAACATTTTATATTTCAGAGTACATGAGTGCTGCTTTAGTTTATCAATGATGTGTTAATGGTTTATTAAAAACATATCTAATTTACAATTAAGAAAATAAGAAAAAGAACATTTCTCTCTAATGCAAAATATTATTTCATGGACTTGGGAAGAATTTATTAGAATTTAAAATTTGAAGATGTAAAAAGTTTAAACAATTTTGTAAGTAAATAATTTATGTTTCCCAAGCATCTCTATAACACAAGAGTAAACAGGGTTGAGACTATCAATATACAATTTTTAAAATTTTGCTCATATAAACTTCATTTGCCCAATTTGTCTAAGAGCAAACTATTAATAGTTATTTACTGGAACAAAAACATTAAATATTCTAAAAGTGAGAAAATAAAATTGTATTATGTTGGGGAAATCTTACATTATATATGAGTATTTTAAATAAAATATATGTTGATAATTTTTCATATAGGTAGAAAAATATGATTATAGAAAAGCAAATTTTCTTGAATATTAATCTCTGTAAATGATGTTTAATGATTCTTTAAGACACCTCATGTAATATTTTATTCATAATATGGTAAAACATTTAATCAAAAATCAGTGTAGCTTGGATGTATTAATACTATGCTCCAACAGGATGTATTAATACTATGCTCTGGAGTGAGCTTTATTGCTGAAACTGTGGAAAGGTCAAACATTTACAGCATATTATCATATTTCAAAAATAATTACATTATTCTTGTCAGTTGGGGAAATAGGAAGAATGATAAGATTTACAATGTATGCAATTAAATTTAACCTTCTTAATGAGATATTAGCAATCTGGGACGTAATTTCAACATTTACTAAGAAAGTATTCATATTAGACATATTTGTATAAACTTCTCAAGTAGAAGATAGTATGTGACTGGCTTTTTGATATCTAGTCATCACTTGTCATATGCTTTCCAGACATATTTTGTTTTTAATTTCCAAATGTCAAATGTCACAGGACATAGAAAAGTGAGAGCTCATTTTTCTTCAGTTTTCTCATTGCATTATTAATAATTAATTTCATTGATTGTTCTAACCACAACTATTTAAAAATTTTCTTTTCCTGAGAAATATCTTTTTCTCAATGATGCACAGAAAGGCATAATATAAAAGCACAGTTGTCCACCACTGCCCTGATGAAATTATATTTGACTGAGTCAGAAGTTTACTCCCACTTATCAAATTATATATTTAAGCTCAAAATATTTAGACATCACTATCTCCAACTTGATTTTCAAAGAAAGTAAAACCACCAGAAAAAAATTCTTGTACGAGGTAACTTGAAAATAATGGATCTGTGGCATTGGAAGCCTTCTTGAATATGCAGGAGATTCACTCAGTCATGTGACAAGCTTACAGGTGAGAGTCACTACTAACTCCAACATTATATTACTTAAAAACTATGTAAATATCGTTGAAAAGGAATCTTTAAAAATATTTTTACTTCTAATTCCATAGTTCCTTAAAACAGAAATTCTAACAAGATTACATGCCATTGAACTTCTGGTTAAAGAAATTGACAAAGATACTTAACAAAACTTTATAAAAATGATGACATTGTCCCTTAAATGTTGTTATTGATATTATCAATTTTGATGTTGAAATTTCTTCTGTAGAATGTCAAAGTGCTATGTGCAATAAATTGAACTTCAGATAACTAGCTTGGCTTGCTAGAATTCAACACTACTATGAAAAACATGGTGAAGATTAATCATAGAAAGATTAAAATCTGTTGCAGGAGTTCAAAGAAATGGCACTCAAGACTACATAACAATTGATGTCATTGTGAGTATGTACAAAAATATTTGTTTGACTATGGAGATACATATTTTAAATGGTGTAATTTTCCATGACAGCATCTACATGGAAATAATATCACCTATCCAATTATTCAATTCCATAAGTAATTTATTTATTGCATAAATTATTTATAGAATAATTTGATAGAAAATGACCTTGTGCAAAGGGGTCATTTCTGTTTCCTTATGAAAGACCAGAATGTGTTTTGTTTAGGGCATTGTAAATCTCTACAACAATTCAATACTCTGAGCATCGCTCTGCTTTTTGTCCTTAGAGAAGCAAAGATGGAAGATGGAAGAAACTTCTGATTGTATAGTTACTTCTCTTTCCATCTTTTTTTCTTTGTTCTAATTAGTTACACATGACATCAGAATGAATTTTGACTTATTGTACACAAATAGAGCACAACTTTTATTTTCTCTGGTTATACACAATGTAGAGTCACACCATTCATGTAATCATAGGGTAATGATGTCTGTCTCATTCCACCATCTTTCCTATCCCATGTCTCCTCCACCTCCTTTTGCTGCATTCAAAGTTTTTACACTCATCCCATGCCCCCCACCCCACTTATGGATCAGCATTCATTTATCATAGAAAATATTTGACCTTTGTTTTTTGTGGGGGATTGGCTTACTGGGGTTAGCATGCTATTCTCCAACTCCATTCATTTACCTGGAAATGCCATAATTTTATTCTCTTTTAATGCTGAGTAATATTCCATTGTATGTATATGCCACAGTTTTTTTATCCATTCATCTATTGAAGGGGATCTAGGTTGGTTCCACAACTTAGCTATTGTGAATTGAGCTACCATAATCATTGAAGAGGTTGCATCACTATAGTACATTGGTTTTAAATCCTTTGGGTATAGACCAAGGAATGGGATACCTGAGTCAAATGGTGGTTTCACTCCAAGTTTTCAAAGGAACACCCATACTGCTTTCCAGAGTGGGTGCACTGTATGAATGTACCTATTCCCCCACATCCTTAACAATATATATTGTTCTTTGTATTCTTGATACGACCATTCTGACTGGAGTGAGAGGAAATTTTAAAGTAGTTTTGATTTGCTTTTCTCTAATTACTAGAGATGTTGAACATTTTTTTATATATTTGTTGATCAATTGAATATCTTCTGAGAAGTATCTGGTCCACTCCTTAGCTCATTTATTGATTAAGTTTGTTTTGGTGTTAAGTTTTTTGAGTTCTCTATATATCCTGGATATTAGTATTTATCTGATGTGCATGCAGCAGAAATTTGCTCCCAAAATGTAGGGTCACTCTTCAAATTACTGTTTCGTTTGCTGAGAAAAAGCTTTTTAGTTTGAATGCATTTCATTTATTGATTCTTGATTTCATTTATTGTGCTTTAAGACTCTTCTTAAGGAAACCTGGCCTAATCCAATATAATGAAGATTTGGGCCACCTCTTTCTTCTATTAGGATAAATATCTCTGATCTAATTCCTAGGTCTCTGATGCACATTGTATTGAGTTTTGTGCATGGTGAGAAGACAGGATTTAATTTTGTTTTGCTGCATATGGATTTCCAGTTTTCCCACCACAATTTGTTAAAGAGGCTATCTTTTCTCCCATGTATGTTTTGGAGTCTTTGTCTAGTATGAGTTAACTGTATTTATGTGGGTTTGTCTCAGTGTCTTCTATTCTGTACCATTGGTCTGCATGTCTATTGCTTCCGGTATCATGTTGTTTTTGTTACTATAGCTCTGGAGTATAATTTAAGGTCTGGTATTGTGATGCTTTTTGCTTCTCTCTTTTTGCTAAGGATTGTTTTGACTCTTTGGGGTCTCTTAAATCTCCCAAATGAATTTCATGATTCCCTTTCCAATTTCTATGAAGAGTGTTGTTGAGATTTTAATTAGAATTGCATTGAATATGTATAATGCTTTTGGTAGTATGGCCATTTTGACAATATTAATTCTTCCTCTCTAAGAACATCTTTCCATCTTCTAAGATCTTCTTCAATTTCTTACCTTAGTGTTCTGTGTTTTTTATTGTATAGGCTTTTCACTTCTTTTATTAGATTGATTTCCAAGTATTTTACTTATTTTTTTGAGACTATGGTGTAGTTTTCCTAATTACTTTTCAGAGGATTCATCACCAATGTATAGAAATTTATGGGTATTGGGCTGGGGTTTTGGCTCTGTGGCAGAGTATTTGCCTCACATGTGTGAGACCCTGGGTTCAATCCTCAGCACTACATAAAATAAATAAATTAAATAAAGGTATTGTGTCCAACCACAACTAAAAAATAAATATTTTTTTTAAAAAATATATGGGTATTGATTTTATATCCTGCTACTTTGCAGAATTCATTTATTAATTCTATATGTTTTCTGGTGGAATTTCAGGGTCCTCTAAATATAGAATCATGTTGTTTGCAAATTGTAATAATTTAGTTCATTCTTCCTATTTGTATCCCTTTAATTTCCTCCATCTGTCTAATTGCTCTGGCTATAGTTTCAAGAACTATGTTAAACAGAAGTGGTAAAAGAGGACATCCCTGTCTTACTCCAGATTTAGATGAAATGCATTTGATTTTTTTTCCATTTATAATGATGTTGGCCTTGGGTTTAGCATAGATAGCTTTTACAATGTTGAGGTATGTTTACTATTCCTAGTTTTTCTAGTGTTCTGAACGTGAAAGATGTTATATTTTATCAAATGCTTTTCTGCATCCATTGATATAATACTATGATTTTTATCTTTAAGTATATTGATATAATGAATTACATGTATTGATTTTCATTTCTTGAACCAAACTTGCATCTCTAGGATGAACTTCACTTGATCATGGTGCAAAATCTTTTAAATATGTTTTTAATGCAATTTTCCAGAATTTTATTGACGACTTTTGCATCTTTATTCATCAAGGATATTGGTCTGAAGTTTTTTTTTTTTTCCTTGATGTGTCTTTGCCTGCTTTTAGAAGCAAGGTGATACTAGTCACATAAAATGAATTTGGAAAGATTCCTTCCTTTTCTATTTTATAGAATAATTTCAGAAGTATTGGCATTAATTCTTCTCTAAAGGCCTTATAGAACTCAGATGAGAATCCATCTGGTCCTGGGCTTTTCTTGATTGGCATATTCTATTCATGTCTCAAAATTGAGCTGATTAAATTGTGAATGTCCTCCTGATTCAGTTGGGCAGATAACATGAGTATAGAAATTTGTTGGTATCATCAAGTTTTTCTATTTTATTGGAGTATCAATTTTCAAAATGGTTTCCAATTATCTTCTGTATTTCATAGTGTCTGTTGTGATATTTCCTTTTTATCATGAATTTTAGGAATTTGAGTTTTCTCTCTCATTCTTTCATTAGAGTGGGTAAGGGTTTATCAATTTTATTTAATTTCTCAAAGAAGCAGCTTTTAGTTTTGTCAAAATTTTCAATTGTTCATTTTGTTTCAATTTCATTGATTTTAGCCTTCATTTTATTATTTCCTGTATTCTACTACTTTTGGTGTTAATTTGTTCTCTTTTTTTTTTCCTAAGGCTTTGAGATATACTGTCAGGTCATTTATTTGTGGACTTTTTATTCTTTTAAGGCATGAGCTCAATGCAATAAATTTTCCTCTGTGTGTTGTTTTCATAGTGTCCCAGAGATTTTTATATGTTGTATTGGAGTTCTTATTTACCTCTTAGAATTTTTCTAATCTCCTCTCTGATGTCTTCTGCTATCCATTCATTATTCAAAGCATATTATTTAGTCTCCAGGTGTTGAAGTAGCTTATGTATTTTATCATTGATTTCTTATTTCAATCTATTATATCTTATGGGATACAGTGTAGTATCTTTACTTTTTTATATATTTGCTAAGACTTGTTTTATGACATAATTTTTGGTCTATTTTAGAGAGGAATCCATGTACTGTTCAGCAAAAAGTATGTTCTGTCATTGATGGATGAAATATTCTATATATGTCTGTTAAGTCTAAATTATTGATTGTATTATTTAGTTCTACAGTTTCTTTGTTTAATTTTTGTTTGGAAGATTTGTCCAGGGGTGAGAGAGGTGTGTTGAAGTCACCCAATATTTTTGTGTTGTTTTCTACTTGATTCTTGAAATTGCAAGGGTTTGTTTGGTTTACACAAATGCTCCATTGTTTAGAGCATGTTTATGATTATTATGTCTTGTTGTTGTATGATTCATTTAAGCAATATGAAATGTCCTTTTTTGTCTTTTCTGACTAACTTTTCCATCAGTGCAGTTCTTCCCATTTTTGATATTCATTGTTGATTTTCATTTCCTCATCATGGAATATTTTGCTGAGAATGTTCTTTAATGCAGGTTTTCTTGCTGATATATATATATATATATATATATATATATTTATATATAAAATTTTTGTGTATTATGGAGGGTTTTTACTTTGTCATCAAATATGAAGCTTAATTTTGCTGGATATAAGTTTCTTGGTTGTCATGCAATTTCTTTCAGAGCTTTGTATATGTTGTTCCACAACCTTCTAGTTTTGAGGATCTGGGTAAAAAAATCTGTTGAGATTCCAATTGGTTTCACTGTATATATAATCTAAAACTTTTCTCTTTAAAATTTTATCGTTATCCTAAATGCTATGCATTTTCATTATAATGTGACTTCTTGGGGATCTGTTGTAATTTTGTATATTTGGTGTCCTATGAGTCTGTTGCATTTGATTTTCCAATTCATCCTTCATGTTTGGAAAATTTTCTGTTATAACTTCATTGAAAAGATTGTGCATTTTTTGTTTGTTTGTTTGAATCTCTGTGCCTTCCCCTTCCCTGATAAATCTTAAATTTCTTCTTTTCATGCTATCCCATAATTCTTGGAGGTTCCTGTCATGGTTTCTTACCATCTTTTCTGTGTGATAAACTTTTTTTTTTAAGAGAGAGTGAGAGAGGGGAGAGAGAGAGAGAGAGAGAGAGAGAATTTTTTAATATATATATATTTTTTTTTAGTTATCGGCGGACACAACATACTTGTCTATACGTGGTGCTGAGAATCGAACCCGGGCCGCACGCATGCCAGGTGATCGCGCCACCACTTGAGCCACATCCCCAGCCCTGTGTGGTAAACTTTATTTTAGAGATTTTATATTTTGTCTTCATTGTCTAAGGTTCTGTCTTCCAAGAGATCTAATCTGTTGGTGATGCTTTCAACTGAATTTTTAATTTTGTTTACTATTTCTTTCTTTTCAAAAATTTCTTTTTTTTTCAGGATCTCTATCCATTTCTTGGCATAATTTTTGTTTCCTCTATTTGCTCTCTTATCTCTTTATTGGAGTCACCATTTGTTGCTTGTGTTAGATCTTTTATTTCTTTATTGATCAATTGTTAAGTGTATTTGCTCTCTCATTTTATTCTTTACTTGGTAGATCATTTTAATTATACTCATTCTAAACTCCTTCACTGATATTTCTTTTATTGTGCTTTAAATGGATTTTGTTATTGTATCATCTTTTGTTTGGGGCATTTTCCTCTCTTGTTTTTTCATGTTGTTCGTGTGTCATCCCTTCTAGCAGTGAGGATTAAGATTTTACAGTTTCTGCCTGTAATCTTATAGTGAGTGCCTCTGCCAGTTTCCAATACCTTGCCTTTAAAGTGGAGATCAATATTGAGAGTGCTTAATGCAAACAATATGCATCCTTAAATGATATGGTTCCTATTTAGTCATTTACAGGTTTGTGACAATACACAAAAAATTATGTATTCAATTATTATCTGCAATATAAACAGTAGGTTTGCAAAATTCTATAGTTTCTACTGGTGGACAAAGAGAAACTGGAAATTGTAGGTTGTGAGTTTATTTGTAGGTCATAAGAATATAGAGGTGTTAGATCCTGTGAAGGGTGAAAGAGAAATCACAAGAAGTTGGCTGTTAACAGGAGAAAAGAGAGAAAGAGGCAACTACATGCAAGGATCTTTCTTGCTTGTGCAACAAGATGGTGGCTGCTAGCACAACTAACAGGAATACCTCTGGTGTAATGACGCTTGCAGTAACCTTGGTGATTATATTCCAAGTTCTGGCTGTTGTCCCTAAATAGAAGCAGCTCCATAACTAGTTGGAGGTGGATGTAGCATTAAACCTGGTGTTGGGCTTCCAGTCCCTGGTCAGTGTCCCAAGATGGAAGCTTCCCCAAACAATGTTGGTGGCACCGGCAGTGGAGGTGGTGGCAGCATTGTGTTGGAGGTGTCTCAAGATGGAGGCAACCACTTCCAGACATGGAGCTAAAAGGGCAGGCTGTGCAATGGTGTTGGGTGGCCTGTTTGGGGATACAGTGCTGTGGCTCACAATGCTGCTATGGGCAGCTGCCTCCAAGCACTGTTTGTTGCCCCAAGGTGAAGGCTACTCCATTTAGAGGGCTATGACAATGGCTGTGGTGTCTCAAGATTCAGGAGGCCCAGAGGGTGCTATGCATTGGTAGATGGGGAACCAGCTCTCCAGGTGGGCATGGTCCTAAGCTCAGGTCTTGGGCTCTGTGCTCCTTGTGGGGGGGGGGGTCGTGGGGGCTGTGCTCCTCGGGGCTTGCAAGGGCAGACCTGGGCTCCAGTTTTCTTCTTAATTATAGAATCATGTTCTAGCTTGACTAATATAAAAGACAGTTTTCTTTAAAGATTTTTGTGGCATAGGTCTACATTTTGGTGTCGTATATAAGTGCACCACTTACTGGTCATTTCTGAATAGACATAAACATATTTTGCTCTATTACCATGTCCCTTATCCATTAATGAATGGAGATGATTACCATAAATTTATTTATAAATAAATTTATAAATAAAATAAACTTTTAAAAAGTGATGGATATAATGTATTTCAGATGCACAGAATAAAAAGAAGCATATATATAATAGAAAAAAATTAATGAAATGAAATTCTAAGAGAAAATTTCAATTAGATATAATTTTCTTTAACATTTACTATTATATAACTGAAAAAATATAGGATATCTGAAAAATATTCAACTTCTCAAAGAACTTATTAATATACAGATTCATATCTTCTCAGGAAGAAAACTCAAATCTCAGGTAGGTTTTACATGTGTATTCCTTCAAACATTTAAGAAACATCTACTTTACACAAATTCATACAACAAAAAATCTTTAGAAAGAATATATTCATACTTCCTTTTGCAAGGTCATCATAACATGGATTAAAAATAGAAACAAATTTTTGAGCGAAAATATAAATGAAAATACTTTGCAAAACTTACCAATAAAATATATATATATAACCTTTACATGGTTATGAACTTTTGTCATGTCTTCTTGAATAAATCTCAGTACTAAACATTGGGTTTCACTGTGACTAAGGACTTATTATTATACTAGTATAATGTATATTTTAAATATCAGAAGTGATAAAATTGTGTACCTACTTGAGCATCATGTTCTCAACTCTTAGTGTTTTATTTGTTTGTTGTTTTTGCAGTGCTGGGGATGAACCCCTCTTTTTTTTTTTTTTTGGAGATATAAGTCTCACTAAATTGCTCATGGCCTTGCTAAGTCTGAGGCTGGCCTGGGAGTTCCAATCTTCCTATGTCTTCTTATGTCAGATTATAGTAGTGTGTCTCCACTCCTGGCTTAATTCTTAGTTTGATTATTAAGAATTTTCATTGTGTAGTATTTATCTAGTTTCATTATTTTGCTAAATCTTCAAGCCTTTTACCTACCAATTAACCTACCATATCTGTTTTTAATCTCTCATTGCAGTGATGAATTCAAGTGGCAGCATATTAACTGATGGGGCCCATTTCATATACTCTGTTCTTTGTTTTTTATTATAACATTTGTGTATTAGTGGTAGAGATTCTAATAATTATTCATATATATGGGGAATATGAAGTACAATGACAAGATGCAATTGAGATGAATGTTGATACAGCAGAGGTCCAGGAATCAAAGCTCAAAACTGCTATAAAAATAAATATGGATTTTTTTCTCCCTTTGAAATCATATGATTATTATGAATTTAGAAAAGAATAATTTTGAAAATGTTTGTATGACAAAGAGGCTATATATCAATATTAAGTTGATAGGTGCTAGATTCTAGACATTGTTATTGTCTATTCAATAATCCTTCAATCTCATTCATTGTGCAAAATGCTATATTTTGGGGGAATAATTACACATAATATAGAAGGATATATTTTAAATTGTTTAAGAAAACCAGCACTATCCCATGTGTAATATGTGTGGTTCAAAGTCATTATTTGGGTTCTCAAATGATATCCCAAAATATGTCATTTTAGATTTTGGGCACAGCACCCGGGGAGCCACAAATATAGGGAATTACTTTCCTTGTAGTTCTTGCCTTATCTACTCAACATCAGGTCTGCTAAGGAAGAATACACTTTTTTTTGATCTTCTTACTAAAATTTCATTAATCAAAAGAAAGATTAAGCTTTTATCACAAAAGAGTAGACTGAAAATCAAACATCAAACCTACGATCTCAGTGGACCTTTGTCCCAGATCATTATGTATACCTCAGGCCAATTTGTCTCTCCTAAAATCATTTACTCTCCTTTAGATGAATGCTCCCCAATTCCCTCTCCCCTATGAAGAGAATAGTCAACCCTCAACATGGTCCTTCTTTGAGTTTCATATTTTGTGTACGTGTGTGTGTGTGTGTGTGTGTGTGTGTGTGTGTACTATTATCTGATCGCTTTTTCTCTGACTAATCTACTGTGAGTTTACTTCTCCAGAAACAATTACCAAACATTAAGAGGAAAAATTTCATCTTACCTACAATGTTGAAGTTCCAAACACTTTGAACTAGAAGAAAACAAAAATTTTATGCAGTCATGGTCATAGGATATATTTTCTATGTTTCCTTTGCTCTGAATAATAAAATATATACCCATTTTTTGGTAGTATTTTTAAACTTAGAGGTTCAGGATACATAATGACAGAGCCAAGAGATTCAACCAGGAATTGTAATTAGTATTCTAAAAGAACTATTCCTGTATTCCACCCAACCTCACAACTATTAAGTTAAATTTGTCGATATATTGACTTTGGTTGAAACCAGCTAGAATTTTCTACTACTTGAAACTAAAGTCTTTGGGTATAGAGCCAGATAGAAAGATGTTATAAGGATAATCTTTTGCTATTGTTGTTGCTTTATTTTCTAATGGATTAACAGAAGTGATGTTACTTAATAGAGAATTTAATTTTGAAAAAAATACATAAATTTAGTATATGCTTTTTGATTTAAAGCAACTTTGAAACCACAGATAGATTTGTCAATTATGCCATTGATCAGGCATTCCAATGAGAGGACTAGAAGATATTGATTCCATAAATAATTGAAGAGCTTATTTTCCAAGGAAAGAAATTACAGAATAAGCACAAAGAATAATTTTGACTGAACAATATAAAACTACATCAATTTGCAGACGGAGAGAAACAAAAAGCCTGAAAACAAGAGTACTTAAGAGTCATGAAAGAAGCCTAGGGAAAAGCAAGATGGGATGATGTCACAAGAAAAAATAAAACAAAAGAAAAGAAAGGTAACAAAATATTTAAAGAGAAAAAAATGTACAGTTTTACTAAATTCTGCTGCTAGGTCAGGGGAAATGATAATTAAACCATTTGATTTTGAGAAATGTATATCCTTACTTGCCTTACACAGAGTTTTCTTTATCAAGAAAATATGAAATTAAGACTTGGGCTGTAGCTCTGTGGCACAGAACTTTGCCTAGCATGTGTGAGGCACTGGGCTCAATCCTTAGTACCTCATAAAAATGGACAAATAAAGTAAGGGCATTCTGTCCATCTACAGCTACAACAATTTTTAAAAAAAGAAAAAGAAAACATGAAATTAGAAATCAGACCAAAGGTGTTTGAAAATGCATTACAAAATGAGGACATAGAGACAGTGTTAAGTTTGTGTGGTAAGGAGAAAAAAACAGAGTTCGTAATTATGTAGATAATGTACTTTGAGAAGTTACATATTTTTTATATTATATATACATATATAGTTTTTTGTGTTTTTAATTAATACACAACATTTGTTACAGTTTAATGTTGATAAAGAAAAAAAAACATTGAAACACAGAATTTTCAAATGCTCTTTTCCTGTCTCAAAAGTTTTTTCAATTAGCATCTGGCATTATTATAATGCATTTATAATAACTGATGAACAAATATTGATGTGTTATTTTTATTAAAATGCATACTGTACATTACGGTTTATTCTTTGTTCTTTGTGACGTGTAGTTGTATGTGATTTGACAAATGCATGACTTCATGTTTCCATCATTATAATATTATACAAAATACTTTGCACTCTCCTAAAAATTATCTATAATACTCCCTTAGTTCATTCCTTTTCTTTTCTTGTCAACCACTGGTCCTTTTATTGTCTCAATAATTTTTCTTTCTCTAGAATTTTATATCTTACAGCATGCCTTTTCAGATTAGCTCCTTTAATGTAGAAATATTTATTTAAAGCTGACAAGAATGCAGGGAAAGAAACACTTATAGGCTGCTGGTAGAAATGTGAATTAGTGCAACAACTATGTAAATAAGTATGGAGGTTCTTCAGAAAGCTAAAAAGAGATAAGACCCAACTCTTTGGTATTCATCCAAAACAAGTAAAGTTAGCAGATTTTAGAAATACATGCATATCCATGGTTATCACAGCACAATTCACAATAGCCTTATGAGCCTGTATGTCCTCATTTTGTACTGAATTTTCAAACACCTTTAGTCTGATTTCTAATTTCATATTTTCTTAATATAGAAAACTCTGTGTAAGGCAAGCAAAGACATGCATCTCTAAATCAAGTGGTTTACTTATCACTTACTTGATCTAGGAACAGAATTTAGTAATACTATACATTTTTTTCTCTTTAACTATTTTGTTAACAATTGTTATAAGAATCAGCCTAGGTGTCCATCTAAAGACGAATGAACAGAGAAAATCTGGTATGTATATACAACACATTTTCATTTACCATAAAGAAAAACACAATTTTGTTATTTGAAAAAAAAATTGGTGTAGTATGAGACCAAAATTTGAGAAAAAATAAGCCAGTCTCAGAGAGAGAAGTATCACTGTCTGCCCTCATATATGGAAGCTGGAGGAAAGGGGACAGGGAAAAAGAGGATGCCTTGAAATTATAATAATTATATTGTATGGTTATAGTAGAACCATTTATTTCTTTATCTATTTTATACATTTTTGGATAGGCCTACTTACATATATTTATCAGGTTGATAGCCTTCAGAAGAGAAGTTTCTGAACTTATTGAAGAATGAGGAAGAGGAATTTTATTTAACTGGAGAGCAGATACTATCTGTACTGAAATCCAAGAGAAGTAAAGGAAGTGTCCAAGTCCACAAAAATTTGTAAATTTGTGGGAATAAAGAGACTTTTGTCTTATTAGTTTTTATTTAATCTTTAAAGTGAGGTCTGAATCTATCAGGCAATAATGAAGATAATGAAGAGGAATTTAAAACTGTGTGAGGATGGGTGCTGAGGATTGTGTTTGTTTCCTGTTTCACATATGGTGATATTCTCAGCCCAGAACTCAATATATTTATTTCTGGTAAGGTTTTATAAGAATCTTTTTTCTTGCTCTAATTAAATTCTAGGTGCTCCTGTAGGTGATTACATGAAGAAATTTATATTTACATGAGGAGTATTTTCCTAAAATAAAGTTGATTGCTTTTCCTACATTTTGGTATTATTGAAATTCTTCACTACTCGTTTTGATTTAATAGTACTATATTTTTCATTACTCAATAAAAGATAAAGAATTGTGAAGCATATTTTATTTTAAAAGCTTTAAAAATGTTCAAATTATATAATCTCAAAATATATGTTTTGTGAGGGTACAAGGGAGTTAACTCAAGAGGCACTCAACCAATGAGCTACATCCCCAGTCCTATTTTGTATTTTATTTAGAGATAGGGTCTCACTGAGTTGCTTAGTGCCTCACTTTTGCTGAGACTGGCTTTGGACTCTCGATCCTCCTGCCTTAGCCTTCTGAGCTGTTGGGATTACAGGCATCTGACACTGTGCCAGGCTTATAATTTTTTTAAAAAAAATTTTCTTAATTGTTCTCAGATCATACCATGTCTAAATTAAACATTCATTTTCAATTATGTAAAAGTATTTTGAAAAAACTCCCACAAGAAATCATCAACACATACTTATTGATAATTATAAATTAAAATATATGATTATGCAATTCTAAATTTCTCAACTTAGAAAAATATGCATGCATACAGATATTTCCAGATAAACAATGAAAATACAGTTAGACATTTATGTGTTTTTGAAAACTCTGTAGTAATACATATATCAGCACAGAATATAATAGTACTCATAAAATGAATAACACCTTAATAAATTTTTAGAAATTTTATACTTAAATGCATACTTCTTTTCTCAATTTACATGTACT
Source organism: Callospermophilus lateralis (assembly GCF_048772815.1). Lineage (NCBI taxonomy): Eukaryota > Metazoa > Chordata > Mammalia > Rodentia > Sciuridae > Callospermophilus > Callospermophilus lateralis. Next base: position 2,093,210 of record NW_027510702.1, read on the forward strand.
TAAAATATAATATCATTATTCCTATTACCATGAATATACATTATATTTAAGTGATGGTTTTATGACAATACTTACTCTAGAAATTATAATGTAAATCAAAAGATATGAAAATTATTTTTTAACTTATTAAATTTGCATGTATCTGTTGAATTTTCAATATTATAGAAAATAAAGTATATCCATTGTCATAAAATATATGATATTATTTAATTATAATAAGTAGTTCAGTATGCTTTTTGGGTAACAAAAGACTAATGATCCCTTAACTGATTTGAAAGTAAATATTAATAAGAAAGTTTTCAGACATAAAAGTTCTAATAGCTCTCTAACCTCCTGCATTTCCTTCCTCTAGGTAGATTGAAATTAAGCAGATATTCCTGTTTTAATTGGAATTTATAATATATGGCCATTATAGTACTTACTTAAGTAACAGGAGAATAAAATATAAATAAAGTAATACTAGAATAAAGTGTATTTTGAATACATACCAAATTACCAAATAAATAAATATAAGAAATTATGTATCTATTTATATCTGCAAAGCTAATATAAATTTTACATTATGTGTTTGATTATTCTTTGGTTGTGAACATTAATTAAAATAGAAAAAAAAAATAGGCACTATGCAATAATTATCATAGGAAGAAGATTAGGTAAATTTTGGGGGGTTGGCTTAATTCAGGGGCACCAGACACCTGAACCACATACTCAGCCATATTTTTTGTATTTTATTTAGAGATAGGGTCTCACTGATTTTCTTAGCACCTGACTTTTTCAGGGCTGGCTTTGAACTTGAGCTTCCTGAGCCTCTGGGATTAAAGTCATGCACCATCACGCCTACCAGATTAGGTCAATTTTGAATGTATATAGAAACCTATTTGTATTTTACCCAGATAACTTTAGGTATGTAAATACAATTAATGAATTAATGTACCAATATCAATTTTAGTAATAACTCTATAATACTTATTTATCCAAAATCAGTAAATCATAATAAATTTAATGTATAAATTTAATAAGATGAACCTTGACCTTTGAGTTTTAAAATTAGCTTTAAAATTACATTGACTACCTAAGTGATGATTAGTTAATTTTTATTAAATTATGGATTTAATTGTTATCTCAGAAGTACCAAATTCCCCCTTAGATATGGTCACTTGCTGGAAGAACTCAAAGAATTTAGAAAAGTTATCATACTTTCAGATATAATTTATTTCAGGAAAGAATACCAATTAAAATCAGCAAAGAAAGAATTACATAGCACTGAAGCCAGAAGGGAGCCTCCAGTCATCTGCTCCCTGTGGAGTCAAACAGACAGCATCTAATTCTCCCAAGGCGGATACATTATGCTGCACAGAAAGTGCTACCAAATAGTTTTCACTGATGGTCAGACTTATATAGAGATGGAGCCCACACATAATTCATGTAAGCCTTAACTGACTTGGACCCAGAATGCCAAGGGTCACACTGATAACAGAGTGGCCCAAACTCTCAGGTACACTATGTGGTCCAGAGTCTCAGGTATGTGAACACAGTCTTACCATGCAGGACATTCCAAGGGTTTAGAGTGGCCCAAACTCTCAGGTACACTATGTGGTCCACAGTCTCAGGTATGTGAACACAGTCTTACCAGGCAGGACATTCCAAGGGTTCAAAGGTGATCTTCCTGGAAGGATTCAAGGACCAGCTCTTTCTTTGGAACATATAGGATTTGAGTACAGTAAGCCCACTAACTTACATTTTCTAGAAAAAAATAGCATGTATACAAATTTTAAGATGAAGAAAACATTATATTAGATATTAGTTATTACTGTGTGAATAAAATAAATCAGAAATAGGAAGCGTGTTCAAGGGGTCCTTTGTAAATTGGGCTTTTCGGGAGAGCCTTACTCTCATGGCAGTGTGTCAGTAAGTGTGTATCCATGGAGACAAAGCACTATTTGTGCAGTGCAGGGTAGAGGACTTCCCTACTGAACAGGAACAGCTTATACGCATGTCCAGTTGGTGATTCACTTTATGTATGAACAACAGTAAGAAGACAGTGGGGCTACAGCCCAGGAAGAATGAAACTGAAAGAGAATACATGGGATCAGACATGTCAAAGGCTGCAAAACTGTTCTTAATTATTATTTTCAGCAATAATTCTTCATTGATATTCATAATAATAGAACTATTATTGTTCTATTTTGAATTATGTCAAGATGCTTAGGAGTGACATGGATTTTTCTATGGAGATAAAGGCTTTTTTGATCCTGGACTATTGAAACAAAGGTCTGAGAAAAATTATTTTTCCTGTGTGGCTTTTTAAGAAATTTGTTATTTACAATGTTCCATCCAAATTATCCTATAAACAGTAGCCTTTTGTGAATAGTGCCAATAATCGAGGATGTCACAGGTGGCCCTTTTTGAAGGAGAACAAACTGATCTTGGCACCACAGAGCTACTGAAAGAGATTGCCATGGGTCACTGTCATTATTCAATGCTTGCTCTGCTCTGTTCTTTCCTGGCCATTGCCTTTTCACATGCTTTCCTTCACACAGCTGGACATCTTTGTTGTATGTAACATATCATGTGGTGCACATTTTCTCTCCTGTTGCCCATGATTGAGAACAGATGTTATATGCCTTTATAATTGTCTTCAGGAAATCTTGATGCCTTTTAGTGACACTCTGTACCTTTTGTAAGCTGGAGGGTTAGCTGCATGCTTAGAGGCCCATGAAGTATAGAACTTTATTTTATTGTACATAGTTATATGCAACCTCCGAGCCTGCTGTTCCCCTTTCACTGCTTGCTGGAACAATTAGCACTAGTAAAGGTTTTTCACAACAGGTATTAATGCCATTCTGGAAGAGGTAAGGACATTTGGTTCTTCTTCCAGTAGGCAAGAACTGAACTGTAGAAGATAAAATGTGTTTTGATAGAGAAATTTGTTATTTTACTTGCTTCATCTTTTCAATTCAAAATAAGTTATTTCTTATTCTTTAATTGTACACCATGAAAGATGAAGTAAATAATGCTTTACTCTCAAACATAAGTCATCAAAATACAGAGCATATTTTCATAATTTATAATTGTTTTGTGAGATAGAAGAGAATAATACCAATAAAATCATACAGAAAAACTTCTATGTGAATGCTGGGTTGTTTTCTGGAAAACGTTGGATAATTTATTCAGATAGGACTGAGGCTGTAGCTCAGTGGCAAAGCATTTGCCTAGCCTATGTGAGGCATTGGGATTGATTCTTAGCACCACATGAAATTAAATAGAATAAAGGCATTTGGTGAATCTAAATCTACAAAAAATGTTAATAAAAGAATTATTCAGATAAATTATAAGAAAGTCATTTGTAATTTTTTTTTAAAAAATGAAATATTTATTTAAGAACAGGGTATTGATCAGCATGAATGCAAATGACCTTGTTCTCTGTGTCTCTCTGTTTCTGATTTTCATTTTAGGAGAAAATAAGATAAAGCATGATCTGAATTTGGGAAATTTTTCAATAAAACACTATCATCTGCATTCAAATTTTGGGGGTCTCTAAATATGACTTCTTGATCACTACTCTTACCCTACAAAAATTCTTTCAACTTTGAAACCCTCATTCTTGGATTTAATTCTAACTCTATTTTCTACATATGCAACCCTACACTGCACAAATTCTCAGTGCTCTATAATTTACAGCTTGTAACAGTATATGGTAGCAGTGTAGTTTAAAGCACAGGGTCACTACCTTTAATTCATAGCCTTCTTGATTCCTCTAAAATTTTCCTTCAGTTGTCTCCTGGTTGGCATGCTCAATTCTTATACTTATTTTATAAAACAACCCTATTTTTTCTAGTTTCTGTTGTACCTTGAAATAATATGTATTAATTAATGTCTACACCATTTAGCTGAAATTAATTATGTCCATGTAATATAAAATCTTGCCATTTAATATGATTTCTTGGCACATAAATAAATTTGATATAATTTTTTAAAAAATATTTAGGGTCAATTTGAGAAGAGTATGTATCTTAAAAATATTGGGTCTTCGAGGCTGGGGCTGTAGCTCAGTGGCAGAACACTTGCCTAGCATACGTGAGGCACTGGGTTCGATCCTCAGCACAATATAAAAATAAACAAACAAAATAAAGGCATTCTGTCCATCTACAACTACAAAAAAAATTTTTTTTAATTGAATCTTCTAAATCAGGAGCATCAAATATCTGCCCAATTGTAAACATTTTCTTATTTTAAGTACTATGAGTCAATTTTTACTGGCCCTATTTAACAACTTGGTGAATATTTCTTCTGACTATGTTACTGAAATTATTTTATAAATGTTGATGTTATTTTTTAAATATCTGGAAGAAATTAATTAAAATGATATTGAGATCTAAAATTCCCTTCAAATAAAAAGTTTTTTTTTCAATAGATCATCTTGTTTTGTAGGTACATGGCAGTTCAGACTTTCTATTTCTTCTCATGATCAATTTATATATTTTTTTTTCTTTCAGGACGTTTTTCTCATTTCTTTTAAAGTGTAAACAGTATTTGACATAACATCATATCTCATTATTGACTTTTTAATATCCATGAATTTTGCTTGCTGCACTGGCAATTCTGTCAACTACTAGTGAAATTGGAAGACATCAAACCTTAAATGAAATTGAAACCCCTGGTGGCACATTGATTTCAATCTAGCTAGGATTTCATGAATTTGATTAGTCTATTCAATATGTTGCTTTAAATTTAATTGGCATTTCTCATATTTTTTTGTATTTTATTGATTTTATCACTTATGCTTATTCATTCCATATATTAACCTATTCAGGTTGATTTTTTCTCCTCTTTGTTTTACTTCTGATGATGAAAATTTTGCCCATCAATTAAACATTTTTATTTTTATTCACATGATATTTAAAACTATAGAAATTCCTTTAAGGACCACTGAGGTTTAGATATAATTTTCCTCCCAAAGAACATGTGTGAGACAAAATAAGAATGTCAGAAGTGAAATAATTAGATTATGAGAACTGTAATCTGATCCACTGATACGGATTAAGTGGGTGGTAAAACAGGCAGGTAGGGTGTGGCTGGAGGAAGTAAGTTACTGGGAGCATGCCTTTGTGGTTTTCATTTTGTACACAGTAAGCTCTCTACTTCTGGTTTCCAAATGTAGAATTGCTGTCCCCTGGCACACTTTTTTACGCTGTTCTGCCTTACCTCTGGCCCAGAACGATGGCATTCACTGAACCTCAGAAATCATTTGTCAAAATTAACTTTGCCTAGGAGTTCTTGTGATGATTTTTTGGTCACAATGACAAAAAAATCACTTCATTTTATATTATCAGATCCTTAAACACAGATTCAGATAAATCCCAGAAATTTTATTTTTTTGTTATCAGTGGATCTACACATTTTCATATCCTTTATTCATCCTGATATCTATGGTTATACACAATGTATACACAGGTATTATTCATTTTTCAATGGCATGAGTGTTCTCTAGATAATATTGCTTGCTGATATTACTAATTTTATTTTAATTTGATCAGAAGACATACTTGGGGTGATTAAAATTCTTTGAGGTTTGTGGTGTTATTCTGTGTCCCAAACTATGGTCCATCTTTGTAAACATCCCCTGTGTGCTTGAAAATTTTGTATTCTATACCAAAGTCACTCCATGTTATATGAAGAGATCTTCCGTGGCTTCAATAAACTCTTCAACTCTTGTAATCTCTCATTTACTCAGAAATTTTTAACACTATTCTTTGCCAAATCTTGCAGGATGTCCCCCTTTAATATGCATAACTTAATACAGGGACACAGCTAAGGAAAGCTGTTTTCTGGATCTCATAAGGGACCTTTCCTGTGATTAACTATCCTTCAATTCTAGGCATCTCCAGAATCCCGATCTGATTTGAACTTATTTACCCAGTGTTTTAGCCAGCCTTTTTCCTGTTGTGACTAAAAGACCTGACATAATCAAGTTTGAGGAGAAAAACTTCATTTGGGGGCTCACTGTTTCAAAGGTATCAGTCCATAGACAGCTGGCTCCATTTCCTGGGGGCTCAAGGTGAAGCACAACATCATGGCAGAAGAGCATGGCAGAAAAACGCAGCTCACCTGATGATCAGAAGGCAGAGAATGACCAAGCTCATCTCACCAAATATATACCACAAAGGCACACCCCTCAGTTACCCATCTCTTCTAGCTATACCCTATCTAGCTTCAGTTACCACTCAGTTAACCAATATCTGGAGATTAATCCACTGATTGGGTTAAGTATCTCATAACTCAATCATTTCACCTCTGAATGTTCCTGCTTCACTTCAGATATGAGCTTTTGGGGGACACTTCATATCCAAACCGTAACACCCAGCAATACAACTGCTTTGCAATTAAGTTCCACTTTCTGTTCTTTAGCTTGAAATAGTTCACTCAAGCACAGTGCTGTTTTGAATGCATCCTCCTTCTTTCTGGAATTTTAGCATTCTGCTTTCTGTTATTCAATGGCTGAAGCTAGGTGCTGCATGATTTTTTTTTTTAGTAACATGGTGAGGCTTTTATAAAAATAAAAATCACATGTGTATTTTTTCCTTATAGTCCAAACTAGCACTAGCCTAAGATTGCTTTCTTTCATTGGATTACTAAAATATATACATTGTAAGGAATGACTCTCATCATTATGGAGACTAACAGGTTTTAAACTAGAGGGAGGACTGGCAGGAGACGAGTAGGGTGGTCTGGTCCTATTAGCAGCACATGCCTGGTATATGTGAGGCTCTAGGTTTGATCCTCAGCACCACATAAAAAATAAAGAAATAAAGTGAAGTTATTATGCCCATCTACAACTAAAAATAAATAAATAAATAAATACTCAGAACAAAATTGCAATTGTGGTCAGATGACTGTCAGGCAGTGAGAGACCTAGCAAAATCATGGTTACAGATAAAGTCCAAGAGTTCTGATGGAGAATTCCTCTTACTTGGGAAAAGGTCTACTATATTTTCTTTTTCCTATTCTGGCCTTTAAATAATTTCATGAAGATCATCCATATTTTGACTATCTGTCTCCTTATCTCGAGGGATTTAAATATTCATATTATAAAACAACACATTTGCAGAAATATCCAGAATAACGTTAGACTCAATATCTTGTCACATTATGGCCTAGTCAGTTTGACACAGAAGAGTAACCAACAGATTCTGTTAGACTACATATTGTACTGTTATAAAAAATTTTCAAGTACATTTATACAAATTTTGATATTTGCAATGTAACTCTTACCTCATAAGGATATTATTTTCTCTATCCCATGATTTTTTTGAACTTTCATTTTCTCCCTTTTGTTCTCTTCATCCTTCTCCTCTTCTTCCCTTTAAAAGTGTTACTTTTTTTTAACAAAATCATCTCTATCTTTTCTTTTGTTTTAATTTAATATTCTATATTGCATAAGTAATTGGTAGAAAAATAATTGTTTTTATGTTCTGGATTTTTAATTGTTTGCTCCTTTGATGTTATTTTCCTTATAAATTTTTATTTTCTCCTTTTCTTCTCATTCTACAACATTTTTATTTAAAGTAAAAATATTTTGCCAACTATTTCTGTAAATTTTTACAACTGCATTCTCTTCTTGGTTTTACTTTAATGAAAACAGAATGTCATCACTCCTCTTAGTTCCTACCCTATTTTGGGATTTGAAGTGGATCTTAAGAGGGACTTTACTTAAAGACCCTCCTGACACAATTATCACAAAAATTTATAATGAGTTTTTTTTTTAATTTATACAGTTTCACTGATTTCTTGTCCAAGTTTATACCAATAGGAGATCCTCACCTCTCAGTCCATTTTATAATATCTGTTTGTGTGCTTTAGTTTTCATGAGTGCTGGTTAAGGTTCTGGTTGCTTTACCTACACAGGCAAGACTCTAAATTTTTTGAAGATGTTTTTGAATTATTAGAAGATAGTTTTCAAACTTTTCTGATACTGCACAATTTGTATATTTTATTTAAATATATAACTTTTTATGAAGATAATCTTACTCTTCATTTTATTTCTAACCACTACAAGTTTTTAACCAGTTTCTTTAACATCACTATCTCTGAAAATGCTTCGTTCTCCAATTCAAAATGTCTTTTGTATTCCAATACAATTTAAACACTTGTCTTTCTTTTGTTTTTAATTTTTTAAATTTATTTTAATTAGTTACACCTGATAGTAGAGTACATTATAATACATCATACATAGTGGAGTATAACTTCTCATTCTTCTGATTGTACATGATGTAGATTCACACTGGTAGTGTAATCATATGTACATAGAGTAATAATGTCCGATTAATTTCATATTGCTTAATGGAATTATACAGCAACAAGGAAAAAAAACATTGTAAATATTTATCCGTTGAACAATGGAGCATCTATGTACATCAACAAATCCTTCTCAATTTCACAAATAAAATAGACCACAACACAATAACACTTGGATAGGTCTTCCAAACAAAATTAAACAAACAAACAAAAAACTATGGAACTAAATAATACAATTAAAAATTTGAACTTTATATATATATATATATATATATATATATATATATATATATATATATATATATATAATGTATATATATATATACATATATATATATATATATAATTTTATCAATCAATGAGCAGCACATGGATCCTTCTGTAGAATAGACAATAATTTATGCCACAAAGCAACTCTCAGCAAACACACAAAAAGTAGACATACTACTCTGCATTCTATCAGATGATAAAAGAACGAAATAAGAAATCAATGATAAAAATTTTAAAAAGACAGAAGCTATTCCAATACTTGAACACTAAATAATATGTCACTGAGTGATAAATACATAGCAGAAGAAATCAGGGATAAAATAAAAAGAAATACTTAGAGGTAAACGATAACAATGATACAATATATAAAAATCTCTAGGACAGTAAGAAGGCAGTGCTAAGAGAAAAGTTGAATGTAATGATCTCATTCATTAGAAGAATGGAAAGTCAACAAATAAATGACTTAACATTTTATCTCAAAGTCCTAGAAGAAGAAGAACAAAGCAACAACAAAAGCAGTAGAAAACAGGAAACAAAACCAGAGATGAAATTGGAAGAAAAGAAACAATTCAAAAATTGGCAAAACAAAAACCTTGTTCTTCAAAAAATAAATAAAGTTAATAAGCCCTAAGTTGTGCTAATAAAGAAAAAGAGAGAAAACTCAAATTACTAAAATTCATTATGAAAAAGGAAATATCATATCAGACTCCTGAAATACAGAAGAAAATCAGAAACTTTTTTGAAAATGTATACTCCAATAAAACAGAAATTCTCAATGACATCAACAAATTTCTAGAGACATATGACCTACTCAAACTGAATCAGGGGGATATACACAGTTTTAAGAAATCAATTTCAAGCAATGAATTAAAAGTCACCATCACAAGCCTGCCAATCAAGAAAAACCCAAGACCAGATTCTCAACCAAGTTCTATAAGAACGGTCAAGAAAAATTATCACCAATATTACTCAAATTATTTCACAAAATATGAAATCAGGAGACCCTTCCAAACTCATTCTATGAGGTGAATTCCAAAACCAGACAAAACCATATCAAGGAAATAAAACTTCAGACCAATATCCCTAAAGAACATAGATGCAAAAAAAAAAAAATCTCAATAAAATTCTGGCAAATTGCATACAAAAACTTATTTAAAAGATAGTGTATCATGATCAAGTGAGGTTCATCCAGAGATGCGAGCTTGGTTCGACACATGGAAATCAATAAACATAATTCATCACATAAATAGAATTTTAAATCACATGATCATCTCAATAAATGCAGAAAATGCATTTAACAAAATAAAGCAACCCTTTATGTTGAAAACACTAGAAAAACTAGAGATAGTAGGAACATAATTCAACATTGTAAAAGCTATGTTTACGAAACCCAAAGCCAATATCATTCTAAATGGAGAAAAATTGAAAGCATTCCCTATGAGAATTGGAATGAGACAAGGATGCCCCTTTCACCACTTCTATTCAATATAGACCTTGAAATCTAGCTAGGGCAATTAGCAGAAAGAATTTAAAGGGATACACATAGGAAAAGAAGAAATCAAACTTTCACTAGTTGTCAATGACCTGATTCTATATTTAAAATATCAAAACATCCTGTCAACACTTGTCTTAATGAGAAAAAGAGTTGTACTTTCATGCTCTACCAATAACTATTTAGTTGAAAGGCAAAATAGAACTCCTATGTGAGCACAGAAACTTCGGTATTTTTACAGTCTGCCGTCAAATGCTTGAAACTTCTTACTTATGTGTGTGACTCTGGATAAATTACCATTTTAATGTGCCTGATTCCTCAACAGGAACTATAACTCTAATGAGCATCACTCATTGATTTCAATGAACAATTAAATTAATTCATTTAAAGTACTCAACAACATTTTTAGCACATAACAACTACTCAAAAAATAAAAGCTGTTCTACTATGACCATTTCCTAAATGTTATGGCTTAGATATTAGGTGTTCCCCCAAGGCTCATGTATTAGACAATGCAAGAACATTCAGAGTCGAAATTATTTGGTTATGAAATCCTTAACCTAACAGTAAATTAATCCCCTAAAGACAGATAGATGTGGTTGGATGAGGTGAGCAGTAGGATTATGACTTTGTGTATATATTTTGTATCTGGTGAGTGAAGTTTCTCTCTGCTTCCTTATCAATTTGTGACTCACTTCCCTGCATCACACTTCTTCTCCATGATGTTCTGCCTCACCACCCACCGCAAGCAGTGGAACTGGCTGTCTAGGATTTCAACTTCTGAATCTGTGAGTCCCCAAATACACTATTCCCTCCTTAAATTGTTCTAGTCAGATATTTCAGTCTCAGCAAAATAAAAATCTGAACAAAATGCTAAATTTTCAGTTTCTAAATTTTTTCTATACCTGTGTGGTTCTTTCTTTTAACTTGTTACAATGAGAAGGTAAATTTATTTTTATTTAAGCCACTAATTCAAAAACATGAGCTTAGATTTCTTTTGTACCAATATTTAATTTGGGGTATTCTTAATTTTCCATAACAATTCCCTTTTTCTTTTTTCTTTCTAATTAGGCTTCCAAAGTAGATTTTAATTTTCAGAAGCTTTTAGGTTTATAGCAAAATTGAGCTTATGTTCTGTGAATACATATCCAAATGTAACAGTGAATTTTGATTCACTAATGTTCAAACAGTGGAAATTAGCATGAGCCTTACATGTTCTCTAACAGTGACCCTAATTCTATTCCTAATTCTATTCTTGAGAATATCCTGCATTAGTAATAAATAAGTCAAATAAATATAGATTTATGTGTGATCTATAATTATTAAAATTGCATTCAATTTTGATAGAAAATGTTACTCCTATTTTTGATAGAATTCATTCTTTAGAACAGTTTTAGTTTTACAATAACATTGAACATATGTTGAGATTTCTTTGATATTTTCTTCTTCCACATTTACATAAACCTCTATCATAACATCACCCATCATAGTGGTATGTTTGTTACAATCGATGGACAAATCTACACTAATGTGTCATCATCATAACCTCACAGTTTTCATTAGAGTCTGTTATGGTTTGGATGTGAAAGTTTCCTTGAATCTCATGTGTCCAGAGGTGTGGCTTTGGGAAGGAGTTGGATTATCAGAGCTCTGATGGTGATGTCTTCCACTTGCTCTCCTACCTTTGTGATGCCATCTGCTATATGAAGCCTCTACCAGAGGTCAAGGGGAAGAGGCCACCCACTCTCACACTTTTTTCTTCTAAAACCGTGAGCTAAATAATCCTCTTTTTTTCCTAAATACCAAACCTCTGATATTTTATCTTAGCAGTGGAAAATGAACTAAATCAGGCATAAACTATCCCATACACTTGAACCAGAAATATTCATTATTAAAGATTATTGAGTATTCTTTGGAAAAAAATGAATAATAACTTTTTTAACCAAAGATATCTGAATCCTGATATCATTTGTTTGATAATTTGAATAGATGAAATCTTTTTTTTATTTCAGTATTTTACACTGTAATTTCCTAATAAAAGTAACTACCAGTCTTGTGAGATAAGATTTTTCTGAGATACTAGGGAAAGGCATGGTATCAATTATTTTAAAAATGAAACCTCTATTATATCTTCAGCCGAGTAAAGTTCACATAATTTCCTCTTGAACTTTCATGTTTGCTCTGTGTCTCAAGACAGACACTTTCAGAAGACTGAAATTGTTTCTATGCTAGCCTCTTTTAAGGATTTCATCAGAGAAGGGGCCTGTGTGCCCTGCATTACTGCCACTTATGCAAATAATTTTATGAAAGAAAGTACACCCTGTATATTAGCTTTTTATTATGCTGTAACAAGTCACCACAAATTTAGGGGCTTAAATCAAAATAAATTTATCTTCTCATAATTCTATTAATCAGAAGTTTTGTCATGGATTAATAGTTTCTATGCTTAGGGTCTCATAAGACTGAATTTAAACTAACTGGGAGTGAACTCTAATTTGATTCTTGTCATTCTCTTCCAAACTCACTGGTTGATAGCAGAATTAATTTTGTTGAAATAATAAAACTGGGGGCTGGGGATGTGGCTCACAAGGTAGCGCGCTTGCCTGGCATGCGTGCAGCCCGGGTTTGATCCTCAGCACCACATACAAACAAAGATGTTGTGTCCGCCGAGAACTAAAAAATAAATATTGGAAAATTCTCTCTCTCTCTCTCTCTCTCTCTCTCTCTCTCTCTCTCTCTCTCTCTCTCTATTTTAAAAAAAATAGAAATAGTAAAACTGATGTCCCAAATCCATAGTTGCCATCTTCCAAACCCTGCCATACAGTAAATAAGTTTGCTTCTTCAAACTTGCAAAAGAATGTCTCTGACAGGGCAACTTTCTTGAGTGTTCCCTCTCTAAACTCTCATTTTATTTCTTTTTTTTTTTTTTTGTAAGAACACTTAATGTGAGAACTATACTATTGAAAAACTCTTAAGTGTATATTAAAATATTTTAACCATACTATTTTAAACAAGAATTCATATATCTTATATATCTGAAATGATATTTCCACTGAAGAGAAACTCTCATTTACTTCCACCTCCCAGTCCCTGGAAACCATTATTCTAATCTTGGTTTTATGAGTTTTATAATTTCATATGGTTCACATAATGAAAAATGCAGAATTTGTTTTTCTGTAACTGGCCTATTTCATTTAGCAAAATATCTTTCAGATTCGTCCATGTTGTCACATACAACAGAATTTATTTTAAAAATATATTGTATGGCATATGTGCATTTAATTTCTTTCATCCATTCATCCATCAATAATAATTAAATATAATAATGTTGAGTTGTTTATATCTCGACTGTTGTGAATAATGATACAGTTAAAATGGAGGTGCATATACTTCTTCAAGAATTAAATTTTAACTATTTTGAGAAAGAAATCATTAGATCATAAACTAGTTCTATGTTGAAGTTTGTTTGTTTTTGTCCCATACAGGGATTAAATCCAGGTGTGCTCTACCACTGAACTACATTTTCAGTCCTTTTTATATTTATCATTAGAGGAGATCTAAACTAAGTTCTCACTAATTTGCTGATTATGGCCTCAAACTTGAGATACTTCTGCCTCAGCTTCCAGAATTACTGGGAGTACAAATGTGCACCGCCATGACTGGCTGTATTTAACTTTTTAAAAGACATCTCTATACTAATTTCCATAGTGGATTGCACTAATTTACCTCGCCTCTAACAGTTCACAATGGTCTGGTTCTCACTTCTCAAAACCTTATCACTAGTTTTCTTTTATCTTTTTGATAATATTCCTCTGAACACTTTTAAGATACTATCTCTTTGTGTTTATGATTTATAATGCCTTTATAACTAGTAGTATTGAGCACTTTTTCATATTGCTATTGATCTTTTGTGTGTTTGCTTTCAAAGAAATGTTTATCTAAGTTCTTTACCAACCTATTAATGGGATTTGTCTGTTATTTTTTTGTTTTTGCTGTCTTTGTTATTGAATGGTGGGAGCTTCTTAAATATTTTGGATATATGGTTTGCAAATATTTTTTCCAGTTCTGCAGTATTCCATTTGCTATATAAAAACTTTGTACTTTGATGTAGTCCCATTTGTCTCATATTTATTTTTTCTTATTCTTTTGATAGCATATTCAATAAATCACAACATAAAATCATGAAAATGTAAGACTCCCTTTATTTATTTTTTTAAATATTTTTCTAAAATTTTACAGTTGCAGGACTTACATTTAAGTGTTTAGTGCACTTTCGGTTGATTTTTTTTTTTTCTGGTATAAGTTAAAGTCCACATCCAAAGACAACAACTTTTCCTCTTTGGTAAAATATAAAAACTATGTATTCAACATGATTAATTTTTTAAAATAATTTTGTCTATTATTATAGATATTCTATGTGGTTCAAACCCTAATAGATGTTTTCTTATAGTGTATTATAGCTTCAAACTTTGCAATAGTGATGGAAAGCTATTACAAGTTATTTATTTCAGAAAATAAACTTCAGCATTTCTAATCCCATGAAGTTGTATACTCTTTTGGTCCTGGACTGCCCCAATTAATGACCATTGGCCACATGTGGCTTTTTAGCTTTCAACAAATTAAAATTAATTGACATAAAGATTCTCTCCCTCATTTGCACAAGGCACATTTCAATCACTCGGTGGAAATATGTGGCCAATGTGTACTGCAAAGGACATGTGGATGTAGAACAATTTAAGCATCACAGAAAGATCTATTGCACAGCCCTGGCTCAACACATGGGTCCTAAATTTTAATTTTCCTTAGAATCACTTAAAGATCTTGTTCAAACAGTATTTGAGTCCCCTTCCTCACTTCTACTAAGGTGAGCTTTGAGAATTTGAAATCTATGAAATTTCCAGGTGAAATTCATGTTGTTCTTCTGAGAATCATAACTGAGAAGCCATTAAGTTATAGATTCATTTGCACAAGCTTCCAGAAAACACCAACTAACAATATTCTCAGGGATATAGGAATAGTGTATCTAAGTATGTGTTTTACAATAAGAATCTGGATGACAAAGGATAATTGGCCTCAGTTAATAGTATTTTGCTGCTATCTACAGGTAGAAATGGATATAAACTACCATGATTCCAATTTCTGAGACAAATTCAATATTAAGATAGGAAAATATTCTCAATAAATAAAATATAGTCAGCATTATTATTTTGATTATCAAGAACTTCTTGTGATGAAAGAGTTGGGAGAGTAACCATAAATAAATATTATCATTTAGTTGTACTCTATTTTCTAATAGATAAGAGACTAGTATTTACAAAGAAAGAAAATATTTGTTTTTTTAACAGATACTGTTATAGATAGCCAATGTGTTTCCAACTTAATTATATCCTGCTATATCATTAAAATTAATTTTATTTATATGAGATAGTAATTGGAAAAAGAACAATACAGTATTCTATAAAATGTGTTTTATAAAGATTCTGAAAATCAGCTATTCAGTATGCTATTTTTTGAAGAAACTCTGTAAAGACCACATGAACTTCAAAAGTTCAAAATACAAAAATGTATGTATTAGTTATTAATTGATTTCATTTGTTTTAGTAATATCCCTAAAAATATAAAATGTACATTTATTAAATTCTAAACAAAATCTATTTATGATTTTCCCAATAAGAATCATGTGAGAAAAACAATGTAAATGTGACAATGTTCATTATTTATATTTTCAACATATTTCATATTGTCTAGTTATAAGTTTGTTTTCTTCTTCCCAAATACATACCTGATACTAAAATTTTTCATGAAAAAAGAGAGCTAAAAATCAATAAATTATTAATACATGTATCACTCTACAGAAGTACCAACAATAGCCCTCCACTATAGTGCACTAATAACCAGAGATACCACAATACATACACATACATATATAAATACATATATATGCACATATATACACATGCATACATAAAAACATTTAAGAAATACTCATGTTTCAAATAAAAAATCCATATATTTCAAAAAGAGTTTACCTTTTTAAAAAATAAAAATTATATTTATCATTAAAAATTCCCTTGATTTTATAACAAAGGCATCATCAATTTTAAAAATGCTATATATTGAATTGAAACTAAATGGCTTCTGTTCAAAAAGCCCACAATTCAAAAAAGAGTTGTAAGATATGATGTGTATCCCCAGAAATCACAAATTCTTATTCTCAGAAAAGAGTTAAACATAGTTGTAACAAAACATGTACATCTACATTGTTCCCCTGTCATTTAACAAGTTGTAAAATATGCTGGATAAGTTTATCACACAATAATTTGCAGAACAGTATAGTGAGATCTATCACAGCTTAATAACAAATTACAAGTAAAGTTTGGAAGTATAGATACTACAGATAGAAAAGCTATGTTCATGTCCACAGAAGCATATAATAAGTTATGGTAACTTTGAATACATATTTTTATATATGTGTACAAATGCAAAAATATATGGATGTATAAACACAAATACACATAAATGTATATATGTGTGTGTTTATATGCACATGTGTGTGTATACACACAGAGTCTCTCTCTCCCTCTCTCTCTCTCTCTCTCTCTCTCTCACACACACACACACACACACAAAAAAAAAATTTATTTTGGATTTTGAATGAACCCTGAAGGCAATGTGTTGGAGGGTTGGTTTCCGGCCTAAGGCACTATTAGAAAGTGTTTGAGCCATTGGGAGGTTGGGCCTAGAGGAAAGAAATTAGGTCACTGGAGCCATGGCATTGAAAGGAATTAGAACCCAGTGCCTTCTATACCTCCCTTTTTGCTTTCTGACCACCTTGTGGTGAACAGTTCCACTGCCATGTCCTCCACCATGATGCACTATGCCACCACAGACCCTCGGGCAAAGGCACAAAGTGGCCATAGACTGAAATCTCTAAAACAAGATCCAAAGAATCCCTTTCTTTATATGTGTTAATTTTCTTTGGTATTTTGTAATAATGATGCAATTCTAAGACATTCCAACATTGATTATTTATATATTTACATATGACAAACTGATACTCAAGCAAGAAGCATTTTGAAGGAGATTCTCTTAAATTTAGATTTCCCTTAGAAGTCCAATAAGAGCTATAAGTGATGCAGGAAGGTCACTTCATGAAAATTTTGTTTTAGAAAGCCCACATCTTCTATGGTGAAGATTTGCAGAGCACTGTGGCAGATTAATACCAAAGAGGACTTTATTTGGGAAGTTGTTCATTTCTGTTGGTAATTCATAGCTTGATGGTTAAAGTAGGGGAGAGGATAAGATGAAAATCTGAATCAACTATACAGATGGGGATACTAGAAAATGAGTAAGGGAACACACTTAGGGAGGAAAAGAAAAATAATTAGGGGAAAATATCATAATTCAATTTTGAAAATATAGATTTGTGGTATTTGTTGCAGATACAAGGGGGAAGTTTCAAATGATAACAGCAATATTGGATGTGCTCTTTTCAAAATAATCTAGAATTTAGATATTAATGTAGTAATTATCTTTGCTTTATTTGCTATCAAAATTCAAGAGAACAAATGAGGTAATCCAAGGGCATATTGTGGATATAAAAATAAAGTCATCACCACAGGTAACAGGTGAGCTAGGGAGAGATGACTTATAAGAGACCAAGTACACAGTGAGTGAATAGGGAAAAGATGTGGCACAGGTACTATCTGGAAGTCAATTATTAATAGGGATATTTTTAAATGCCCAAAATTATTCAAGCAATATTATGTCAAAATATCCCTGCAATTCATTTTATCAAAGTAAAAGCATTTTCCATGGATTTTTAGATGTTAGATGGCTTTCTTTGTTTACATGGTGATTTTTTTTCCTACCCAAAATTATGGCTTCCACTTCTGTATTAACATTTCCATGGGCTATGATAGTACATAGTTTAATTAATATATTTTTAATGAATAACTGAGAATACTTAACTTATTTATGTCCCTCTTCAACTTGACAATAAGAAAGTCATTTCTCTATAACTTTTCAGCAATTAATTTTACTGGAGATCACTCTTCAGAAAGAATCCTACTCCAATAAAATGGTGATATGGCTCAGTAATAGTATAAATTTTGGAGCTCTGCTCTAATAATGTGATACAAACTGGATGGTGACAGAAATAAGTTGTCTCATGGTTCCACAGAATTTGAAATCAGTATGTCAGCAAAACTTGTTCTCTCCATGAGTTTAAAGTTGAATTTTTCCATAATTTTTTCTATAGCTTTTGGTAGTTTTTGGAATTCATAGTTTGTAAATTGTGTTCTTCTTGAGTCTTCACAGCCTTTCCTCTGTATTTATCTTTCTCTGTATTCAACTATCCTGTTTTTATAAAAATATCCATCTTATTGGTGTAGGACCCACACTAATTTTTTTATCTTAACTTGTAAGTATTCTATTTCAAAATAATGCAATTTTAAATTAATAATATTTTGAAGAAAAATTTACCTAATTAGAGTGGTAAGTCTGCTTGATGATGGTCCTTCTACATTGGCTAACAGAAATGAAATAATATTTTTCAATTCAGTCATTTTCATCAAAAGGGTGATTTGAGGCTCCTATTTATATATTTTTTCTCTGTGAATTTCTTTCAACATTATGTGGGGAGAGAGATTTAGTACTTATTTTGGCAACCTTGAAGTTCCCAAAATTGAGAACCATGTAGATTATACAACTATTGCGACAAATACGGGATAGGTTGGATCTAATTTGTACTAGCTTACTGCATATAATAGTTTCATTTTTCCAGAAATTTTGAGAGTTGATTGTTTAAGCAGTAATTTTTAATAATTAATTTATATAAATTTTAAAAGTAAATATAATTAATATTAAAAATTCTTAATTTCTGAATTTTTTTGCTGCATTTTCTTATTACCTGTTCTCATAAATTATCTCCTTCTAGTCTATCTATGTGGCATAAAGATATAAATATATACATATGAATATATAAACACATACATATATACATATATAGACAATCATGATACACACACACACACACACACACACACACAAACACACACACACACCATGATGTGCTACTGAATATCTCTTTCCCACTTTGCACTCAGAGACCTTAAATCAGCAATTTGAAAATGACCATGGTGAAAGTCTTAGGTTTTTTGTGGTGGTATAGAGCATGACGTCAGCTTCTGCATGGTTTCTGTTAAAGCCTCGTGATAGAAGGTCAGCAGGTACAAATGTAAGAGAGTTCACAAGGGGCAAGGGACTGATGAGATATGCCAGACTTACTTCATACAAACCCTTTCTCAAAAAAAATCTACATTCATGAGAACTTACTCATTCCCACTAAAACAGTATCTTACTTTCACAGGAAAATCATTAATCACTCCTGAAGATTGAATGACCTTTTACAAGCCTCACCACATCTCAAAATACAAAAATATTGTGTCCAAGACTCAACATGTATTTTGTGTGGGAATAAACCACATCCAAATTACAATGGTGAGCATTTTTCATTAATGTAAATATGAAACAGCAAGAAGTAGAAATCAGAATTTTCAGAACTTGACTTGCGGTTTTGTTGTGTACACAGACTTAACAGTGTGAATGAGAAAATGTTGATAACATTCATTAAATATATTTATTAATGTATTAAGAGACTACATTACAAATAACAGAAAATATTACTTCAGTATTCTAAAATTTTCATGAAAAAAGAAATCAGTTGCATGATTAAAAAAAATACGAGAATTTTCCAACATCTTCATGATCACATTATTATTTTGTTTTGCTTGTACACAGCAATAAATATATCAACTGACACATGGAATTACACTTGAAAAATTAGTTTTTAAATATTTACTAGCATCAGATTATGGAACCTAGGTTTTTCTTCTATTTTCTATTTTCATTCATTCTTTTTTTTTTCAGTATTAGGAATTAAACCCAAGGTTGCTGTCATACTAAGCTACATCCTCAGCTCTTTTTTATTACTATTTTTATTTTGAGACAGGTCATGGTAAGTTTTCCACAGTCATCCTTGGAAAAAAGGAGGACAGTAAGATACCATGTCCCTGACATGCCCATCTGTGTTCCCAAGAACTTAATCAAGTCAAAGGACTAATGAGAGTGAGTCTGGGCCTCAAAGTCCAGGTAAATGTGGTTTCAAAAGACCTCAGCTCCCTCTCAAATATGCTAGGAGTTGAGGAATCTTAATGGTATCTGCAGAAAGCTGCTTTCTGAAATGCATGCCAAATGTCTTTGGATTCTTATCATATAGTGGGGCAAAGAAATCTAAGGTAGTGATGTCAGTGCTTCAGTAGCCTGGTCTATAAAACCCCTTTTTCTACTGTAGCTTATGCAGAATTGAGGGTACTTTGGAGAGGATAAATGCCACTAATCCAGTCTGCCACCACTGGAAAAGGAACAGAGATGCTAATTTATGGATAATTTCATGAGGGAAAGAGGTAATATTTGGTAAACTACTGTGAGGATGATGGTGCTATTTGTCCACTGAACCACTGAACCTTCTCCATACATATTTACAAGTAAGCCTTTTGCCATGCAAGCCTTCGCTGGATGATTTATTTTATTTCTTGGCAATCTATGCCACTCCTCATGTACAACCAGATTGTGAACAGAACACCCAGAGTAGCCTCTAATTGGTGATTCTCCCACTTCTATCTCTTTAGTGGATTACAGACATGGCCTCTGGTTAGAATATTTTTCTAAGAAACTTGACTTTACAGGCAAAAGATACGAGGTAAATAAAAAGTATTAATTTGTTCTAGTGTAAAATATTGAAAATATTAGAATACCTATTGATTAAAAGTGTATGATGTGGGAGAAGGAGGAGAGAAAGAGCACAAGAGAGAGAATTTGAGTAAAAGAGAACATATTTGTAGCGGAGTGATAGGATCAAACCCATGATAAAATGAAGAGTTTGTCAAGAGGTTTGGAGGCAACTTTTTATATTGAGAAGAGGAAGGAGTGAAATAACAGTTACAGGTATCGAAAATTTGTAATTGAAATTGCAATATATTGAGGAAATTTATATATGGTACTTTTAAATTCCTATAAAACAAATTTATTACTGAAAGTGAAAGGAAAGTGAGAAATGTAAAGGGCTTTAGATCTAATAAATAGGTTTTGAGTTAAACACAGATGCAAACAGCAAAGAAACTGAATATTGAAGGTAGGCAGAAGGGGGATTGAAAAACAATATTTAGGGTTTTGGGAACCTACCACAACTTTGCATTCTTATGCAGTAATTGGCCTGGAACAGAAGTCAGAGTTAATTTTTTTTCTGTATTCATTTCTTTTCTTTCTTCCTTCCTTCCTTCCTCTCTTTCTTTCTTTCTTTCTTTCTTTCTTTCTTTCTTTCTTTCTTTCTTTCTTTCTTTCTTTCTACCAGAAATTGAAACCCCCAGGTGCTTTACCACTGAGCTACATCCCAGCCCTATTTATTTATTTATTTGTTTGTTTATTTATTTATTTAATTTTGAGGCAGGTTTTTGTTAAGTTGCAGAAGTTGACCTCAAACTTGTGATCCTCCTGCCTCAGCCTCCAGAGTTGCTGTGATTAGAAGAATGCAACACTGCACACAGAGTTAGGTTGTTCTAAGGTTTGCTCTTTTACTCCAGACAGATTAATCCACCTGTAGGGATTCACATCTCATGAGACCACAAAAGAGGCAGTATTTGGAAAGCAGTTTTATCTACACTGAGTGAAAATAAACTGAGAAAGGGGGACTAGTGACTTGAAAATGTAGAGGGCCCTGCCATATGAGACAGAAAAAGTGTCAGTGATTAAAATTAAAATATCTCCTCCAAAGGTACTGATGTTATTCATCTTTCTAATCTTAACATCTTGGTTTTTCTCCTCATGTCCCCAGCTTTACACATTCTCTATGACCTGAAAGAAAAATCTCTTAAATCCACTTCTTGTGTTGTCAAATAATAAAATTAAATCATTAGGATTGTATTTCAGTTGAAACATAATGATATTTCCAGGAGCTTTTCTTTCTGAATATTTTTTAAAGTTAAAGCTAATTATCAGGACGATAAGGAAACATTGAGGTAACTTTCTTGGAGCTACCAGAGTTTTTAGTAATTATCAGTTTTAGATTAAGAACATCAAGTGTACATATGTGTACTTATTTTTTGTTCCTTCTCTAGGAAATATTAATGTTAGGAGATGCTTTCTCCCTATATTTGTTCCTTCATAAGTTGGTAATGAAAGGATGGAGTTAATTAAGGCCAGAAATATATTCTTATTTATTATGCTCTAAAGTATGTATACTTGGATTAAAATTCAAGAGTCAAATGTATATAAAAATGCTTACATTTTTATTCATACATTGTTGAATTGGAATCTATATCAAACTATCAATTTTAGAATTAACAGCAAAGACAAGAAAATAAATAGTGTATACATGCAATGTTTAATTACTGTTAAGAATCTGCTTAAGAAAACCTGTGCAGAAGACTTTATGAAACAATTATAAATTCACATAATCCAGAAGATGGTGCTGTTTACATTTCTACTGCATTTTGGAACTCCAGAGAAACAATTTACTTCCAATTCAGCCATTGATGGTCTGTAAATTATTGCGCATACCTTCGAAATAGGAACAGTTAATGTAGCTTTGCTCTTGAGGATTTCACATTTACAAATAATCTGCATAACATTTTCACACCAAATATTAGAAAATGTACTACTTCACAAGTAATCTCACATTAATGGAACCTGATCAGTTGCAGCAATCTCAGTTATCTTATGCCAGGAGTACACTCAAATGTGAAAATACATATTAGATAAAAGACCTATTTAATTTTCAGGTTACTTATATGGCTATTAAAATGCAACATGCAGACCATTAAAGGGGTGATGATCCTTATTTAATGGAATGCGAATTTATTCTTCCAAATAGTGAACAGTTTTATAGTGACATGTTAATTATGTACTATCAAGGCACAAAAGATTCAGCCAGTTAACACAGATAAATGGGATATATGGTATCTATAAAATATTGGGCCTATTTCCACTTTACCTAACTTTATTAATGAATCATGTACACAATCATATCTGCTTGCAGTGCTATGGAAAGGGTATGTCCTTTAGGAAGGTCCACCATGTTCAGTTTCCAAGACTCACTTGCAAAGCTTGCAGTCTCTGTTAAGAAATCATGACCTCAAAAGCAAATAAAATTATGGAAATGAGCATAGCTTTTCAAATCCCCTTAGCAGTAAATAAACATAGAAAAAGTAGATGAAAGATGCAAACATACATACATATTTCTAGTACAGACCCAAACTTATATTTCAGAGTGAGCATCAATCTTTTCAATCATAGGAGAACATACAGACATTATTTTTAAAGAAGAGTGAAAAAATTAGTAGAGACACATTGTTTTGTTGTAGAAAAAAGATAAGATAGAGCTGCAGAGTTAAGGTCAGATTTTTTACTGGGGAAAAGGAACTCAGATGTAGAAATGAGGAATAGAAAGTTATTAATTTATTGTAATTTTTAAACTTTTTGCTACCCGATGTTTTAAACACATTATTGTTTTTTTTAGCATTTTTTTATGGTTGGTTGTTCAAAACATTACATAGTTCTTGATATATCATATTTCACACTTTGATTCAAGTGGGATATGAACTCCCATTTTTACCCCGTATACAGATTGCAGAATCACATCAGTTACACATCCATTGATTTACATATTGCCATACTAGTGTCTGTTGTATTCTGCTGCCTTTCCTATCCTCTACTATTTCCCCTCCCCCCTCCTCTCCCCTCTTCTCTCTCTACCCCATCTACTGTAACTCATTTCTCCCCCTTATATATATATTTTTCCCTTTCCCCTCACTTCCTCTTGTATGTAGTTTTGTATACCCCTGAGGGTCTCCTTCAATTTCCATGCAATTCCCCTTTCTCTCCCTTTCCCTCCCACCTCATGTCTCTGTTTAATGTTAATCTTCTTCTCATGCTCTTCATCCCTACTCTGTTCTTAGTTACTCTCCTTATATGAAAGAAGACATTTGGCATTTGTTTTTAAAGGATTGGCTAGCTTCACTTAGCATAATCTGCTCTAATGCCATCCATTTCCCTGCAAATTCTATGATTTTGTCATTTTTTTAATGCAGAGTAATACTCCATTGTGTATAAATGCCACATTTTTTTTTTTATCCATTCGTCTATTGAAGGGCATCTAGGTTGGTTCCACAGTCTTGCTATTGTGAATTGTGCTGCTATGAACATGGATGTAGCAGTGTCCCTGTAGTATGCTCTTTTTAGGTCTTTAGGGAATAGACCGAGAAGGGAAATAGCTGGGTCAAATGGTGGTTCCATTCCCAGCTTTCCAAGAAATCTCCATACTGCTTTCCAAATTGGCCGCACCAATTTGCAGTCCCACCAGCAATGTACAAGTGAACACTTTTCCCCACATCCTCGCCAGCACTTGTTTGTTTGACTTCCTAATGGCTGCCAATCTTACTGGAGTGAGATGGTATCTTAGGGTGGTTTTGATTTGCATTTCTCTGACTGCTAGAGATGGTGAACATTTTTTCATGTACTTGTTGATTGATTGTATGTCCTCCTCTGAGAAGTGTCTGTTCAGGTCCTTGGCCCATTTGTTGATTGGGTTATTTGTTATGTTATTGTCTAATTTTTTGAGTTCTTTGTATATTCTGGATATTAGGGCTCTGTCTGAAGTGTGAGGAGTGAAGATTTGTTCCCAGGATGTAGGCTCCCTATTTACCTCTCTTATTGTTTCTTTTGCTGAGAAAAATCTTTTTAGTTTGAGTAAGTCCCATTTGTTGATTCTAGTTATTAACTCTTGTGCTATGGGTGTCCTATTGAGGAATTTGGAACCCGACCCCACAGTATGTAGATCGTAGCCAACTTTTTCTTCTATCAGACACAGAGTCTCTGATTTGATATCAAGTTCCTTGATCCACTTTGAGTTAACGTTTGTGCATGGTGAGAGAAGGGGATTCAGTTTCATTTTGTTGCATATGGATTTCCAGTTTTCCCAGCACCATTTGTTGAAGATGCTATTCTTCCTTCATTGCATGCTTTTAGCCCCTTTATCAAATATAAGATAGTTGTAACTTTGTGGATTGGTTTCTGTGTCCTCTATTCTGTACCATTGGTCCACCCGCCTGTTTTGATAACAGTACCATGCTGTTTTTGTTACTATTGCTCTGTAGTATAGTTTGAAGTCTGGTATCGCTATACCGCCTGATTCAGATTTCCTGCTTAGCATTGTTTTTGCTATTCTCGGTCTTTTATTTTTCCATATAGATTTCATGATTGCTTTCTCTATTTCTACAAGAAATGCCGTTGGGATTTTGATTGGCATTGCATTAAACCTATAGAGAACTTTTGGTAATATCGCCATTTTGATGATGTTAGTTTACCTATCCATGAACAGGGTATATTTTTCTATCTTCTAAGATCTTCTTCTATTTCTCTCTTAAGGGTTCTGTAGTTTTCATTGTATAAGTCTTTCACCTCTTTTTTTAGGTTGATTCCCAAGTATTTTATTTTTTTTGAGGATATTGTGAATGAAGTGGTTGTCCTCATTTCCATTTCAGAGGATTTGTCGCTGATATACAAAAATGCCTTTGATTTATGTGTGTTGATTTTATATCCTGCCACTTTGCTGAATTCATTTATTAGCTCTAATAGTTTCTTTGTAGACCCTTTTGGGTCTGCTAGGTATAGAATCATGTCATCTGCAAATAGTGATAATTTGAGTTCTTCTTTTCCTATTTTTATGCCTTTAATTTCTTTCATCTGTCTAATTGCTCTGGCCAGTGATTCGAGAACTATGTTGAACAGAAGTGGTGAGAGAGGGCATCCCTTCCTTGTTTCAGATTTTAGAGGGAATGCCTTCAATTTTTCTCCATTCAGAATGATGGTAGCCTGAGGCTTAGCATAGATTGCTTTTACAATATTGAGGTATGTTCCTGTTATCCCTAGTTTTTCTAGAGTTTTGAACATAAAGGGATGCTGTACTTTGTCAAATGTTTTTTCTGCATCTATCGAGATGATCATATGGTTCTTATTTTTAAGCCTATTGATGTGGTGAATAACATTTATTGATTTCCAGATATTGAACCAGCCTTGCATCCTAGGGATAAATCCGACCTGATCATGGTGCACAATTTTTTTGATATGTTTTTGTATCCGATTCACCAGAATTTTATTGAAGATTTTTGCATCTAGGTTCATTAGAGATATTGGTCTGTAGTTTTCTTTCTTTGAAGTGTCTTTGTCTGGTTTAGGAATCAGGGTAATGTTGGCCTTGTAGAATAAATTTGGAAGTTCTCACTCTTTTTCTATTTCCTGGAATAGCTTGAAAAGTATTGGTATTAGTTCCCCTTTAAAGGTTTTGTAAAACTTTGCTGTATACCCATCTGGTCCTGGGCTTTTCTTAGTTGGTAGTCTTTTGATGATTTCCTCTATTTCCTCAATTGATATTGTTCTGTTTAGGTTGTCAATATCCTCCTGACTCAATCTGGGCAGGTCATATGACTTCAGAAATTTATCGATGCATTCACTATCTTCTATTTTATTGGAGTATAAGGATTCAAAATAATTTCTGATAATCTTCTGTATTTCTGAAGTGTCTGTTGTTATATTGCCTTTTTCATCCCATATGCTAGTAATTTGAGTTCTCTCTCGTTTAGATTGGTTTTATATAAGGTTAAAGGTATCCCTTTGAAAACCAAGACAGACTTCAAATATGGATCATGTACTGTCATAATCACCTGAAGTGGTTTTGGTTTTGTTTACTACCTTTAAAATAATTTTCCCAGGCTGCTTTGGAAAAATGGTAAATCATATACTGTGGACTGAACCCTGTCTGTTTGGCTCATTTCTTACATTCTCTAGGAACCTTGATACACAGCAAATTTTGCAGACCCTTGCAAAATCTTAAGCTGGGAGTTTGTACTGGGGTTGTAAATTGAAGATGATACATTTGGTAGGTCTCAATGAACCTAGGGCAACATAGTGAAGTAAACAATCAACTTTATTAAATAAAATAAGAACATACAAACAACTTTATTAAATAAAATAAGAATATGGTCACTTTAAAACTTATATAATAGAGGCTTTAGTGGGAGAAGCCCTCTTACTAAATGAAACTTTTCCCCAAGCCACAATAAGTTTAATTCAATAATTAGTTATCTCATTTAATTTTCCTAGATTCTTTTCTCAAAAGTAGTTCTAAGATTTAAGCTGACTGCAGCCAAAATCTAAGGAGTGTAGTTGCAGCTAGTTTTCCTGATGACTATAATTTAGGTAAATGTTCAATGCTTCTAGAAATATAATTGGGTTTCTCTGTGTCCTTTGAGAAGGTCTTTGTTAAAGTAATTTGCAGCTACAATGCCTTTTCTAGAACTTACAAATTAAAAGTTCTTGGGGAAATGTATATATTACTTTTGAATGTAAAGATATATAAAGATTGTTAATTTGACAATAAAGCACATATTAACTTTTTAAAAATAAGAGCTATTTTAAAAATGATCGCTTATTTGAACATTGTATTGTTTTCAATGTTAAAAAATATTTGCAAATTTAATTATTTTGAAAAAAATATTTTTCTGCTGTCAACTTTTTCTTGTGCAAGATAGATCTATTTTTATGGTATGAGTGGTTTTTTAAATATTACCTAATGCTCACAGCTTCTAAAAATATTTTTATAAAAGTTACAAGAAAAATTACGTCGGAATGCTGCAGGAAGTAGTTGTGTTTATGAATACAGTACCTAATGAATTTTAAATGATAAAGTCCTTTACCTTTGCAAAAAGAAACAGTGCATTGATAAATGACCTTTTAGGCACTAGACTTAATCTTAAGACAAGTGACAGACATACAAAATATAACTTTTAAAATCTGTTACTTGAATTTGGAGTTAAAAGTGTGTGAGGCCATAAGTCTGTATAGGAGATCACACTAGACATTGGCAGTACTCTTCAAAATTATACATAAACTTCACTGAGCTTATTGGCAAAAATGTATGACAAAACTGCTCATCATACATTCATGACTTAGCATTGCACAATATTTAAAAACAATTTTTAAAATGTGACCTTTATGGAGAAGTAGAGAAAATATGGTTAATGCCTTATATCTGATATTTGATATTTTAGCCTGTGGGTTGATTTTCTGCATCTATTATACACTATAGTCTCTTAATCAGCTTTAGTCCCTACAGTAAAGTATCATACACTGAGTGACACTTATAATCAACAGAAATGTATTGCCCACAGTGCTATATACTGGAATTCTGAGATCAGAGTGCCAGCCTGGTCCTAGTTTGGTAAGGAATCTCTTCTGAATTTTAGACTAATTTCACATTATTCCTCACATGGCAGAAAAGAACAAGCTAGCTATCAGTCCTTTTCCTATAAGAGCATTAACACCATTCACAAGGGCTCCACTCCCATGATCTAATTCCCTTTCCCAAGGCCCTATGTTCAAAAATCATCATGTTACAATTAAATTTGAAAATATAAGTTTTGTCAAGAACAAGAATATTTGTTTGGTAAAGTACAGCATGTATTTCCTATCTACAAGGTATTCATTTCTATATTCTATTTTCAATATAATTGCTGTGATAATACCACTTTAAATGTTAGTTGGCCTTACTTTATAAGCATTGAGATGCATCATAATTAAATATAAAATTGTTGAACCAGCATAATGACAGTGATAAGCAAACTAGGTGTCTTTTGTTTGTGTCTATGTGTGTGGGAATCAGTCAAGTCTCCTACATTACTGTCCCCAATGTGTCTTTTGATCCATATTGCCGTGATTGCATTTTGTTATTTGTTTGTGCTTCCAGATAAAACTGTGTTGAAGAAATTGTTTCAAGGTAATAAAAACTGGAAAAACTCTTTCTCAAAGATGTTAATGCAAATGTAACATCATAAGTGCAGTCTAGTGTTTTTTATTCAGCACTGTAAAAAATTATATCTGAATACTGGCCTGAGTACTGGCCTGGCCTGCTTTTCTTCTTTATTGTTTGCCTTATCTTTTCTTTTCAATTATTCATAGTATTCTAAAGACCACTTTCAGTATAAAATACTCTCTATGGGATGTGAAAACAGCAAGAAACATATTTCTGAATGGATAATAAGGGTAGGTCTATTTAGAAATTTAAATGCATGTAATCAATGTAGAAAATATATACGCCAACACAATGACTCTTTTACTCAATGGTGTTCTTTTTATGGCCTATTGTAACATTCTGATTTTATTCCTTGACACTTTGTGATTTTTAAAAATTTTATTTCCTTTTTTGTCCAATTTACTTTTATATTATGAAATATAATGTTAATCAAATGTCTTTGTTTCTTAGTATTTTTTTCTTTGTATCATATTTAGTAATATTCAAGGTGATTTAACCTATGTATAGCCCATATTTACTTTTTTTTTACAATGTATTAAAAATATGTGTTGCCACTCTGTTCTTTCTTTCTAATCCCTAAGATAAGTTAAAAACTTCTACAACCCTTTAATTACATTCCTTTACAATAACATTTGTCTATATATATATATATATATATATATATATATATATATATATGTATGCACAATATATCCATAACATATACACATATACATAATGTATATATTTACATTGCTTATTCAAAATTTAAGTTTTATTTTTTATTGTAAATTATTTCAAACATTCAACAAAACATAGAAAATAGGATAATAGAAATGCATGCAACCAATACTTAGAATTTTGTTTAACCATATAATAGGTTGGTTTATTTGGATAAATCTATATAATTAATTGAAGTAAAATTAATTTTAAAGTACTGAAATGTTATCTATAGGCAATCCCTTTTCATTATAGCATTTACTTGTGTGTTACTTTCATATATTTACAGTTGGAACAAATTTCTCTTCATTAAAGATTTTTCTTTAGAAAAATGTACTTGAAGACACAACAGAAAAGATCATATACAGTCACTTAACTGTAAGTTGGCTTATACAAATACAGCCTGTAAACAAAAATTCAACTGATATGGAAATATCTGATGTGTTTTATCTGCTTGCTTTGTTTTTTGTAAAGTCTTATAGGAAATTAACAGTGACTTTTTTTCAAAACTAATAAAGCAATTTATATAACACAAAGTGGATATAGACAGAATTAAAGTATTTATAAACGTTATGTAGTGCAAACACATGATTTGAATGAAAAATTTATTTGACTCTCTGAGACTGATCCTTTATCCCCAGGAAAATAAAGTGACTGCAGACAATTGGGTCACCTCTGTAGAAAAACTTTTTCTCAAAAATCAACAGATATGACTAGGGGTGTAGCTCAGTGTTACAGGTCTTGCCTGGTATGTGCAAGAACTTAGGTTCAATCCCCAGAAACATTAAAAAAATAACAGAATAATCTATGCAATATATGGAAACCATGGACTGTTATTCTGTCTAGTAACCTGTGTAAATTTTTATGTGTATTGTGGATTTCTAGTTTAGGTAAACCTGAAGACAAGTTATAGGTCACTGATGTATTTCAAAAGAATTTTATGCAAAGATGATTTGGTCATGACTGACCCTGCCTGTTATGGTTTAGATATGAGGTGTCCCCCAGAAGTTCATGTGTGAGACAATGCAAGAGTGTTTATAGGTAAACTGATTGGGCTTTCAAAGTTTTAAGCTAATCTGTTCATTAATTCACTTGAACGGATTAGCTGGGTAGTAACTGCAGGCAGGTATGCTGTGGCTGGAGAAGGTGGATTGCTGCTTGGGTTTTATTTTTTGTCCCTGGTGAGCCAAACTTAGTCTCTTTCTGTTACCTGGTCTGAACTGTGTTCTTGTGAACTTAATTGTTTTCCTCTGCTATACCTTTCTGCCAAGTTGTTCTGTTTCACTTGGGGCTCAGCAGTGGAATTGGTCATCTATGGACTGAGACCTCAGAAACTGTGAGCACCAAATAAACTTTTCCTCCTAAAATTGCTCTTTTCAGGTCTCTTGGTCACAACAAAGAAAAAACTGGCTAAAACACTGACATGAAATATTCTCTTTTATTCTGGGAGACAAAGCCTTCAAACTGGAAGAGAAAGGTTATGTGGCTTTCTGCAGAAATTTTGATTCATTTTAGACACATATATTCTTGATATATATAATGCCTCCTATCAGAGGTATAATGAAAAATTAAAAACCTTTCCAAGGCACAAAGTGTTAGGAAAATGAAAGTTAAAATAAAAATATTCATAATGAAGACATCCATATACATCCATCCTGCAAATATAAAGTATAGACCTCAAGAATACAGAAATTCTAATCTCAGACAGAATTCAATTCCAGTTATGAACCTGCTTAATAATGCAATCTTATGAAAAGTGTTCTATCTATCTGTTTTTGCACTTTAAAAAATAGCTACCTTCATAAACTTTTTATGGAGAGTCAATGAATTAAAAATATTAAAGTTTATACAATATTTTTTGTGAGAATTTGTTTTTAAAATGTATTGAATAAGATTCAGTGAATGGAGAAAGAATAATTAGGCTACAGTATAAATAAAGTTAAAAACTTTGACAAAAGAAAATTATATTTGTTTTGTATTTTTGTTGTTGCTCCTTTTAATAGGGTAAAGGCTTCTCTTGTATACAGCATTGTTTTGTAGATATGTGCATCAATTGTTTTCTCCATAGATTTGTTCTTGTATCTACTCTCAGTTCTTTCTCACACAGAATATCACCTGTCCTGTGTTATGGATTAATCTAAAACAAATTAAAAGTCAATAACCAAGGATTTCAGATATTGGAATATAGAAGTATAATGTGGCAGCCCAAAATATCTTCTTTATGTCAAACTCTCCTTTGTTCTGCAATGATCTTGTCAAGATGAGGGCTCAGTATATTCATACCACTAGGAATTTGAATACGGAAATAAACATCAGAAAAAAAATCCATTCATTTGAAGTAAAATGCCCACTAAGACAAAAGGTCTTACTGAAATCTTTTCTTATATTCTGTTTTTCTTTTACAGTATGCTTCCAAATACAAAGAAAGCACCTCATTTTTGCCTTCCCATAGGGGCCACACAATTGATGAGTCTGATTACTTAACAATCAGAGACACAATTTCCCCCTTAATATTAGGTATGGTTCATCTTCTTTGTTCTTATTTCCTACCCCAGTATCTCACCTTTTCCGGCACAGTTGAAACATCTATCAATTAAGAAGCTATTACAGTCCACAAGATGATTATCTAGCCTTTGGCCCATTGTAAAAACCATGGCTATACATTGAATCTATTCAATGAAATTATCAAATAGTCCAGATTGCAGGCCAAAACACTCTCCAGGTATTGGCGACAAGTCAAGGTTTTCTTTGTCATTATTGACAACCTGTCACTAGAGTTCTATGGCTTTGACCTGACAGATTCAAACCACATCATCACCAGGGGTAACTGATGCATGTGGAAGCAAGGAAAGGAAAGAGGTGCATACTATTTTTAGGAGCTTCTATTGATACTTTTTGGGTGAAACATATGAAACTTGCATTTATTTTATTATATTTTTTACTGTAAGCAAAGTAAAAGTAAAAACATTTCCTTGGTATTTAATAGGGTGAGAAAATGGATAATTGGATATTGGCATTGTCAAGCATTACCTTTTCCAAATGCATCAGAAAGTGAGAAATTAATAAAACGTTTTTTTTCAACCTCTCTCTGTTTCTCCCAAAGAATATGATACCATAAAAAAAGTTTTTGCATATTTTTTGTCCAAAAGTGCTAAGATAATGTATAAATATATTTGATCAGAAGGAGAAATGGGAAGAGGGAGAAAGGGAGACAGAAACAATAGAAAAGAAAGGAAGAAACTGAGGAAGGAAGGGAGGGAGGGAGATGAAAAATTCTTTGTTTTTTTTTTTAAAGAGAGACAGAGAGAGAGAAAATTTTTTAATATTTATTTTTCAGTTTTTGGTGGACACAACATCTTTGTTTGTATGTGGTACTGAGGATCGAACCTGGGCTGCACACATGCCAGGCAAGTGCACTACTGCTTGAGCCACATCCCCAGCCTGAAAACTTCTTTTTTTTTAAGAGAGAATGAGAGAGGAGAGAGAGAGACAGAGAGAGAGAGAGAGAGAGAGAGAGAGAGAGAGAGAGAGAGAGAAACAGAGAGAATTTTTTAATGTTTATTTTTTAGTTATCGGCGGACACAACATCTTTGTTTCTACGTGGTACTAAGAATCGAACCTGGACCACACACATGCCAGGCAAGCGCACTACTGCTTGAGCCACATCCCCAGCCCGAAAAATTCTTAAAACTACATTCCTGCAGCACACAAACCACTTAGGATAAGCATAAAAGTTCTTTAAGATTATTTTAAATGAAGATTTAAAAGGGGGGCTGGAGTTGTAGCTCAGTGGTAGAACACTTTCCTAGCACATGTGAGGCACTGGGTTTGATCCTTAGCACTACATACAAATAAATAAAATAAAGGCATTGTGTCAGACTACAACTAAAAAAAAAAAAAGACTAAAAGGACAAAAGAAAGACATTCTACCATTTGCTTTTGGTACTGTACAGTTCACCTCATTACTCTTTTATATATATATAAAAGAGTATATATATATATATATATATATATATATATATATATATATATATATATATATATATATATACTTTGTCCAAAAAAATCAGTCAACTTTCTGTGAATATGTTGAAATTAATCGGAATCCGAGATAGAAAAACAAAGAAAGAAAAAAAAAAAAAAACTGCCCAGCCAGATCAATTACCAAACCATAAGAACCATCTCAGGAAACCTTTCAACCAACCAAACAGACAATACTCATCACCTTTTGATCAATCTCCCTTATATGTCAATAATCCATAGCGAATCTGAAAAATGTTTATTTTTCTTCTTTCTTTAATCAATAAAAGTGGAAAATTCTAATGGAGACAAAACAACTCTCACTTTGTCAAATTATAAAATTAAAGTAGCATATTTATTTACTCTTTTCAGAAAGAAGGACTGATTTATCATATAGTGAGTCAGAGAAGTTTCAGAGCCCCTGTTTTTAACATCCACTTGCTGATGATCACATTCAAATAGGGCGTCTCTTCTTCCTAGGATCTTAATAAATCAATTCTAGTAATAAGGGTATGTTTTTATTTTGTTTGCTGCTGTTACTTAGTTTATAACTTCTGTAACGCCAGTGACATAGTATTGTCTATGCATTGTCCATGCATTGTCCATAGTATTGTCTATGCATTGTCCATGCATTGTCTCCCATTACACACACACACACACACTCACACACATACACTCTTACACACCCAGCCTTGACTTTGCTAATCTATTTACCTGAAATGATCTTTTTCTTTACCCCTTAGAGCAAAAGTGCCATGAGAGAAATACCTTTACTCAATGTGTTTATTTCATCTTGTTATTCTCTGATGAACCCTAAGTCAGCCCTTTAATGCCACATATTCATTTTAGAGGTTGTCAATGAAATAGAAATTTTGATCCACATGTTCATCTTTCCCCAACCAACTGAATTTGGTGGCATTGACCAACCACATTTACCTTCAGAACATCTGTTTTAATTGGATGCTGAAATAGTCCTCTCCTTTGCCTCTCCTCTTACCTGTTACCCTTGCCGCAGTCCGGCTACAGCAAAATAACTGGGGTTGACGAACAACTTGTGTATGTTGATACAGCAGGAGTGGGAGTCGTTTATTGTAGGGCAGGAGTGGTATATATATATTCCACACAGCTTATCTTAATTAACATAAAATAGATACAGCAGTCAACCAATAAGGAATCTCCACACTTAATGGCTCACTGGCATTACTTCACAAACCACTCCCTCTGGCAAAATACCAAGCCCCATCCTGACTTCCTGACTTGTTTACAGACTCTAACATACCCTCTCTGTTGTCTTCATTATATTTACTGTATTTCCCCAATTTCTTGATTTCAAAGTGTTCTATGAATCACTCTTTATAACTCTCTAATTTCTGCTTATATGCATCATTTAATTTTTCTTATTAATTATTAATACTTCTGTGATTACATCACCACTTTGTGGGTCTGCTCTCCACATTGTCTCTTCTAAGGACACTTGCAGTTGGATTTAGGGACCACCTCCATAAGTGTATCAGTTCATTCAAGCTGCTACAACAAAGTACCATAACCTGTGTAGCTTATAAACCACAGAAGTTGGTGAACCTGCAGCTATCAAATTAAAAAGTCCAAGATCAGGGTTCCAGTATGATTAGATTCTTGAGAGGATCCTCTTATTGGTTGCATATGCTAACTTTTCACCTAGTAAAAAGAGAAAAACAGCTGCCTGTGGCATTGTTATCTAAGGTCACCAATCCCAAGTCTCTAATGTGTGATCTAATCACCTTCCAAAGGCTTCAAATATCACCTTTGACTTTAGGTGTCAACATGTGAATTTTTGGAGAGTCACAAACACAGATCATAAGAAAAATCCATGATGATCATCTCTTCATCTCAAGATCCTTTACTTAGTTACATCTGCAGAGACCTTTTCCCAAATAAGGCAACATTCATAGGTTCCAGGAATTTGATGTGGATATAATTTAGGGAGACATTTTGGCCTACCACAAAGAAATAAATCCACTTTTTCAGCATACTCATCTCCTTTAGTATTTAGTTTCAGTTGTCAAATATATAAGTAAAAAAATATCTCCCTTTGTCATATTTATACTTATACCAAGAAAAAAAAATACTACCAGGGAGCTGGTAGTACATGCCTATAATCCCAGTGGCTCAGGATGCTGAGGCAAAAGGATCATGAGTTGAAAGCCCACTTCAGCAAATTAGTGAAACCTAAGCAACTCAGTTAGACCCTTTCTCTAAGTAAAATATTAAAAAGGGCTGGGAATGTGGCTCAGTTTTTGAGCACCCATGGGTTCAATCTTCATTACCAAAATGTGTGTGGGGGGGAGAGAAAGAGAGAGAGAGAGACCCACAAAAAAATAAATAAATATAAACAGATATTAACTGCAAAGAACTGGCTTACACAACCTTGAGAGGCAGTTCAGCTCATGCTCTGAAATTCCAAACTTCCTTTCCAACTTCTCCTTTGATTCAGAAATTATGCAGCCTGCCTCCTGATTTGTGTAATTTCTAAATCACAGGAAAAGCTTAAGGGGCAGTTTGCAATTCCAGAGCATGAGCTGAAGCTGCTGACCATAGGTAGAATTTCATCAAAATCAGGAAAGCCTTAGCTTTGCTGTTAAGGTTACTAAATTGACAGAGTCAGGCTCACCCAGTTAATCCAGGATATTTCCACTTCCTTTAAATTAACTGACTTTAATCACATCTGCCTTCTTCATAACATCAGATTGGAGTTTGTGTAATTGGCATCTGTAACCTGGCCCTGTTAACTCTCCCATCACCCTTCAACCTGTTTATTTGTATGTCTGCGAATCTCAACAATGTTTTAGAACTCTTTTTTCTATAACTCAGGCCAAACAACATGGTATCCTGCTTGACCCTTTTGACTGCCTCATAGCCCACATCAGGTCATCAACAAATGTAAAACATTTAGATATGATCAACTTTTCAACACCTGCACTAATACCACTTCAGTTTAGGGTGTTATAATGACTCTTTTAACTTTGTAAATGGTGTGCAAGCTCCAACAGATTATATTCAGCACCATTTGTGATTCTTTTCTTTGAATTCTTTTCTTGTGGTTCAGAAACCTCTGAAAGTATACCATTTCACTCAAAAAAAAAAAACACAAAACTTTTCACCTAAAAGTAGTCTTTCCAAAGAATGCTCATCCTTCTCCATAAATCTCTTATCTATTATGTCAAAATTCTTCACCTATCATTTTTAAGACATTTGACATGAGGACTTGCTTGCTTTTCATCTCTAAGTTCTAGTATATAATTGTGGCATGAGCTAAGTCATTGGCACTTTTATCTTAGCTATATTTTCAATGCTAAAAAGACTGATTATTAAAAAAAGAAGTAATTTTCAAATGCATAAAATGACAAATCACAGTGCAAAATTACATTAAGGCAAATACATTTACTGAG
The DNA here is from genome assembly GCF_048772815.1 of Callospermophilus lateralis. NCBI lineage: Eukaryota > Metazoa > Chordata > Mammalia > Rodentia > Sciuridae > Callospermophilus > Callospermophilus lateralis. The sequence continues at coordinate 2,130,339 of NW_027510702.1, forward strand.
ATACTTTTATATTAAATTTAGTCTGGTCTACATTGCCATAAACATAGTATACTGAAAGCACTGCATTCTTCAAATATTTCTAATTTTTGGAAAACATAACAATAGTATTTGTCAATGTTCAATATAACTAAATAGTAAAGTCCACTTATTCTTTTGTGCTTTATAGATATAATTTGTATTATATAATATAAAGTGTTTTAAGAATTCTTTGGTAAAATTGAAAATATTAAAGAGTAAGTTTTAATTTTTTTTTTAAATTTTGGTCTGTGTCTTAAAATGAACCTCTCCAAAACAGATGAATTTATATTTCACTTTGAATTTATAAGTCGTTTTATGTCCATAATGACTCCAGTCATTATTGACTTTTTAACTACTGCTTTCTACATTGTGTAAATTTAGACATTATTAAGCAAGAAATTAGTCAATAAGTAATGTGAAAAAACATTTAAACTTATATATGTATTAAAATTACAGTAATATTACACTTTAAAAATAAACTTAAAATAAAAATCTAAGCTTTATTTATCCTTTAGTCAAAAACTCAGTGAATGTTGCTAAGAAATTCTGTGTATAGAGATACCTGTCCATGCCAATTCATGGATTAAGATAAGTACAATGAATGAAATAAATGATAAGGTGAATGTCAGATGATGTTTTATCTCATCATAGAGAAAGTAAGAGAGATAGATTGTGCAAAGTGGATTACTATTTTATATAAATTGATTAAGGAAGGCTTCTCAAATATAGTGACATGTAAGTAAGAACCTCAAGGCACCCAGTGGTTAAGTCATTATATATCTGGAGTCAAGAAGAGCAAGGAAACTGAGAATGTTCTAGAACAATAGCAGGAAATGCAGTCAAAAGATGTGACAAAAATAAATCCTAATCATGGATATTCTTGAAAATTAATTAAAGGAGAAATTTTCAATTCCGTGATATGATCAAATGTCAGTGAATGGCATTCAGAGCTGACTGACATGATTACTTTTACATTTAGAAAAGATAACTTGCTGCTGAGAGATGTAGGATTACAGGAGTGGAGTCAGGAAGACCTATAAGGTCATGGAAACAGACCAGGCTAAAGAGGTTTAGACTTGACAGGAATCACTTTTCTTAAACTGATAATAATGTATTATTTTATATTAAAATACTAGCAATGTAATAACAGAATTTCGAGGATTTAAGATATTAAAATATCAAAATGCTAAATTTTGTGCCAATTACATTTAATCACAGTAAAATATGCAACACCGTTTATTAACCATCCACATTGATGGGTTTAGTAAATCTTTTCTATGTTTGCATATATAAGTAGGTTAAATTAAAATAACATTTATGATATGCAGTTAGGAATAATTTGAAATACAACTTTCCATAGCAACAGAACAGCATATCTATTATGACAGACTGCTCACTGTGGAGTGAAATCACAGTGCCACTGGATTTGATGTTATAAATTCCTTTCATTATTCTTTGAGTGAGCACATCCATATGATTAGCATATCTCATAGAATAAATAGATAAATGAATGAATATTTCCACCAATACCAAATTTCTTCATTATGCTTAAGTACTTTAGAGTCTCTAAGCATTGTACAGTCTTTTGTAATTGAAACTTAATTGGCTCTGTTAAAGATTTACTCTGGTTTCCAAAAGTACTAATGTTGAATGCAAGAAATATGATCTTATTGGAATCGTTCCAGTATATAAGATACATATTGAAAAAAATTAGATATGATTACAAATTGCTTTGAAATATTTGAGTTAACATGATATTATTAAAAAAAATAGTTGTGTAAGTACAAAAATGTTATTCTTAGTACTGGAAAGAATTGACTTTTCTAATGGGAGTGACTAAAAGGCAGAAAAAAAATTAACTTTGATAAATGGCATCCCTGGTGCTAGGGCAACTATGTATGACACAAAAATGCTTTTTTATCTTTTCAGGTCTTATATTTAGGTCTTTGACCTATTTTGGCTTAATTTTTTGTATGGTATGAGATAGGAGTCAATTTTTAATCTTCTGAGTGTGAATACCAAGTTTTCCCAACAGTATTTATTGAAGAAGCTGTCCTTTCTCCAGTGTATGTTTTTGGCACCTTTTTGAAAATCAGTTTGATGTAAATGTATGTAATTATTTCTTAGCTCTCTATTCGGTTCCATTGTTCTGTGTATCTAGGTTTTTGTTGTTTGTTTTGACAGTAGTATGCTGCTTTGAAATTATACATTAGAAACTTTTTAAAAGACAAGCAATTAAATACTAGAAAGTTCATGTGGATCTTAATTTAGATGAATTGTTTTAAAAACAAGATAATATAAGCATATATGAACATATATACATTTGAAAGAAATTTGTAGACATGGATTTGAGACTTGAAATACCAAAGACATCAAAGAATTGATATTCAAAATTTGCACTCAAAATCCTATATCAGAAATAAAATTCTGGTAGATAGAACATGAAAAACAAGTATCATTCCAAATCTAGATTACTGAATATAACAATTTCAGAAATATTTTTTTAAAGTACACTTCAGTATTATAAAATAATTCCACAAGAAAAGAGAGAGGAGCATGATGAGAATACCAATCAAATAATTTTTACTGGAAATATTTACATAAAGTAAATAAAAGTTTTACAAACACTTTCTTATTAAATTAAAAACAGATGATGGCACAGTTTAAACCAAAAAACAACCAAAAAAATTGAGCTCAATTCAGGGTTGAGTTTAGCTGAGAGAAGACCTTTCACATTTGGGTCTGCTTTAATTCAACATTGATGGCTAATGATTTGGTCGAATGCTCAAGAACTTTAAAATAACATTCCTGAAAATGTGATTACACTGAAGTCTGGGGAATAAGTATGCAGAGAGATGTCTCCAAAGAAGGTAAAAAAAAAGTATATTCCCTTGCAAATATTTATGAAAGATGAATGCAGGAGATAAGAATCTTAATCAGGTGCAAGTGATGGTTAATTATATTAAATACCTAATAACATGGATGGAAAGGCACTTTTTCTTCTTTGGAATAGACACTGCATATTTATTTGTCTTTCCTACATGCAGTGCTTCTTATGAACTATATGTACCTTATCCACCATCCTGGTGTTCCACATAGCAATACTTTAAATCAAATAACTCATTTCACAGAAAATAAGGAGTGGCAATGTACTAATAAACAAAATTCACAGAGATTGTCATGTTCTTGGTCATCCCAAAGCAGTTGGCTTAATAGAATTGTTGGATAGTATTAAAGATTCAATTACAGTGCCAATCACATGACAACATCATGCTGCATTGGGGCAGGGGCAGGTAATATGCAATATATGCTCTAAATCAGCATTCAACACAGGATATTGTTTTACCCCTTGCTGATTTCATGGGTCTGGAAATCAAGAGATATGAATAGAAATGATTACATGGAGATCCAATAGCAAAATATGCTTCCTGTACCCATGGCTTTAGACTCTAGGGCACAAGAGCTCTTAATTCCAAAGGGAGAAATACTTCCATCTGAGGGCACAATAAAAGATGAGACTGCCACAGTCACATAGGGTTTTTGACATAATTGAGTAGACAGGTAAAAGGGAATGATCCTGATTCTGGGTGATTTATCTTTAGTATAAAATGGAAATGTGTTGTTATTCCACAATAAGCATAAGGAAACACTGTTTTTCTTGCTGTGAAGGCAAGCATGATTGCCCTCCTGTAAGGTTATTTCAATGTCAAAACAGGTGACACAACCAGCTTAATTATGAACAGGAATCAAATACTGAAGGAATCCCAACAAACTGAAAATTCCCAGAAGATGAAGGACTTTCACAAATTTCATATAAAAAGGAGAGCTAGGGTTAGGTGGAGGAAAAAAAAAACTTGCACAAATTCTAAAAGGAATTTGTATGCTTTTATGTGGAAAATGAAGATTAGACTATATTTTTGATTGTGTGTGAGATATTTGTATTATGATAGATGAAATCATGACATTGTTACTGTCTTGGAGGGGGGGGATTATGTATTAATAATTGCCAAATTCTCAAAGAGTAGAATGTAGTGTCATGCCTTTATGTCCATTTGAAAGGCTGCGCTACATTTCCCAGAATTCTCTTTCATTAAAGTTTCTGATTAGAGTGAACCACAGTAGAAATCTCTTGTGCAATTTTGAGAACAGAAGTGAACAAAAAAAAAAAAAAAAGACTTTTGCAGCAACCATTTATGTTGTCATTTACCTACAGGCTCAGCTCATTTGCTTTAAGTAATGGCCATAACTGCCACTCTCCACCCTCACTAGAACACTCCTTCAATTTCTCCAAATCCTGGCCCAGGTGTTTGTACTTATTTCCATGATGAAACACTCAATACTCTGCACTATGTGAATGTCAGATAAATCAGAAGCTATAAGGTCTGACATGAGTTCTGTTCACATTCATTAATCTAGCTCATGTTTCTGAGTTCCCACTTGTTCTTGCATTCTTCCACTTTTCATTATTCTTTTTACTTTCTGACTATCTGCAGTGTGGATTTGAAGGTCGGGCAGCAGATATTAGGACATGCTATGGTAAAAAAGTACCTGGTAAAATTAAAAAGAAAACACAGGGGAGAAAATGTTGCCTTTGGAGTAGCCAAAGATTTGCAACTCAATAATAAGATAACCCAATTAAATGAGCAATGGCAAGAAATTTTAACATATAATTAGCAAAGAGGAGAAAGATAGACAAAAAATCCATGTAGGTGAAATGTTGTCATCATTCATGAAAAAAAAAAAACATTCTTTTTAAAAGAGAGAGAGAGAGAAAATTTTTTTAATATTAATTTTTTAGTTTTTTTGGCAGACACAACATCTTTATTTGTATGTGGTGCTGAGGATCGAACCCAGGCTGCATGCATGCCAGGTGAGTGCTCTACCGCTTGAGTCACATCCCCAGCCCATGAAAAAAATACATTTAATGAAATACCACTAAATATTTACCACAATAGCTAAATGAAAAAGACTGTTAATTCTAAGTTTTGCATAAGTTTTGCTGTCAGACATTCCTGAAAATGTAAAATATTATGGCTAATCTGTGAAATACTCTTGGGGCACTTCTTATTAATAAAACATGCATATATTATATGATCCAGGAAGTACCTTAATATGTTTATTCAAGAGAATACATTCTAAGTTCAAAGACCTTTAGGCAATGTTTTAAGTACAAACTCCCATTGTCTTTTGGCCAAGAAAATGATTTTAATTAGTTCTTACTAGTATAGGCCTGTTATTCCAGGATCACTGAATTGATGATTTCTTTTTAGTATCTTCTGCTTAAGATCAATTACAATAAAAGAATGCATTTAATTTTAATATTCCCTGGAAAATCCTGCTATACTAAAAATTTTTCTTTTCATGATAATCCTCATTATGAATAGTTTATTTTTAAGAAACTTCTGTCTAATTTGAAATTTATTTTCTTAACACTAATAAAATTATTTATTTCTAAAATTTTTAGTTTACTTATTTATTTTAAAGCCAATTATTAAATTATTAATATATTTAATGGCAGTTAACATTTCTTATGTAAAATACTTACCGTTGAATTTAGTGTTCATTGTTGTTTCTAGATGCATAATATCTATAAAAAACCTTTTAAAATTGAAGATAAGCATACACATGTAGATCTAGATAGATTTATGTTAATAGTTTTTCTAAATACATCATTATAAGACCAAACGTAGGCAAAAAGGAAGATAAATACACTTGGTTTTTCCCTTTGACACCTATTCATTATATTTTATTGAACTTACTTAAAAGTATATATTAAGGCTGACCCAAAATATGAAATTGATTAGTTGATCTGATTTTCACTTTAAGCATTAAAAATATCACAATACACAGTACTCATATTTAAACAGCAGTTCAAATCACTGTAAGTATGTGATTCTAACTTAGAGAATTCTGACATATTTTAAGTTATTATCTGTATAATTAAAATAGACTGTGAGGGAGGAATACACTGACAAAATATTCATTAGCTATATTAAATGTAATAGTAAACACACAAATTTTGATTGGAAAAATATATTCCTAAAATTCTACAGAAGAATATAAAAAGTATTAACATGTCATTTCTTGCTACACTGTATAATATAAGAGTGGGGAAGAGTTAATTAATTAGGTTCATCTAGTAAAATCTGTATTTTTAGATTATTTATAGAGCTAAATAGTTAACTTTCAAAGCAAGAGGCTAATTTTGGAGTTGCTGATGTGCTCATGGTTGTATCATACTATATCTATGCTTGCACTTGTAACTTGAGATGGCCTGGATGAAGTAACTATGTGTTGGGACCTTTTGCCTCCCTTGGGATCCCAACCATTATTGGGTGTTGGCTGAGGTGGCCTCATGGGTTCTTCCAGAGCATTTTCAGATATGTGACCTGACTGGATTGGCGCGTGGGGACTAAAAGCCCTGCCTAATGGTTTAATCTGAAATCTGCCTAGGCTCCTTAGTGATAGTGACATACCTGCTCCTCATTGGTTCTTGCTACTGTCTCTTCTTACTCCCTCCTTTTATCACTATATAACCTTTTCCCTGACACAATAAAGTGGAGATTGTTGCACCTTCACAGTTGACTCATCTCCCAACTCTTGTGATTGTGGGCCAGGTTGGGTGGCAGGCCAGGTTGGGATACTTACCCTCTCGCTCAGCCCAGGAAACACTAGCTGGTCTAGTGCACTTCACTAGTAGGGCGGTTCCGACAGCTGGTACCTAGGAGATGGCAGGTTGGTCTCCCACATACCCTTGTTGCAGGGAGCGACAACTATGCTCCTTTTTCTATTATATCATCTCCAACCCCTGGCAGGATTATGAAAATGTGGAAAATTCACTATCATCTATGCATAAACGAGCAATTACAGAACAAAACAGTCAGGAACAAGGTTGGGAACATGTAAAGTGGAACTTTAAGATGTCATAATTGAGCCTACACATATTTTCTCTATTTCATCTGCACTGTTGCTTAATATGCCACTGATGGTATATTACTAACTTTACTTGAAAACTTGCCTATATCTAATGATTGATCAGTGAGCAGATATAGATTAGCATTCTTTTTACTTAGTTTTATCCTCTACTTATAATGTCGTGTCTAGTCTATAATTAATATATCAATTTACCCCTTGTTAATTAATTCAGAATATGGGTAAGTAAATAAATCCATGGGTATTTCTTCAGGCCAAATAGAAATCTTGTTTATGGAATGATTCTTAAAATGAGTTTCTATGTTATTTCATTATCAAGTGTTTGTTACTTATAGAAATGTTTTTTCTTTATTTCATAGTTAACAAATAAAAATTAACTTTAGAGTAACTAATAAAATATGCCATGTAAGTCATTAGTTTTAGAAAAATCTTGACACCAGAATTATCTATTTGTCTAATTTTTTTCACATTTTTTGTAGAGTTGGAACAAAATTAGAAATATATACATGCTGAATTTATGTTTGCCTTTGACAATTTTAACTCTATTTGCAAATTTTATAATAAATAATCAAACTCACTGGGAGTTCAAACAACATACTGTCTTAGTCCTTTTGGTACTGTTTTAACAGAACACTGTAGTCTAGGTTATTTATAAAGAAACAAAATTTATGTCTCACAATCCAGGAGAAAAAGAAGTCCAAGATTGAGTTTCCTGTATTTAGTCTGGTGAGAACATTATTGCTTTGTGCTTAATGGCAGAAAGAAGTGCAAGGTAGCCAAATTCTTTCTGAATTGTCTTTTCTAAATGCTGTAATTCCATTCACCAGGGAGAAGCTCTCATAATCTAATAAATGATAACACAACTAAATTTTAAAAGCATTGCATTGACACAACCTGAATTTTGGAGGTAACTCATTCAAATCATAGAACATACCACAAGGACACACACTTCACACTGCAATGTGTAAAATGAACAATATAATAACTTGAAAGATGGTTACATGTTGGTAAATGTGATGACTGTTCAACATTAAAACAAATTACTTATTTTTAAGTCCAGGCTATCTGGTGTTATCAGTACAATAAGTGTCTTTTAAAGACATGTACTTGACCTCTTATATTTACATTATAACTTCCTATCTTTTTTCTAAATTACTGCTAACTTCTAAGAAATCATTATTTAAGCAAATCGCTGCCCTATAATAGTTATCTTTTCAATCAAAAGAATTTTAGACTATATGAGCTATAGTTGATCACATAATGATAACTCCATTAACAGATAAATTCACAATGCTCTCAAGTATAACATATGCAAATTAGCAAGTAAAAAATAGTAAAGTCTTCAAATTAAAAATATGACTGACAAAATCTGTTATGTCTCTCAGTCAATGTGTAAGATGTCTTCATATAGATCTTTAGCCCAAATTTGTTTTTTAGCAGATCTTCATTATATAGATTAAAAGCTGCCTAATTTGCCTATATATGCAAAAACATTGAATTTGCTGACTGCATCTGCTTAAAGTTTGGGACATCTCAAAGATTTCAGATTTTTTAATGAGTATAAGGGAAAAATCCCTAACAACTGATATAAATTTATAAGAGTGGTTAAAGCCAAATATAGAGGACTCAAAAACCCAAGGTAGCATAATATGGTAAATAAATAAATAAATACAAAAACTGATAGGAATATTGAATAAGTGGTTCCTGGGAGGGAGGAAATCAACCCCTAAAGAAACAAAAATTAGAAAGAGAGTGGTTTTTGGCAGAGACCACACAACTATGAAGAGATAGGATTAAAATATTATGTGTTGGAGAATTCTGAACAAACAGCAAAAGCAACAATCAAACCCAGAATTCCACATATAGTGACACCATCCTTTAAGGATAAAGGAAACATAAAGACATTCTGTATCTTCAGCTTAAATCTCCTGAATTAAGATAGTAGTAGTTCATGTATTACAATGAAAGTCCAGTATGAAGAATTGCACAATATCATAATTTGACCTAAGAAATCACTTATGGAAGGAAAGAGATACCTAAGATGGAAATCAAGCTGGAAGAGCAGAGGAAGAGAGGTAAGAAAAATAATATAACATATAAATCTTGAGTAAATTGATGGGTGGCATATAAAAAGAGAATGGAGGAGGTTGGAAAAAAATATTTTTGTTTATTTAGTTTTTGTGATGTTTGAAAGAATTTATCATGGGTGAATGAAAAGTGAGAGAAACACCTTTGTAAATACACTCATTTTTCATATATCTTTAGTATTAATTGGCTTTAAAACAGCATAGCATCATTTAGGAAAGAGTAGATAATTTGAGTAACCTGAGACCAACTATGATTGGTGAAAACTTAAAAGGAGCCTTTTCATCATAGAGGAATTCTACGTAATGATGAAATATTTAACTCAAAGAAAGACTTAACAGAGCTTCACATGCTTAATTAAATAGCCTCAATAAAAATAAAGAAAATGTTAGCAAACACACATGGAAACTATAAACCCACAAAGTAGAATATTATACTAAATCTCCCTCAACTATTGATTGCAAAAACACAGAAGTCAGTGAAGATACAGAAATTTAACAAACTTGTCCTATGGATTACGCTATTAAATACTAAAGAATCTGTACTGTAAACCACATTTTCTAATGACCATAAGATTATGAAAATAATCTTCCATATATTTAAAAGTAAATTATCAATTCACATACAAACATGTAGCTACATCCTTCTAAATAATATATTAATTGAGGCAGAATACCAGAGAAAAATTTTAAATTACTGAGATAAATACTTTTTAAAAATACTAAATATCAAAACTCACTGGAAACCATGCATAAGATAAATAGCAAGAAGTTTTATAGCAATACTGAATATTAGAAAAGAATAAACATAAAAAGTTGATAAGTTTCAACTTAAGAGAAGTGAATATGAAAATGTTGAAAAATCAAAGAAGGTAAGGAAAATACAGAACCTGATGGATCAAATTAGGCCTAATTTAATCCTTTGAAAATAATAAGGGCTGCAGCTCTAGCTCAGTGTCAGAGCACTTGCCTAGCAAGTATGAGACACTGGGTTCAATCGTCAGCACCACATAAAAAAATAAAGAAATCAAAGAGAGGCATACTGTCCATCTAAAACTATATAAAGGATTTAAAAATAATAATAAAATATTAAAAACTGAGAATATTAAAAGGAAAAAATATATGTCACAACTAAATAGTAGCTCCATATTTTGCAGAAATAAAATTAAACATAATAAAAAATTAATATATTTGAAAATTTAGATGAAATAACATAGAGAAAAAGTGAGCACTCTACTGCTGAGCCACAATCCCAGCCCCTCAAATAATATATTTTTTAAAGAAAATATTTTAAAGTTTATGTAAGGGATTTATTAAAATTATTAAGAGAGTTTAGTGAGAAACTATTCCTTGGATCTATACTGTCTTAACTACAATTTTTTCTTCAAAACTTCCAACAATGCAAAAATGTCAATTTAAACTCACAAGTTCAAATTGATGACTACAGGAAAGAGATACCTAGAAAGAAATTTAATGAAATGTAATTGATACCTCTAACAATATACTGTAAACCTTAATTGTATGAAGTTAACTGAGACAATTTAACAGAGGCATAGAAAGTCAATGACCAAAAAATATAGTCTACCATTATATGGCTATCTCCCTCAGATTGTTTCAGAATTTGTTAGTTAGCCTAAGACAATTATGAAGTAAATTTATTAGCTTTTAAGACATTATATTAACAACCAAATCTTCAAAATAATATGCATCCTTATTATTAACATGACTAAAGAAAAATTGTACAGCCAGATTACAAAATTTTAATAAACCTACAGAAAATAAGTCAGTAATGTATTAATAGGTAGATAATCAATTGACCAATAGGGCATATTAGAAATCCTACAGAATCATACACACACACACACACACACACACACACACAGAGAGAGAGAGAGAGAGAGAGAGAGAGAGAGAGAGACACCTATATTTCACATGTATAGAATGTAGAATTACCACATAATAAGCTTTGCAAATCACTGGAGAAAGGAGGACCCCATTTTCTCATCCTTGTCCCACCCCCACCCCATTTTCAAGACCTTCTCAACTTACATAGATTTGATAGCACCTTCACTGTAAAGTCACCAACTTAACTCTTTTGAATATATATATGTGTACCTGTTGTTTTGGGACTAATGGACACAGTGAGAAATTATTTATTATTTCATAAGATTTGATAACTTTCATGGAAATTTATAAATATTATTTTATATATGTAATATATATTATTAAGTATCTCCTTTATCTGAAGTGTTGTCACAGTGAAGAACTTTTCATGAAGTCTCAACATGTTTTCAACTTACATTTTCTTATGTTTTCTCTTGCTTAAAAAAAAAAAAAATCCAAGATTTCAGCTAAGTTCAAGAAACTACAACAGTTGTTTCATGTGCTTACATGTTGAAATGATGCTGTATGAAAAACAGCTCCAGGCATCACAAGACAGCCTGTTCAAGCCATTAGCATCATTTGATGGGGAAACAAATGTCTGTATGTTTCCCTGTCCCAAGTTGTTCATGCATCTCATGTGAATTTCATCCCATGTGAATTTCTTCGTAAGAATCTCAGGGTGTGACAGGAGGATTAACTAAAATCCCCAGTAATGAATGGATAGGATACTTTCCAGTATCATGGTGCTATAAAAAGAAAAAAAGGAAGAAAAAAGAAAAAAAAAACGCATGTTCTTTGAAGCTTAGGGGGCATTCTTGCACGCCACTGAAAAAGCCTAAAGAGCTCCTGTGAAACTCTCGGTGGCCAGAGCAAAGAGAAAATGCTGAAGAAATAGAGCCTGCACTTACAGAATTTGTTCTCAACAAATATTTCAAGTTTTTCTATTATTGAAATAGACTCCACGAAGAATGCATATAAGGTATTCTGAAACAAGTGAATGCTGAAATGATTTTGTAAAAGCTAAAAGAAGTAAGGTGGGTATATCATTAATACAAGAACATTCACGAAAGGTCAAGTTTGAGAAAGTCAGCTAGATATCAATATTGATAGCATAAATCAAAACACTCAGAAATGCTTCAAGAAAGGAAAGCCAGCATTTTTATCACATAAGGAACTAATGCTACATAGCATCAGCATTCAAGTAAAGCCTGAGAATTCTCCTTTTACTAGTTGAAAAACCATGTATATGAAGCAGTTTGGGGAGAAATTAGAATGGTAAGTGGAAGATGCAAGTGGATTTATCAAAGAGAATATAGCATCTGCCTTCCTTATTACTGGAACCTAAATTCTCCAAGGAATAATGCTAAATTGCTAATGTTAATTGAGTGCATACTATATGTCAACCAATCTTCACATATTAAATACTTAATCTTTGCAATAACTCCATAGGCAACATTATTACTATAATTGTAGAATTAAGGAAACTAGGGCACATGGAGGTTGAATTAACTTTCCCATAGTTACTTTAAGCAACTGTTATAGCTGCTTTTCAATTTCAGATATTTTCCAGAGTATGTCCTCTTAGCCTTTATTTGAAAGTACATTCAGTTGTAAAACAATCTTTATTTATATTAAGGGACAAGATGCTTTCAGCAACAATCAGTGACTGCAATAGCCATTAGAATTTCCAAAGAAACAATCAATAAGCAGGACAGAAGGTTCAACTAAGTTTATTGAGTACAATATTGAGAAAAATTGATATTTGGTTTTGCCTGTTAGTATGTAACCTAATCCAAGCATTTTATATGCCCAATATATCAATTCCCTATTAAAATATTTTATCAAAGCCAATGTAAATCTGTTCAACCATATTAAAGTTTAAGTAGAATGTTGTCAATTATACTGAAGTCAAGCTTACAGAGATCTATTTTCCCTAAGAGAGTATGTTATTGGCAACCTAGTGTTTCTTCTTAAGGAGATAAGCCAATTTTGTTTATTAATCCTAAAGGTTGCATCAGGAGGAGAAAGGGGACAGAATCCTTGAAAATATTAAAACTAGATTTGATTCTTTTCAGAATGCAAGAATCCTTTTAAATTCTGGTAGATTTCTGACAATTCTTATTAATTCAATGACATGCTCATAAGGCTTATGATTAATTAAAATTCTAAAGAATTATGTTATTGCATTTTCATATTCATTATTAAAAAATAAAAAGCATCTGTGAAGATTTCTTCTATGCACCCGAAGTAAGATTTTGAGGATTCCAGTTTTGCTGTGGTCACAGTTCCTACAAAGCATGAATTTGCTCACATATGGAAAAGTGAGCAAGAGGATGAGGCATTATAATATTAATTTATTTATCTGACAATGTCAGATAACATTAGAGGACAAAAAAGTTATTTTTAAAAATAGTGTAATAAGCATGTTGTAAAGAATACAAACCTTCTTTTTGACAGGAGATATCACAAATATAAAGGAATCAGACAAATGGGTGAATATAGTTAGGAAAAAAAATATGGTTCTTTTTTGTTATAGTCTCATCATCTTGATTTCCTGAGTATTTGCTTTTCTGGAAAACTAGATTGGACCCATAGATCCTCCAATCTCTCAAGCTAAAAGGGTAAATTTTTTATTTGCTGAAGTAGTCAGCAAACGTCAATGTGTCCATAAGACAGAGGAAAGCAGAAATGATGCAATTCTACTTAAAAAGTTTCACTTCTGAATTTTAATGAAAAATAAGTATTCCACAAATGTTATATAGCCCTGGTATTTACCCTAGGATCAGGACAACTGTTTCTGATAACCATCACATAGGTAGAGCTTTTGAGTCAGTGGAGAGTCCTTCAAGGCAGAGCAGCAGTGAAAGATGTCTAGACTCTCAGAGTGGGAATCACAAAGCACATAAATTATGTTTCATGCCTCAGAGCTAGAAATGTTTAAACAATTGAAGAAAAGTGAACTTTACTATAGTTACAGAAATGAAAACCAAAATGGACAGGCTATTCTTGGATGGATTTTGCGTACAACTATATTGATAAAACCAGATATATAAGTGCAGAGGCAGGCAATGTTTGTTTTGACTTAAGTTTATCACCTTATTCCTCTGAAGTATTTAAAGTACTCAAAGTTGCTTATGTAATTCTTACAGAAAGTCAAAATAACATTGAGAAGAAATCTTCAGTTGTTCTCTTGTTTATTAAACCTGCCTTGCTCCAAATGGAATTTGAGGAAATATTGTTTTGCTTACTTACTAGTATTTCAAGTTAAAAATGATAGGTTAATTGCCCAAGAGTTTATACTAACAGTAAACCAAGAAATGGGTTGGTAAGGATTTTTCTCTGAACATGCACCTGTAAATTATTATGTGTAATCCACTTAGAAGTGATAAAGTAAAATGGACACTTTTATTGAGAAAAAAAAGCAGTTCTATTTTTATTTTAAACATTGATTATAACTTCTTAAATATCACCTGTATATATGACTAAAAAATTTGAGTAAGAAGTATATGAAATATATATTGGCACAGTTTTCAAGAGTGTTTAAATGCAGCAAATTTTGATCACTATAAATACTTTCTGAACAACTATAAAAAGATAAATAAATATTTTACTATGATGGATATCATACAAAATGAATCCCTTAAACCTTTCTATTTTTCTAATATCCTATTTTTTTAAAAAATATATTTTATTTAATTCAATGCTTTTCTCACAAATATAAAACTACTATTTTATCTCTTTAACTTGTTGTAATATACTTACTAACAAGATGCAATTTTAATTTTTTCCATACTATACTAATGTTAGTGTTTTAACATCTAGTTGGCTTTAAAATTTCAGACAGTCAGTTTTTAATTTGTTTGGCCAGGACTTAATATTCTCTAGAGGAGGCAAATTTGACTAGTGAACTGAATTTGAGACTGATTGATATGACAAAATTATAATTTTAAATTATAACATGTTGTATCATCTGACCATTAGAATGGAGAAGTAGTAAATGTATTATATCAAAATATAGAATAAATGAAATATATTTTATTCATAGAAGAAGAAACAAATGTAATTCACTTAAGACCAGTTTCTACTCAACTTCACCTGGCAAATGTGTCTTCTCAAGTTTAGGGATATAACTTTCTTAAAGATGTAACCTCTCGTTAAATGTCGGAGTATTTCTGTCTGAGACATATGACCAATATATGATTTTTAAACTTCCTTTTTCTGATACATTTTGCTCTATGTAGGGAAAAAAAGCATATTTATATGTTCAGGATTACATATTATTTTGCCTGGGTTACATTCAGATGTTATAATTCTATTTTAGGAAAACATCCCCACTAACTAGAAAAATAATCACATTTAAACCATAGTCAAAGATGTGTCAATTTTGCAAACACCCTTGCATTCCCATTTTTAAAAGAAATTGATGTTAAAAAGAGTGACAATCTCTAAATTTCTATTCATACTGTGGATTTTTGCAATATTTGAAGTTTAAAGCCAAATATGATTTTACTGCACACACTTACTTGTTCTTTTAAATATGGATGAGATTATTTTTAAATTAAAAATACATCTTATTTGTTAATTTTTGGGGGCATAAATTGCCTTAATTTGTATTTTGTATTTTAATTGTTAAGATTTAAATTTCTGTAAGATAACAAGGCAATGGATTAAACCTTTAAGATAAGCAAAATTATGAAAAGTAATCAATACTCTTTCTCATCAGTTTCTATCAGTGTTTACTTTTCTTAATTTTTTTTCAGAAATAAAAACTGAAACAAGATGGGGTTTATTGAATCCTTAAGTAAGACATATTTGTTAAGCAAACATATAAATAACTGATATTCCATTTATAATTTCTCCACTAAATTGTAATTCTTCTACTCTCTGACATTGGCATAACTCATTCCCTTACCAAGGTAGATTATCTCCTATGTACAATTTTCAGACTTTTTGAGGAGATTAAATCACTTACTAAAGTTCAAAAAGTAAAATTACTATCAGAATCATTACATATTAATTTTAAATAATTCATTTCAATGAAGACTAATTATGGAAAATTAAATTTTAATACTTTAATTTCAAATGCTATATTGCTGGGAAAATATAATAGCTTAACTTTGGACTAAAGAAAGAAAGAGGAATTAATTATTTTTGTTATACTTCTATGTATACTGTATTGTATTCTGAAGTAGGACTTTAAAAATAATCTTGAAACTTCTTAGACTGTTAGCTATACACTAAAAATAATACTATAACTGCTGTCATACTTGTCTGGCATATAATTTAAATATAAAATTATTTTTAGCAAAGATTATTCACAACCATGCTGAATGAGCAGTGGTTGCTTAATTCTTAACCATAAAACACCTATGTAATGTTGATGTCATTCCCTTTGTTCTTCCTGTTGTATGAAATCATAAAACTCTGAGTAGACAACCTATCCAGCATACTCACAGGTTCCTGCTGGAACTCCAACATCAATAATCCTGATAGCTAGGATACTCCCATATTATCTTTCCCATATAGTGTGTTCCCATATTAACTTTGAATACACAAGCCATGATCACAAAATTTCTAGGTGTCTCCTGGAATCATTAACCTTGCTTTAAGCAATATGTGGATTTCTGCTATCCTTGAGCTTTCCACGACTTCTGCCAATGGATACCTGATTTAGTCAGCTTATGTAAACACAGACTGATTTCCAAAGTAATAAAAGTAACCAGCACTATTATTATTACTACTACTACTACTACTACTACTACTACTAATAATAATAATAATGATATTTTTTTGAGATGAGGTCTTTTTACATTGCCCAGGCTGGCCTTGGATTACTGGATTCAATCTGTCATCCTACCTCAGCATCCTGAGTAGCTGAAACTCATCATATCCCACTGAACCTGGCTAAGAAGCATGTTCATTTAGAGCAAACATCAAGAGGAGTCCTGAAGAAAAGATCAGAAAATGTCAGACTAGTGGCATCTGAAACATACTGGCTACACCCTGAGATTGAATCAAATCCACCATTGTACAGCTGCACAATTAGGGAAACAGTGGGAAATAGGTGGATTCCAACTCAGGAGTGAGCAAACAGGTGGAAATCAGAAATAGCTGTTTTTCTTTACTTTTTAAATATAAAATAAAGTTAGAAAAAGAATAACAAATTGACTACATCAGCAGAAGGTGAATGGTTGCTTAGTTGAGGAAGAGAAGATCCCTTCTGGAGAGCTAGAAAAAGGAATTATAAAGACTTAAAGAAATGCAGCCTGCATTACCAGGGAAAGTATGCAGTCTAAACTGAAAATAGATTTAAATACTTCATGGGGAAAAAGGATGGGATAAGAACATACCTCAACTTGCTGAACTTCCCTGCATATTCAGTTAGAGCTGGGAAGTAAACCAACTTCAAAGAAACTTGTTTTAGGCTGTATTAATGTGAGATTGGAAACCTCTGTTTTTATTTATTTGTTTCCTTTTTTGTATCCTATATTAGTCCAGCTTTTTGTCATTGTGAACAAACTACCTGATGAGAACAACTTAGAGGAGAAAAAGTTGATTTTGACTCAGAGTTTCAAAATTTCAGTCCATGGTCAGCTGGCTCGACTACACTGGACCCAAGATGAGAGACAACATCATAGCAGAAGACGTAGCAGAGGAGATATGCTTATCTCACCACTACCAAAATGCAGACAGACAGGCGAAGTGACCAGGAGGGACATGATAAAATTCCCAAGGGCATGACCCAGTGACCTACTTTGCCCAACCATACCCCATCTTCCTACATTTACCACCCAGCACTGTAGACCTTTAAAATTATTAATGCATCAAATGCATTGACCAGGTTATGGATCTCATAATTTAATCATTTCTCTTCTGGCATTAACACAAACCATAACATATCTCCAAAGCCCAACAGACACATTTTTAATTTCTTGCCATTTCTTTGGTGTGTATTCAGACTAAAACACAACCCAGGCTCAGGAGTGAGACTGTTTAGGAACTCTGGACTATAGAAGGTTGATGGCAGTTCCTTTGGGAATTTGTAGTCGATAACTACATGGCATGGGTACACACACACACCTGTCAAAGTCTGTCACAGTTTTATCTATATACATAGAGGGATTACAAATACTAGGATTTATCACAGAACTTTCAGGGTCACTTCTGCTGCCCTAAAAAATGACAAGATAAAGTCTCTATTAATGGTCCCTAGGACAAGGAATTTCCCAGAGGGAACACAAAGCCACAGTTCCAGCCAGGAAAAAATCTGACCATAAGTCTGCTGGCAATCAGGGCAGGGTTTTAGACCTTTTTGAGAGCTTTTAGGTGCCAAGAAATGCTGAAGCTGCCAAGTTCACGTAAAAGGTAGGTAAGTTACTATGAACAGGCACATTAACTTGAATTCTGAGCAGCTTTTAAAGCTGAAGGCTAGAGGTATGAATAACTAAACATACAGCTCACTAACCAACATGAAGATGGCAAGTATGATCTCTACTTCTGACCTGGAGACTAAAGAGACCATATAATAGATTACTGGACATTATTCTACCTCCAAATATCTAGTCAAATTCAAAGCTGAAAGCCCCTGTAAATACCTCTCTCTGCAAGGAGTAATTTTAGACTCTTTAATGCTAACTTATGGTATTGTCTTCTGTGTTGATTTGATAGCTTTTCCCATTATTTGACATTGTAGACATTAATTCAATTTTATGTGTTTTTATAACATTGTAATGAGTTAATTGGAGTTACTCACCCCATCATCATTCTTTTCTCCTTTTTTGTCCCTATTATTTTTTTTCTCTTCTCTCCTCCTTCGTTTTTATTGTTTTAGTGTGTTAATTTATTTGTTCCATTTATTAATTCTCTTTTATATGCTCTAAAATATATTTTTTTCTCTCCTTGATTTTCTTCTGTTTTCTTTCTCTCCCTTTTCCCCTTTTTACTGCTTGTTCCTCTTTTATTTTCTTGCCCTATATAATTTAGTACCATTTTTACTGTCTTTAAAGTAATCTTCACTAGGAAAGAATAGGGTTACCTTAAACTAGGTAGAGGGAATTGATGGGATGGGAGGGGAAGGGATGTGGGGATAGGAAAGATAGTTGAAGGAAACAGACATTATTACTGTAAGTATAAATGTGACTACATGAACAATATGATTTTGCAACATGCACACCAAGAAAAATGAGAAATTATAACCTAGCTATGTATGATATATTAAAGTGCATAAATGCATTTTATTGTCATATATAACTAATTAAAACAGATTTAAAAATAAAAAATAAAGTAATCACATAGCCCAATATTTGAGCTATTATAGGCTATTGCTCCCCTTTTCAACTTCTGAACTAGTTTAGCAGTAGAGTTACCTTTGATCATTATATCACCTCAAAATGATGGTAAGGATTGACAATAGTACTGTGAATACATTGAGTGGGTACTTTTACACTAATATATACACTCATCCTTGACAAATAAATAAATAAATAGAAAGGAGAAAGAAAGAAAGATAGATAGATTGACTAAAAAACACAAAAGGTATTCATTCCAGCAGATGTACAATTCCCAAATAAGAAACACAAGAAATATGAGAAAACATGTTAATAAGATGCTTCCAAATATTCATAACTCTCCAATAAAGGAACAGATTTGTCCCAATAAAATATCAGTCAGTGATTTTAATGCACCATTCTTACTAACAGGTCACCCAGCCAGAAAATCAATAGAGGCTCTACTGTTCAACAATACTCATGATCATATAGACTTTACAGAGTTATAAATAATATTTCATCCAACAACTACTGGATATACTTTATTTTAGACAGAGCATGGTATTTTCTTCATAATATATTATATATTAGGCCATAAAAAAAAGACTTAGAAAATTAAAAATGGGGAATTCTTTCATCTTATCAGACAATAATTGAGTGAATTTACAAAACAACAGTAAGACAAACCACTGAAACTCTTACACCTCATAGAGATTTTAAAATACATATCTGATTGCTGAGTTTCTCATCAAAGAAATCAGGGGAGAAGTTAAAAATCTTACAATAAAATAAAAATTTAAATATAACAAAACCTGTGGAATACAGTAACTGCAATTCTAAGAGGAAAATGATAGTTGTGAATGCCTACATTAAAAAAAAAGATCTGAGATATATAACCTAGTGTTGTATCTCAATGTCTTAAGAAAACAAAAAATCTACAAAACCAATAGAAGAAAAGAAATAATTAAGATCAAGCTAAAATTAATTAAAAGGTGAATTTAAAAATACAAAGGATCAATTAAATGAAGATTAGGTTCTCCAATAGATAAACAAATTGAAAAACCCATATCAAAATTAACTAAAGTAAAGAGAAGATCCAAGTGAATACAGTTAGAGAAGAAAAAGATATTATAATAAATATCACTGAAATCCAGAAGACCATTATTGAGTATTGCTAAGAGTCACAGCCAATTAATATGATGCATGGCATTTTTGATTGAAAGGTGATGCCAGCTAGCCATTGAGATGATATGATTATGTTAAAAATTACATTCATAAGGATATTGGACTCCTGCTGTTAACCTCGGCCTGCTGCGGGACTCCTGGAGAGTTCCCATTGGTTGGGAAAGTGCAGTAGGAGGGAATTCTGGGGGAGGAACTTGCTCTGGGGTCCGGGAGGAGACCGGGAGAACACTGCCTGTGTGGATCGGAAATCTTCCCGGGCGCGTACGGGGTATTGGCGGCTTTTTCAAAAATAAAATTTGTTCCTGTTTGAGTGGCTCGTGATCTTGTGCCCAGCCAGACTGCGGCAGAGTATTATGAAAGTCAATGTCTAAATAAATGAGAAAATGTAGAAGAAATTCATACATTTCTAGGCACATATGATTTACCAAAGAATCAAATGTATATAGAAAATTTAAACAGACCAATGTAAAAATCTAAACAAATCACTGCTTAGTGGAATTGCAACAGCAATAGAAGAAAAAGAAAAAAAGATATTCCCCAATAAAGGAAAACCCAGGACCTTATGGACTCAAAACTGAATTTTACCAGATCTTTAAATTACTAACATGAATGCTTTTAAATTATTCCTATTTCTATTTCATTAGAAAAGAAGAGAATTCTTCCAAAATGATCCTACAAAGCCAGCTTCACACTGATTCCAAAACAGATGAGGGTACTGAAGAATAGAAAATTACAGATCAATATTCTTTATAAGCACTGATGTAAAAAATCTGTAAATACAATACTTGAAAATCAAATTTAGCAACACATCAAAGACATCATGCAACATGAGCAAGTTGGTTTCATCCTAAAGATAGAATGATAGTTCAACATTCTGAAATCAATTAACATAATATATCATATAAATAGAATCAAGGACAAAAATCACATGAGTATCTTAATGGATACAGAAACAAAAAACTTTGACAAAATTAAACACCACTTCATGATAAAAATCTGAAGAAACTACAAATAAAAGGAACTTACGTAGGAATTGGGGTTTTGGCTCAGTGGTAAAGCACTCACCTAGTGCAGGTGAGGTACTTAGTTCGATCCTCACACTACATAAAAATATATAAATAAAACAAAGGTATTTTCTACAACTACAACTAAAAAATAAATATTAAAAAGAAGAAACTTATCTAAACATAAAGTTTACATATTACAAACTCAAACTGACTTATACAAAATGGAAAAAAAACTGTTTTCCCTAAAATCAGAATCAAAACAGGAATGTCTACTTTTGCCTCTCCTATTTAATATAGTACTTGAAGTTTTAGCCAGAACAATTGAACAAGTAAATGAAAGAAAGAATACAAGTTGGAAAGGAAAGTCAAATATATTATCTCTGTTTGCAGTGGATGTGATCCTATACTTTGAAAATCTGTTAATGTCTGTAAACAAGTCAGGATGGCACCTGTTATTTTGCCAGAGAAATGTTAGAGTCTCTAAACAAGTCTGCACGGTGCCTGGCAAAATGCCAGAGGGAGTGGTTTGTGAAGTAACAAAAGCGAGCCATTAAGTGTGGAGATTCCTTATTGGTTGACTGCTGTATCTATTTTATGCTAATTAGATAGGCTGTGTAAAATGTATATTCGTCACCCCCCCGCTTATTCAGCTGCAGCCGGACTGCGGCAAAAATCCTACCAGATTACTTCTAAATATGATTAAAAGCATTCAGCAAAGTAGCAAAGTACAAAACCAACATAAAAGAAATCAAGAGCTTTTATATACAAAAATAACAAACCCACTGAGGAACAAATCAAAATAGCAATTCCACTCATAACAAACCAAGTAAAAGAAAATACTCAAAAATAAATTTAACCAAGGAGGTGAGGACTCTCTACAAGGGAAGTTACAGAACACTGACAAAAGTAATAGAAGACATTAGACGATATAAAGACCATCTGTGTTCATGGACAGGCAGACTCAATATTGTTATGATGGCCATATTATCATAAGTGGATTACAGATTCACCAATCACAAAAATCCATCATAAAATTAAGATGAAATAAAAATAACAAAAAAAAAAACAGAATATCAAAGAAATCCTGAGAAAAATAGAAATACTGGAGATACAGACACCACCATGTTCAATTTCAAGTTATTATACAGAGTCATAGTAACAGAAACAGCATAGTATAAGAAACACACACACACACACACACACACACACACACACACACACACACACCCCAATGGAATATAATAGAAGACAAAGAAACAAAACCATACAAATACAATCATCTGATTCTTGACAAACCAAAAATATATGTTAGGGAAAAGACAACCTTTTAAGCATATTGTGTTATGTGAAATGCATATCTATATATAGAACCATGGAACAAGATCCCTATCTGTCACCCTAAAAAAAAGTCAACTCAAAATGTTTTATACCTAGAAAGGGGGCCAGAAACTTTGCAATTACCACAAGAAAATATAGGGGAAAGACTCCAACTTATAGGCACAGGAAATAGTATTCAAAATAGGATTCCTATAGCTCAGGAAATAATACCAAGAATCAATAAATGGGATGGTACCAGTTTTAAAAGACTTCTGAATAGTAAAGGAAACAACATTGAAAGTTCTTACCAAATGGGGTAAAATCTATGCTTCCAAGAGAGGATTAATATTCTGAATACATAAATAACATGAAAAACTCAACATCAAAAAAATGATCATCCATTTAATAAATTAACTGAAAGTAAAATTATTAAAAGAAGAAACACAATTGACCAGAAATTATATAAAAAATTCAACATTTTTTTCCTCTTAAAAATGCAAATCAAAACTACTGAGGTTCCATTTCATTCCAGTCATAGTGAATAGAAATCATTAACCATACAAACAACAATTAATGCTGATGAGGATTCGAAAGAAAAGGAACCAGTATATAACTTTGGTGTACAACAATATTATAACAATGCACAATAAATATGTATATTATATATGCACCCATAAAAAAGAGGATTCTAGAGAAAATGAATTGATTAATTCATACATGTTCCTCCTTGCTCATTTTATTCTTAATTTTAGCTATGGACATTATATCTTTCTCTATAATTTTTAAATAGGAGAAGTTTTTACAATATAGGCAAACAATATAATGTGACAAACATTATTGCGATTGACATTGACATGATCTCTTCTGGATTTAAGATTTTTCTGTGTCACTGGTAGGAAAAGAGTGGTCCAAGATCTCTGTTTTAGGTAAATTTGTTCTCTTTCCTGACATCTTTTGGGGAAAAAAATAGGAATCAGGCAGGAAAATTAATGCACAGAAGGACAAATTGGGCTAATATTTCTTATAGAAAAGACATTTAATTTCCATTAATGTGCCTAACTTTGGTGTTGTCTCTCCTTGTCTTTGAGTCAATTATGTTGCAACAACCAAGACCAGCATGTACACTAGGAGACAAATTCAAGATGGCCACTGGACATGCTGTGGTTAGGCTTGCTTCCAGGACACCAAGAGGAGTGTTCCTGATTATAAATGATCTAGGGTATTTGTTAGGAATAAAATTTTTACTGTTTGAGATCATAATCCAAAGTTATCAGTTTATACATTATTCCACTGCCTATAATGTCATCTGCTTACCTGGTGACCATGAGAGATCACAGAACGAGGACTCAACACTTTGGAGGACTCAACATTCTTTTCATTACTGAACTGCTAAGCAGGATTCTTTAAAGCATAGGAAAATGCCAGTGTTATTTTTGAAAAATGGGTGATATACTGTGGAGATCAGTGGAAAAACAAATAGAAGACTTTTCTCACTTTTATTGGTAGCTATACAAAGTATTGCCTTCCTGGAAAAATCAAGTCAAAAATTGCATCAGAATAGAATATATTATTGACATTTTATAGTCATTTGCACAGCAGTATGTATCTAAGTAATCATTCTGGAAATTGCACAAAAAAAATTGAATATGGAATTTCATATATGATAATGCCGAGTTCTCAAATAAGCATAAAACATATGATGCTTTACGTAAGTGATTCTGGAATAGCTATAGTGTCATTATAGAGTCATGTGGAGAAGGTTAAAATTGGATCTGCTCCTCAAATATCAGGATAGATATTTCAAGTGGAATTAGATTTAAGCATAAAAATAAAGATAGAAAAGTTAAAAACAAAAACCTTGGTGACTCACTCATAGATAAGTTGGGAGTCTATGATATTATTAAATTCTTATGTGTTTAATGAGAAAATAGTGACAAATTTGATCATATACATTCATGTTAAAAATCATCACATCGGATTAAAAACACAAACCACATACAGAGGAAAGCACACACTAAACACTTAACAGCACTTTTTTTATGCTAAGAATGTGCTGTACCACTGAGATATCCCCACATCCCAAACAAGAACTTTTAAAATATAGAATAAAAGATCAACAGAAAGAAAATGTGCATAAGCTATGGGCAAACACTGCATAGAAAAATATATTGCAAATAATATGTTCATATGTGTAGCATTTGCACTCAAAATACAAGTTTTAAAAATTTAAATCCTAAAAGAAGAGTGCAAATAATTTTATTTTCTGAAAAAAAAAAAAAGAATTTTAGAGTTTTGAACACTAACCACATTGGGTACAAGTGATCATAGAATTCTGAAATTTTGAATATCTTTAACAATTTCTATCAAAGCAATTTCAATTATCTTCCCATCAATGAAATTAAATATAAAATGAATTAATTTTAGATAAACATGTCCATATAATGAACATTTCAGTGAAAAAGAATTGGAGATATTTAAGAATCCATTTTAAAAAATTTTTCCTATCATAAAATTTAAAATGAAATATTGGCAATAATATTATTTCTAATTTAAAAATGATCTAAGAAATGACCACATTTATGATGAATATAGTTATTATTAAGACAATATTCATATAAAATATGATATATGTTTATTAGAAAGAGAAGTAGGGCCTTACCTCTTTTACTTCAATTTCTATTTCAATTTTTATTTTATTGTCAAGAAGGGTTTTAAAAATAATTTGCATGCTGGGCAGGGGTCATGGCTCAGTGGTAGTAGTCTCCTCAATATTTTTTTTTTTAATTTTATTTTTTATTGGTTATTTAAAACATTACAAAGATTTCAGAATCACATCGGTTACACATCCACATTTTTACATAATACCATAATAGTAACTGTTGTATTCTGCTACCTTTCCTATCCTCTACTATCCCCCCTCCCCTCCTCTCCCATCTTCTCTCTCTACCCCATCTACTGTAATTCATTTCTCTCCTTATTTTTTTCCCATTCCCCTCACAAACTCTTATATGTAATTTTGTATAACAATGAGGGTCTCCTTCCATTTCCAAGCAATTTCCCTTTTCTCTCCCTTTCCCTCCCACTTCATGACTCTGCTTAATGTTAATCTTTTCCTCCTGCTCTTCCTCCCTGCTCTGTTCTTGGTTGCTCTCATTATATCAAAGAAGACATTTGGCATTTGTTTTTTAGGGATTGGCTAGCTTCACTTAGCATAATCTGCTCTAGTGCCATCCATTTCCCTGCAAATTCCATGATTTTGTCATTTCTTAGTGCTGCGTAGTACTCCATTGTGTATAAATGCCACATTTTTTTTATCCATTCATCTATTGAGGGGCATCGGGGTTGGTTCCACAGTCTAGCTATTGTGAATTGTGCTGCTATGAACATCGATGTGGCAGTATCCCTGTAGTACGCTCTTTTGAGGTCTTCAGGGAATAGTCCGAGAAGGGCAATAGCTGGGTCAAATGGTGGTTTCATTCCCAGCTTTCCCAGGAATCTCCATACTGCTTTCCATATTGGCCTCACCATTTTGCAGTCCCACCAGCAATGTATAAGAGTACCCTTTTCCCCACATCCTCGCCAGCACTTGTTATTGTTCGACTTCATAATGGCTGCCAATCTTACTGGAGTGAGATGGTATCTTAGGGTGGTTTTGATTTGCATTTCTCTGACTGCTAGAGATGGTGAGCATTTTTTCATGTACTTGTTGATTGATTGTATGTCCTCCTCTGAGAAGTGTCTGTTCAGGTCTTTGGCCCATTTGTTGATTGGGTTATTTGTTTTCTTATTGTTTAATTTTTTGAGTTCTTTGTATACTCTGGATATTAGGGCTCTATCTGAAGTGTGAGGAGTAAAAATTTGTTCCCATGATGTAGGCTCCCTATTTACCTCTCTTATTGTTTCTCTTGCTGAGAAAAAACTTTTTAGTTTAAGTAAGTCCCATTTGTTGATTCTTGTTTTTAACTCTTGTGCTATGGGTGTCCTATTAAGGAATTTGGAGCCCGACCCCACAATATGTAGATCGGAGCCAACCTTTTCATCTATCAGACGCATAGTCTCTGATTTGATATCAAGGTCCTTGATCCATTTTGAGTTAACTTTTGTGCATGGCGAGAGGAGGGGATTCAGTTTCATTTTATTGCATATGGATTTCCAGTTTTCCCAGCACCATTTGTTGAAGATGCTATCCTTCCTCCATTGCATGCTTTTAGCCCCTTTATCGAATATAAGATAGTTGTAATTTTGTGGATTGGTTTCTGTGTCCTCTATTCTATACCATTGGTCCACCCGCCTGTTTTGGTACCAGTACCATGCTGTTTTTGTTACTATTGCTTTGTAGTACAGTTTGAAATCTGGTATTGCTACACCTCCTGATTCACACTTCCTGCTTAGAATTGCTTTTGCTATTCTGGGTCTTTTATTTTTCCATATGAATTTCATGATTGCTTTATCTATTTCTACAAGAAATGCCGTTGGGATTTTGATTGGCATTGCATTGAACCTATAGAGAACTTTTGGTAATATTGCCATTTTGATGATGTTAGTTCTGCCTATCCATGAACAGGGTATATTTTTCCATCTTCTGAGATCTTCTTCTATTTCTCTCTTTAGGGTTCTGTAGTTTTCATTGTATAAATCTTTCACCTCTTTTGTTAGGTTGATTCCCAAGTATTTTATTTTTTTTGAGGATATTGTGAATGGGGTAGATGTCCTCATTTCCAGTTCAGAAGATTTGTCGCTGATATACAGGAATGCCTTTGATTTATGCGTGTTGATTTTATATCCAGCCACTTTGCTGAATTCATTTATTAGCTCTAGTAGTTTCTTTGTAGACCCTTTTGTGTCTTCTAGGTATAGGATCATATCATCCGCAAATAGTGATAATTTAAGTTCTTCTTTTCCTATTTTTATGCCTTTAATTTCTTTCGTCTGTCTAATTGCTCTGGCCAGTGTTTCGAGAACTATATTGAATAGAAGTGGTGAGAGAGGGCATCCCTGTCTTGTTCCAGATTTTAGAGAAAATGCCTTCAGTTTTTTTCCATTTAGAATGATGCTAGCCTGAGGCTTAGCATATATAGCTTTTATAATTTTGAGGTAAGTTCCTGTTATCCCTAGTTTTTCTAATGTTTTGAACATAAAGGGATGCTGTACTTTGTCGAATGCTTTTTCTGCGTCCACCGAGATGATCATATGGTTCTTATCTTTAAGTCTATTGATGTGGTGAATAACGTTTATTGATTTCCGTATATTGAACCAGCCTTGCATCCCAGGGATGAATCCTACTTGATCATGGTGCACAATCTTTTTGATATATTTTTGTATACGATTTGCCAGAATTTTATTGAGGATTTTTGCATCTAAATTCATTAGGGATATTGGTCTGTAGTTTTCTTTCTTTGAGGTGTCCTTCTCTGGTTTGGGAATCAGGGTGATATTGGCCTCATAGAATGAATTTGGGAGTTCTCCCTCTTTTTCTATCTCCTGAAATAGATTATGGAGTATTGGTATTAGTTCCTCTTTAAATGTTTTGTAAAACTCTGCTGTATATCCATCCGGTCCTGGGCTTTTCTTGGTTGGTAGTCTTTTGATGGCTTCTTCTATTTCCTCCCTTGAAATTGATCTGTTTAGGTTGTTTATATCTTCCTGATTCAATCTGGGTAGTTCATATGTCTCAAGGAATTTATCTATGCCTTCACTATCTTCTATTTTATTAGAGTATAGGGTTTCAAAATAATTTCTAATTATCGTCTGTATTTCTGAATTGTCTGTTGTGATGTTGTCTTTTTCATCCCGTAAGCTAGTAATTTGGGTTCTCTCTCTTCTTCTCTTTGTTAGTGTGGCTAGTGGTCTATCAATCTTATTTATTTTTTCAAAGAACCAACTTTTAGTTTTGTCAATTTTTTCGATTGTTTCTTTTGTTTCGATTTCATTGATTTCTGCTCTAATTTTAATTATTTCTTGCCTTCTACTGTATTTGCTGCTGATTTGTTCTTCTTTTTCTAAGGCTTTGAGGTGTAGTATGAGGTCATTTATTTGTTGGCTTTTCCTTCTTTTAAGGAATGAACTCCATGAAATGAATTTTCCTCTTAGTACTGCTTTCATAGTGTCCCAAAGATTTCGATATGTTGTTTCTGAGTTTTCGTTTACCTCTAAGAATTTTTTAATTTCCTCTTTGATGTCTTCTGTAACCCTTTGTTCATTCAGTAGCATATTGTTTAATCTCCATGTGATGTAGGGTTTTTCCTTTCTCATTTTATTATTGATTTCCAATTTCATTCCATTATGATCAGATAAAATGCATGGTAGTATCTCAACTCCTTTGTAATTGCTAAGCTTTGCCCTGTGACATAATATATGGTCTATTTTTGAGAAGGATCCATGTGCTGCTGAGAAGAAAGTGTATCCGCTTGATGTTGGGTGGTATATTCTGTATATATCAATTAAGTCTAAGTTATTTATTGTATTATTGAGCTCTATGGTTTCTTTATTCAATTTTTGTTTGGAAGATCTGTCCATTGGTGAGAGAGGTGTATTAAAATCTCCGATGATTATTGTGTTGTGGTCTATTAGACTCTTGAACTTGAGAAGAGTTTGTTTGATGAACGTAGCTGCACCATTGTTTGGGGCATATATATTAATGATCGTCAAGTCTTGTTGGTGTATGGTTCCCTTGAGCAGTATGTATTGTCCTTGTTTATCCCTTTTGATTAACTTTGGTTTGAAGTCTATTTTATTTGATACAAGTATGGACACCCCTGCTTGCTTCCGGGGTCCGTATGAGTGATATGATTTTTCCCAACCTTTCACCTTCAGTCTGTGTATGTCTTTTCCTATCAGATGAGTCTCCTGTAGGCAGCATATTGTTGGATCTTTTTTTTTAATCCATTCTACTAGCCTGTGTCTTTTGATTGGTGCATTTAAGCCATTAACATTTAGGGTTACTATTGAGATATGGTTTGTATTTCCAGCCATATTTGGTTATGTATGATACTTAACATGATTAGTTTTTCCTCTATGCTTAGTTTTTCCTTTATTGTACTACCTCCCGTTGTTGGTTTTCATTGTTATTTTTCATTTCCTCTTCCTGTAATGTTTTGCCAAGGATGTTTTGAAGAGCTGGTTTTCTAGCTGCAAATTCTTTTAACTTTTGCTTATCGTGGAAGATTTTTATTTCATCTTCTATCCTGAAGCTTAATTTCGCTGGATACATGATTCTTGGTTGGAACCCTTTTTCTTTCAGCGTTTGAAATATGTTGTTCCAGGATCTTCTAGCTTTCAGAGTCTGTGTTGAAAGATCAGCAGTTATCCTGATTGGTTTACCCCTATATGTAATCTGCTTCCTCTCTCTTGTGGCTTTTAAGATTCTCTCCTTATTCTGTATGTTGGGCATCTTCATTATTATATGTCTTGGTGTGGATCTCTTATGATTTTGTATATTCGGTGTCCTGTAGGCTTCTAGTATTTGGATTTCTTTTTCATTCTTTAAGTCTGGGAAGTTTTCTAGTATTATTTCATTAAATAGATTACTCATTCCCTTGGTTTGGACCTCTGTACCCTCTTGTATCCCAATAACTCTTAGGTTTGGTTTCTTGATGTTATCCCATAATTCTTGGATGTTCTGCTCATGATTTCTTAACATTCTCGCTGAGCTGTCTATGTTCTTTTCAAGTTGAAAAACTTTGTCTTCGTTGTCTGAAGTTCTATCTTCCAAGTGTTCTACTCTGCTGGTAATACTCTCATTTGAGTTTTTAATTTGGTTTATTGTTTCCTGCATTTCCAGGATTTCTGTTTGTTTGTTTTTTATATCCTCTATCTCCCTATAGAGTTGATCTTTTGCTTCTTGGATTTGTTTATGTAATTCATTGTCAAAGTGATTTTTCATTGTCTGAATTTGATGAATAATGTCTTCCTTGAGACTCCAGATCATCTGAAGCATGTATATCCTGAACTCTTTGTCTGACATTCCATCAGCTGCAGATATTACCTCATCTAATGTTGAATTGACCTGTATTGTTTGTGGTCCTTTCTTTCCTTGTCTTTTCATACTGCTTATGATTCTTTCTAGCTTTGTGAAACTGTTGAGCTAATGTTTTTCCCCTTATATATTTGTATTGTTCTTGAATAGCTCCAATATCCCTCTTTTTCGGAGAAAGACAATGTTAACAGATCCCAATATCAACAGTACATTATCTAAGGACAAGTTTTCATTATTAATACATTTATAGTTAGATTCTAAGACTATAGATATTGGATTTAATTATTACTTAAGAATATATTCCTTAGTTTCATAAAAGGCGTATCATATCTGGTGGCATATAGAAAACTTAATTTCAGACGAAGGATGTTATACTTAAAGAGAAAGGAGTGAGGGAATGAGGTTAAACTAACTTAGCACCTTTGGAGAACTCTAACCACTCGACTGGTAATTTATGGAAGAATGTATAGACTCAACCTCCTATTTAGATAGTTACCCTATGTATAGATAGCAAAAGTTAGGAGATTGAAAGTGGTATAGAGAGAATATGAATTAAAAAAAAAGAAAAGAAAAGAAATAACAAGGAAGAAAAGAGAAATAAGAGAAGGGATAGGGAAGTAAGATAGAAATACAGAAAAAAAATAGGGGGGAGGTGGGGTATATGCAATTCCTCTATATTATATTACTTTGGTAATTCAGTTGTTCATGCTCAGTTCTTGGTTTCACATATGCTGAAGTTGTGGAAGAGAGAGAAGAAAAGAGAAAGAGAGGAAAAAAAAAAGTCTCTCAGAACACTGTTTTCCTTGCTTCCAGTAGGTGGCGTTGTCTATTCCTAGTTTGAGCCTCTGTATTCAGGGTGGTGGGTATAGCCAGTGTGAAGGGAAATGAGCTTCCACCTGTATCTTCCCTACTCTAGTCTCTGAGGTAGAAACCAGGTGCCTCTACAGTTGTTGTTTTGTGTTGATAGCTACAATCCCCAAAAGCTTGTGGGAAATATTTTGAGTTATCGCAGCTAAGGGTGGGGGAGTTGGAAACCGGGTACCTGGATCAGCCGCAACTGTGCTGGTAGCCACACCCACTTTGATGGGTTTTAAGGGTTGATGGGCTTCCTGGAGACTAGCGCTCGGGGCGGGACCGGACTTCCTCCTCCAGTCTGGCTGAGCGGCTGGCGCCTTCCTGCTCCGATCTGGCTGGCGGCTGGCGCCTTCCTGCTCCGGTCTGGCTGGGCGGCTGGCGCGGCTTCCTGCTCCGGTCTGGCTGGGCGGCTGTCGCGGCTTCCTGCTCCGGTCTGGCTGGGCGGCTGTCGCGGCTTCCTGCTCCGGTCTGGCTGGGCGGCTGTCGCGGCTTCCTGCTCCGGTCTGGCTGGGCGGCTGTCGCGGCTTCCTGCTCTGGTCTGCTCCTCAATATTAAATAGAGTTTGATGTTATATTGAGGAGACTACTACCTTAATATTCATTCTCCTCCTCAAAACTTTATACTTATTTAGTGATATTTCATGCAAAGTACAACATGTGAAATCACAAAAAAATTGAGAAGCTACCATTGTCACAACCAGCAAGACAATTCATTCAGGGGTAACCAAACCTGTTGATGAAGGAATGGAGAAAAGACAGACATAGAGAAAAATCTGGGGCTTGGTGGTTCAGCCAGCCTCTGATGGATGAAGCCTGACCATGAGGAAGCTCAGTACATTTATTATATAAGTTTTACATTAAAAGGCTTATTGTGGGAAAGTTAATTCAAAGCAAGCTAAAGCATTAAGGTCATGAGTTTGAGCAACCAGGTTATAAGTGTCAGATTACACACATAACTTTTTACCCCTGAGCAGCTGTCATCTGAAACTCAAGGTTAAGAACTGAATAGCTCTGTGCTGGGCACAGAACCCCCATTGATCAGGGCATCACCATAACAACTGGGCTATTTTTTCTTCACCTTCGCCCCAAAAGTTCTCCAGGGGGGCATGGCCTCTGTCACAGGACAGTTCAATACCCACAGTTCAGTCACTGCTCCTAACATACCATAGTATTTATGATAATAGGAGTCAACTGTGCATTGAGCACACATCCTGGGAATGTTTTTGTTACTTGGAAATAAAGCAAATAGCACAGCCCACATCAAAATAAAAGTGTTAAGAGTGAGAACTCTTGCTCTATTTTTTTTCAATTATAACTACAAATGATTTATTCATACCTATAATGTTCTTACATTTTTTTAATTTATTCAAACCTATACTGTTCTAACAATTGTTCTTTATTCTAAAATGGCAAATGTGAATCTTCCTTCTTTTATCTATTGGTATATATTTAAATACATATTAAACCAATATCCTAATAAAAGTCAGTGGTCTAATCAAAGATCCACTCTCATTTTCTTTTGTGAAACACAATCTGCATTTAAAAAAATCTCCTCTGCAACTCATATATCAAAGAAAGTCAATGAAGGTCTTATCTTAGAATTAATGACAAAAACACCATAATATTAGTTCTGACATCAATTGCTGCCTTTAGCAATGAATTTCAAGTCAGTCAACCATTACTTCTATTTAATGAAAATAATTACCTCTGCAAATCTCAAATCCTCCAACTGAATGAAAAGAAAACAAAACTGGATTTAGGGGGAAAGAAAACTTGTGCTTAAAAAAATTAAAACATAAATCCCATTATGTCTCAGCTTCCCATAGATAGGATGTCCTAACATCCCACCTAAATTAGGTGTCCTATATATGGGACACTGGAATATAATGAGTTAAAAAGTAAGAAAGAATATATATATATATATATATATATATATATATATATATATATATATATATATATATTTGGTGTACATGCAGCAACTTGGTATTTTCTCAAGATTCCATGCTTGATTGATTATATTTATATTCCAAACACTTCTCCTATCCTCCCAATGTTCTTTTTTTTTGAATCATAAACAGTAGTTGCTCTTAGCTATGATTTCCCTTTCCACAGTTTGAGTTACATTAGGTCAATCATGTTTCACACATACTAAATGGAAATTCAAGATATAAACAATTTATAAATTTGAAGTGTTATAACATTTTTTTATTTTATTCTTCTTGTTCTTAATCACTTTAATAATTTATAAATTAAAATTTATTACATGTATGCATGAATAGGAAGAAACAGTATATTAGACTTTAGTACTGTCTGAGGTTTCACACATCCATTTTGTGTCTTGGAGTGCACCTTCCATGGATAAGATGAGACTACTAGAATTTAATTAAAAAGAATCTCAGTATTTATCTGTAAAAGTGAGGAATTATAAAAACATATCCCAAAAAACTATTACTAACCTAAAATAAAAAGCATATTATTTTACTATTATTAAGACTCACTATACTTATACCCATCAGTTTATTCAATGAATAAATTATGCATAGAGTTATCCATGTTCCAAACATTTTTTTCTGATTGCATCATTGTAGAATTGTTAAATAATAGCTCTGTCTTCTGCAGCTTTCTTCTGGGGTCCTATATCTTCTCAACACTTAGATGGACTATGGGCTTAATTTATGACCTAGTTATCCCCAACTTCCACAGTCACAAATTCCTATTGATGCTCTATGTTGTGACACATTATCTGAAGCTATGTACCCCCCTCCATGACATGGGCAGCACACCCAGCTGTGTGTGTGCTTCAAAGTTTTTAGAAGACTCCTTCTAAGGCTGGCTTTTTAGATAGTTTCTAAGTCATTTCTGGAAAATCCAGAGGAACACCAAATGTAACTACCTAGCTTTTTAACATCTACCCTCTCTGAGCATCTACATTTATTTGGATATGACCATCTCAGGTTTATACGAAGATTTTCAAATGGGGGTTGAACCTCATTATGCTCTTCTCTGGGTTTGCTTCATAAGACCTTTACATGTCATCTTCTAAGAATTGTTGCAACTGAAGGAGAAACTTCAGAACACAAAAGTCTAAAAGCTTTTTTTATTATTATTAAGGACATTTTTCTCCCTTTGTGAACTTTTCTTATAGAAATGAATGATTTATAGGACCAAAGACACCAATCAATTCTCGAATATGTTATGTTAAATATGTTAAGATAATGTAATCCTCAATGAAATGCCATTTACTTTTGCTTTGGGGATTGACACAATGATTTTAATATTTTTATGAAAGAATATTTTCTGAGAGTATTTGTAAATGCATGGAAGATAAAAGCAGGCCTATTTCAAATAGGCCAAATGCTGAAAACATATTGTATGCTAATAAGGAGATTTCAGCACTGACTCAGGAACAAACAAGTACACCAATGGAAAATAATACAATACTTAATGCATCTACTAATATATAAGGTATTTCTGTCTGGCAATATGTGTTTTATTGCTTTTCCCATATGAAGAAGAAATTTTAAATGTGACTGCATTCTTACTCCATCTATTCCAGGAGATTAAAATTTGAATGCGAAACTTAAAAACAATGTAACACTTATCAATAATTTAGAAAAAATATGCATACATTATACAGATAAGATGTTTTATAAGCAAACCAGAAAATTCAAATTTATAATAATATAGTCATATTAGAGACCACAAAAATTACATATTCCATAGTCCAGTGTTATCTATTAGAATTTTTTTGAGTCAAGGAAATATTCTACATCTGAGCTTTCAATATAATAACCAGTAGTCACATGTTAAGCCCTTGATTTGACAGTCTGACTGAAATACCAAATCTGGAAAATGGCTTTTTTTTGGAAAATGCCCTTATATGCATGATACCAGTGTGTTAACTTTGAAAAAAAATGGCATGTTATTCATCTAGAATCAATAATTGCTCATTTAAATTGGTAACTGATTTTACAACAAAATATTAAAAATAAAAATCATTCAAAAACACATTTGACATCCAAGCACGGTGGCACACACCTGTAATTCCAGTGCTCAGAAGGCTGAGGCAGAAGGACCTCAAGTTCAAAGCCAGTTTCAGCAGCTTAGCAAGATGCTGACCAATGTAGTGAGACCCTGTCTCAAAATAAAAAGAAAAAGGGATGGGGACTTGGCTCAGCAGTTAAGAACCCCTGGCTTCAATTTCAGATACAAAAAAGAAAGCATTCATAGAAGAGCACACCTATCTTAAAAGTAAATGGGTAAATGCAGGGAGCATCAACCTTCATAGGATTCAAAAATATCATTGTGAAGTACTTATTAATTTCTCATTCATCAAACTGAGGAAACAATACAATAAAATTCATGTTAATATACAACCAGTAGGGATTAGAAGGAGAGATGTATTGGCAGACATTTATTTCCTACACAATATTCATTACAACTTAAAAGCAATGTGTTATTAGGTGTTAACATGAATTTGAAGGTAACCTTGATTCAGAAAGTGCAACAATCCCACTTCCAAAAATTCATCTCAAAAAGAAAAGCACAACTTATAGTGGCAAATATGCAAAGCTATCTCCAGTACTAAGAAATAAAATAAAAGTAAAATAACATTTGAAAAAGTGAATATTTATTATTACCAAATCTACTGAATTAATTGTAGGGACATTGATGTAATTTAAATCTGAGATTAATTGCTTGCACATTGAACAGGGAGAATTTGCATTAAGGAATGAGTTGAAGAAATAAGTAATGGTCAGGAAATTATATTTACTCCTTTCCTATTTTATGAAACAATGACAAAAATTGCTGCCTGTGGCTATTTATAATCTAGCTTCCACTGAAATATTTAAAAGTAAATCTTACTCCCAGAGATTGATTTGCTTCTGGCAGAACTGACTCTCTCTCTCTCTCAACCATCCCCTGCTCAAAGCTCCTCCTTCACCATTACTATATTCTGAATGGCCATTTTTGAAATAAGCTTAATCATCAGATATTTTTTTCTAAAAAGCCACCAGAAAATATCTCATTATGCCCTAAACATTCTTGCTTCCCTCAATCACTGAAGAAATTTTAGCTCTCACAGTACAACACATTTAATTTGGAACCTCTTCATCAAATTTATTTGCATATCTCTTATCCCTTCCCTAAAGCTCCATACTCAGGATTGCCCTTGATCTCTTAAATTCGAGGTCTATAATTGGAGAAAGCCACCTATTCCAAACTCTTCCTTTAAAACTGTCTATACTTTCTTGCTATAAATGTTGCTATTAAATGTTTTCTTAAGTGGTGTCTGTTGTATGTGTGTGTGCACACACATAAGTTATGCACACACACGTAACTTGATACATCCACATGCCACTAAATCTGGAGTTGGTATAAACATTTTTAACCTATCTATTTATTTCTTTATTCTAATTTGTTACACATGACAGTGGAATGCACTGTGACCATGATACATAAATGGAGTATAACTACTCATCCCTCTGGTTGTACATGATATAGAATCGCACCCATCATGTAATCATATATGTACTTAATAGTGTCTGATTCATTCCACTATCCCTCATACCCCCATTCCCACTCTCTCCCTTCACTCTCCTCTGCCTAAAGTGCCTCTATTATTCACTATCCCTCCTCACCCCCACTGTAACTATGAATTGCATCCACATATCACAGAAAGCATTTGGCCTTTGTTCTTTTATTATTCATTTATTATTCATTTATTATTTCTAGAAGTTTTCTGGTGGAATTTTTTGAAACTTCTAAATATAGAACATGTCATAAGCAAAGAGTGATAGTTTGAGTTCTTCTTTTCCTGTTCATATCCCTTTAATTTCTTTCTCCTGTCTAACTGTTCTGGCTAGAGTTTAAAGAACCATTTTCAATAGTAGTGGTAAAAGAGGGCATCCTTGTCTTGTTTCAGTTCATTGAGAAAATACTTTCAATTTTTCTCCACTTAGAATTATGTTGGCCTCAGGTTGAGCATAGACAGCTTTTAAAATATTGATGTGTGTTCCTACTATGCCTAGTTTTTTCTAGTGTTTTTGAAAATGGGGGGGGGGTGGTTTCCTGAATTTGGTCTATTTTTTTTCCTGCCTCTATTGAGATGTTCATATGATTTTTTAAATTATTTTAGTCTATTTATGTGATGAATATGTTTATTGATTTCCGTATATTCATCCAAACTTGCATCCCTGGGATGAATCATGGTGCATTATCTTTTTAATATGATTTTGCAGGTGATTTGTTAGAATTTTGTTGATAATTTTTGAATGTATGTTCATGAGGGATATTGGTCTGAAGTTTTTTTTCTTTGATGTGTCTTTTTCTGATTTTTGGTATCAGGGGGATATTAACTTCATAGAATGAGTTTGGAAGGTCTTCCTCCTTTTCTATTTTATGGAATAAATGGGGTAGCATTGGTGTTAATTCTTCTTGTTTCTTTTAGAAGGTCTTTAGAAATTGACTGAGAATATGTCTGGTCCTTGGCTTTTCTTGGTTGGTGGGCTTTTGATGGTGTCTTTTATTTCATTGCTTGAAATGTATCTTTTTAAATCTTGTATGTCCCCATGATTCAGTTTGGGTAGTTTATATGTCTCTAGAAATTTTTCAATGTCTTTCTATTTTATTGGAGTATAAATTTTCAAAATTATTTGTGATAATTATTATATTTTGTAATTATTATTTCTAATAATTATCTTCTGTATTTCAATGGTGTCCATTTTGAACAAATAGGGGTTTCCATCCTCATATCAGATAAAGTGGACTTCAAACCAAAGTTAATTAAAATGGAAAAAGAAGGGCATTTCATAGTGATTAATGGAACCATTCATCAATAAGACATAGCAATTATAACTATATATGCCCCAAGCAATGGAGCATCTATGTACATCAAGCAAACCTTTCTCAAATTGAAGAATCCAATAGACCACCACACAATAATAATCAGTGACTTTAATACATCTCTCTCACTACTGGATAGATCTTTCAGACAAAAATTAAATAAAGAAATTACAGAACTTAATAATACATTCAATAATTTAGACATAAGAGACATATATGTTTATATAATACTTCATTCATCAACAAGCAAATACACTTTATTCTCAGCAGCACATGGATCTTTCTCTAAAATAGACCATATTTTATGTCATAAAGCAACTCTTACTAAATATAAAAAAATGGAGATAATGCCTTGCATTCTATCAGATCCTAATGTAATGAAATTAGAAATCAATGATAAAATAAAAAAATAGAAGCTATATAACACCTTGAGACTAAATAATAAACTATTTAATGATGAATAAATAGGAGAAGAAATCAAGAATGAAATAAAAAAATACTTAGAGGTAAATGAGACTACTCATATAACAGATCTAAATATCTGGGACACTATGAAAGTTCATTGCATTTAGCTCATTCATTAATGAATAAAAAGTCAATGAGCAAATGACCTAACATTGTATCTCAAAGCCTTGGAAGAAGGAACTAAACAATACAAAACAATAGAAAGCTGGAAATAATTAAAATCAGAGCTAAAATTGATGAAGTTGAAACAAAAGAAACAATTCAAAAAATTGACCAAAAAAAGTCATGTCTTTGAAAAAATAAATAAAATTGATAAATACTTAGCAATGCAAATGAATAGAAAGAAAGAAAAAAATCCGTTATTTATTTATTTATTTATTTATATTTATTTATGGGTGGTGCTGAGGATTGAACTCAGTGTCTCACACATGCTAGGCAAGTGTTTTATCACTGAGCTACAACCCCCACCCCTAAACATTTTATTTTGCTCCCAAATTGTCAAAGGACTTGCTATGTAACTATATTTACATATCTACAGGTATGTAGACATTTATGTGTTTGTATATATGTGCTGTGTATACATATATATGTCCTTGTATATATTGGGGGTGGGGCATTTCTAGTCTTTTCATTTATTTTATTGTATTCAAGCTACTACCTAGGATCATTTCCTTACTCAAAAACAGTTTCGCTCTTATCCACATCCTCTGTGATTTTATTTGCAAATATATTACATTTCCATATTTTATAAGACCGATAATATAGTTTTACTTACAATTTCTCTTTAAGCAGTCAAGAGAAGAAAGAATAAAAAATGTGCATTTGGGCTTTAGTTGTGGCTCTGTGGTGGAGTGCTTACCTAGAATGTGTGAGGCACTGGTTTTATCCTCAGTTCCACATAATAAATAGATAAAATGAAGGTATTGTGTTCATCTAAAATTTTAAAAAATTAAAAACTAAATATGCATTCATGCTGTTTATTATAATAGATAGTAATCTTAACTGATTCTGTTTTTGCTCTAATTACCATCTCACCATGTTGAACTTTTTTCTTAAAGAATTTTCTTCAGCATTTTTAGAAGATGTGTATTCTTACAGAAATTCTCTCATCTATTTACTTATATTAGAATATATCAATTTACTTTTTGTTTTATTTTTTTATTTATTTATTTGTTCTTTAGTTTATACATGTAAAATATATTTTGACATTATATATATATGAAGTACAACTTCCTGTTTTTCTGGCTATACATGATGTGGAATTACATTGGTCATGAATTCATACATGAACATAGGAAAATAATGTCTGATTCATTCTACTATCTTTCCTATTTCAATGCACATTTTATTATTGGCAGATAATTATAATGTATTTTCATTTTTGGTTGATAATTTTTTTATATTTTTTCAATAATAATTTGAATAAGTCATCCACTAAGAATGTAATATATTTGCAAATAAAATCACAGAGGACATAATGAGAAATGTAGAATATATAAAGAAAAAGTAGAATATATAAAGGAAAAGAAAAATAAAGTGAAAGAGAGGTGTATCTGACATATCTTTAGGATTTAAGTTAACATAAATCATGAACATATACAGCCAGGACACTGAAGTAGTTACCTGATACATGAATCTTTATTGAAAGAATATAAAATGGTAGGTACATGTCAAAGTTAGATTTGGCTATGAATTTCTACTATGTGGGGTGATAAAATTCAGAATGTGAAAGTATAGACTGTGTCATTATAAATATCAAAGAAACAATTTGAACAGCATTTCTACTGGTGAAAAGTGTTTAATTTCCATATTTCTAGTACCAGATTTCTTGTTCCAGATTTCTAGTACCAGAATGTAGGCATACTACATTCTCCTCCTGTCCTTAAAATTTAACAAAATATATTTAAATAATTAAATAAATACTTATAAAGAGTCTCTGAAAGGTGGAAAGAAGAAAATAAACTGGTTACGTTTCTTTAACTTGAAGAAGAATGTCATGAAAAATTTCACTAAGAAACTAGTTAAAGAATACATAATGGTCAGAAATTTATATTTAATACATTTCTATTTTATGAAGCAATGACAAAAATTGCTGCTTAAGACTATTATAGTCTAGTCTTAGTACCGCCCACTATAAGATTTAAATGAAGGTCTCACCCGCCAAAGACAGATTTTCTTCTTGCAGAACTATCTATTTACCATCCCCTGCCCAAAGCCTGCTTTTTGAATTTGTTGATGTTTACTCTTATTCCCTACAACCCAACCCCAGTGTGCACTCTGGGAAGATCTGCCAACTAGCATTAGAGAATTGAAAATACACACACACACACACACACACACACACACAACACACACACCAGTCAATCTCTGGACAAACTGCTATGAAAGGGGAAGATCAAAAGACATCTAAAAAAGGAACTCATCCATCAACCTATATTCAATGGTAATGACAGCACCAGTGGATGTCACAGAGTGGCACATCTATCACCCAACATCTCTGGATATGACAAAATCCCAGTTCCCATAGGTCCAGTATTGCCTCTTTTTTTTCCACCCAACAGCCAAAGGTACACTCCTAGCTCTCACTGAGGGGTTGTTGGCTGACCAGGTAAGTGATACCTTCCCCCAATAGAACCAGCAAAGGTAAACTTGGTGTTCATGGTACTGGGTGTGTGAACAAGAGGCCAGAGGAAACACTTTCCACCCAGTACCCCATATTGTCTACCTAGAAACATAGGGGAATCCTAGAGTAGTACCTTCTGTCTCAGTAACCAGCACCCACTGACTGCAGAAGGCAGTTTCCAGGAGCCAGAACAAGAAAGATGAGCAGAACAGGCTTACAAGTTGTGAGCCATTAGGTGGTGAAGCGCATAGAATAAAGCAAATGTTGATCAAAAAATACAAAATATCTTTGCAAAAAAAGAATAAATCTTAGTGATCTATTCCATGGTGACTATATTTAATAATAATCTATTGTATATTTCAAAATTACTAAAGTCATAGATTTTAAATGTTCTCACTATAAAAATATGAAATATATGAGCTGATGGATATATTAATTAGCTTGTATGGTAATATCATACTGTATTTCATAAATATATACAACAATTACATTAATTAAATTAAGAGAAGGCTGAGTGTGAAAGATTTAAGAAAAATCAATAATCTTCTAAT
This sequence comes from Callospermophilus lateralis, assembly GCF_048772815.1. Classification (NCBI taxonomy): domain Eukaryota; kingdom Metazoa; phylum Chordata; class Mammalia; order Rodentia; family Sciuridae; genus Callospermophilus; species Callospermophilus lateralis. Next base: position 2,172,351 of record NW_027510702.1, read on the forward strand.
TTAACATCCAAACAGCAATCAAAGATCACAGGTTAATATCAAGAACTAGAAAAGACAATGAAAATAAAGTGATAGCAAGTCAGATGAATCTAGATCTTGGACTTATCTAACAAATATTTTAAAGCAATCATCATAACAATGTTTCAAAAAACTAGTTCATTTCATTTTCTATGAGCAGCTCTTTGAAAATGCAAACCTGTTTTGTTGTTGTAGTTGTTGTTTCACTTACAGAAGAATTGGTATTTTGCAATGACCTTGATTCCTACATGCTAGTTTTGAGGAGCTCAAAAGAACTTTAGTCCACAGATAACGCCCCTTTGAGTTTGAAAGACAACCAGAAAATCTTTATATCTGGAAAGTCGTAATATCAAATATCTAACATAGCTACTTGGTTTGAATTTTAAGAATCATCAAATCTTTTCAAACCTAATTTATCTAGTGAGACTTTAATATAATATAAATACCTGGATCTTCCTCAGATGAATTAGATAATATGGTAGTCTGAATCAATATTTTTTTAAGATCATCCATGTGATCTGACATCTAGTTATGATAAAAAAAAATAAAGTATTAAATCACCAATAAAGCAGAAAGAACATCTGGTTCTTTCTACATCTCAACTCATGGAAAATCTAGAAAATGAAGCTGACTACATAAAACTTAAGAATATTTTAGCAAAGCACTTTTTTAATCTGCCATTGCTAAAAGGTAAGAATATTTTAGCAAAGTGCTTTTGATCTGCTTGAATAAAAAAATAAAAAAAAAACTATAAGTTTTCTGCAACCTTAAGCCAAAAACTTTTTAATAACCATATTTATCTCTCATTACTACTAGTAATACTTTCACAAGAATGCTCTCTTAGTCTTCTAACTACCATGATAAAAATTTGGTGCAAAAATTTAAACGATCATATATGGATTGAAACATAACAATATGCTCTGATATAACCCTGATTTTCTCCATGATAATTGTTTTTAGAAAAATAAAAAGTGAAAAAGCCTCAGGTGCGGTGGTCTGTAATCCCAGCAGCTCGGGAGTCTGAAGCAGGAGATCGCAAATTCAAAGCCAGCTTCAGCAAAGGCAGGGGCTAAGCAACTCATTGAGACCCTGTCTCTAAATAAAATACAAAATAGGACTGGGAATGTGACTCAGTAGTTGAGTGCCTCTAAGTTCAATCCCTGGTATGAAAAAAAAAATGAGAAAGCAAGAAAAAGAATGTCTGTCATTCTCTTTATCTCTCCATCCACCTGTCTAGCATACAGAGGACAACTAGGGCTGGAGCACAGAAAATAGCATTTCAAATTTATTGCTTTTTTAAAAATTAACTAAAAAGATTTTGATGTAAATTTTATAAGCTAAAATTTATCTGAATTTTATTATTTTGCTATTTTTGACATATCATTTTTGGAACTTATGATTTAATCCATTGATACCAAAGAATATTCACCAATTACTTAATAGGAGGAGAACTGGTTGTAGTGGAAATGAGCTTCCAACTTTTATCCTATTTATTTTTGTAATTTCTTACTTCATAAATATCTTATCATTCTTGTCCCTGTTTGTGAAAAATGAGAATTACTTGCATCATTTTAAAAAATCCTAAAAGAAAATTGAAGTTTAAAAGATTGTAAACATATGTCTCTGTAGCAACTTTCTTGTGAAATGTAATTTGTTTTCTTTCATCAGGAATCTCCTATTTTAAATGATGTCATACAGAAAGTGGACTACTTATAATATTGATAGTAAAGTACTGAATGTTATTAATATGGAATACGTTATAATTTGTTTTCTTGTATATTCAAGTTATATAATGTTATCTTAGAAAATTCAATTGTGATTTGCTCATTTTAAGTATTTGTCTATTTATTTATTAATTTTTATTTATTTTTTTTTCAGTTTCTATTTTCCACTTAGAGCATAGTCTAAGATGGATAACAAAACTTAACAAGCACAGTGAACAGTACTGGTTCATCTTTTTGACATTAATGGAATTCTTATCTCCATAATGTGACTGTGAATTTATTCTATTTCAAGCAATAGAAATCTATGAAGTATTCCTTCTATTTTTAGGTTTATAAGTCTTTATGTAGGAATAGACTTTGAAATTTAATCAATGATTTTGTCATGTACTTAGAATAATATTTGGAGCTGAAAATTGAATAGCTGTAACAAACTAAGTACTCAGCTGGATATGATTTTCTGATACTTTATGTAGAACTTTTCACTTTTATTCATAAGGAAGATCAAAGGTGGAAATCATGTCTTTTCAGTATTTGTCCTTTTAATTATACAAAGATATGTAAATGTTGGGGAAGTGATCTATCACTGAGTATATGCTAAAACTATGCATATGAAAGAACATAACTTTAATGTCTTTTCATTCCTGTGATATAATTTTGAATAATTCAAATTTGTGTTACTTATTGAATCAATTTCATCAAACTATATTTTCTTAAAGTCATTAAATTTATCTCATATTTTAAATACATTGCTATATGTATGAGTGCATAAATGCATTAAAAATACTCAGTATGTATAATTATATTAATTGTGAATAGATTAATTTGTACATTCCTCAAATAACCCTGTAATAGTCTTTCCAAGGTTCATAGTATTTTTTATACTTTCCAAAGTATATGTTTAATGATTAAATTTGATATTTTTCTATTTCTAACATTTTATTAATTTATTTAGCATATTGGATTATTACCCTGATACAATTATCTACTGTTCCCTGTAACTTATAAATAAGTAAAGTTTTGGTAGAATCTAAATAATATGTAAAACTATATCTATTTTATATATATATTAAGAGGTATGGGCCCTAACTATACTGATATAGACCTATAAAAATTCCACTAAACCCTCTTTGTATTGGGATGTATTATTTTTTTAAATATTACTATTTTATATATTACATATTAGTAGTATATAGCTTAACATGTAGTATAAATATATTTCCATTTATCTTACTCTCATTCTTTTTGTGCCTTTCATATATATATTATACCTAGGAAAAACTTTTCAAATTTTTTTTGTACTAATTTAGCTGACTTATTAAAAAAGAAAAAAAAAGGGACAGGATAAATAATGAAAATTATTCCAAAAATAAAACAATCAAATAAATTATGTTTCTCTCATGTATTTGTAAATTTGAAATGACCAGTTATTCAAGACCAGCTGCTAAATACTTTTAATGGTAGTAGAAATTACTCCTTAAGAATTTGTATTAACCAAAGTATTTTTTCTAACACACACACAAAATGATTGCTACAAAAATGTATGCTCCCATGTTGTCCAGAAAACACAAAAGAGGAAAAACAGCTTATTAAGAGATAAAGAAATTAGAGAAAATGGAATAATAATGAAGTGAAGAAATCAAGTGAAAAATAGTAAATTAAAAGACTAAGTTCTTTATTTAATAGACAAAACAGGATCAAAGCATATAAAGTCCTTTTAGCAAATAAAAGAGTGATAAATCAAAGCTTGAAATGCAGAAATAATGATGTCAGCTAGTTTAGAAGAGAATTAATGTTGAGATAGGTTAAAAATACTGCCATTCAAAATACACTTTTAAAAGAGAAGATAGTTTAATACTTTATATAATTCAAACCTACAAAGATATATGAATACATCAGGAGAATCTATCTGAAACTCAATTTCTCATCTAATCATAAAATGGAAAATGTCCTTTTGTTTGAAATGGTCTTCACTCAGTATACCAAGATATTATAGAAGCTAAAATCAAAAATATTTAAGAGATTATGGTAATAACATTTGAAATAGCATAAAGAAATGATAGGATTATCATGAATAAAAAATGTCATGAACTATACTTGGAATTTTATCTCATATTTCATGTGAGTGTTTTATGATAGCAAAGTACACTTTTAAAAGGAATATTTGAGGGCTGCACTTGATTGGAATTGTAACACAGAAATTTTGACAGATTCTGTTTTTGAGTACTGATTTCTTCCATTTACAGTTATATTTATGCATGCAATATTCTTTCAAAACGATTCCTTATCTGTCAATCAAGCAATTCTTTTTATATATTATAGCAATCCCAAATTATTGGGATAAAAATCAAATATGGTATATAAAAACATAAAGAAACCAAATTAGGCTGTGTCCATGTTTGTTATCAAGAAAATAGACTAAGATTTTAAAGTAAAATGAAGCAGCTCATTATACTCTTTTCTAAGTGTACGCAGTGTGTTGTGGGGCAGTGTGTTCTGGGGCAGGAAAACACACCCAAGTCCCTGTTTTGTCCAAATTTAAGAGCCTTTATTTAGCCAGCTGGCTGATAATGACTCCCCACAGAACCCATGACTGTCTCTGCAAGGAACAGCACTGAGCCAGAGCGTTTTAGGATATTTAAAAGCAAACACTGCAAAAAACACATCAGGGTTGATGTAGCTGCAAGAAAGCAGGTACAGAAACTGAATTGGGCAGTTAGTGATAAAATGCAATGGGTACATTGGTATTTCCCCACAGGATTTCCCAGGTTGGCATAGTGGCAAGCAAGAAGAAGGAAAGTGGGTCAAAATGACCTTAGTTCCATAAAATTTAGAGATTGGTTACTAACGTCTAGACAATCTATTTCTGACAAGGTACATTGCCCAAGAAAGATGGAAACCAAAGAGAACAATTTTACATTGTATAAGAATTACTATTTTGTGTTGGCAAGTATGCTATGCTAGGTAACTATTAATGGGTACAGAGGTGGGGCTTTCCCACGGGAGAAGAATTTCTTACATGATATGGAGTCTCAGGGTAAAATGGAGTCTGTTTGGCCATTGCCCATATAGTGTGGGCCATAACATGTGTTACGTGTGTATAATCATTTTGAAATAAATGTATGATTAAAAATGTCATACAGGGGTTGGGGTTGTGGCTCAGTGGTAGAGTGCTCATTTGAGACCCTGGGTTCGATCCTCAGCACCACATAAAAATAAATAAACTAAATAAAGATGTTGTGCCCATGTATAACTTAAAAATATCAAAAAAGTAATACATTTTACATTGACATGTCTTAATACTTCATACAATATTGTCTAAAAGTAAGGAATTAACCCTTTTAGTACTATTTAGTGTGAACTGCTTTTTTGGTTTTTGGTGGATGTTTTACAGAGGAACCAGGTAAATTATTAAAATTTGTAAATACTAATTTGTAACTACTAAAAAATTTCTCTCACTTTCAGGAAGGAGGATTCATCCATAATAACAAATTATCTCTGATATAAAGAAAAACATAAATAATATAATTTTTTTAAGAAAGTTTGTCTCTTTTAAACAAAAAATGTAAGCAAAGATCTATTTTATATATAGTTTATTGAAAATATGAATGTCCTTTCTTCATAAAAAAGTCAACATTTTTAGAATTTTTAGAGTTTAATAATTTTTTAAACTTCTTAAAGCTTTCAAATTTCTGTCTTATTTAATGTTCTAAAATATGCATGCCTTAAACACCAGACACAATAGTCTTTGTTGAGGAAACTCAAATAAATAAAAGATCACTTGCCTTCACATATTTTATATAGGAGTTGTAAACCTATACTACATACATGAAAGAATGCTTAAAAGTATTTAACAAATGTGTGACAAACTGATCACAAGCCCAAAATTAACAATGAAGGTTGAAACATGAAATGTCTACCACATCACAGACCAGATCGATATATAACATAAAAGTGGAAAATAGAGTATGAAACTAGAACAGGTCACTATAGAGATTTATTTTATATTTAATCTTTCAAATATTTCACAATTTCTTACTGAAAAGAAATATAAACATCACAATTCTTTATATTTTTATAAGAAATGTTCAGGTTATGGCTCAGTTGTAGAGCACTTGCCTAGCACATGTGCATCACTGGGTTAAATCTTCAGCACTACATGAAACAAATAAACAAATAAACATATTTTTTTAAAAAAATGTTCAGGGAGGGAAGATGACAGATTAGAGAAAGGGTGTACTCTTCTGTTGCTCCTTAGGTTGAGATTTAAACAGCAAGTATATGGCTTCTCAGGGAGGTGGGTGATTTAGGGAATCCATTGGAATTCAACATTGGAGAGCAAACTAATCATAGAGACACAGAAAGTCAGAAACTTTGAACATAAAATAAGGAATAATATATTAGAGACATGCCAATTTAGTTATTGGTGGTGGTTTTGGAATGGGTAACACAGAGTTATGGTTTAGATATGAGGTGTCCCCCAGAAGCTCATGTGTGAGACAATGCAAGCAATGCAAAATGGTTCAGTGGGGAGAGGATTGGGTTGTGAGAACCTTTACCCAATCAGTGAATTAATCACCTGATGTGCCACAGTCCAGCTGCAGCAAAATAACGGGGGTGGGGGTGTGTGTGACATGTGACGAACAACGTGTGTACATTGATACAGCAGGAGAGGGAGCCGTTTATTATAGGACAGGAGTGGTATTTATACATTCCACACAGCTTATCTTAATTAGCATAAACTAGATACAGCAGTCAACCAAAAAGGAATCTCCACACTTAATGGCTCTCTTCACAAACCACTACCTCTGGCATTTTGCCAGGTGCCATCCAGACTTGTGTACAGACTCTAACTTTTCTCTGGCAAAATGCCAGGCGCCATCCTGACTTGTTTACAACTCTAACACTGATGGGATTAATTGAATGGTAATTAAAGGCAGGTAGGGTGAGGCTGGAAGAAGTGGGGCATTTGAAGCATAGCTTTGGGGTATATATTTATACCTGGAAAGTGGAGTCTCTCTCTCTCTCTCTCTCTCTTTCTCTCTCTCTCTCTCTCTCACTCACTGCTTTCTGATCATCATGTGACCTACTTCCCAACATCACAGTCTTCCACCATGATGTTCTGCCTCATCTGGAGCACTGAGGAATGGAACCTACTCTCCATGGACTGAGACCTCTGAATCTGTGAGCCCTCCCCAAAAAACTTTTTCTCTGCTACAGTTGTTCTGGTTGGGAAAAAGCTGAAAAATGCTGACTAAAACAGATAGACAGAAACAGAGAAAAGCACTTTGAATAAATTTTGCTTGGGAGAACCTGTAGAATAGAGTGATATATGTACAAGAAATATATGGGATTATTGGCTGATGATTATATTAATTAACATGTGTGTTGGATAAAAGACTATAAGCAATATGTCCATGATCTAATGTGAACTGCAAAACTTAAGTAAACTGCGGAACTTAGATAGACTTAGTGATGTAAGTGTCTACACCCTGGGAATACAATATGTTTTTTCTTAGGAACAGCTACACTTGCAATTGTTCATTAAGCAACAGAACACAGGGGAAGAGAACAAAAAGGGAACTTTCTCAGGAGAACTGTTTTTAAACTATGAGGAGGCTTCGGTGAGAGGTGTCATAGTCAAGTTAATGGAGACTACTAACATTGATATATGATGTTCAAAATCTGTGATTTTTAAAGTCAACTAACATAAATTGAAGATAAGGGGTTCATTTAGGAATTCCCTCAGTTACTCTGTATTATCAAGAAAATAAGAGAAAGATTTTCCATAGGGTAGAATTAAGGAAATCACCCCCAAAGGAAAAAGGAAGGCAAAGTTTAGTGAAAGCCCAGTGGTTTGGAGGCTGAGGCAGGAGGATTGCAAGTTCAGAGCCAGCCTCAGCAACTCTGTGAGTCCCTAAGCAACTCAGTGAGACTCTCTCTAAATAAAAAACAAACAAACAAAAAAAGACTGAGTATGTAGCTCAGAGGCTAAGCAGATAACCCTAGGTTCAATCCCTGGTACCAAAAAACAACATCACCACCACCACCACCACCACCAACAACAACAACAACAAATCTTTCCCACAGGAATCACAAGAGGACAGTTGTAACAAGGAGGATTGTCTATGTTATTAGAATTAATAGAGAGGGTAAGTACAATAGAAAAGTAGTAGTTTTGGAAATGGAAATTTGAATGACTTAGTTTGGACCCAATACAAAAGTAAATAAGAAATAAGAATGAATTTGTATTATAATAACCATCTCCAAGAATTTTATCTATGAGGCCAAATTAGGATGGAATTAGGACAATAACTCACTCTTGTTGTAAAAACAAAAGGAGGACTCAATTTTCTGTTCATTATATGATAAAAAGAGTGTCAATAAAAGTATATGATAATTCAGCAGATTGAGAGATCTTATCTATCCTAAAGATGGTCAGCTTTTTATTTTTTAAATGTGAAGCGTCTGTGAGAGTTAAGTGCCATCAAGCAATAAGGCCAGGGCATGAAATTTCCCATCCAGAGATGGCTAAGAAGCAAATGATTTACATAGCAATGTGAGCTTCTTGGCATAAAATCTTCTGAAGGACTCTGTTGAAATGCAAATGACTTTATTATGTTGAATCTCATTAAACTTCATAAATAGTACAATGCACATAAATCCCATGAAAACTGTTTGTGCAGAGAAAATAAAATGAATTAATATGAGAACATGCATATATTAGGTAATACCTATAAAGCAGCACTATGGAGATATTGCATTTTGTCATTTAATGTTTATATTTTTCAAGATTTTATAAAGCAATCCATTCAAGCGACATGAATTGGCAGATGCTTGAAGGTGAATATTGCATGTGATTAGAAATGTGAAGATGATAGAGATAAGTAGCCTTAGTAAGTAAGCAACACCAGACAAAATATTTGTTCCTTTATTCACTCGATGTATTCATATTTTCAGTATCACTAATATTCAGAAAAATGTTTTCTCATTAAGAATTGATTCAATTAAATATATGAAACAATCAAAATATTTATGCAAATAATATTTTTATGGTTTGTAAAATATAAAGAGCCCAAATTATGTTATTAATCTGGAAAATTATAAGTAAATTGTCAACTATAAAGCTAATGAACTGTGATAAACTTTTCTCTTACTTTTGTGAAAGAATACAACATGAAGATGGTGTTTATAAATGACTTACATTGCTTAACATAACAGTGTAGACAAAGGTGGCCAGGAATACACCTCTAATAAAAAGCCTGAGTTTATTGTTGCACTGAAGGGAAACACACCATGAGATACTGTGGAATGATTCAGTAGGTGAGTTTTAGAGAAGACTTCTTACAGGGTGTGGGCTTCTGGGAGGTTGGTGATTGTGGGGATGATTTAGCTTAGTGAAAGACCTTGGGTTGGATGTTGTCAGAGAGTAAGTGTAGTTATATAATTGAGAATTTTAATATCTTTAGAAGGAAGGAAAACCAAGCCAAATGCTTATTATAATTAGCAAAGAATCAACACTCAATCATATCAGAAAGAGATTGTGAGTGTTTGGTATTTTGTGGCATGAACATGGTTGATCTGACTTTAGACATGATGAGGAAGAATTTCTGTATTTGTCTTGTTCCATAGTGGTTAGAGTGGCCCTGTATGATTTTGATGCTCTGTTAAAATGCCTGTGATCAACAAGAGGCAACCAAAATTTACCTGAGAGCCAGACCAGCTCCTAGGACTGATAGAGTCAGTTTAGCTCAGGAGTATTTCTTTTCTTTTTACATAAAGAGTGGAAGGTGACCACTCATAACTTTTTTTCTTCTACATATCTTATAATGTATGTGTAAAGATAGATGAGATTAACAGGAAAATAAGGTTAGGAGATTGATTCTATAAAATTAGCCCACTATGCTGACACCCCATATTCTTTCTTTGCAAAAAAAAAAATGCAATCTGCCTGCACCTCCAACTGAGTGGACAGGATATATCACATTCCTTAGCAAACTGAGGCAGGGGCAAAGGTCAGGCAGTCAGTGTAGGTAAGGAATGATGGGGGTCCAGAGAAGAGGATGACTGTTCATCATTTGTTATCAAACAGAGAGGACAATGGATTGTTAAACTCTGTGATCTTACTTCTGGGCACTTTAGGTAACTAAAAATTAATCTCCATATTCCTACTGTAGGCACATACACAAAGAGAAAGCAATAATAAAAGAAGGGTGCTGGGGTCCATAAAAGAGCAAGATGCAAACCCTCCTTGGATAACCAGATCTGGGTCCCCTTTTCTTCAAAAAAAAAAACCTATTGATATCACTTTCTTAAGTAAAACTTGCTTTCTATCTTTGTCCTGGCATTTCTCAGGTATTTAATCTTCAAAACCAGTGAACAAGGACTGGCTCCTTATCTTCAAGACTATTATCAATAACATGATAAAATGGCACATAAGCTGAAAATGATCAATTCCACAATAATATTGATCAACAGTAAAGGTTGTCAGCAAAGTAAGAAAAATGCAATAACTTGAAATCAGGAAGAATGGGAAATGAAAAGGTTAAAAGTCACCAAAATGAAAAACTTTAACAGAGAGGCACAAAAATAAAAGGCAACTTTAGAACTACTGAGGGAATTACCAGGATAATTGATTGAAGAATCACATTGTGGTAAATTGATGAGCTAATTTTAATTTTTGAATATTAAAAAGAAATACAAAAGCAGGAATTACTATGAAGATTAATAAACTATAACAACCTTGAAAAGGAAAAATCCACAGTGTGTGTGTGTGTGTGTGTGTGTGTGTGTGTGTGTGTGTATATATATATATATATATATATATATATATATATATATTAGATATGAATAATTATCTATAAACTATAATAAAAAATAACATGGTTTTAGAACAGAATACAAAAGTAGTTAAACAGAAGAGAATCTGGTGATAATATCACTTGTAATTATTGCACTGTAATGCAATGTGGAGAGGAAGGTCATTTCCTAGATGTCACTGGACCAACTGGAAAAAAAAAATATATATATATATATATCATATATATATATATTTAAATATTCACTTACAACACAATTTTCACAAAAACAAATTTAAGTTCATAACACAAATTTTAGTTATAATATAAATAAAAATATGAACTATGAGCAAAATAAAAAGAAGTTATAACAAAGGGAAACACCCTTAATATCTTGATTATAAAAGTCATAGAAATAAAACAGATGAAATTTTATAATATAATAAAATTATTATCATTTCATACACTGCTGATTGGAATTTAAGTTTTGAAACCATGCTGGATAACTGAAAGTGTCTGTGGAAGCTGGATATGTAAATACTCTGAAAAAAAGCCATTCCATTTTTGGAATAAAGTCAAGAAATATGTATATATTTCCCCCAAACATGTGTGCTAATAGTCATTAGCGTTCCTTTTATAGCAGCTATAAAACAAAAAAAAATGCAATGATGCATTTCCTTCAAAATGGATACAAGATGCACTGATACATTCACCTACCAGATGTGGCAGGCAGCATCTAAGATGGCCCCTAAGATTCTTGACTCCTTGTATTTGCATATTATGTAGTCACCTCCCTTTCAGTGGACTGAACCTAATGACTCATTTCTAACTCATAGAATATATGAAAAGGGATAAGATTTTACTTCTGAGATTAAGTATTAAAGAGATTGTGGTTTTGTCTTGAGTGTTTTCTCTCATTTCCTCTCTTACTCTGAGGGAAACCAGCACTAATGTGAGATGCTCTATGAAGATCCTCACAAGGCAGGTAACCAGCATCTCTGGCTGTCTAGTGAGCACATTTGATTATTAGCTATCCAGTGAGCACATTAAATGGCTTGGAATCAGAAATCCCTCTTTAGGGGCTTGGATTGTAGTTCAGTGTGTGAGGCATGTGTGAGGCATTGGTTCAATTCTCAGCACCACATATAAATAAAATTAAGGTCCATCAACAACTATTATATATATACACATACTGTCTGTCTTTAAAGCTTGAAAAGATGGCCACCCTAGACTGTGGGCTAATGGAGACCTGGGCCAGACTCACTTAACTGAATTCTGTGGCCTAATGGAGACCTGGGCCAGACTCACTTAACTGAATTCTGCCTGGATCCCTGACCCTCAGAAACTGTGAGAGAATAAATGTTTATTGTTTGAAGTTCAATGTTTGAGATAACTTACAGCAATAAAATAGTGGGATATGAGAAAGAGAGAGAGCTATGAGAACAAATGAATAATAATTATGTGAAAGAACTTGCATAAATATTATAAACAAAAATTGAAGCAAAAAATACAAACACAAAACAGTACGTGCTATTTGATTTCATCTACCAATAGAGCATATAGAGACAAAACTGGTCTATGGCAATGAAAATTAAAATAATAGCAGTCTTAGAGAAATAGACTGTCTAGTAGTTATCATAAGAGGAAGCTGTAGGTCTCTTGCTTCAACATTTGAAAATGTATAAAGTTGTTTTCTTTTGATTTTCATACTTTTCTGAATGTATGTTTTACTCAGATAATGATCACATTAAAACAACTTCTATAGTTTATTCTTTTATTATTGGACCTGATTTGGTTCATAATTTCATTGCTAAGTTTCTGTCTTTTGTTTTTTAATGTTTTTTTAATCAAAATATGGATTTTTTTTTACTTTTAACCAATTATTTTAAACCTTTGCATTTATTGTATTTAGTGATGACTTAATATTTGTTTCTTCCATCTTTTTGTTTGTTTGCTAATAATCATATTGTATTTTGCTTGTCATTTTTAAAGCTATAACTTAATGTTGGTCCCTGAAATTAACTCTCCGAACACTATATATAGTTATGTCTCATATCTATGGTTCTGCAAATGAGCAGGACTAACCCATTAGAGATGTCTTTCTTATACATTTGTCAAAGAAAAGAGAAAGATATATTCAAATTTTTAAAATCCAAAATTACTATTTTACAGACTACATGTTGGTCAAGAAAATCTTGTGGACATTAATCTAGCTTTCATCCATCTATCTGTCTGACAGAATTGTTGACAATTTTTCCTGTGTACAAAAGTAAGAGAAAGTGGCCAAGGATCTAGCATTTGAATAACTTGATTTGAAGTTCTATAAAAGATTTCACTGTGCAGTTATCACTTCCATTTGCCCTGATAATGGGTTTGCACCCCATGCAATGACAATTTAAAAAGTCATTTCCAAATGAAGTAAAGAGCTCTTAGAAATGTAGCCACAAGTGGTAGAGCCAAAATCTATTAGGGGGAAATCTGTAGATGATTTTAGAACTAAAAGGAGAAATAAAATTGGCCATAAAACATACTAAAATGTTCAAGTTCTAATAGTGTTTTTTAAAATAAATATTCTTAATTTTCTATTAAACTGTACAAACAGCTCTAAAAACAACCAAGTTCACAAGGGCAGCAGAAACAACAAACAAACCAATGGGCCAGTTTAATATTGCGTAGGGTACAGAAGAGAAAATAAAAGGTAATTACCTGAATCTTTTCAAAATTTCATCAGAGAAACTTCAGACAGTTGTGCCACACTGAGAAGAAAATCTGGTAGAATTAGATTTATCATTCTGAAATCACCTTCCAGTTGACAAATTCTACCATACACTCACTCTTTTTAATGATAAAGAAAATGAAGGCAGACGAATTTAAGAGTGCAATTTGGGCGCAGAAATGGACAGTTTAATAGAATTGTCCTGGGTACCAAATACTCTCCAAGGAGTTATAACAACAAACCACAAAAAAAACTAAAAGTAGAAAATTATTGTGTTTTGCATAAATGTATGCTTAAAAACCTCTAGAGGTGCTTTGGACCAATTTAAATTTACTCTCTGTGTTAATGTTATCAGTATTAAAAGCATTCTGTTCCTTTCCCATTTCTTCTACCAGCAAACAGAAAAACAATTTTCTTCTGTAAAATGGGAAGTTTTTTCAATTTTAAGTCTTGTAAGTTTATGACTTTAGATTTAAAGTTTACCATAACCAAATTTTTCTTGTTATTTTTGAGCTTTATAAAAATTATAAAAGCATGTCATTTTATATATTAAGATATATAAATTTATGTATGTATATATACATATATATGATTAAATGTGCTTTGTTTTGTCATTAAATAAGAACATATGTGTCTTGTATATTTATCATTAAATATACATATATTTATTGTGTGTTTTATTTTAAAAAGTATGTATGTAAACCAATATGTGGGTGTTTGAGAACTACACCATCTTACATTTCTTTCAGGTGTTGTTTCTATTACTTAGTTGGTCAACATCACTCTACTACTTTCTGTTCTTGTTGGTTATAATGTTTTTTGAGTGTTTGGCAAGTAATGTCTGAGAAGGATTTCATCCTAGAAAATTTCATAGTTTGATTATCCTTCAATCAGAAACATTTTATAGCCTGCCTCTTTTCAAAGTAGGTCATGGAGTCAAAAAAGGATTGCCTATATTTTTTAATATTTCTGTGTCCAAAACGTGATCACTTTCCTAAAATCTCCATATATAATTCCTGCTTACTTTATTGTTTTAGCACTCATTTTTAATATCCTTTTTAAATAAAAGAAATAATTTCTGGCAAAAATCTGGAATTCTTGAAATAATTTAACATATTAGTCAAATCCAATAACCTGTTAAAATAATTATTGAAAGCAATTTTTTAACCATACGAACTTTTTAGTTTTACATATGTGGCTAGACCCAGTAACTTTGGGAATCTGTCCAGTTCAAACTCTTTATAAAGGGTGCCAGTCATTTTTGTAACATGAAGATTAAGAATAATGATGGTCATAGTAAGAAGAAATACATAGAAAAGTACGCATAGCACCACCACGTGGCATATATGTGCTATATGCTTTTCCACATATTGACTCATTTAAACATCACAAAAAAATTTAGAGAAGGTATGGAGAACAGAAAAAGCTGGCATTATTCATCTCATAAGTAACAGAATAAGGAATAAAACCCAAGCAAATTTGTTCCATAATACACAGTCTTAAGTTCTTGTTCTTTCACATTATTGGATGGTGTCAATCCCTTATATCCTGCCTCTACTCAAATACTGTAAATAGCACAGAAAACGCTACACCACCTACCAAGGTTTGAATATAAATTAACACACTCTGTTTATCAACATTTTGTATATTTTAGGTTTGAACTTTTATCACTAAATCTGATGGGACATAAATATGCAAATATATATGTGTGTGTGAGTGTGTGTAAGAACTAGATATGAAATAATATTACAGAAAATTCTGTATTTCATCAACTAGTAGAGTATAAATTAAATTTATAATTCATTCCTTTTTCATATGCCCTTAGTAATGCAAATCATAATTATTATGATAAAAATTACATGATCATCACTCTTACATTATTAATCTACATAATAAAAATATAATTTGTACTTCACATCCAACTTGAAATTATTTTCCAGAAATAAGGGTGTTTTTATCAATAAATACTTATGAAACAAACAAATTTATGATGAATCTTTTTAGTGACATTAACTTAATGCATGTTTATAATTATCAATATGGAAATATTTTAAAATAGAAAACAAATTAAATTTTAAGATAGGCTTAGTTTGAATGCTCAGTATATGATTAATAACCATGTACCCATTACATGAAGTAGTTGCTTATCAACATACATCCACAATTTTTAAAATACATGTACATTATTATCTAGCTACCTACCAAAATATAGCTATCTAATTATCATATATATTTTAAGCACATAAAAATGCATAAGCCTTCTGTGAAAACACAGGTAGAAATATTAATAATTGAGAAAGTATTTGTCTACTTTGAGATCCTAAATGTCATTTAACTAACCTCATTTTTCACTGTCTGAAGGACAAATGGAAATTAAACCAAAATAAAGAGAGAGAGAGAGAGACAAGAGAGAAACATGGATAAATATGGTGCTTTAATTATGAGATCATGTGACTATCATCTCTGTTAATGAAAAAATTTTGTAAGCAGATTAGCATACTGAAATATGAATTAGAAGAGTGTAGTTATTTGAATGGTAGGTTATGAAGCAAACTGTAAAAAGCTTTTGTACAAAATACTTTCAAATTGATGCTGGTTTCTGATGGCAGGGGACTGACCTAATTAAGATGCTTAACTAGATTGAGTGAATATATATTTCCAGTCTGAGTTCTCAAAATGATTTCATGTGCTGGCAGTTAGGAAAATATAGAGACCACAGGGGGATTGATCTTGTGACCTCAGCTTCATTAGTTGAATACACTTAATGAACGGAGTTAGCAGGGTCCCAGAAATGGCTGGGACACGTGTCATCATTACTCATCTGTCTGTGTGTAGATATTTCACTGTAATGAAAGTAAAAGCTACCTCAGTGATTTTGTCCTTGTGTATAAAAAGGACAGCTCAACTCTGCCTCTTTTGCTTTATTTTTAGCAGTGTATAAAACTTCACCAATACTCTTTTGGTTTTTTCTCAGCTTGTTCTCATCTCATTATTTCATAAATCACAAATGTGCAGCTTTTAATGACTCATAGAGTATAGACATTAGAGTGTTTAATCAGTTCTTTCAGCATACTTTCTTTATATGATATCTTGTTATATATGACACACTGTGCTCATTTTGATATCCAGGAATCAAGATTGATGTGCACTATCATGAAAATATTATCAACAATAAATTCAAATTATTCTATAAAGTGTCATTATCAGATATACTCCCAAATACTGTAGGAAAATTCCTAATCCTTTAAACACTTCTCATCAAACAATTAGAAGTAGTAATGAATGACAGTAAATTGAGTATTGACAATTTAGAATTTAAAATGCCTTCTTGAATGTGAGGACAAAAATCAGCTATATAATATTAACTGAGAATTAGCAAAGTATAGGCTCAAGATCACACTAAAACTTCTTGACAGGTTACATTCAATTTTCCAATGAACTTTTAGAATAGCTTTAATAAAAGTCAAATACGGCAATGTCACATATTTTCCAAACAGTCAGTGTCATTCTCTCTCTCTCTCTCTCTCTCTCTCTCTCTCTCTCTCTCTGTTTCTCTCTCTTTCTCTCTCTCTTTCTCTCTCTTTCTCTCTCTGTTTCTCTCTCTCTCTCTCTCTCTCTCTCTCTCTCTCTCTCTCATCTCTGATGTACAGTTGCAACAAACTTCTCCTTGCTAGTGAGGATCAATCTCCTCCTCAAGTAAGTGACTCCCTTCTTTGCCTGTTAATTCATTGGAATGAGACGTGGGGGTGTTCAAATTGTATTTCAGATGAAACACTTTTAATTTCCCTAGTGGGAGATTCTTTCTTTTACAACAAAACCCACTAGATCAATGAAGCCTAACAAATGGGGGCAGAAAACAAATAATTTGTTCCATGTTATTTGATCATTAGAAATAATAGTGACAGAAACCCATGTAATACCCATGTCTAACTAGAGTTCTAAGTTCTACAAATGTGCTTTCCTTAATGAGGTAGACATACATTTTGAGATCACTAGGCTCTGTTCCCTTGGATTGGATGAGTTAAGACAAATATGGGAACTCCCAGAGGGAAGGAGTCTAGTCCCTAAAGGATAAAAAGTAGCACATTGCCATTGGAATGATTAGAGTTGCTGAGCTCTTGCTATATTGCTTTTTACTCAAGGACAATGTCTCTCCCTTAATCCAAATTATTTAGATATATACAGTAGGTGAGAATTTCTACTCAGGATACCAAAAAGTAGTCAGTACAAGATATGGCAGAAACTTATCTCCAACAGCTAGTTGATTTATTCTTGCTGAATCAATTTTATCCCTTCAGATTTGAAACTTGAGGATTGGACTGGCAACTTTTCTTTTGTATTACTAGACATCCTCCTTTGTAATGTCACAGCTATTTATGAAAAAGTATCATATCACTTCAGCTCCATGAATTGTTAGAGTCTGTAAACAAGTCAGGATGGTGCCTTGCATTTTGCCAGGGGGAGTGGTTTGTGAAGTAATGCCAGCAAGCCATTAAACGTGGAGATTCCTTATTGGTTGACTGCTGTATATATTTTATGTTAACTAAGGTAAGATGTGTGGAATGTCTCTGTTTTCCTACAATAACCTGCTCCCACTCCTGCTGTATCAATCTACACAAGTTGTTCGTCACCCCTGGTTATTTTGCTGCAGCCGAACTGTGGCAATGGATAAGTGGATAACTTTGTCACTTCACAGAGACAAATGTAATATTAGAGAGACAAATGTAATACTGGTGGCATGATGAAAGGTAATTAGTTCTTCAGTTTCCTGGAGTATAAGAACAGGAGCTAGGGTGGACATGGAAGTTTCCAGGCAATTAGAGTTACTATAGTCAGCCACATTATACTTGTGATAGTCTGAAAGAGGTCCATACTGTTCTTATTTCCAAAACATATATTTGGAAACAGCTTGTCAAAGATAACGTGAATCCACAGTCATAGGTCACAGTACAGAACCTCAGCTGATCCTAGCAAAAAGAATGAAAGAAAAAAATTAAAGACCTTTTCAAGACAGGTGTAGAGAAGATGCTTTACTATTGGCCTGTTCATAAGAGTCTGAAGTAATACTATGTAATACTAAAGCAAAAACCCTGGGTAGATTTTCATTGTCCTATCCCAATTGGGGGAAGAAGGTAATGTTCCTAATGAAATTGGCACTCTCTCTGATGGTGCCCTTGAAGACTGTTCTTCCTTCCAGTAAGACTTTGTGTATGATTGTGATTCTTTCTCTTCAGCTCCAAATTTTAGAGCATCCTCCTTGTGCTTTATGTCTGTATTGAATTTACTGGAGATCCAAGTAGCTTTGCTGGTGGGATAGATAATAGGACTCTCCTGTCCCAGTTCACAGGGTCAATCCTCTGGTTCTCATCATTTAGCTCACATCAGTTCATGATGTAAGAATCTCTGTCATTTCTAGATATTTTCACAGTTGATCAGATAGCTGGGTATGCCAAAAGTCTTCTGCCACTCTCAAATTGCAGAGCTCAGAAAGCTCATCATCATCATTCTTACCAGCAGTTAGAATTTGAAGTGATCCTCCAAAACCTCCTGCTTTTTCAGTAGGTCATTGTGGTGACTCTGTGTGCCCATGGGAAAGTGTTTCACTGTTATCTGCCCATCTCCAAGTGGTTTTATCACTTGTATGGCAAATTAATAGAGCTCACCTGAACTCTTCATGGTGCCTAGCATCTCTCTTCCTGCCAAGAATGACCTAGGCTTATTTTGGATTTTTCTTTTTCTGACTTTTCTTTATTTACTTCCTTTTCTTCTGTCACCACACACTTTCATTGTAGACCCTTTCACATATGCATTTAAGCACAACTATTCATTCAAGAACCTACTGCTTTATATCTTAAAGCATAGGACCATGTACAATGCAAATATTTTTCAGAAAACTGACTAGCTGTAAATGCTACATATAAAATAATGTATAAGGAAATTAATATTTTGGGAAGAAAATTAAGATTTATATTTTCAGTTTTGCTTTACTATATTTATTATTAACAATTATATTTTTAAATAAGATGTACTTATAATATTCAATGATGTTGGGCTGGGGTTATGGTTCAGTGGTAGAGGGCTTGCCTAGTAAGTGTGAGGCACTGGGTTCAATTTTCAGCACCACATATAAATCAATCAATCAATCAATAAATAAAGGTCCATTACAACTAAAAATGTATTTTTAAAAATATTCAATGATTTTAATTTTTTGGAATATAAAATTTAATATCCTGTAAATGATAAATGTCCATTTGTCCATAATCCTAAAATGTCATCTGTTGGGATGTACTATTTTGAATACATAATAACCACATTTTATATTGTGGCTTATTTTCATCATGCCATGTAACATGCACTATTTTATGAGTCTGTTCTTTCAGAGGATCTTCATTCTTGTTAGTTTTCAAGGATTTCCAGGTTCATAGGAGCTGAGTTTTTACTATAAATTTTATGACTCTAAAACCATTAGAAGAACATCAATGCTACTTTAAATTGGTTTTCTGGAGAAAATGTAATATGTTTGATGAATTAAAATAAAAAGATGAAAGCATAACAGCATATTGGATTACTTGTTAATTTTTCTTTCTCAAATGTTTTATATTGAAGAGGATTGATTTGTGAAGTACATTTTCAAGCCAATTTCACCTTTGTTTCTAGAAAAACTACATTTTGTCCTAGAATGCTATTGACATTTCATCAGAGGAAATAGATTTAGAATTGCTGCCCAGTAAAATCTATCTTAGCAATAGTTCTCTATCTTTCAGCAAAGACAATGCAATTGACCTTGGGTCAGAGGATAAAAAGCTGTCATTATGAAGTGACAGAATAACTGGTTGTTTTTCTCTGCTAAGTTCTTTTGCCATCACAGAGTTCTTTGAGTCATGCCTTCATATAGAAGAGGAACATATCCAATAACTACAAAAACCTGAATTATACAACTGCTTCATCTTTCTCAATTTAAATGGATAGGTTTATCAAAAATAAAAATAGAACATCAAACACATTCAGAGATCATAAACATGAATGAAATGGGAGTTAAAAGTGTATTGCCATCTAAAAATATCACAAGTCAATTTCATATAGCCAAAATTGTTTATCTTTGTGCTCTGCCTCATTTAAGCCTGCAAAGATAGAATCCATTTGTGCAATCCAATTAATAAAATAAGACCATTAATTTTCTCTTCCTCAATAATTATTTGAAATAAACTTCTTATATAGAAAACATTTGACATCAAGTAACCATTTAATTCCCTTAACAAGGTTAAACCTATTGTTTGAAATGCATTTATTTCCATCATTGTATTATATTAAATGATAAGGCTCATGCAACTATCCTGAAAGTTCTTTTAAAGGAGTTCTCCTGGTCCTCATTTCTACTCAGTCTCTGATCAGTTATTTCTCTGAATCTTTTCTTTTCATTCATTATACTGGGGGAGTTTATTCTCCACAAGAACCTTCTAGTTGATATACAATTATTTATTTTATGGTTATCATTAAAAGTAATCTCCATTGAAAGCATAAAACTTTATATAAATTTGAGAAATTATATCACTTGAATAACCATGTAAAAAATTCTCTGTAATGAATTGCTATGGTTTGGATATGAGGTGACCCCTAAAAACTCCTGTGTTAATGAGGGAGATTAAATTATTTGATTATGAATGCTGAATTATGAATTCACCAAATGGGTGCATTAATCCATTTGTTGGATCAATAATCTGAATGGATTACTGGATGGTAACTGTAGGCAGGTGGGGCATGAATGGAGGAAATAGATGTGGGGGAGATTGCCTGGAAGATGATATATTTGGCCCCTAGCTCCTTGCACTCTCTCTGCTTCCTGGCTGCCATACATTGAGCAATTTTGCTCTACTATGCCATTCTATGCAAATGTTTAGCTTCACCTCAGACCCAGAGCAATAAAGCTGAGGTTTATGAACAGTGCCTTTGAAACCTTGAGCCAAAATACTCTTTTCCTCTTCTAATTTGCTCTTGCCTGTATTTTTGTCACAGTAATGAAAAGCTGAATATGAAAGAATAAATATCAATATTTAATTTATTAAATTGTTTCACATCAGAGACTCCACTGATGCTTGTAGACAGCAGTTAGAGGTGGAAGCATTTTAAAACTATACCTTGTGTCTTTTTTCTTCAATTAGATGGCTTAGTATATTGTGGTAGGCAGAAAAATAGTGATCCAGAATGCCCACATCCTATTCTGAGCAAAAGCATTATCTTATATGTTGAAAGACCTTGCAGATTTAACTTAAGGCTCTAGAGATGTGGAGATATCATGGGACTTTGATAAACAAGTGTCCTTATAAGGGAATGAGAGAAGCAGCAGTGTTCGATGAGAAGGGGTAATTGCTACAGTGATGTCATTAAATAAGTGAGAGAGTTTGAGATCTATAGCACAACTAAGAAATAGCTTAAAACATCTTTCCAAAAATTACAAAAGACAAGAAAGATCAGATGAGTATATTTAGAGATGGGTATATGCAATTGTGGAAAATTTTCTACATTTATTTTGGTTCCTAAATGAAATAGTGAAAAGGGTGAGCTGAGACAAAAACAAAGAGCTCTTGGAGGTGAGCAGAGGATATTTGAAATAGCCATCAAGAAAGTAAAAAGAGAGAAGTAAAGAGATGGTTTTGTTTCACAAAACCAAAGATCACATGATATTAGGACGTGTCTTCAAAGCCATCTCATTCATCACCTGTATATGTGAAAAGTAAGTGTAAAGTTGGAGTTTTCCAAGGGTGGACTTTTTTGGTAAATGTATGGTAGAGGAAATGGGAATTGAAGATACTAGAACATAAGATCTCTATGTAATTCTTTGAAGAGAGCTCAAATACTAGTAGAAGCCTTCAAAAAAAAATTCTGCTTGCTCCTCTATCGTCTAAATTCAACACAAAAACTAAAACCACCCTTTTAAAATTTATTTCAGATCATTTAATACCTTGTTTTAAAAGGCTCACTATAAAACTTCTATGAGATCACCAGAGTTTCCCATCTTTTCCAACCAACTGACAATGGCTACCTACTCATAATAAACTAGCTGTGTGCATACTTGTAACTTGAGACATTTCCCTATTTGCATGAGCCATTCCCATGACAGTGAGCAACCTTTTGAGAAGTCTTTTCTTTGCTAACTAGACACATTTTTCCATTCTCTGCTCAAATCTTATATTTTTAATGAGGCCTGCCCCAACCACTCTGTTCAACTCTGTACCTTATCACTCTGCCACTCTCAGGATTCCACGTCTCTCTTGCCTTTTATTTCACTTTTTTGTATGTTACATAATGAACTGTTATATTAGAGAAACTTCTTAGTGCCTTCTAAAATGTCAATCCCAGAAATAAGGGGCCTTACTCTCTTTTATTTACTTCTATAGCTGAGGTGTATACTTATATAAATCATTATGTGGCCTACATACTTCACTCCATAAACCCATAAATTTTATTGCATTCAAGAGTACTATTGGTATTTTTTTTTCTCATTTACTCTGTTCCCTCCCGCACACTCCTCCATAAAGCCATCCTATTGGGGATCTGTTATTCTGATATTCCATAATGGGCCTATCTGCATCCAAAGACATATTCCCATTATGTAGACTCTTCTTCTAGAAATCCATCTTTCTGAGATAACCATTTCCTTTTGCAGTTCTTTTTCACTAAAACTATCAAATATGAAGACCATATCACATTACATTTATGATCAGAGTTCCTGATGTTAATTTTCTTTATTTTTGTAATGCATTAATTTCACAATGTACAAAAAATGCATTTTGAAGCAGGAAGAACTATGTAAGTGTAGTGCATAGCTATTATTATCTGTTGAGTAGTACAATACATAGCACAAAAGGGTTTGGGAAGAATTAAATGAGATAATATTTACATTTTTTATTTACTGTCAAATGTTTGATATATATATATATATATATATATATATATATATATATATATATATATATTTTTTTTTTTTTCTTCTTCTCTGAATTTTGACTGTAGTTAAGCCAAGTCTATATACCGTGGTTTAAACATTTAGTCTTTTTCATAGACACAAACTTCTTTCCATCCTCAGGGCCTTTGCAATGGTATTTTCCCAGTCCTAAATTTCTCTCTTCCCAGGGCCTGCATGACCAGCACCTCCTTCCTAAGATTTTGTTTTCAGGAAGAGGACTTCCCTTACCAGCCTGTTCACAGTAGCCCTTGACTTTACCCCTTTTATTCTCATCAGTTCTGTGTGTGTGTGTGTGTGTGTGTGTGTTTAAGTATTCATTTTGTAATGATTTGAGCAACCATTAAAAAAAAATTCCAGATATATTATTAGGCTATTTAGTCCAAGGACTGAAACTGTGAAACTTCCACAACAAGAAGAATCAAGACTCTGTTCTCCTAGTATAATGCTTAGCACTATTCTTTCTCACACCATGTATATTAGTTAAAAACAACAATTTCTTCTTTAAAATGCTCATTTGTGTGTTTTTCCTTTTGCTTTTTAAGAACATACTATTTGAATTATACAATGGATTTAAGAAATAAATAATATTTTTTTCTTTAGGATATAAATATTTGTATATTTTTTGTCCATGCATTAATTTATGCTCTTCATAGGACTATGGTTAAAATGATATAAAATGGAATTAATGAAATGATACTTACATATCATCCATTTAAAGTTTTCACTTAACCAAAAGTACAAAATTAAAATATAAATATATTTATCTGATGTCACACACTTCAGTGGCTTTACTGGAATGAAAATAGTGCCTTAAGCAGAATAACAGACTGCCTTACATCTGTGAATTTTCAAGTTTTGACCAATATCAGTGTGGCTTGAGGCTGTTGGACATGTGGTAAGTTTCACTCCTGAATTTTGGCATATATTTGTTTGCTATTTTGGGGGGAAAAATAAATGTTTGTGATGTGTGACTAGGATGTTTATGAGAAATTCATTTAGAATTTTTAAAACTCTTCATAGCTTTTAATCCTCTTTTTTTCTGTTACATTTATAGAAATAAAACCAGGAAACTTTTTAAAGCAATACCAAAACAGTGGCCAAGAATTTTGCAAACAATTTAGAAAAAAAATTTTTTTAAATTGTCAAACTTTGTGACTTATGTTGATAATTCTTCTTTACTTATGACATTCAATTCTTACACTATATTAATTTTCAATTACCAGATGACTGAAAGAGTAAAACAAGGACTTGAGATTTAACTCCAATTTCACACACCGAGTAAGTAACCTTATTTTTTCTCTCTCTTGGTTATGGGTTTTATCTTTAACATCTAGGCTATGTCTAATGCAGCACAAGGTAGTCTCTTCTCTCAGGAAATTTACAATCCTGTTAATGACGAGCTCTATGGAGATATAATGAGGAAGTCAATTCAATAAGTGATAGATGCCAGGAAAGCAGTCATCTCCAGATCTCTGACCGAGCTAAGAGGTTTAAATGACACAACCAGAGCCCTGAATAAACCTATTATTCATGCTCTCCTATGTCATGAGCCTGCCAGCCGAGGCGTGAAAATTTTGCCTTAATGATAGTGTGCCCACATTTCCCAATTTACACCCATTGTCCAACTTAATTATTAATAATACCTCTTTTTACTCTCAAATAACTGGTTTAAATATTTTTGTCCTCCTATTTAATGCTCTCATGAGCATCAGGAAACAGAAAAAACAAAGAACTATGCCAAATTACTCTTTCATGCTGGCTTTTCCTACCAAGCATGAAATGTATACATCCTGTTTCCCTGCTCAAGCAGCTACCATCCAAGTATGGACATGGTTTAACTCAAGGTGCAAACTGCATTGAGGAACTTACTCCTTGTGCATCAAAGGAAACCCTCCTTTACAAAAGATGAAGAGCTAGGCTTATAATTTTATCCTTTATATAAATATGACCTTTGAATGAAATTTTTTAAAATATCTGATTATAAATCCTGAAATGGTTCTTTCAAGCTACAACTCTTGCCATTCTGCTGACATACACTTGCATTGGCAGCACTATTATAATACTGCACTGTTTTGTATGATTCCTTATCCTTCTGACTTGTGCTTCTCCTTCGTAGCTCATTGTGAGAACTAAGGAGCCATACCTTCCCACCTCACTCATGTTTCCCAACAATGATCATAACTAGTAATCTAAAAGAATCTTGGATTCTCCACATGCTTTTTAGACATAAGTCGCACTGGAGATATTGTCAGACCACTGGAAATCCCTATTATAACGCCCTCCAGTTACTCCTGGATATGTCAGAAGTCTCTGAAAACCATCTGACCCATTATAAGATTCTTATTTCACTTACAAGAAGTTTCTTAATTTATTGTCCTCTACTTACCTCAAGAAATAACAAGTAAATCTAAGAGAACCAAAAATTCCTTTAAAATTAAACTATCTTGTAATACAGGACAAGAACCTTTGTGCACAATCATTTTGTATTCTTACTCTAATATCTAAGTGCAAATATCTCTTACTGGTCAATTTTCCATCAAATTATATATTTATCTGTCTAATTCTAACATAACTTTGACAGTGAATTAATCTTTGCCGATTGCTTTTGTGAAGAACGTGAGGAGCCAGCCATTTGAGAAAACAGGAGCTTAAAATGGCCATCATTAGACAACACCAATTGCAGACCTACAGGAATTGCTGCCACTCATTATGGTCCTAGGACACTGCATCTTGTTTTGTATATTTTCCATTTAAAAATCTTATCTACTCTCCCTGATGGTTTCTACCATGGACTGAGTGCCACTACACTGCTTGATCAATCTCCTTCTTACCCTTTCTGGGGCTACATAGAAAGTTTTCTGAAGAAACCATCATTGCCTTAGGCTTCTCTAGAGCTGTTCATGTAGGTTCTCAAGTATGCTGGAACATCTTGGATACCTTAAAAGCCACATTCATGTTCCAAAATGCACCTAACTCAAACTTTTCCGCCTGATTAAAATTGTTCTACCTTTTATTTTACTTATATTACCTGCTATTCTGTTTTATGTGTCTGCGTAGTTGGGTACATGTAATCAAAGGGCCACATACACATTTGGTGTTGTATTTGAATAATAGTATCACTTATCATTATTTTTAATTTTCAAATTATGTCTGCATTTTTAAAACTTCTTATGCCTAGTCTATACCACTGACTCCAAAAAATCTCAAATATTAACATTTGTAGAATAATTGCAAATCAATTTTAATGTTTGATTCTAAGTAACAACCTGATTATGCCACAGTACATACTTTGTTGTTGGTCAAATGCCCAGATATTGTTATAAAGATATATTTTAAACGTGATTTACATTAAATGAAGACTTTAAGAAAACAGATTCTTCTCCATGATGTAGGGTGAGCTTCCTCTAGTCAGCTGAATTCCTTAAGGGAAAAAGACTGAGGTTTTCTGAGGAGATGACAATTTTCCAGTAGCCTGCCTTAAAGCTTCTACTATATCTTCACTGGGTCTCCAACCTGCCATCTTGTCCTGCAGATTTTGTAGCCAATTCCTTAAAAATAACTATTTTTTTTTCTTTTAACCTTTCACGATATAAACATCTTGTCATTTGTTTTTCCTTTCTAGAACCCTATTATGCCAAATATGGATAACTGAGCAATTTGTGTTTTACGTGTATGCTCTTGAAAAGGTAAATAGAATAGAAATACTTAAAAGAAAATAAATAAGTAAAAGATCCTAGAAAATTTAAAGTTGAAAATAGATTCAATTAATTAATTGTAATTACAAAGAAGAGAGTACAAACTGATGAGTGGGAAATTTTTTATAGCATTATCTTACCACTAGTATCAACTGAGCTACTTCAGTGGAACTTAATTTGCTATAAACTCTCTAATTAACTGGCTGTAAATTCTGAGAAACATGATGACATTAACACAAATTCAAAATTGTTCTTCTAAGATTCCCTAGAATGGCCCAAAAAGTGAAGAAGAGAGAAAGGCACTCATATTTAAAATCATATGTCACTTATTTCAACAAACATGAATTACTTGTAATACAAAGAATAAAAGACTGAAACTAATCACCCTAGGCCATTTCCAGGAAAGATTTTGTGGTTCAGGTATTCAGATAATGCTTACTTACATTTGGAAAACAAAAATGTTTCCCTAGACAAATGCAGACAAATCCTTTTGAAGCCTTGCCCTTCCCTTCCCACTAACAGATTTATTCTTACAATCCTGTCAGGCTCTGTAAGGAGAAGCACACAGCCACAACAAGCAAACAGCTGTGGAGCTTGTCTCTGGATTTTCTCTGGCTTGATTTTTCAAAAGTGGTTGAACTGCTTGAACACAGAAGACTAGCTTATCAAAGGCTGATTTTGGATGCACATATGGGCCTCTTGTTCTACAGGAAATGTTTCTATTTGAGTACATTTTCCCTTGTGCAGAGCTTTTATTTGATGTGACTAGCATACAGTAATTATTTCTTCATGATGAAGAAATGCTATCTGAAGCTGTGATGATCTTCAGATAAGCTTAGAATTAGTTTTCTATTACCCACTGGCTGAACATTACTTTATAGAGTGAAAAGACATCATCTCCATCCATAGTGACACAGCTCTCTCTGAAAATAGAGTCTAAAAAGAGTGCCATGGCCACACTGATTGTTTGGAGTCCCAGATAAATGAAGAAAACTGCATGTGGGTTTCAGAGATTTTAGTGCAAGTAGAAGAAAGCAACATAGACTAAAGAATAAAATAAATTGTCCAGATTTGATCACCAGATCATTGGTTTGAGAAGATTTTATGTTAGCTGGTATAGACAAATTAATAAAAAAATTTAAAAAACATTTAAAAAATTATTTCTATTGCCACTGCCTGTACACCATAAGGTGACCACTTATACATCCAAACCTAAACCTGTTCAGAACATTCATTTTAACATATTTAAATTTTCATATTTTCTTTAGAGTTGTAAACTATTAAAAGTCATGATTTTGTTAATTTAACAACTGTAACAACCAAACTGAACATAGCTAACATATGTGTAAATGGGCTGTCTACTTTTTTATATATTTTTTTAAAAAAATGTGTAAAGATGTGAAATGAGAATAAACTTTAATTGTTAAGAAGTTTTTATATAGAATACATTCATTATATCTAATTCAGAAATATATTTTAAAACAAATTCTCATATTGTCTTTAAAAAATATGATGCATCTCACTGGCATTTTGGGTATCTTCTACCAGCCATTTCCACGAGCAGTAAGGAAGAGGGTGACTGACTATCAAGAACTGGTAGGAAAACGGGTTAAGTTTAGATCTATCTACTTAACCAGTGACATCTGCTTGATGGAAGGATAGCCTCTTCCCTTCTATTTCTTTCTGTCTCCCAAATCTTTTTTTAATTATTATTATTTTATTATTATTATCATTATTATTATTATTATTATTATTTTTTTTTTTTTGTAGTTGTAAGTGGACAGAATGATTTTATTCTTATGTGGCGCTAAGAATCGAACCCAGTGCCTCACACATGCTAGGCAATCATTCTGCCACTGAGCTACAGCCCCAGCCCTCTGTGTTACAGATCTTGAAATAGCCTGCACTGGGAAACTCTAAATCAGACCTCACACAGATAGGAGATGATGGGAAAGGTATTGCTTACATTCTTCTCAGGATATTTAAGTGACTTAGAAGACCCTTATGGCATTGCAGGCCAAGAGGAGACTCAGAATTTATAACTTCATCCAACATGTCTCTATGAATAAATTTCACCCATATTCAAGCTTCCTCAATATGATGATAAACATTCACTGCATCCATCTAACATAGTGGTTAAATAAATATTATTCATACAAAACAAGACTAATTCATAGAAAAATGAAATGAGCAATTGCATGTCAAAATTTACTCATCCTGCGGGATGTTTATAATTTATACATCACAAACCTCATTCAAAATCTGCCACTAATTCATTAAATGATGTTTAATAAAAAATATAAATAGGCTTAACCACTATTAATAAAACCATTCTAGTTAATAGAGGGGGAAGAATAAGGAAAAATACTTGCAAAGACTATTTAAAGGTTTCAAATATGAAATCTATTTAAGTCTTTCAATTTTCATTTCTTTATAACTTTTACAACAGCTCACATGGTTGATTTTTGCTATTCATATTTTTTTCCTCTGCTACTGGTTCATGTTTGTTTTACCTTTTTACACAATTCACCTGCCAGGTAAAGAACTGTGAACCACACTTCAATTATCCAAGTCTACAGTATTACTTATCCATTTTCTTCCAGACATGAAAGTCTTCTCTGTGTTCTCAGCCTCTTTTCCAATTTAAGGCCATGAATTTTTTTTAATAACCTTTGAGGAACATACCCTAACTCTTATCCTAGGGTATTCTTTCCGATAGTAATAATATTTTCAATTTGTTTCTTGTTGGATCTTTTACACTTTCCCTGAACATTCTTTCTAAAATCATGCCCTCATACACACAGTCCTCTCTTAAAGTATGATATTCACTGTGGGTTGAATGGCAGTCTCCAAAAAGATATGTAAACTTCCTTATCCCCAGGATTTGTGGCTGTGTAATTTATTTTAAGGAATCTTTCCACATCATGCACAAGAAGAATGAGGAATTATATTCCATTATATATGATGTATCAAAGTGTATTCTACTGTCATTTATAACTTATTTAAACAAATTTTTAAAAATAATTTTCAGATTAAATCATATGGGGTTATCTGGGTTATCCCTAAATTGACTAGTATCGTAGGAGATAAACACAGAGGATCAGCATAGAGAAGAGTAGGCCGCATGATGGGGGAGGCTGAGAAGTAGAGGCTGCCCCCCAATCCCAAGGAGTGCTTGGAACCTCAGGAAGAAGGAAGAGAAAAGAGACAATTCTCTCCCAGAAACTCTGGAAGGAGCATGACAACTTCTCACCTCTAGACTAGTGGAATAATTCATTTCTGTTTTTTTTTTTTTTTTTGACAGATTTGCGGTAATTTGTTATGGTAGCCCACAGGAAAGTAATACACTATTTTTCTTTTTTCATTACATCATACAAAACTTCCTCTATTTACTTTTTCAATTTTTCTAACTATCCTCTTTGATCTGTTCTCAGTGAAAGCCATATTTACTCTCTATATGACACAATTTAACATAGAATAGATTAAATATATATCTCTTTTCTTTATTAATATTGATTTATATTTACAAAAATGTTGCAAATTTATAATTATAAACTAGATTAAGAAACATGATTATTCTTCCCTTAAGATAACCAATTTTCTGACCTCAAACACAATAGATTTATTTGGAATGTTCCCATTTTATAGATACAGAAACCAAAGCTGTGTCCTCCTGACCCAATCTCTCTGTGTGGTGAACTTTCATCTATTTTTAGGGTACCAGGAAGGGCAAGAACTTATTCACTGGATTTATTCTGTAGTTTAATCAGTGGGAGTGGGCAGGGTAAAGTGTGTATAGTTTTTAATAAATTGTTGTCAAAATAGCTCAGTTGCAAAGTTGTTAAGAGTGAAACTCAAAGACCTTTACTTTGTTTTCAGATATCATAGATATTCTTATATCAATCCTTCTTTCTTAGACTCCATAATTTCAACCTAATTATTCATATCTCCTTAGCCCTCTTGATCACATGGTACAGATAAAAGCTCTAACAGCTTTAAATGAATATTAATAATTCGATAAAGTTATTAAAATGTGATTATATTTCCAATTAATGTTATAATTTTTAAACAAGATACATGCCAGAGAGAAGATGAAATGCCTTGAATTATTTCTGATGCATATGTGCATGCTTTATATTCTAAAAATTCAAGGTAGTTCTTAATGTACTTGTAAATAATTCCAATGCATAGTTTTCTAGCTACCCAATATTGAATATTATATTAAATTTCTATTTGATCAATAATTTTCAAGCAAATAAACTTCACATGATAGAACAAGAATCTAAACCTACTGTTTTAACATTAATAAGTCGATAACTGCACAAACTCAAATGATCATCAATTTCTTGCCCTGGGTTAGTTCTCTGTTTTGAAATCCAGGTCTATCTTCTGCCCTAGGGAAAGAAGTAACAGCTGTTGGTGCAAGTTGTTTTCTTGCTGGGAGAAAATTGAAACTGTTACAGCTTAAACACTGTCCACAGAGTTATTTACATCACAGGTGTTAGTCATCTGGAAGAAATTCTAACTTTAAGGAGATGTAAATATTTTCTGCTCTTCTATACTTTTAAAAATTAATGGGATGATAGACACTTCAACATTTAAGCAAATTTATGGTTATATGACCATTTGCAGTAAAATGATAGTGTTTTTTAAGAAAATCAAGTAAATTAAGATTGATATCAATTTTAAAATAAATTTTATTAATTTTAAAATAAATTAGAGAGGTAATAGTTCAGTATCTACTAAAACCTATATTAGATTTAGAAAGTAAAATAAAAACTAGTAAAATACAATTGTAGTTATGTAACACAATTTAAAACTCACTTTTAAATATTTTTCTCCTTGATATGAAGTGTGATACTTTCTTAAAGATTATGTGGAATCTGATCAATATATGTAATTAATTTTTGCTCAAAATTTTTGTAAGGATTGCCCACTTATTTTTAATATAATATCCCTAAATATATTAAACTATACAAAGTTAACCCAGGAATTCAAAATCGTAACTAGATTTAGGCATCCAACATTCTCAAAATACATGTCCCTTTCACATTGTCTTTTAACTTGTTATGGGAAGCTGCTTCAGAAAACACAGTCCTAATTCAAATCAAAGAGAGCTTTATTTACCTGGCCAGGGACTGTCACCCTCCAATATAGACTGAAGCTCTATGGGAGAACAATAGGTTCCTGGCCTGTATCCTGGGAACTTAAAGATGAAAACCACCACTCAGGGGCTTTCATTATCATCATGCAAGCAAGCCAATCACAGAAGCTAGAAAAAAGTAGTCAGTTTCACAACTCAGTTAACCACATCTTGGATCTGAGGAGGTGTTAGACAATCGTATCCTGAGTTTGAGCAGGTGGTTAGCAGGGATGAGAATCTACTTCAAAGTCTTGGTCACCAAGAACCCCATATCCTGATATCCTGGGTTGAATATATTTTATGGGGTACAAAGTATAGAAAACAATATATTATAAGAAAACAGCTTTCATTTTAGTTTCTAAGAAACAGCTCTTGTAACTTTTTTTTTAAAGAAGGCAGCAAAATGGAGTCTTAGGCCTGTCTATGACAGTTCTTGCTTTATAATTATCCTATCTCACTTGTCAAAATTTTATAGCTATAATCTATATTTTTTACAAATCTATAACCTATAACTTACACTCTTATTTATTGTACTAATCAGTTCACACAACAACAAACTACATTATTTTTAACAAAGTAAAAAAAAGCCATACATAAAAAGTATAAAGAAATTTTTAAATATCTCAACATAACATAATAACAAAAGCATTCAAGATTCTAACCTTGCCTTTAGTAACCAAGGGCTAAAAATAAAAAGTAATGTCTTCTCATTATATATAATCAATCCTGTCAGTAAAATCTTTCACAGAAACACCTCATCAAATATCTAAAACAGTATTTGCTATGAATGCATCTATTTTTTAGAGATATATATTATTAAAAAACTTGAATCTTTCTTCACATGTATGCTGATTTAAATGGAGGTCATAAAATATTTCTTTCCCTAAAAAGAAAATTTTATTTCACATTCATTACTTCTTAAATGATTTGCAGATAGAAACAAATGTAGGCATCCCTAAAATATGGTACTATTTTATGTGGAAACTAAAATATCTGATTATTTCAAAGTCATTCACGAACATTGTACTTGATTTATTTAAGGCACATAGTAAAACTAGAGAGCTCTGTAGCTTCTGTCATCAGTTTGAAAGGTGCCACCAGCATATAAAATAGTCATTGTGTTCATCACCACCATATAATCAGTTAAAAAATATATTTCACTTTAAAACTTTTTAATGAAGCACTAAATTCTACTTAATCTTGAACACTGGAGTATGCCTACTTTTCAATATTTAGTGTGAAGAAATGAGGAAGATCACATAAAGCACCTCTGCTGTCTAGTAAAGTACAGTAAATGTCTCCAGTGGAGCCAACTGTTTCAGTTGCAAGCTCAACTATCAACTTTTTTCAAAGAGCCCTCTAACTTGAGAAGATGACTAACAGAAAACCTATAGTTATACAGTCTTGTTTAGTTGGCAGATTTTTCTCAAAAATTCATTAAGTGAGCTTGTCACATCAAAGAAGGCAACTCACACTATTTGATGCCAGTGATGAAATTCAAAATCTCAGGAGAAAATTATAAATTTGGAAAACTTGAATCTGTCACTGTGAACTTGGCAGCTTCCTGACACTTACAGGCTTGTCTGATAAAATCAGTAGAAAAGTCTAAATTGTGATTTCTGATACATATACCAAAATGTGTAAAATCTTAAAAAAACTATATAACAGAATAAACTGATACTTTCAAAATGAACAATATATGATACTACAAAATTATGCATGAATAAAAATTTTTTCCTAAGTACAAAATAAGGTATTTTCAATTTTATTATCACAAAGTAAATTTAACAGTATAGTGTGGTTTTAAATCACACATTAAAATTAACCTTTAAGAAAGTGATTCTTCCAAGTATTGGTATAATGTCAAAGAAGGACGTACACCCATACTTTCTAAAAAGCCTATTAAAGTATAATATTCTCATTGCCAAATACATCTGAATAAAGACTGACTAGGTTCAGACATGAGAAACCAAATTTATATTACAATAGCTTTAATGCGGAAACTAATATAGGAATCAAACTATTTTTTCTTATTCCAGATTTCAAAGATATTTGCAAAAATGTAAAAAGAGACACTTTTAAAACTAATTGTTTCATATTTTGTTAAAAATAGTCATTTTGGGGACTGGGGTTGTAGCTCAGCAGTAGAGTGCTCGCTTAGCATGTGTGAGGCCCTGGGTTTGATCCTTAGCACCATATAAAAAAATAAGTAAATAAATAAATAAAATTTAAAAAGTTATTATGTCCAACTAAACTAAAAAATAAATATTAAAATAATAATCATTTTGATAAAACATTTTATTGAGTTTGACATGATGGTTTATTTTGTTTTCTTGAATGTATTATAGAATAAACAGTGTAACAGATGCTCAATTTTGGTTTCTAAAATGATAAATATTAACATACATTAACAAAAATATTTCAGAATACTCAAGAACTTTTGAAATGTAAGGGTCTTAAACCCAAAAATATTAGGAATATTTTGTTTACACAATTGTGTTTACATCCATATTATATACACTGACCTTTCTGTTCCCTTTTGTGAAATGTAAAGATAAACATATATATGACTATGACTTCTAAAACTTCAATTTCCTGATTGTTCAAGATTCTGGACAGGCTCTCAATTTCTTCCATATTATTTCCTATTATCCATCTCTGTTTACTTTTGCTTTTCTCTTTTTTATTTCACTCTCCATTCCTATACTATAGTCCTGTGTAAAAAATCTATTTCATTTTTTCGGGGGAACTAGGCATTGAGGTTGACTTCAGGGACACTTCGGCCACTGAGTCACATCCCCAGCCCTATTTTGTATTTTATTTAGAGACAGGGTCTCACTGAGTTGCTGAGCACCTTACTTTTGCCAAGGCTAGCTTTGAACTTATGGTGCTCCTGCCTAAGCCTCCTGAGAAGCTGGGCTATTTCATTTTTATTCTCCTAACTTCTCTTTTTCAAATTTGAAGCACTTTTTGGTCTTTGGATTTTTAGGTTTTATAAGAAAATCTTTATCCTAATTTTTTCAAGTCTGCTTATATTTTGATATTATTATTGATTTTGATGTTGTTCTTCTTGTATTGACTTTGTTGCATCCCTGATTTTTGTACATTTTTAATTTCTAAATTTCATGTTATATTATTTGTTAAACTGCCAGCTTATACTTGGTTTTATTTTTCTATTCAGTCTTCATAAAAACTGAACTTTGGCTTAGAAACTTTTAGTTCATTCATGTGCCTTACTGAATTTGAATTTGATTGAAAGAGAATCTGGAAGAATACATTCACTAGACTACCCTTGAAGATATGCATTTGTTTTCCATTTCTTCAATAAAAGTTTTAAGACAGAGTGTTCCTGAATTTATCAAAGTAGAAAAAGAAAATTTTTGGAATCAGAGTCCAGTTTGCCTAAGTTGCTTTCTTTTTCAGCTCTCATTATTTTATCCCATACTCTCTTCCCTCAATAAAATGATATTCTCTACAGCCTTCATCCAAAATGTGGAATAAGCAGTTGCTTCTTTCATTGACAATTAGTTAGAAATAATCAAAGTAAATTTACTGCATGTTTTATTATATTATTGGTTTCCTTGTCACCTTATTACTTCCTTATAATTAAAATGTAATGTTAGTAATATCTTTCTTGGGATAATGGCCAAATTATAGCTCAAAGCTTATTAATATATCCCAGAATAATATAAGGCCCACCCTCTTGTTGATTCATTGTGATGAGGAAAATGACAACCATTGGAAGATAACATGAATAAAATAAACTTTTAGTAAATATGCAAGATGAATTAAGAGTGATTATTGGGGATATTGTCTTCAAACTGCTTATAAAAAAATGTTAGGGAAGAAAAAAAAAACCTTTGTATGGTTACACAAACCTGTAATTCTAGAAACTCCAGAGGCTGATATAGGAGTATTACAAATTCAAGACCAGCCTCAGCAAATTAAGGAGGCCCTAAGTGACTTAGTGAGACCCTGTCTCACTAAAAATATAAAAAAATAAAAAGAGTTAGAGATGTGGCTCAATGATAAAACATAAAGCACCCTTGGGGTCACTCATCATCAGCAAAGAAGAAGAAGAAGAAGAGGAAGAAGAAGAAGAAGAAGAAGAAGAAGAAGAAGAAGAAGAAGAAGAAGAAGGAGGAGGAGGAGGAGGAGGAGGAGGAGGAGGAGGAGGAGGAGAAGGTGGTTAGCAGAACATCGTTATCTGTATAAAATTTTAGTTTTATTTTATGCACAAATATGCTATGCTTATTATTTACATGTAATCTATTTTTTCTTGCCACAATGGTTTGGATAAGTAATTGTTATAGACATATAGACCTCAAAACCTGAAATGCAAATAGAACTTTTTTAAGGGAAATATCAAATATAATACTCTTTTAGCGTTTGTTGAATATTATGTTTTTACCAAAATCTAAAGACTGAAATGATAATTTCACCCAAATAAAACTAAGAGAAGCTAATTGTTTAAACTGACTTAATGTGAATCAATTCTAAAATTGATAGTGATTGTATAGTCTAGCAGTGGTATTTGTGAACTATAATTACAAGTTGGATTAAAAAAATTAGAGTGCCTTTTAAATTCATTTTAGCTAAAAGTCCCAACTTAATATTTAAATTCATAATTAGTGTCTAACTAGTGTCTTCAGAGGTATTATTCACATGACCAGAAGGTCCTCAGATTGCTCTCCACTAACTATTGGGGAAGATATATTTCCAGACTTAGGTGGATATCTGTGTAGTTGTGCACAAACTTATGTGATTGTTCAGAGAACAAATTTTAGCAGTCTACCAGAATTAAAAATAAATTATCTTTGCCTGGGTTGTAGCTCAGTGGTAGAATGCTTGACTCACATGTGGAAGACACTGGGTTCAATTCTCATCACCACATAAAAATTAAATGAAGGTATTATGTCCATCTACAACTAAAAATAATATTAAAAAAATAAATTATTTTGAAAATGTGCTTGTTTTCATGGCTTTGGTGGATGGCTCTGTATCCTATAATAAAAACAATTGAATGTAGTTTCATTGCCTGCAATTTGAAGACAAAGGGAAGTATTTATTGATATGAAAATTAGAAATGCTTTAAATTGTTGGTTGTATTCACACATCTATCATTAACATAATATACTCTAAAGATTAAAATTAACTTGTGTATAATTAAATGGAATGTTTTGTGGACATAATAAATGTGTACTTATCAAAATGTAAGTATAATCATTTTTATAGAGAAGTAAAAATATGTCATATAATTCTATTAGCATACAAGAACAGCTATAATTGTGTCACCTCAAAATTTAAATTAATAATTTTCTACATTTTAATATTAAATCTCAAATGCTTTATTCCAGTTTATTTATTTTTATGAAAGAAGAAAAATACAATATAAAAAACTACAAAACTTAACATAGGCATTATGATTATTATTATTATTACAAGTTGTTTCTCTCCTATCCTCAACCACTTGGACTTCAATAACAATATACAATGCACAATTAGATATATAAACTACAGAAAATTATTCTCACTAATGAAGACTGTGATGTACAAGATGGAGATGCCCACAAATTTCATTTCTCATGCAGACCCTCTTTCTGGTTTGTAGAAAATATGGTATCATTTTTGCTGTGTCCTTACATCATAGAAGAGGTGGTAAACCTCTTGGGAGCCTCTTACAAGGGCATTAATTCCATCATGAGTTTTCTGTCCTTCATCCTTATGACCTAATTAACTTCCAATGTCTTCATCTTCAAATACCATAATCTTGGAGAACAGAATATAAGCATTATTTTTGGAGGGTCACAGACATTCAGACTAAAGCATTCTGCTTCTGGCCTCCCAAAATTCATATCCCTCTCAGTCACAAAATATACTCATCCGTCTCAGACACAAAATATATTCATCCTATTCAGGTACTTAGAAAGCCTTAACTAATTTCAGGATCTTAACATTTAATGTGCAAAGTCTCATCTAAATAACATCTAAGTCATATTTAAGTGAGAGTCAAGATGAGATTGTTCTGGGGTAAATTGCTTTCACCCAAGAGATGGTGAAGTCAGGCAAGTAATATGCTTCCAACATACAGTGGTGGGACTAAAATAAACAAATTCATATTTCAAGAGAAAAAAAATTAGAAAGAAGGTAAAAATGGCAGGCCCTGAGCAAGACCAAAGCTTTAAAATGTGAGGATAATATTCTTGGGGTCAATACTTTGCCCTCCAGACTCACTGGGAGTGGAGGTTGCACCTTAGTGATATACAGGGCCTATGAAAGCACCCCCACTCACCCAACAGTTCTGAGGGGCAGAAGTTGACCACCTAAGGCCCTAGAAAGCATTGTTTTCTGTCTCATCCTTTGCACCCCAGCTGCAACTATCACAGATTGGAATAACAACCAAAAATCATTCCTTTATTGGAAAGTTGATTGATGATTTTTACTATTACATAGACCATTAAAGAAGTGTTAATTGAACCTACAGCCAGAAGGTTATCAAAACATGTCAAGTGTGCCAATAATAAATACATGAAAAAAAGTCTTTGCTTAAAGCCACATGTTTTCTATTAATTTTAAGTGATGATTTCTTAGTGCAACAAACTATTAGGTAGTTTCTCAATAATCAGAACAGAATTTATTTATTCTTCCATCTGTATAGATCTTTTATGAATTTTTAAACCATTAATTTTTTTACAAATATCTTCAATGGCTACTTTTTTTCAGAGAAAAATCTATATTTGTAAGATATAACCATTCATATTTGAATAAGTAAAGCAAGATTGTACACTTTAATTGGGGGGGGGGGAATGATGGAAGTGTTTTTATATATCATTATGCTTTTCTTAAAATAATTCTCCAAGATGATTTTATTTTTCCCCTACCTTAAAAAAAAGACCCTAAATGAATCCTCACAATTTATTTATTTATTTATTTTTTGGTGGCAAAAGTGTTTGAATGGTTTCTCAAATGCAAAAAAAAAAAAAAAAAAAAAAAGGATTAGTACCTTTGTGGATTGTGGCTATTTCCGCTGATCTATTTGGAAATTTGCAAATCTCTCCATTCCATTGGACAGAAACTGGAAGCATCCTCTCAGCAGCACATCTCTGGATTCCAGACTGGGTATCTCGATTCTTCACACAAGCAGTGTCACTTGGGACCACAAAATGATTGTTGGAGTCTGAATAAATTCAGGCTGGTAAACATCCACAGAAACATTATCTTAGGCTATTTGTCCTGACAAGAGCCATAACATGATCTACATGTCTGCCACTCCTTCCATTTTGCAGATTAATTATTATGAAAGTCATGTTCAAATAATTCTAAAACCTCAGGTAAAACTCAGATTATATTGGCTGTGCATATCTGACTTTAGTATACCATGATAGACAAACACTTGTCTTCCTTGATGAGCAGAAGGTCATCAGGGATTGACATCTCTATAGTATTATCTGTAAATAGCTTAGGGGATAATATGCAATGAAGTAAATTGCTTAGAAGGAAGGTATTGATAAGTCATGAGGCCAAGTTTTATGCCCTGAGGGTCTGCAAAGGAGGTTTCAGTGGAGAAACTTCTGAGATGCAATTTTCTTTGGATTTTCCCGAAGACCAGATTTGACTGCAGCTTTGAATTTCTAAACACTTTTATGAATGTAGCTTTAGTCCAGCTAATTTTTAGTACATGAATAAAATATTTCAAATCTCAACTTTTGTGAATTATCAATATCAATCTTAGAAGTAATTTGCCATTACTTCGGGGTAGCACAAAGTTTAATTTTATGCTGTTTAATATGTTTAATAACTTGAAAAGAGAAGAAAGAGGCTCACAAAGAAAAAAAGATATTAAAAATTTACAACAGAAGAAATGTATAGGTTTTCACAAAAAAGCCATTTCAGGGCTTAATGTGAAATGAGTACCTTTCTTATATATTTTTTTCTAATGAATGAAGGAAGGCTCATCTTTCAAAAAAATTAAAATGATTACATTATGGGTATTCTTTATCTCTATTATAAAAATTTTATTCACAAAAATAAAGACTGTATTCTCAAAGTAAGTTATACTACAATTATATATAGCAAAATAAACATCCTGACTCAGTGAAACAAATTAAAAAGTTAACCATAAATGAAATTTTCTTCTTCCTTGACCTCATTCCTCTATCTCCTTCTCTGATGTCACTGTTCTTTTATTCTTTCCTGATTTTTTATAACTTTATCACATACACTGTTATCCCTAAACTCCATAGAGTTGATTTTGTTAAATTGATTTTGTTAATTCTTTAGATAAATCTATTGATTATTTCTCAAAAAGTCAAATGTTCACCATTTATTCATCGTTTGTAGTTAGTCAGGACCTCTTGATTGTTTGTGATCAGGGTTAGAACATGTATATCCTTCAGACCATAGCACAGGACAGTAGATTGTCTTTTCATACTTATCTTATTTGTGGTGGTTGTGCAGACTGCATTTTGAGAGGTAAAGCCATAGGTTGGAAACAGCTGGTTATCTGAGTCATTAAATGCTGAACAGACGTTCCCATGTATCACTTGGCACATAAGGTTCTGCATACAGAAAGAAAAACCATATTTTAAGTGATTTCAACCTTTCAGGAAAATGTACTATCATGACTTCTTCCTTGTGCAAGCATTATTATAAATTAATTTTGGGGTGTTTTATTTTTTATCAACATTAATTTCTAGGATCCATCTATATTGATGTTAGAGCTATAATTCCATTCATTTTATGTATTTGATATTATCCAGTCGTTGCTTTGAACAATGCTACTCTAAACAGCTTTATAATGTCTGCAGTAGCATGTGTGCATCATTTGGGAGTGGTATTATTGGGAGGCTCTTTATGGAAATTCTCTATAATACAACATGTGCTTCAATGTTTTCTTAAAGGGTTATAGCAATTCATCTTCATGACAGCTGTCAAGTGTTCCCTTTGTTAGAAAATCTCACCAACAGTGGAATTACTAGATGTTTTAATGCACTGATTGTAAAGTAGAATCTTGTTATGATTTTAGTTTTCATTTCTTTCATTGCTGATAAGGTTGAGTATATTTTTGTATGTTCAATAACTGATATGCTTAATTAGACCAATATGATACTTTTAAAAAAATCATTTCTGTAATTTGCTTATTTTTCTAATAGATAATTTTCCCTGACTAATTTTAAGAGCTTTTTATATATTATAAATGGTAAACCTTTCTTGCTTATATATTCACAAGCATTTTCTTCTAATTTACTATTTGAATCTTCATTTTACCTCTATTGTTTGATCGAAGAGTCTTAGCTTTGGAATGCATCAATATTGAGTGCTTTTATTTCTTGATTTTTAAAATATTGTCTAATTCAAGACATAAAAATATCCTTCTATATTTCATCTAAATATTTCAATTCTTTGCTGTTCATTTTTTGTCTTTAATCTTTCTGGTATTAATTTTGGTCTGTGATGAATGGTAGTTCAACTTTATTCATGTGAATAATAAATTATCTTATTTTTTTATTATTTTAGAACCTACCAATTTACATATAGTTTAAATGCAATATATGGTAAATCGAGTTTTTCAGAAACTGATATTTTTTTGGACTTTTCTCTGAACATGTGATCAAGTTCTTGCTTTATTATCCATATTTTTAGTTCCAGGATTACATAATAATTCTGCAGATCTAACAGGGAAAATTCATTCAACTACTTCTTATTATTAAGAAATATTGAGCAAATTTTGGCTCTTATTTCTTCTCTTTACATAACTTTCAGCATCATATTATCATTATCAGATTATCATAAAACATGCGAATTGACTGATTCTTCATCACATTGAATATTACTCAATTCCTGGGTATATGCCCTGTTTTCCCTCTTTTTGATGATATAATAAATAGTACTTTAAACATTGTATGATTTTATTTTGTTGCATAATATGCTTTTGAATTATTTTCAATATTTATTCATACCTGTAATCCTTGAAAAATGATTAACTCTTTCTTATTCAGCTATTTTTTAAATTACGTATGAAAATGATTTTCCTTTAAATTTACATAAGCATAGGTGAATATTCAGATAATGGATTTACCTTCTAAAAAGATCAAATAATTTCATCATTATCTCATACTTGTTAGGGTTCTAGGTGAGTTCAGATTTGAATCTTCACACCCCAAGGTAATTGCTCCTTTCAACTGCAGGAAGCCTGTACAAAAAGTATCAGCTAATCACAAATTCCAGAGATTCTTGCTTTTTTTTTTCAGATTGTTCCATTTATATTTTCTTATAGTCACATTTCAACTCAAAAAAAATAATAAGAGAATTCAAAATTGAAACAGCATTTGTATAGGAGCAAGGAGGGAAGATAAACAAGAATGGTTCATTTAGGAAACAAAGAATCTATGCAAAATTGGTCAGTATTCAGTAAAGTGGTAGAATGTGATTCTTTACTTTTAAAACTTTTAATTTGAAATGAATTATATTCATAGAAAACTTATAAAGCATTGTTATGGTTTGGATGTGAGGTATCCCCCAGAAGCTCATATGTGAGACAATGCAAGAAGGTTCAGAAGAGAAATTATTGGGTTTTAAGAGTCTTAACCCAATCAGTGATTTAATCCCCTAATAGGGATTAAACTGAGTGGTAACTGAAGTGATAGTGTGGCTGGAGAAAATGGGAATTGAGGTGTGACTTTCGGATATATATATTTGTATCTGGAAGTGAAGACCTCTCTCTGCTTCTTGATCACCATGGTCACACTCTGCCATGACGTTCAGCATCATCTTGTGCTCTGAGAAATGGAGCCAGCCTCCTATGGACTAAGACCTCTGAAACTGAGCCCTCAAATTAAACTTTTCTCCTCTAGAATGGTGCTGGTTGGGTCCTTTAGTCACAGCAGCAAAAATGCTGAGTGAAACAAGAGTAAGCAGAATTCCTGTATATGCCTCACACTGTTTTGTAAAATTGTAGCATGTCATATTGGTCAAAACTAGAAAAGTCATTTTTGCACAATAGAATCAACTAAACTATAAACTTCATTCACATTTCATCAGTTTTTAAGCTAATGTCTCATTTTTATTTGTTTAATTATTTATTTAGTTTTTGGTGGGAAGAGTACTGTGGATTGAACTCAGGGGCACTCAGACACTGAGCCACATTTCCAGCCCTATTTTGTATTTTATTTAGAGAAAGGATCTTACTGAGTTGCTTTGTGTCTCGACTTTGCTGAGGCTGGGTCTGAACTCACAATTCTCATGCCTCACCTCCCAAGCTGCTAGAGTTACAGGTGTGTGCCATCACACCTGTCCTAGTGTCCTGTTTTACAATTCTAGTATGTGATCCAGTATACCATGTAGTACTTGGTTGTCGTGTTTCCTTAGTAAACTCAGATCTGGGATATTTCTCAGTCTCTGTATTTTTCAAGATCTTCAACATAAAATATTCTGTCAAACACAGGTTTTTGTAGCATTATTTATAGTCTGTGTGAAAAATCCAAGTATTTGTGTATTTTTTTTTTGCTGTGGTCATCTAAAATATAACTATAACAAAAGCTAGAATAATAGATTGTGTTATGGTTTAGATTGAGGCATCCCCCCAAACCTCCTGTGTTAATGAATGTTTCTGCATGAAATGATTAGATTGCAAGAGATGTAACCTAGTTAGTCCATCCTAGTTTTATTGAACTAACTGGATGGTAACTGTAGGCAGGCAGGGCACAGCTAAAAGAGGTGGTCACCGGCGGGCATGCCCTGAAAGGATACATCTGCCCTGTGCTCCTTTCTCCTCCTTCCCTCCTTTTTGTGAATCTTTGCTGTTAGAGGAGTGAATTTATTAAATATCTAAGAAAATATTGAATTAAAAGTGAAAATAAACAGACCATTATATGACAAAAGAAATCTGAATCACCAACATCATAGCAATCAGGCCAGAAGCCAATCCACGGCGCTAAAGCCACTGGACAGGAAAGGTGAGGACTTGGTCAGTAGCTGCCTGACTCTTTCCTTATGCTTCCAATGCAACTAACCAGAGGAAACCAAATACTCTCCCCAAACCAATCATAAAGCATGCCATCTCATGTTAACCTTCCTCAACTTCTACATAAAAAACAACCTTCTTCCAGAGCACCTCTGAAGACTTAACTGATTATTTGTTATTGTTGTTATAAACCTTTCCCACTCACCTGCCTGCCTTTCAACCTCTGCCAAACGTAAGTGATGAGGGCTGACTCACTCTAAAAAAATAACTTCTGCTTCTCTCATATGGGTTGCCTTTGTTCATTTTAACATTAAATTTTGATGGTATAAGGAAATTATACAAGGGGTGGGGCTATAGCTCAGTTGCAGAGCACTTGTCTAGCATGTGTAAAGAACTGGGTTCAGATAAAAAATAAACAAATAAAGGCATTCTTCCCATCTACAACTACAAAAAAAATAAAAAAAATAATATAAACATATAAAAATGTTGTATAAAAATTATATAATATTATAGGGATGACTTTTTACCTTGTTTTAAAATAGTTTAAATGGTTTGCAAACTTATAAACATTATTATCTCATTTTACCCATCTATTAATTACTAGTACCCA
The DNA here is from genome assembly GCF_048772815.1 of Callospermophilus lateralis. Classification (NCBI taxonomy): domain Eukaryota; kingdom Metazoa; phylum Chordata; class Mammalia; order Rodentia; family Sciuridae; genus Callospermophilus; species Callospermophilus lateralis. The sequence goes on from NW_027510702.1 coordinate 2,216,978, forward strand.
AGAACCCCCAAAACAGATAGATGATAAAAAGAAAATAGACAGATAGACAGACAGACAGACAGATTGAATGATTTTACTTATAAATGTAGGCTGAATAGCAGTTTCCTGCAATTAGAGCAAGTGATGTTTTTTTGTGTGTGTGTGTTCTAGTAAGAAACTTCTTATTTGACTACTCCGGGGTGACTTTACTCAGTTTTAACAAACACAAGAATATGCTAGCAATACCTGCACACATTAGCACATTGTAATGTCTCCTGTGGAAATAATAATAAAAAAAGATCTTAATTATAAAATCATAGAGTGAGTTCATAAAAAATGATTTTTAAACATGAAAAAATCTTTATAAGAGGTTTGCAGTAGAATTCAGTATCATAATTTTTTTTCTAATTCTTAGAAAAAACCTTTATAATACCCTGTTTTTTGTATGACTCCTCTAGTAGGAACAGTGACATTGAAGTGTCCACTGTGAAATGGCTACATGCTTGAGAACCTATTACTTGGGAAACTTGGTAAAATTACCTGTATCCTTCTCTCCATAAAATAGCAATGAACATTCAGTAAACAGAAACAGCTGATGTTCCATATTTTTCTCCCTGTGCTAAAATCTTCCCCTGGGGCCTAAAGGATTTGTTAGACCACATGTTGTTTACCTAATTTTTATGCCAAAACATTAAGGAGACTCCTATGGGTAAGGATGCTTTGCCAAAATATTGGTTCTTCAGTTCAATATCACCTTTCTTCTTGGCAATACTGTTATTTGTTGAATATATGTTGTTGTTTTTGAAGTGAGCTCTCATTCAGTGTAACAGAAAACAGTCATGTTGAACTCTGTATCGCTTCACAGAGATTTAAGCAACAATCTGAGAGACAGTATAGAAGAACATCAAGCAAGAGTAAAAGGTGACCCTTATAATTGATGATGCAGATTCCAAACCATTTTCCACACGTATTAAAGAATGTAAGAAGTGAAAGACATAATTTAAATTTATTGTATACTTGAAATACAAAAGAAGGTGAGAGTTTTAGTGGCCAAACAACTTTTATTGCTAAGAAAACCAAGTCTAATAAGGTTCACTTCTCCTTTTGGATAATATATTTCTCAATATCGTACTAACAATTCAAAAACACTAAAAGTTTTGAAAAACAAAAGATTTTCATTGTTACTTTTGTTGTTGAAGTTATTAATGTTGATTTTGCTACAAAAAGTAACCCTGTATGGGCATGAAACTACCTAAGGTGATATTTAATTCACTTAGTGTTAACTATTCATGCTAAAAGCAACGTGAGGATGTACTGTTACAGAGTGCTGCCCATAGTGTTAAGACATTTACAATATATGTACCACTTATTAATATGTTGCTATATAAAACCATCTGCATTTTGAAATATGTGGTTTAGAGAAGAAATTATTCAGGGAGTGTTTAAATGCATTAGTGGTGTAACTAGATGAAAAAAATTAATTTTCTAAAAAATGATGTTGAGGAACTCTTTCATATCTATGAGAAAACATTTTCATAAGACTCTGTTTCCTTGAAGAGACATCAAGAATAAAGGAGAACTGTCTGAGAAAGATATTGTTGACAGTGGCAAGCTGTTTTAAAAGTTCCTTTTAAAATTCCCAAACATTTTTTTTTTTTAATTTGGAAGCTAGATGTAATGGAAATGATTTGGAAAAACATATATTTACACATGCACAAAGGTTGTAGACAAAACAGAACAAAAATAACATTTGAACAGTAATTCTTCAATGTTCATTTTTATTTTGAATTCATTTTTAAAGCCCTTATTTTTTATTTCATGGTATTCATGTTTTCTTCCCCCAGTAGCTCTGTGAATATGTTGTAGTCAGCTTTTCATCTTGGGGGCCAAAAGACCAGACAAGAACAAATGTTTATAGTAACTTTTATAATATTTGCTGAAACATAAATTCAACCAAAATGGCTTTAAGTAGATGAATTAATGATCAAACTATAGTATACCATTAAAATGGAATATTATTCAGCCACAAAAAAGTTTATGTGTTATGTAAAATATGGAGGAATCTCAAATGTTTAATACTTTAGTACTCAGCTTTGCATTATTGTGACCAGAACACCTGACAAGAACAACCTAAAGAATGAAACTTTATTTTGGCTCAGAGTTTCAGAAATTCAGCCAACTCCATAACTCTGGATCTTAAATAAGGCAAAACATCATGATTGATGAGCATGGTGGAGGAAAGTGCTCTGAACATGGCAACCAGGAAGCAGAGAGAGAGCTCTGCTCAACAGGAACAAAATGGATAACCCCACACATGATCCAGGTTACCTATTTCCTCCAGCCACACCCTGCTTAACAACTTTTACTACCCACTTAATCCATATCAGTGGATTAACCCATGGATTATGTTAAGGCTATCACAATCTAATCTGAGCATTCTTTCATTGTCTCGCACATAGCTTTTGAGAACATCAGATATCTAAGCCATAGCAAAATATATGAAGATATATCTTCCAAAATAATTTTTACTACAGCTAGAATCCTGATATAAAAGTTCAGTTATGCATACCTTCTAGAGATTACTGTGTATCATCGTGCTTATGGCTAATACTGTTCTGTACACTTAAAATTTTGCTAGAAATACAGATCTCATGTTTTCTGTTCTTGCCTCATTAAAAAAGCAAAATAAGAAAAAAATTGTGACAAAACATTTAAACAATAGGGTCACTCTTTGAAAGAGAGGCACTTAAAACAATGCATCTGCTTTTTTATTTTGATTGAAGTATAATTGACATTTAAAAATTGTCTATAATTGAACTAGTGTAACTCAGTGATAGAGTAGTTACTTAGCATGAACAAGGCCTTGTGTTCAATCCCAGCACCAAAAGTCAAAATAAACAAAGAAAAATAAATAAATATAATTGTATACACTTAAGACCTACAACTAGACAATGTTATACACACATATATTGAGGAAGATTCATCAAAATCAAAATAAGTAATATATACAAAATCTCTTATAGTTGTTATTTACTTTTCATGATTCTTGGATGTGTGTGTGTGTGTGCGTGAGTGTGTTTGTGCATGTGTAAGTAGAAAAAAAAATTTAATATCTTCCTTTTTAGAAAAGTTCCAATATGCTATAAAACATTCTTAATTATAATCACATTGTTGTACTTTAGACTACTTAACATATTTATCTTTCATAATGAAATTGTGTACCCCTTGATTAGCATGTCCCAAATCCCATACTTTACTTCCAGGTAACCACTTATCTACTTTCTACTTGTGTGAGAACAACAACTTTACATTCCGCATCTACTGTGGCATTTTTCTTTCTTTGCCCATTTCACATAATAATGATAATATAATGTACTCCACATTGATCCATCTAGTGGTAAATGACAGGATTCCATTCAATTTTATGGCCAAATAATATTTCACATGTGCCACATTATTTTTTCATCCACTATAGGACATATACATTGTTTGAAAATCTTGGCTAATGGAAACGATGCTACAACAAACACGACAGTGTGGATATATCTTTGAGTTACTAATTTCATTTCTTTTAGGTAGGTACCCAGAAGTGGGGTTGCTAGCTCATGTAGTAGTTCTATTTTCAAGTTTGTGTAGAACTTTCATAATATAGTCTATAATGCCTGTATCAGTTTGCATGCCTACTGAGAATGCACAATAGTCTCTTTTTCTCTATACCATCACTGACATTCATTATCTCTAACTTTCTGACAATACTCAATCTGACAGGTGTGAGACAGTACCTCATTGTGGCTTTGATTTGCATTTCCCTAATGACTAGTGAAATGTAGCATCATTCATTTTACCTATTGGTATGTTGTTTTGAGAAATTTCTATTCAGGCCCTTTGTGAATTTTTTTGTATTTATTTTTTAGTTGTAGTTGGACACAATATCTTTATTTTATTTAATTTTGTGAGGTGCTGAGGATCAAACCCAGGGCCTTATATATGCTAGATGAGTGTTCTACCACTGAGCCACAACCTCAGGCCCTTTTGTCAACTTTTAAATAGTTTATTTGGTGTTTTGCTATTGGTTTATATTTGTTCTTCAAATTTTTGAAAATTAATTCCCTAGCAAATACATGACAGGGAAATTTTTTTCCTGTCCTATGTTGTGAACTGCCTTTTCTCTCTATGGATTATTTAATTTTCTGTGTAAAATATTCTAGTACTTCTGTAATTTCCATTCACACACTTTAGCTCTTAATCCTTTGTAAGTAGGATTTTGTGTATAGTGTAAGGTAAGTGTCAAGTTTCACTCCTATGCATTTGGATTTGCAATTTTCCTGATGATGTCACAGAAGAGGTGATCCATCCCCACAGTGTGCTCTTTGTACGCTTATGGAGGATCAGGTGACTGCAGATGCACAGATTCATTTCTGGTTTCTCTGTTCTGTTCCATCACCCTGTCCATCTATTTTATTGCCTTTACAGCAAAACAGTCAACACCACAGCAGATTACTACAAACAATATCTGTCATAAAATCAGGAAGTATGATGCCTCCAGTTTTGTTCTTCCTACTTAAGATTGCTTTGGCTACTCAGGATATTTTGTGGTTCCATATGAATTTTAAGATGACAAAGAATGTCATTGGATTTTCATGGTGATTGTTTTGAATCTCCAATCACTTTGGAAGTATAGAACATTGATTTTTAAAATCAATGAACGTGGAATGTCTTTCCATTTTTTTGTGTGCCTGCATTAATTTTCCTTTATCTATATTTCATAATTCTCAGTAAACAGGTTTTAATATTTTTGGTTAAATGTATCTCTAAGAATTTGAATAGTATTTGGCTATTATTAACATATTTTCTTAATTTCTTATTGAGCAAAATACTGATTCTTGATACAAGAAAGGGTAAAAATGACAAATAGGATTTATCTAATCTTGAGCAATTAAGAAAGCAATCTGCTTTTAGCCCCTTTATCAAATATAAGATAGTTGTAGTTTTGTGGATGGGTTTCTGTGTCCTCTATTCTGTACCATTGGTCCACCCGCCTGTTTTGGTACCAGTACCATGCTGTTTTTGTTACTATTGCTCTGTAGTATAGTTTGAAGTCTAGTATCGTTATACCGCCTGATTCACCCTTCCTGCTTAGCATTGTTTTTGCTATTCTGGGTCTTTTATTTTGTCATATGAATTTCATGATTGCTTTCTCTATTTCTATAAGAAATGCCATTGGGATTTTGATTGGCATTGCATTAAACCTATAGAGAACTTTTGGTAATATCGCCATTTTGATGATGTTACTTCTGCCTATCCATGAGCAGGGTATATTTTTCCATCTTCTAAGATCTTCTTCTATTTCTCTCTTTAGGGTTCTGTAGTTTTCATTGTATAATTCTTTCACCTCTTTTGTTAGGTTGATTCCCAAGTATTTTATTTATTTTAGGATATTGTGAATGGGGTGGTTGTCCTCATTTCCATTTCAGAGGATTTGTCGCTGATATACAGGAATGCCTTTGATTTATACATGTTGATTTTATATCCTGCCACTTTGCTGAATTCATTTATTAGCTCTAATAGTTTCTTTGTAGACCCTTTTGGGTCTGCTAGGTATAGAATCATGTCATCTGCAAATAGTGATAATTTAAGTTCTTCTTTTCCTATTTTTATGCCTTTAATTCTTTCATCTGTCTAATTGCTCTGGCCAGTGTTTCGAGAACTATGTTGAACAGAAGTGGTGAGAGAGGGCATCCCTGTCTAGTTCCAGATTTTAGAGGGAATGCCTTCAATTTTTCTCCATTCAGAATGACGGTAGCCTGAGGCTTAGCATAGATTGCTTTTACAATGTTGAGGTAAGTTCCTGTTATCCATAGGTTTTCTAGCGTTTTGAACATAAAGGGATGCTGTACTTTGTCGAATGCTTTTTCTGAATCTATCAAGATGATCATATGGTTCTTATTTTAAGTCTATTGATGTGGTGAATAACATTTATTGATTTCCGTATATTGAACCAGCCTTGCATCCCAGGGATGAATCCTACTTGATCATGGTGCACAATTTTTTTGATATGTTTTTGAATCCGATTTGCCAGAATTCTATTAAGGATTTTTGCATCTAGGTTCATTAGAGATATTGGTCTGTAGTTTTCTTTCTTTGAAGTGTCTTTGTCTGGTTTAGGAATCAGGGTGATGTTGGCCTCGTAGAATGAATTTGGAAGTTCTCCCTCTTTTTCTATTTCCTGAAATAGCTTGAAAAGTATTGGTATTAGTTCCTCTTTAAAGGTTTTGTAAAACTCTGCTGTATACCCATCCGGTCCTGGGCTTTTCTTAGTTGGTAGTCTTTTGATGGTTTCCTCCTATTTCCTCAATTGATATTGGTCTGTTTAGGTTGTCTATATCCTCCTGACTCAATCTGGGCAGGTCATATGACTTAAGAAATTTATCGTTGCCTTCAATATCTTCTATTTTATTGGAGTATAAGGATTCAAAATAGTTTCTGATTATCTTCTGTATTTCTGAAGTGTCTGTTGTGATATTGCCTTTTTCATCCCGTATGCTAGTAATTTGATTTCTCTCTCTTCTTCTCATCGTTAGCATGGCTAAGGGTCTGTCGATTTTATTAATTTTTTCAAAGAACAAAATTTTAGTTTTTTCAATCTTTTCAATTGTTTCTTTTGTTTCGATTTCATTAATTTCAGCTCTGATTTTAATTATTTCTTGTCTTCTACTTCTTTTGCTGTTGTTTTGCTCTTCTTTTTCTAGGATTTTGAAATGAAGTATGAGATCATTTATTTGTTGGTTTTTTCTTTTTTTAAGGAATGAACTCCAAGCAATGAATTTTCCTCTTAGAACTGCTTTCAATGTGTCCCATAGATTACGATATGTTGTGTCTGTGTTTTCATTTATCTCTAAGAATTTTTTAATTTCCTCCTTGATGTCTTTTATAACCCATTGATCATTCAGTAACCTATTGTTCATTCTCCATGTGATGCATGATTTTTCCTTCCTTCTTTTATCATTGATTTTCAGTTTCATTCCATTATGATCAGATAAGATGCATGGTATTATCTCTACTCCTTTATATTGTCTAAGAGTTGCCCTGTGACATAATATATGATCTATTTTTGAGAAGGATCCATGTGCTGCCAAGAAAAAAGTGTAACTGCTTGATGTTGGGTGGTATATTCTATATATATATAAATTAAGTCTAGGTTATTAATTATGTTATTGAGTTCTATAGTTTCCTTATTCAACTTTTTTTTGGAAGATCTGTCCAGTGGTGAGAGAGGTGTGTTGAAGCATGCAATGGAGGAAGGATAGCATCTTCAACAAATGGTGCTGGGAAAACTGGAAATCCATATGCAACAAAATGAAATTGAATCCCTTTCTCTCACCATGCACAAATGTTAACTCAAAATGGATTAAGGAGCTTGATATCAAATCAGAGACACGGTGTCTGATAGAAGAAAAAGTTGGGTACAATCTACATACTGTGGGGTCGGGCTCCAAATTCCTCAATAGGACACCCACAGCACAAGAGTTAATAACTAGAATCAACAAATGGGACTTACTCAAACTAAAAATGTTTTTTCTCAGCAAAAGAAACAATAAGAGAGGTAAATAGGGAGCCTACATCCTGGGAACAAATCTTTACTCCTGATACTTCAGATAGAGCCCTAATATCCAGAGTATACAAAGAACTCAAAAAATTAGACAACAAGATAACAAATAACCCAATCAACAAATGGGCCAAGAACCTGAACAGACACTTCTCAGAGGAGGACATACAATCAATCAACAAGTACATGAAAAAATGCTCACCAACTCTAGCAGTCAGAGAAATGCAAATCAAAACCACCCTAAGATACCATCTCACTCCAGTAAGATTGGCAGCCATTTTGAAATTAAACAACAAACAAGTGCTGGCAAGGATGTGGGGAAAAGGGTACACTTGTTCATTGTTGGTGGGACTGCAAATTGGTGCAGCCAATTTGGAAAGCAGTATGGAGATTTCTTGGAAAGCTTTTAATGGAGCCACCATTTGACCCAGCTATTCCCCTTCTCGGTCTATTCCCTAAAGACCTAAAAAGAGCATGCTACAGGGACACTGCTACATCGATGTTCTTAGCAGCACAATTCACAATAGCAAGACTGTGGAACCAACCTTGATGCCCCTCAATAGACGAATGGATAAAAAAAAAATGTGGCATTTATACACAATGGAGTATTACTCTGCATTAAAAAATGACAAAATCATAGAATTTGGAGGGAAATGGATGGCATTAGAGCCAGCCAATCCCTAAAAAACAAATGCCAAATGTCTTCTTTGATATAAGGAGAGTAACTAAGAACAGAGTAGGGACGAAGAGCATGAGAAGAAGATTAACATTAAACAGGGATGAGAGGTGGGAGGGAAAGGGAGGGAGAAGGGAAATTGCATGGAAATGGAAGAAGACCCTCGGGGTTATACAAAATTACACACAAGAGGAAGCGAGGGGAAAGGGAAAAATAATACAAGGGGGAGATATGAACTGCAGTAGAGGGGGTAGAGAGAGAAGAGGGGAGGGGAGGAGAGGGGAGGGGGTATAGTAAAGGATGGGAAAGGCAGCAGAATACAACAGACACTAGTATGGCAATATATAAATCAATGGAAGTGTAACTGTTGTGATTGTGCAATCTGTATATGGGGTAAAAATGGGAGTTCATAACCCACTTGAATCAAAGTATGAAATATGATATATCAAGAACTATGTAATGTTTTGAACAACCAACAATAAAAAAAAGAAAAAAAGAAAAAGCTAAAAAAAAAAGAAAGCATTCTGAATACTATAGGGACAATATGGATGCTACATTCAAGCTCAGTGGGAAGAAAAGTTAGGAGGGAAAGCGAAAGCATCCTTTAGAGCAGGAGTAGAAAATGATAGCATTTGTATATGTAATCACTCACATCATTTTTCTTTGCTTTCATTTCTCTCTCTTTCTCTTTAATCTTTTTCCTTCATTATTTTTATCCTTATTTTTTTTTACCCTTTTTACTTTTTATGGGTATGTTCCAGCATTTTGTTTATAGATTGGCTCTTCTCTCTCCTGAGGCTTTCATAAAACCACAGCACTAATGAAAATTTTTCATTGGTTTAATTACAAACTAGAAAGTGGAATGCACCAGAAGAAAATCAAAGACATCATCATGAATACGAATTTGTTATTTCTAAAGTATGCCAGACTGTGGTATTGTTCCAGTGTGCTTATAAAGCTATTTACTTAACCTACTGTGACAACTCTGAAGTTTTCCTTATTTCTCTATGATTTGAATTTAAAACCTAGATATAGATTTTAAGAAATAGCCAAAAGAGTTTCATTTGTCCAAAAATTCCTCAGAAAGTTTTAGATCTTTGATCTATTCAGCATAGTTGATGTGATGTACATATACAGAAGGCCAAGTATCAATTATATGTCTTTTTGACTGCTTACTGTTTTAAATAAAATTTATTATATTTTTTTTCTGTAAACTGGATATATTAAAAAAATTTATATGATTTTAATCATGTAATCAAAATTAGTTTTCCCTTCATTTTAGTCTTAACATAGTAAAAAAATACACTTAATAAAAATAGTTAGAGTTAAAGGAAACTGCATTTCTTCTAGATATAAAATATATAATACCAATATAATATAGGTTTATATAATACTGATGCAAAATGAGCTATCAGAATTTTATTTCTCAATAAATGGTTGCATGCTGCTTTACTACCCAGGTTTATATCAGTAAACATTACAAAGAGGATTAAGTATTGTCATCAGTAAGATACCATAAATGGAATTAGCATACCCTAAAGAGAGATCCCTGCTATTGGAGCCAAATTAACCAAGATTAACATAAGAACAAGTGCTTACATCCTCTTAGTTAATGCTTAATTTGTAACTAATTTTCAGTAAATTAGTTATTGTCAAATCTATGGTACTCTTTTCTTTGTAAATTGATATGTGAATACATAGTTTTTACTGCAAGAGCATAATTCAAAATTGTGGCTACTGTATTAATATTTTTATTACTATATCTTTGTTATATTGAGATTTTTATAGAGCAGACAGGAAAAATTGTTGGTGTGTTATAACCTATCACCTTAATATGAATAAAATATAAATTAGAAAGAAAATGCCACACAATGAAATCAAGAAATATAATTATATGCAAATTAACATTTTTTCCTAATATTTGGCTTATATTAAAACTTAAATACAGTGGGTAACTTTTCTCTTAGGCAAATTATGTCATAATACATAAGGGCACAGAATAAAACAGATACTAAAAATATTGATAGACAATGTGTAACCTTAGTACTGAGGAGGAAGTTAACTCTGAACTTCTATAATTTTAGTCTTGAAGAGAAAGTTAACATTGAGATTTCAAATATTAATGCATTAGAATCACAAAGAAAATTTACAAAAATATTATCTTAGCAAAAGTTATATTGTAATTTAAGATATAACCTAGTATAACAGATATGAATGAAGAAAGATAGGGCAGAAACACACAATAGCATAGTAAAGCAATGTTTAACTGGGTTTCAGCTTCTTCATAGTGAAAATAATTGTAGTCCTTTTAAATAAGAGGGCAAAAATGTATATTGTCATCTTTCTCTTACAGTAGAAACCAGACATGAGTGCAATCTTCAGCTTCTACATTTAGTTCCTATGTTTGATAAGTAATATACTCATTAAGAAAGTTCTATTGTTACAAAGGAGTTGACAACAAACATAACCTTCTGTCAACTTAAGCATAATGAAATTTAGTTTGCTCTCTGGAAATAGAAATAGGAACTTCTAAATGTAACAGATGTGCTTAGCCATCTGCGTGGTTTACCAAGCAATTATTTATAAATATATTAATGAGAATAGTCTCTCCTTCCATAATTCCATACTCACAAAATAATATTTGTAACTTGAATATGGCTTCCACGATAGCCTAACTACAGGAAGAAAATGCACTCAGTAATCAGTGGAAAGAAAGATGATCTGTCTAGAAGTGATATTTTAATGTTAATAAAAAAGCCTATTGATTCTAATATCACTTATTTGTGTGCTTTGATCTCTCTCTGTATCCAGTATCAATTCCTTCATCATCAATTCCTCCCACCTTTACTTTCACCCATTCTTCCCTCCATTTATTTTTATGCTCACCTATGACTTTGACCAATGTGGGATTGGGTACCAAAGTTGGAAACATTCATTTTCTGTACAAGTAATGTCAAGGATCAATGACTATGCAACAGTTAACCTACTAATTTCAGTAATGTTTTGAACACTTTCTTGATCACCAATGGAATGGTGGTGTATTCACAGCTAAATTTCATTGAATCAAATACAACACTTAATTCTTATTTATTTATTTATTGTAGATAGAGGCAATAGGTTAAAAGATGACAACAACTTTTAAAAATATTGCTATATGGATATACTATTAATTTGAGATAAAACTTTATACTATGGCCAAATAAAATTTGACAAAATGATTCAGATTATAATGTGTTTACACTTATTGTGGCTTTAGTTTCAAAGAAAATTTGTCTAATTGCTGAGATGAGTATCATACATAGGTAGCAGTTGCTTCTGACAAGCAGAATTGAAATGTTATGGGATGCACAAACAGTGCTCTGTTAAGGAAGTGATATTCTTTACCACAAGGAATCCTTCAAAAAGTGGAAGTGGATGTTAGATTCCCTGGGATGCACAAACTGGAGGGGGAATGGAACAAGCAAAAACACAAGTGAAAGGACTTCACTATTCTTCTTCAATGACAGAGGCAGGCTTTCTCAGAGAAAAAGAGAGCCCAGTGGCAATTACTCTTATTAAAGAGTAAGAAACCTATCTCCTGCCAGCAGTTTTATTTATGTTATTTTATTTATCTGTTGCAATCTGTGAGGGGTAGTATATTTGTTTCCTGGCATTGCTGAAGTATAGTTCACAAAAATTTTACTTATTTCAGGTGCAAACTTTATGCACATTTTTAGTGATTATCACTCCATAGTCAATCTAACAAAATATCCGTTACTTCATAGAGTTACGTGCTCTTTTTTTGCATGGTTAAAACACACATACTGTAAAGGGATTTACAATACAACATTATCAACTATGGTCACTGTGCTGTATATTACATCTCTAGCACTGATTCATCTTGCAACTCAAAATTTTCACCCTTTGATCGAACCTCTTCATTGCCAACAGCCTCCAACTTCTGGCCATCAGCCTTCTATGTTACTGAGTTCAAATTTTTATTTCTTTATAATAATAATATTTTGTAGTACTTATTTATCTATATCTGGCTTCTTACACCAAGTATAATGTCATCCAAGATTTTATTTCTTTTCTGAGGTGGCCATTACTATAATTTTTTTCAATGTCTCCTGCATGAATTTTCTTAGTCTCAACTAATCTCTTAGACTTGTAAGATCTAAATATACAGTACTTAATCTACCTTTCATTAGAATAAAATAGGACAGGAAAAAATGACAATCAGATAACTTCAAGCATTTTTCATCAGCAAGATTTATTATAGGAGACCACAGAACAGTCCATAGCTATTCAATGAGTGACACATGACAGCCATGGTGCAAAAAAAAAAAAAAAAAAAAAAACAAAAAAACACCCATAAAGAGAGAGACACTCCTGGTTTATAGACCCTGTGTGTCAATAACAAGCGGATGATTATTCCAATAGTTCCATGAGAAAGGCTTCTGGTATCCCAGACTTTTAAACTTTATTAACTTCTGTAGAGGTAGCCTCCCACCAAACTATGGTTTCCCACTAAAGATTTATAGTTCATTTATTTCTCTCCTTTCCAAATGTCATTGTCTTATTAGGGATTATGTTTATTAGTAACAATGCTACCTTGTAACAGCTGGCATTCCCAGTTTATAGACAAATAGGTATAGAATCTGGTTTGCCCAAAGAGTAGAATAAATAATTTATTGGCTCTTTATTCAAATTCCTATTCAGCAATGAGCAAAATGAAGTGCAATGGGAGCAGTCGATGGCTATCAGACCACAGCTGAGTACCAGAGTGTGCTTTAATTCTTTGTCAACTTCTCCCTGCGTACTTTTGTTGAGACACACACAATTATTGATTTCTAATCTCTGCCTGCCCCACTTACTTTTTCAGCTGAAATTCATGGCTTAACATTTCTTTGTCCACTGCAGTAGATTAATGCCTTAAAGATTTTCTGAAGAAGAGAAATAAGCAGAAAATATTAAAGATATCCGTCATCTATAATGTACTAATAATAGACCCAGTATTATCTACTCCAAGTAGTATATTTTTTAAAATTAGTCAAATTAAATCCAAGTGATTATTTTTTTAAATTAGAAAAGGCACAAATAATCTAGAAGATTATATGTACAAAGAACAGTTTTAAAATAAGAAGACATACAGTTGTTTTTGTAATAATTTTAAAACCTTTAGTGGCAAGTTATGTTAGTTGAAAATGTATTTATCAAGAAAGAAACAGTAAAGCAAATCACCTAACAAACAAAAACTAAATAAAACCAAACTACAAATAAAAAAATAATAATACTATGTTTAAACCTAAGTAAGGAAGCTTACCAAAATATTAAAAGTTCAAAATTTATAAAAACGATTATATTTATTTAAGTCAAAAATTATGAATGAAAATCAAAGGATATTCATAATAGGAAAAAAAATCACATGACAACTGTAAAAAATGATATTTTTTCATAAAAAATAACACATGAATTTAAAAACATAAATCCCTTTTGCCAAAAACTATATGGGTAGATTTTATTTTTTTTCTTTTTAATTTTTTATTTGCTTTAATTAGTTACACATGATAGTAGAATGCATTTATGCACTCTGATATATCCATACATAGATGGGATGTAATTTCTCATTATACTGAGTATACATGTTATAGAATCATATTGGTCATGCAGTCACATATATGCATAAAGTAATGATGTTTATTTTGTTCTACTAACGCTCCTATCCCCACATCCCCTCTTCTCCTCTCCCTTCACTTCCCTCTACCTAATCTAAGGTAATGCTATTCTTCTATAGTGCCCCCCACCTTATTTTGAATTAGCATACACATTTTAGAGAAAACATTCAGCCTTTTGTTTTGGCTAAATGTCTGGTTTATTTCACTTAGCATGATATTCCCCAACTTCATTCATTTACTGGCAAATCCCATAATTTCATTCTTCTTTAAAGCTGAATAATATTCCATAGAATATATATACCACATTTTCTTTATCTATTCATCTATTGAAAGACACCTAGGTTGGTTCCATAGTTTATCTATTGTGAATTGATCTGCTATAAACATTGACATGGCTGCATCACTGTAGTATGCTGAATTTAAGTCCTTTGGGTATAAAACAAAGAGTGAGATTCCTGGGTCACATGGTGGCTCCATTCCAAGTTTTTCTGAAGAATCTCCATACTGCTATCCATAATGGTTGTATTAATTTGCAGTCCCACCAGCAATGTATGAGTGTACTTTTCCCCCAAATTGTCATCAACATTTATTGTTGTTGCCTGTGTTCTTGATGATTACCATTCTGACAGGACTAAGATGAAATTGTAGTGTAGTTTTGATGTGCATTTCTCCAATAGTGAGAGATGTTGAACACTTTTTCATATATTTGTTGATGGATTGTATTTTTCATAAATGTTTGTTTAGATGACTTTCCAAAGAATTCGAAAATAAGCAAAGTAATTTACTACTAATAGAAGGATAATTTTATGGCTAATTCGGAATGTATTTTAGCAGTAATCTCAAAATTAAACATACCTTCTAGAAATATATCAAGGATGTGCAAAAATTTACTAATCAATGAATTTTTCTAATATTTATTATAATTAAATGGAAAAAACTTAAATGTATATCAGTAAGCAACTGACTAAAGTTAGCTCAATCTATATTAGCAAATATTACAAAGAAGTAAAGATAAAATTTAAACCTCTAGATATGGAAATAGAACATCTTTAAGATAAAAAATTAGTTGAAAATAATAGAGTGGAGAAATACTACATTTACATAAAGGCAAAAGAAATACACAATGTTACTAAACAGTTCTTTATTAACAATGTACTAAAATTAAATTCTCAGAGGTAGAAGAGCTTAAAAAACATTTCATCTATGGAATATTGACTTTGAAGGGACTGCATTTTAAATGAATTGACAATTACCAAAACAAATAAAAATACAAATGAACCCCCTCTTTAGAATAAAAGCACACACACACACACACACACACACAAACACCCACAAACATATATACACACACATATATGATAAAAAATAATGTTGCTGATCTGTTTCTAAAATTCTATATTTTGCGAAATAAAGGATGCAAATTAAATTTACTAGAATAAACCAAAATCTTTTCTTTGGCATTAATAAAATGGAAAGCTATTTTTTAAAAACATAAATATAAATAGCAGACTAAATATATATTCTTTAAAAAGACTGCACATTAAAAGAATACATTTCAAAAGAAAACATATTAAAATAGTGCATAAGAAATAAAATTTCATGTGAGTAATTGCCAAGAATAAAGAAAAGTGGCTATCACTCTTGTTATTTTATTTCCTCCATGATGAAATTTTGATAATTTCACAATTTTAAAATTTTATTTTCGGGCTGGGGATGTGGCTCAAGCAGTAGCACGCTCGCCTGGCATGCGTGCGGCCCGGGCTCAATCCTCAGCACCACATACAAACAAAGATGTTGTGTCCGCCGAGAACTAAAAAATAAATATTAAAATAATTCTCTCTCTCTCTCTCTCTCTCTCTCTCTTTAAAAAAAAAAAATTATTTTCTAAGTAGCGTATCTTAAAATTGATCTACCAATTTGTTATGCTCAAATTGACATTCACTTTTCACATTTATCCAATGACATACTATTTTAAAACTATAAACTATTTTAATTCTACAAATACCATAATTGAAGGGAAATTTTCATAAATTTCAACCTTGATTTTATTTTAAGCTATTTCATTAACTAGCAAATATTTTTTAGAGCTTTTGAAATATTTCCTTTTTATATTTGTATTCCCTAAATAAATTAATCATCTCAAGTCAAATCTTAAATTACTTTTTTTAAAATCCAGATTTCAATTTTAACATAATGTACTAAATTTCAAGCAAGAAAGGCAAAGTTTATGGAGTATATGGAAATATTGCATTGGTCACAACACAATAAATGGTTATTTTTTAGACTACAAAATAAAGTAATTCTGCATTGTCATGCTTAATTATATATTGGACTACTTAATAAGTAAGCGTTAATTTTTTTTTCTTAAAATAGAAATAACATTATAGTATTATGGAAAATTAACCCAAGATCACTAAAATAAAGAAGACAATTATCAGTAAAAAAAAAATAAATTTCTTGAAGCAATTTAGAGTAAAATTGACACATTTGTAGACTCATAAAGCTTTCAAAATTTCCAAATTACTTTACTAGTCAATATGAAATGAAATAAATAACATATTTAACCATTAGCATACTGAGCCCATTTCCATATTATTATTATCATTTTATTTTTCATGTTAAATTATATTTTTATATTTTATTATTTTCATATTAAATTATAATTCAAACATAAGAAACAAGATATTAATTATGATTCAAACATTTGCTAAAAAAAATATTCTGCAAAAGAAAACTCTATTAAATATTTCATATTAACAAATGGTTTGAAGACGTCTACATAATCAAAAACATGCATTTAGTTATATTTCCACTAGATTTAGTAATCTATTTAGTCATATAAAATTGTAATAGTTGTGTATTTAGAAACATAACAAATATTCAATTTTTTTTACAAAAATACAGAATATGAAATTGTATTTTTTTAATAACAAAATAAGTTTTTCTAATATTTAACCATAATGTTTTAAGAAAAGTTTGTTTTTCTAAAAGCCAATACTAATTTTTACATAAAAATAAAATTCACCTACCTCTTGGTGCCTTTTATAAATTTTTGACATCAACTCTTTTGTTAAGGAAAAGTTTATAGGTGAATTTATAGCTGATGTATGACTAAATTCCAGTATTTCAGTAAACATCATATGTGATTTATACATAATACAAGGACAGGAATATTGATAAAAATTTTTGCTGGGTGTGGTGCATGCCTATAATCCCACTGACTCAGGAGGCTGAGGCAGGAAAGTCACAGGTTTGAGACCATCCTCAGCAATTTAAATTTTAAAATTTAAAAATGGCTGAGGATGTGCTCAGTGGTTATTGCCCCAGGTTCAATCATCAGTACCAGATAAATAAATAAATAAGTAGAGAAATAATTGAAGTTTGAGGAGCACAAAAGACATTGACAATCGAATATGTTTTTTTTAAATAAATAACAATGAATTAAATGAAACAGATAATTTATTTTTATTATTTTTATATTAAATTATAATTTAAACATAAGAAACAAGATACTGATTATTATTCTTCAGCCTTCTCAAGAAGCCCTATTCAACCCCAAATAAGATATTTATTTCTTTTTACTCAGAATGACCTAAAATAAATTATTTTCATGAATTTAATTATCTGGTTAGTATAAAGCTGTCATCTCTAAAAAACATAGGATACTTGAAAATTCTAAGAGATTTAAAATATTTCTTAAGTATGATAAAATGGTAAAATAAAAAATATATAAAATTTGTTATGGGTTGGATGTGAGATGTCTCCAAAAAACTCACTTGTGAGACAATGCAGAACAGAAATGATTAGGTTATAAGGTCTTTAACCTAACTGGTGAATTAATTCTCTGATGAGATTAATTGAATGGTAACTGAAAGCAAGTGGTATTGAAACTGCTGCTGACCGGTGACAAGTTCTTGCTTCCCCAATGTTGAAGAATAACACCAGAAAGCACACGCTGAGGCAAGGTCAGAGTAGAAATTAGAAATTTATTAAAGGACAGCAGAAAAGACTTCTCCCGGAGGAAGAAGGGGACCCAAAAGGTGGGAATCCATGGAAGTGAGGTTGTTTTTCCTTTTTATAGTTTTGGTGATGGAATGTAGGTTGGAAGAGGGGTGGGACACAGGTGGGCCAAAGAAGTAATCTGGTCAGGAAGGACTTCTGAGTCAGCACCTTCAAGTTTGCTGGGGGCTGTTTCCTGGGCTCCATTAACATTTCTTTGAGGTGGACTTTGGCCTAGGGCTTTTTCAGGACTTCATTAACATTCCATGAGTTTTCCTGCGTTTTCCCTGAGTCATTCCCAGCATGGCCTCCATCTTAGATTTCACTCAATATTAGACCCAATTTACCTAACTACACTGACTACCTACCTTTAAATCTGGCTTCATTCCCACCTCTAATTTGGGAACTCCTTACTGCTGTAAGGAAGGGGGGCAAAGAAGATCTTTCTGGCTTTTTCAGGCTGAAAAGGGACGGTGTGGGGCAAGCAGTTTGGAGTCCTCCTTTAAAAATCGGGTCTATCGAATGATCCATGATAGAAGTCTGATTGAGAAGTAATAGACTGGAAGGCCATTTGAGTGATGGGTGGTCTATAAGAGAAACAAGAATTCATTAGTACTGGAACCATATTGATGCAGCAATAAATCTCATAGCACAGGAATATGCCAATGAGTATGATGGCAAAGACAAAGACTAACAATGTTTTCCACCAGGAAGTAACAAGAACCAGGAGCTAAGATATTGTTTCCATGACAAAGTTGCTGAGGACATGGCTTCTATCTGAGCATGTAAATCTTTAAGGATATTTGTCACATTGCCAGAATTGTCAGGGATGTAAATACAACATTTAACTTTTAGGGTTACAGATGTCCTTTTCCTTAAGATACAGTTTAATAACTTAATGTCATCTGAGCTTGCAAAATCCTTTTACTAGTATGACCTCTGTGTCTAATAGAGAAATATTTAATTCTGTTACTTAGGGCTGGATAACCATACTAGCAAATAAAGGCCTTGAACTAAAAACTACTCTGGCAGTTCCTTTTGATAGTTATCAGGAATTCCTGTCTGCGAATCTTTTTTGAAGCCTTCAGTTTACTTATTTATGGAAGTTACATTTAACTATTATTTTATTTAAAATGCCCAGGAATAGCTGTGTTTTGGCTTTGACTGTCTTTGCTAAGTGTTTAAGATGAAGCAAGTCAAACTGACTTTTGTTTCTATCTATTGTTAACAGTCAGCTGAGTTTCCCTGGGAGTCCTTGGGAACTTTACAGCAGCTTCTCAGATCTGCTAGTGCCATTTGCGCTAGGATGGGTCCAGGCCTTGCTTGACCATGTGGCTTCCTTCGGAAGCATCAGGCATGTCTCCCTTTTCTGATGACCCTCCTCTTCACAGCAAATGCACTGATTGGCTTTCTGTCCTCCACTGGTGTCATTAAACTCCCTGATCGGGAGGTTATGTGGCCTAGAGTTGCAAAGCTCTTTGGAAAAGTCCCCTATCCCCTGACTCAGACTGACTCAGAGGGCAAGAGCCAAATTTTTAATTTTAAAACTTAATCTTAAACATCCAGCAAATAAGTTTTAACAGCCTTATATTAAGAGCACTGGGCTTTAATGTCTATCTCTCTATCCTGTAGGTGATAACTTCTTATCTTACATTAACCCAGGTTCTGAGTTCTTAAATCAGTACCTCTGCAAAACAGGCAATCTTTAGACCATTTATAAGAAAACTACAAAATAAAATTATCAAGAGTAAAAACATATTTAGTTCATATAATAGCTACCTTGTATTTTGGTGGAGTTATACATTATATCCCCTGTTTGAGATCCTATTAATCTTGACAAAAACTTTTGGACACAAGTTTAAATGTACTGAAATCTAGCCTACTTCTTTCATAGTCACTTTCACATGCATAGAGCCTTATCTCAAGTAAGGTGGGGCTCTTCATAGATCTTAAATACTATAGTTCTGAAACTGATCTTTGCTTTTTAGACATCATTTTACAAAGCCTACATAAATTGTTGTGAACTTGAGCAAACACAACATAATATCACATCTAAAACATGAATTAAAGAAAGGTTAAAAACTTTTAACCTTTTGTAGAAAAGTAGTAAAGTACTTTTGTGTTTTACAATAAAACCTTTACATAGATTAAGCCCTCATTAACTTAAAAATACACTTGTTGTATCTCAGTGTAAAAAGGTAACATAGAACTGTACATATCTTATTGATAACAAGTCCAGTTATAGAACACAAATGATTTAATTATATCTCCAACATGTCTTTCTTTTAATCCTAAAATTACCATACAACTTTAGAACACCAGCTTGATATAATGCTCTTTCTAAGGCTTCTACCTAACAGACTTGTATACCTGGAAGATGTGAACACATTAATAGCAACAATTACATTGATGTTTTCATATTAACCAAGTTTAGCTTTTAAAGAAATAACCTAGCACAATTCTCTAAAACAACAGCACTTGTTTAACCAGCTGTTTAATTTCTTTAAGATTACTTGCTCAAAAACTTATACTTGTAAGCAACTTACACAGACCTTCTTTATATCACTTACTTAAACTCTTTTAATTACTTAATCATATAGACTCTTATCCAGAAACACATTTTCCCTCTATGAAATCCATACCTAGAACCTTCTAGTCTCTTTTTTATCTGTTAACCTCCTTCTGTTCACATTTTGAAACAATACTTGTAAATTTTGAATTTAATCAGATTATTTTATAGACATCAACATTTTATTAGGTTTTATTTTTGAACACCTAGAAAAACTTATAAGCTTAATTTTAAAGACATCTTTACTTTTATCTGTTTACCCAATTTAAATTGAACCATTTGAATCACGTGAGTCAAAGATATTTGGATCCATTTTTAAAATTTTTCATGAGCGCTCCTCATCTGCCAATTGTTATATAACTGCATGATATATGAACATACACACATACAGACATACTGACATACAACACGTAACACAACTGTAACACAACACAATAGTAAAGGCCTTGTTGCTTTCTCAGGTGAAATCTCATTGCAATGTTTAAAAACTCCATAGTTGATCAAAAATAGAACTTATCAGAAAAACGTTAACTTGTCTGTAGGATCAAAATCATGAGCTTAAAAAGATGACTGGCCAGTAATTAGTAAACACCATATAATTTACTTTTTGGTTTAGTCTAATTTGAGTTCAGGTAAAAAGACACTTTTACTATTTTTTTCTTCTTGGGCCTCAGATCTATCTCCTACTGAGTGCTCCAGGCTTCTTCTATTTGCATATCAGCTTAAGCCCTGACTGAGGTCTGGGAAAACTGGAATTCTGAGCACAAACCTCATGCCTAAGGCATTTTAACCATAAGTCACAATTTTCAGGTTTGGATGTTGAAAATTATGATACAAGTTTAAGATATAATTTATAAAATTTCATACCTATACATTTTCCTACACTAGAAAAACTTGCTCACACAAAACTGAAAATAGGATCTTGCTTAATAATATAAAGCTGCCATCAGAAGAGATCCCTTCAGGATCATTAAGCCACTTTCTTTGTTCTGAAGTTTCTAAAGTAGTATTAAGTTACATTAAATCACCTGAAAAAATTTTAAAAGAGAACTACACACTACCATGTATATCCAAAATTAAGCTTTAAAAATTTCCAAGACTGTTGCTATTCAATGTTATTTCAATAAGCCAGACCAACGTCCCAATCCAACATTTTCTTTTCCTGAATCTTACACACTAAGGGGAACAGATACCAAATCATAATTTACTATCCTTGCCCAAATTAATGCACTGGTACACCTAGTGAAATCTTTTCAGGCTACCCAGTTCAAAATTGATGAAAAAATAAAACTGAATGATTGGGAGTTACTTGCCAACTTGGAAGTAGAGTTCTTTTAATTTTCTATCCTAAGTATCTAAGTTCTCTGGCATGAATTATCTGAAATCACAAACTAAATAATTACCTAACCCTAACTTTTTACTGCAAGATTGTGCAATGCTTCAAACTCATTTAGATACCAGATGTTACAATGAAACATCATCTTTTAGACACACATTTAGCCTAGATTATCCCCAAGAAACAATCAGACAACTAGATAAGAAAATATCTCTCCAGGTTTTGAACTTCCATTTAATTATGACTCCTATCAGTGGCACCATAGATTTCCCCATGAGTGGACCAGATGTTTTCACATAGGGGCAACTATAGGTGTAAAATTAAGGGTCTCAGTGTGACTGACTTTACTGCATTCAGGTGGAGTAATCTTTGCAGTGCAGGCAAAGAATGAGGAAATTCCCCAGGGCAAATGGCTCTGGCAGCTGCTGGGAAATCCTCAGTCTCCCCTTTACTTATAGGATTAGCACCTTTGGATAGACCCAATCCCAGGCAATCTGGCATATCTCCTAACTTTTCCAGCAGAGTCAGTTTTTGTCTGCCTTAGGTCTTGAAGGGGGAAGAGGGTATGTACTTTGATCGGCTCAAATTTTTCCCTTGATTTTTTTCCTCAGTGAGTCCAAGATTTTCTCTCTTCATAGCAGATATCATAGCTAAGTCTACTTTACACTGTTGGCATAATTTAGGATTTTCCCTTAGAGCAACGAAAATCTGAACATACAGCACCTCACACCATTTCCTTTTTGTAAATTTTATCAAACTGTAAAATTGTATTAAAATTAATATTTCCCTCAGGTGGCCAGGTTTCTCCATCAGAGTTTGTATTGAGCCCAGGCCAAGAAAATGAGGCGCTTTGTCTTGAGCGTCTGAGGTTCAAAACTATCCCAATTTTTCAATACGCAGGCTAGTGGTGCACCTGGCATATTGGAGAGAGAGAAGCTCCCATCTGAGTGAGAAGAAAACAGGACTCAGGCGCCCATGCTGCGCCAGAGAAAACTGTTCTCATTAGGGACGTCTCCCTAGGTTTTAGCTTCCTAAATGGTCCAAAAAACCCGTCTCGCACCTTGCTTTGCCAAGGGGTTTCTGGTCCCCTTTAGCAAAGTGCTAGGGTCTCAGTTTGCCCTGTGCCAGAGACCCTGGGAGGATTCAGACTTAAGGGCATTACTGCTTACCCTCCCGGCCACTAAAAACCCATTGTAAAGAGAAACATGCTCTCTTTTGTTGCCTTTGCTCTGTAGACTAGCAGATTAACTGAGGAGTTGATTCTAAAAATGCCTCTCTAGCAGCTTAAAGAGAGCACAGCTCATTTTAAACATTGGGTGGTAAAACAGACTATTGAAAGTTACCTATGCACCTTAGGGAGCCTGGGCAGATTTTTCTAATTATCTCATGCCTTTCTCAGTCCTACAACCCGAATTGCTAACATTTCTGACCTGTGAAGGAAGGGGAGCATCCAGGAGGGATTGGATGCGGGGTTTGGAGTGTTGCGTAGCCCATACGGAGGCAAATGTGATTGGGGCTTTCCCTCAGTGCCATTCATGTAGATGATACCCCTGGGGGCTGTCAGGAGGAGGCTCAAGAGAAAGAAACCTTAAGAATCATCTGAGAGTAGCCCAGACCGGAATTCCGCAGTTGTTCCAAACTCCTTCCCCCACCTCCACGCATCCGAGGCAGATCGGGATTCGGGACACCGTGTACTCACGCCAATTGCTCTCCGGGCCCAGACAGAAAAGTTGGAAGCGGCTTTGGCAGAACCCAACATGCCTGCTCTGTATTGAACAGGTGATTAAGAGCTGCCTAGGCCGAGAAACCTCTCACCCGAGTCTTGAAGAGTGGCGGCTGCACTAGTTGCATTTAAGTAGCCGTCAGGTGCCCACCTTACCCTCCAGAGAGAAAGATGCACCTCAAACAGACATGGGGTGCGTGCACTTACCTCGGTGTAGAATCTCGGTATGGGACCTCCAATATGAGACCGCTGTTGACTGGTGACAAGTTCTTGCTTCCCCAATGTTGAAGAATAACACCAGAAAGCACACGCTGAGGCAAGGTCAGAGTAGAAATTAGAAATGTATTAAAGGACAGCAGAAAAGACTTCTCCCGGAGGAAGAAGGGGACCCAAAATGTGGGAATCCATGGAAGTGCGGTTGTTTCCCCTATTTATAGTTTTGGTGATGGAATGTAGGTTGGAAGAGGGGTGGGACACAGGTGGGCCAAAGAAGTAATCTGGTCAGGAAGGACTTCTGAGTCAGCACCTTCAAGTTTGCTGGGGGCTGTTTCCTGGGCTCCATTAACATTTCTTTGAGGTGGACTTTGGCCTAGGGCTTTTTCAGGACTTCATTAACATTCCATGAGTTGTCCTGCATTTTCCCTGAGTCATTCCCAGCATGGCCTCCATTTTAGATTTCACTCGATATTAGACCCAATTTACCTAACTACACTGACTACCTAACTTTAAATCTGGCTTCAGTATGTGGCAGGGTAAGATTGATCATTGGGAGAGTGCCTTTCTGGTATATATTTTGTATCTGGCCAGTGGAGTCTCTCTCTGCTTTCTGATCATCTTGTGAGCCACTTTCCTCTTCCATACTCTTCTGCCATAATGTTCTGCCTCACCTCCAGCCCTCTACAATGAAAGCAGCCTTCTAACGACTAAGGCCTCTGAAACCATGAACCCCCCAAATAAACTTTTCCTCCTTTAAAATTATTCTGGTTGGGTCTTTTAGTCACAGAAGTGGAAAAGCTGACTAACTCATCACTTATCATTTAAAAGATAATCACTTCTTAAGATTCCTCATATCATCATTATAATAGTTACATAACAAGAAAGCATAATGCACTAAGCAGAATTTCTATCACTAAGGTAATATATATTGTTATATGCTTGTTAATATGCACATCTCTTATCCAATTTATAGTGAATATATTATTATGAGCATATGTACCACCCTCAGATTTACATGGGACCCTCACAGAATAGATATAAACTTCATTTTTTATAAAATTAATTAAACACAGAAATAAACCAGGAGAGCAATGACCAGAGCAAATGTACATTTCAACCCATGGAACTAGACTTTGCCAATTCTCTTTTATCATGGAATTCCAAAACTCATTTATTTTCTTATCTTTTAACTTTTAATCTCATCTTATCTACTTATATTTTCATAATAAGCTTATAATTAAGATGTTAAATATGTCTTAATTCCACAAAGGAGGAAAATGCTATAAATGCTATTTTTAGTTTGAATTCTATATTTAAGAATAATATTCTTATTAATAATTTATTACAAAAAATGTGATAGATTTTTAGAATATGGTTAAATTTTGAAGAGTTTTCTCTTGTGCATAGGTTCCAGGTCTAGCAAGCACAAATCCAATTAACATCTCTTCAGAATAAAGAAACTCTTCACTTAAATGAATAATTCATACTAGAGACATAAAGACTCAGAAAATGGATGAATGTTTTTTACTGTCCAGAACCCTGGACTTAGTCTTGCTTATACTATACTCATTAGTCATTGTACATTTAACCCTTAACACATTGAAACTTGATTTTTTATATAACATATAAACGTAGGTAGCAATTTAATGGGTGATATATTTATTTGTCTTGTTACATGTATACTTTTGTATTTGCAGTATGAATGATTTTAAAAATTATGAAGGCTCCGTAGAATTGAACAAATAAATAAATAATTTCCTAGTGTGATATTACCTAATGGATATGCACAGGTTAAGTTCCTGGCCTCCTGTTGGAAAGTTTTCAACATATACTCAGGGGAATCATCAACAATTCTGTTGCCAAACTATGAGACTAACATAAAGACCTTTTCAAGGACCTGTCTGCTTACTTGACCTGATTGCATTTACACCCTTAAGACCTTTTTGTTTTTCATGATAGCTACATGTAATACTGAAATACGGAGACTGGTTAGGTTCTTCAAAGGAAAGGTATCTCTGTGGCATCCATTCAAATGCATTGTTTCACAGGGGATGTATTTTAAAAAAAGGCAGATGGTAGCATTTCCCAGAACATCTGTTACCCATCATTCTTTCACAGAGCAACCCAGATGCTGTTGACAACTTGTATGTAAATCATGCTGACAATTTGTTCAATGTCTTTCCTGCTGAAACTGAAGTTGTCCTGGTCACACCATTGATCAGATATAAGAGATACTGGGTTCTATATGAATAGCTCCAACTGTGTTTTGATCAGGGAAAATAGCAATCATTAAATCACATGAACAATTTATCTACCTTGAAGTTATCTCCATATTTCCTACCTCAAATTTCCTAGCCTTGTCTGAAGGTGTACATTAGATATTAAATGCTCCACAGAATAAGAAAATGCGAAATTGCTTCCTGATACTTGTCCTTAGCTTCTTTTATTATTATTTGTTAGGGGTAATCATTTCTTTGACCTTGAAATTTAAAATTATTTTCATCTCAGTGAAATGACATATAAGAGGGAAATTATGCATGCATTGCGATATAAATGTCAGTTTTTTTTAGTTTGCAAATGCCTGCTATAAAATATTCACAGTACTGAAAGTTGATTTACAATCCATTACAGATCATAATCTATCTTATTCAATGATATTAATTTTCTAAGAAAATGTCCTCCAAATATTAACATATCACACAACAAGCTATTTATAAGCAGTTTCTCATGAGTATCACCATTTAGATCAATTCATTAAATTAGTTGGACATTGAAGATAGGAATTAAATAATTAAAATCAAAAAAAGTTATCTGGGTATAACTGATTATGTAGATAAGTTTATTAATATACTAACATACATATAGGTGAGAACAAACTTAAAGGCACACATTTGTATCATATTAAGCATAGGTAAAAACAAAAACTAAGGTTAGAATTTGACATGTATGATTTTACTGAACACATATGTCCAATTTAATCAGTATGAAAAGCTTCTACAACTCTATCTGTAGAAGATCACACTAGGCAAAATAACTGACCTGAAATTCTTGATCTCCAGTGTCTTTTTCCAAGACCTTGTGGTGGTATCTATATTTTCAGAGCCTCTTACTATTGGCAGAATTCATGATGTGGCAAATTGGGTGACCATTCATTCTAGCTTGCCCAATGTATTTCAGCTCTGGCTATATTTTTCTGCACAATTAATAATGAGCTCATTCACTCAAAAGTGTGCAGCTTTGGATGATAATTTATATGGCCATACTACTTATGAACCACCCAACTGTATTATAGTGCAATAACAAATCTCACTATCAATTCATATCTGGGAGAGTTTTGAAGCATCTTCACTTTGGTATAATGAATTATGCATCTAGAATGTTTGGGTCGATTTGCCCACCACAGATTTTAGTGCTTCCTTGTTATTTATCTTTAAAAAAATTACAGTAAAGTCCAGTTAATATTAACTTTCACATTGTGAATAAAAATAAAATGTAGATGGCTTCCCACATACAGGCAAACAGCAAACCTTACTATTTTTAGGACCAAAGAAAGCATTTCATATAAAGAAGTCTGTTTGCAGTTTTGGCTGACAACTTGACTTGTCTCAAATGCAGAGAAAAAGATAATATAAATGTGAAGTGTTTAAATGCAAGGTTTTGCTTCCCAATTTGTCAGAGCTTCCACTAATAAAAATGCAAGATTCTAGAAAAAAGATGAGACAAATTATTGCTCAAAATTGACCTGCAAATGTTTTCTGATATGAAAAGAAAAAGAAACTTCTTAAAATTTTATCACCTGCACATTCTTTGCCTTAGGTTTATATCAGAGTAACTCATCTCATTTCATTAGATACAGAAACTATCTTGTCTTATTGGTTCAAAAGCATAAAACACATTTGCTTTTCATGGATCATAAAAGGTCAAGATTTTATGAAAATTATTCATGTCAATAAGTCAATGAGCTATAAAAATAATAAACTTTTTTTCATAGGTAACTTCTTTCTCTGACCCATGATTAAATCCACGGATGCAGCATGCTATATAAATTTCAAATTCAATACATTATTTTTCAAACACACTTCTATTTGTTTAAAATACTGTAAAATAATATGTAGCTAGAGACCAAGATAACTTCAGGGAGTAGACAAAAATTGGTTTTAACACATATTAACCCCAGTTCAAGCATTCAGAGTTTATGACATTTGTCAAGTGCTGAGATTAAATTACTCCAGGGTTATTAGTTTCAAAGTTGTAAGTGAAGTACATGCATTTTTTTCTTTGTTGATCAAACACAAATATTAAATAAATATTTTCAATAATAAAAATAAAAATAATACAAATATGAATTTGGCTTTGAAGGGGATTGTTTTAATCAGTTTTTTCGCTAATGTGATGAAAAAACCCGACCAACAAAATTATAGAGGAGGAAGAGTTTATTTGAGTGCTCATGGTTTCAAGGTCTTAGTCCAAAGAAGGCTGGCTCTGTTCCTCAGGGCTTCAGGTGAGGCTGAACATCATGGTGGAAAAGTGGGGTGGAAGAAAGCAGCTCACATCATGGTGACCAGGAGGCAGAGAGAGACTCCACTTGTCAAATACAAATTTATACTCAAATATATAAATATATATGCAAAGTCACGCACCAATTCCCACATCCTCCAGCCACAACTGGTAGGTACTACTTAGTTACCACTTAGTTCATCCCTTTTAAGGGGTTAAATCACTGATTGGGTTAAGACTCTTAGAACCCAATCATTTCTCCTCTGAACCTTCTTGCTTTGTCTAATATGTGAGCTTTTGAAGGCCACCACAGCTAAGGCATAGAGGGATACTGGAATCCAAGTTCCTCATCTCTCTGCTCTTTGCTTCTTGGCTGTCAACAGATGAGCAGCTTTGCTCTGCCACCTGTTTCTGCATGATATATTGCCTCATCTCAGGCCTCAGAGCAACTGGGCCAAGCAGCCATGTACCAAAAACTTGGAAACCACTATCCAAAATAAATCTTTCTTCCTTTAAGTTAATTTTGTCTGGTATTGTTTTTGAACAGTGATGGAAAACCAATAAACATAATTATAAGTTCTATTTTCTTACCACTGATAGAAGATAGTTCATCCATGATCTCTTCCAGTTTGCAACAAAGATAATCTTTCCTTCGGTTTCCAATAGCATATTCCTTATTCTCATCTTAGATCTCAATAAAAGCAACTTTAATATTCATAGTTTAGGTAATGTACTTAGAAATATTGTTGATAATAGTATAAAGATAAAGAGGATGATGCTATGATTAATTTGCTATTAATTTGATTTTTGTCTTAGGCAGTACTTTGGAATTACAGCATTTGAATCAAATGTGTGCCTAGATTTGTAAGTATGCATAATATTTATTAAAGTAAATCCTAAATGCCGCAGCCCGGCTGGCTGCAGCAAAATAACCCGGCGGGTGACAAGCAACTTCTGTAGATTGATACAGCAGGAGTAGGAGCCATTTATTGTAGGACAGGAGTGGTATTTATACATTCCACACAGCTTATCTTAATTAGCATAAACTAGGTACATCAGTCAACCAATAAGGAATCTCCACACTTAATGGCTCGCTGGTGTTACTTCACAAACCACTCCCTCTGGCATTTTACAGGCACCATCCAGACTTGTTTACAGACTCCAACATTTTCCAGGCGCCATCCTGACTTGTTTACAGACTGTAACACCTAACCATGGAGCTTGTCTCTGGGTCCAACACTTCAAGGTGTGAAGACTCTTAAACTGAAAGAAAGCACTGGTTTGCTCTTCTAAATTTCAAGTTACAGTTTGTGAATTCATCCCCCAAGTAACTCAGTGACATCTATCACATAAACATAGAACAACTTTTTTACCATACTTTGTTTGATAAAGTACAATTCTCCCTTTCTGCTAAAGAAAACTGTGTTCCTATTTGATCATAGAAAAAAAATAAAGTTTATGATGCCAGTACCTAACTCCTTGCACTAGTAGCAAATGGAAGCCCACACACCAGAATTCAGCATAATACTGATGAATAGCTCTCTACCACTTCATGGTAAACATTAGTCAAATTCAGCAGAGATATTAATACTTAATAACTATTTCATCAGAGGTCCCATCACTCAGAAGAGACACTACTTTTAATTAACTATATGTCTCTATTAATGCAGATCATCTGGAAGTCTCCTATACATCATACTAACATACAGAAGAATTTATTTAATCTCATGAATCTGGATATGTGTTTATTTAAACATGGATTTCCTGGACAGATTAATAAGGAAACACATATTCTTAATTTTTTTTAAAGAGAGAGAGAGAGAAAGAGAGAGAGAGAGAATTTTTTATTATTTATTTTTTAGTTTTCGGCAGACACAACATCTTTGTTTGTATGTGGTGCTGAGGATCGAACCCTGGCCGCACGCATGCCAGGCGAGCACACTACCGCTTGAGTCACATCCCCAGCCCCATATATACTTAATTTTGACACATTTACTGAAATGTAATCATTAAGAAACTATTATTGATTCTTTTTTTATAGTCTTGTGTTTATATTAGTTGATACTTTTAATTTGTTAGAAATTTTATAATGTATTAAAATAGAAACTTTGCTATGAAGAATATTTTTAGTTTGATAACATCCCATGTATTGACTCTTGATTTTATCTCTTGTGCTTTAAGAGTCTTATTGAGGAAGTTGATTCCTAAGCTGACATCTTGAAGATTTGGGCCTACTGTTTCTTCTAGTTAGGCCCAGAGTCTCTGGTCTAATATATAAGTCCTTGATCCACTTTTATTTAAGTTTTGCAGGGTGAGAGATAAGGGAGTCATTTCATTTTGCTACATATGGATTTCCAGTTTTCTCAGCACCATTTGTTGAAGATGCTATCTTTTCTCCAAAACATGTTTATGGAACTTTTGTCTACTATAAGATAATGGTATTCTTCACAGAAAAGGAAACAATGAAGAATGTGAACAGAGAGCCTACAGAATGGGAGATGATCTTTACCAACAACACTTCAGACAGAGCATTAATCTCCAGGATATATGAAAATATCAAAAACCTTATAACCACACACACAAAAACCCAAATAACCCAATCCATAAATGTACTAAGTAACTGAACAGACACTTAACAGAAGAAAAACAAATGGTCAAAAAATATACAAAAATAAGTACAACATCTCTAACAATTGGAGAAAGGCAAATCAAAACTACATTAATATGCAATCTCACCCCACTCACAATGACAATTATCAAGAATACAATTAACAATAAACATTGGAGAGAATATGAGGAAAGAGTTTCACTTATAGATTGCTGCTGGGACCGCAAATGGTGCAATCACCCTTGAAAGCAGTATATAGATTTCTTAAAAAAGTTACAATGGAACCATCATTTGACACTATTATTCTACTCTTCAGTTTATACCAAATAGACTTAATATTAGCATACTTCACAGCCACTTTAACGTTTATAGCAGCTCAATTCCCAATAGCCAACTTTTGGAACCAACCTAAGTGTCCTACAACAGATGAATGGATAAAGAAAATGTGAGATATATACCAATGTAATATGACCCAGCCATAAACAAGAGTGAAATTATTGCATTTGCCAGTAAATGGATGAAACTGAAGAATATCATGCTAAGTGAAATAAGCTAGTACTAAAAAACCAAAGGCAGAATGTTATCTCTGACACAATGTTAACCCACAGCAAGGGACGGGAAGTTTGGAAGTTCATTAAACTAAACAAAGAGGAATGAAGGGAAGGGAGAGAGCATGAGAATAGGAAAGACAGTAGAATGAATCAGACATATCTTTCCTATCCTCATGCATAAATACACGAGCAATGTAAATCTACATCATGAACAACCACAATAATTGGATCCTAGTTGGAACAAGTTATACTTATTCTAAGTATGTATAATATTTCAAAACATATTTTACTGTCATATAAAATATAACAAAGTAAAGCAGAAAATTTAATATGTAAATTTAAAGCTACATGAATCTATATAATTTTCTTAGACTTTTCCAAAATAATAATTTTCAGATATTGCTCCAAATTAACTCAACTTTATGTGACCAGTGAAATTTGCATTTTCTTTCATTTGAATATGAAAAAGTTAATAGGACTGATGTACTTTAGTGATCAACTACACAATGTTTTCCAAGATGACATTATTTTTCTTTAGTTAATTTTGCTAAGTCCATTAAATATTTTGCATAGAAAATGTTAGAAATCTACTGTTAGAAGTAGGCAATATTCTTAAGTAAATAAAAGAAAAAAATCTCTTCTTTTATTATCCTTTGCTCTTTTTAATAAGTTATCACACAGTAATGAAGACACAAATGCCATGATATGTTCTAAAAGCAATAAATGGTTTTTTAGGACAGAAATTGAGTTTTTTTTATTGTAAAGGAATTTATTTGGCACATTTAATTTGCTTAAAACTTCATGTCAAATTGCAATTTATTAATATAATATACAAATAACCCTCAGGTGTTTCTAGAATTTTCTTATTGTTAAAGGCAGAGACACAGAGTACATGTCAAAAATCTGGATTCTAATTTCTATAACACAAAACACCATCTATTTTAAAAATTATATACATTACTATTGTGCTATGGCACTGAATGCTAGTCAAGTGGAATTTGAAAGAATTACACATCTCCCAAGTTTTTCCAGAGAGCAATTAGTTCTCAAATATTCTGTGGTTATTCTACATAATTCTGTTGCACTGTAGCAAGTAACAAATATGTGGCATTTATGCAACATGTAGAACTTTTTTTTTTCCTTCAATAATTCTAACAGTGCTTTGGTGCTTTTCTGCTCTTGTCACTGATAGTGTCCTTCCAGGATGTTTTTATTTTATTTTATTATTTTTGCAGTACTGGAGACGGAACCTGGTGGTACTATACTGCTGGTTTACATACCCAGACCCTACATTATTTTATTTTATTATTATTATTTTTAATTATAATTTGAGACAAGGCCTTCCTAAGTTGCTCAGGTTATGCTTCAACTTTCTGTCCCCCTGACTATCCTCCCAGGTAGGTGGGATGACAGGCATGTGCTATGACACCTGGCCCAGGAAGCTTTTCACCCGCTTGTAACATTTTAAAGTTAACAGTAGCCTGTTCACAGGAGAGTTTTATTCCACCCATCCAAGGTTAATTGAACATCCCAGAATCTACAAATTTTCTACCAGAGGAGATGGAGGAAGGGGGAAAGAGGGCAGGAAAGATAGTGAAATAAGATAGTCATTATTACCCTGGATACATGTATAACTGCACATTTGGTGCAATGCTACATCAAGTACAATCGAAAAAATGAAAAGTTGTGCTATAATTGTGTACAATGAATCAAAATGCATTCTGCTGTCATATATACCTACTTTAAAAAACAAAGTATAATTAATTTATAAGTTGGTATGTGTTCCTCTCATTCTGCTAAATTTAGGTTCTTTTCATTACATTGTATGTTTCTACAGAATTTTTCCAAAAATATTAATTGAAAATGAAAAAGTTTTCATTTTTATTTCTAATTTTATGGCCTTTAATTTCTTATTTATCTTTTTATTTTGCAAAGACTAATGATATCCAAAGCCATGCTGATTAGAAATGATAAAAATATGCTTTCCTGACTTGTTCCTAAGATTAGATTATAATTTTATTTAAATTGGTGTTAGCTACAGATGTTTTTAATATATTATAAATTTTTTTCTGTATTTCTAGTTTTCTATGACTTTTAATAATGAAAAACATTTAAATTTTTTCAAATGCTATTTCTGCATTATTTTTAAATACTATTGTTTCTGCCGATGCTTAATTGGTTTAATAAATTTGTTGTGAATTTTCAAAAATAAAAAAGGGATCATGACATTTTTCTGTATGAATTTTTAAAATATGTTGGTACATGTTGATGTATTTGAAACTTTCTTGGCTAATGCAAATTTATCACTCAAAGATACTATGGTATAATCATTATTATGCTTACTGTGCATGCCTTTTCCTGTTTCTAAATAAATTTTTAATGTCATTCAGGAATATTCTTTGGTTTCCCAAGTATAATTTAATATACTTTAGCATGATCTTTTAAGGTGACAATAATTAAAATTGATTGATTGTGTCAATGGAGTCAAATGATCAATTCTTCAATGATTTAAGGTAAGCACCAGTCCTGCCCATGAGCCTGCACTGGGAAACCCAAAGTCATAAAAAGCTAAGACTGACATTATGTCAGAAAAATATATCCTCAGCATCTCTGCCACCTGTCTTTGTGTCTTGTTATCCACTTTACCCTTCTACCATCTGTCTTGCCACCTATGTGACCTATAATTAAGAACTTTGAAAAAAATCGGTCTAAGTTATGATTGGACACATCTTTTCTGGCCTTCAAAATGTAAGATTGTTTGTCTTTATGCTATTAGTCAAGATTTCTCCTGAAGGGGGACAAGAAGAAGACTGTCATATGCACAGAATAACCATACCTACTTGATGACCACTAATTATACATTTCGTTTTTCAAGAGCCATAGTTTAATGACAGCCAAACATCTGCTTCATTAAGAAAGATGAAAACATGTTTACCAAATGAATAATCTGGTGGAGCTATTTCAGTTTGTATATTCGCCTACTGGGGATATGACATAATTTTGAATGTTTTTTCAATGATTTTCTTAGAGCATAAAAATCTTATTTTATTTAAAAATATACAATACATTGTTTTATTAGTATATTTTAATATATAGTAAATATTCAGGTCATACAAATGTGTATTTTGGAAGTTAAACAAGAATGACTCATTTAAAACTCTGCTAAAGAAGATCAATTTTACATTGTGAATAATATAGTAAAATTTTATGGATTTTATTTTGATATCTGTATTCCAAATGCCAGATGTTCAGTAATGATAAATCCTATGAGAGAAAGAACTTTTCTCACTTTATTTTTAATAATTTCAAAATTTACTCAACTCACAGAGTTGTTCAAAATATTGCAAATAGCTTCTTGAATTTCCATATTTTCTGCTTCTTAAGACAACACATGGCTACTTGGAGTACATTTATGCCAAATCATACTACATCATATGGAAGCATAAAGTTGAACATCACATAGTAAAAGGGAGATAATTTTTTTTATTTTATTTCTAAAATTTTGAGTAAGCTCACACTTCATAAACTCCTGCCATCTTTAGAAATGCCATGCTGTTTTTAATAGACTACCATCTGAAGGGGGAGAAAACTTAAGTAAAAGTACTTAAGAGCTTAAGGAATTGACACTGAATATTAACAATAAATTTATATCAACTTTCATGATACAAAAAGTTCAAAGAAATTAAAGATGGATCATGAAAAACAAAAAGTATTATAATAAGTTAGTACTGCATGTTGTTATAACTGAGAAAGATTTTACAAACAATGCCCTCAAATATTGTCAATATTAGAAATAGTATTCCAGAACAAAGAACATGTATAATGATAAAAATAGGTATTGGGATAAATTACTTGCTATAAATTTTATACTAACAAAGATTACTATCTAGATAAAAGGGAAGAAAGAAAATGTGCAATGAGTGATTATTAGTAAATACATATTCATACTTAGAATCCCTCAAACAATAGATTATAGTAACATTAGATAGACTGAACTAAGTTACCTTGACTTAAATACTTAAAAAATGCCTTAAATATAAAACAGCCAAAATATAAGAAACCAAAGAAGAAAAATGTCATTTTAAATTATTTAAGTTTGATATCTGCATTAGTATTAATTTTATAACTTAGAAACTTATTGGATTTTAATCAACAGATTTAACAAGCCGAAAAGTAGAAACACCTAAAACTGTGATGCATATTATACTACAGAGAGAAGGAAATACATTAAAGGAATATACTGAATCAGTATGTTTAATTGGGTACTGGAGTTAACAAGGAAGGAAATGGAAAGAATAAGTAATAGAATACTTAGTCCTAACCATAGCTTACCTGTTCACAGCATATATTATCAGCCAGTTGGGTGTAATATGCAAACTATATATTGTAACCAAAGAGCTATATATAAGAAAACCATTGTATTCCCATGTATCAGCAACACACACTTGAAATGTGTACTAAAAATACTACTTAGAGAGTAATTCTCATAAATATATCTAAGATAAGTTTGTCGGTGAGCAAACATAGGAAGAGAGGGGTAATTTTTCTATAATTAGAATCAGTTAAAGGCAGACTGAAACACTTTTTATATAACTATCCAGAAGAAATAATGTGTTTTCAAGGAGGCAAATTGTATGGATAAGAAAATAGAAGTTTAGATAGGAGTCAGGTTTTGAGTGGCTTATTTTAACAGGTTATAGAAATAGATTATTCTCCTGTCAGTGCTGCATTAATGAAACTTGGAAAATTGACAATATAACACAAGCAAAGTTATATTTTAGGAAGAAGCATATGCTAGTGGATGGACTGAATCCAAGAGTCTAAAGACAGGGAGACCCATTCAAGCATATCTTCTCTGGATCATTTTAAGTTTAATAGATATTAAAGCTTTCCACTAAAATTACTTCTCTAATCCATAACCATTTAAGCAAGGCTGCTCTTAGAATATGCATCATGACAGTGTTTTCCTTTAGCATATTTATTATTAGTGTAGCCTATAAAGTTCTTCATACATCTTCTTAAAATGGCAATAACAACTACAAAAATTCTCTGCATATCTTATTAATTTTGCAATAACCATTAAGACTGTGCAACATATATCTGAGTAATATGGCAATAAATGTTAACTTATTTTAATGCTAATAAAACATATAAACATGCCACCATAATATACATTGCTAAGTTCATGCACATCCATTGGTTGATGTCTCTAATAGTGCAATGGAAAAGAAGATAAGTGGTAGAGTGGAAAGACATAGTCTGAACTTAATTCCTGTCTCTTCAGTTTTCTAATTGGAAACCTGAGTGAGTAATTTCTCCTCCTTTGAATTTAGTTTTCAGGTCTTTATAAATATGACTGGTGATGACAACCATACAGTGTATTGAGGAATTACGTGAGTCATTTACCTGAGATATCTAGTCCCATTATCAGCCTATTATAGGTCTCAAATGATATGAGTTGCCATCTAGTTTTCCTTAACACCACATAATAAAATTAAAGGAGATAAACATGATAGAAATGACTCTGATTCTGTCTATGTGTAGCAGGGGTAGTTCTGCAGGCCGAATAATGAAAAATATTAAAATGAGAATTGAAGAAATTAATTATTCATGTCCAATAATTGAAAACATACCAATGACTGACTAAAGCTTTTAGCAGTTATATTATAAGTCATCACTAATATCATGGCAAGTTAAATGAAATCCCTAAAAGTAAAATCTACAAAATGATACAAACATCAAGAGAAATTGTAATTATTCATACCTATATTATTCAATAAACTATAAATCAGCTTTGCAAAATATTTGAATTTTGCATTAATTCACTATTTATATTGGGAATTACCTTTGAATTCCACAGAAACTGTAAGAGATTATAATAAAGTGACTTCTAAAAGAAGATATTTTAGGTTTTTAAGTCAGGTTAGGTTTCTTCCTTTAATTCACGTAATAAATTGACTGGCATCTTGTGTGGTGTGTGTGTATATATATGTACATGAATGGGTGTGTGTGTGTGTGTGTGTGTGTGTGTGTGTGTTTGCGCATGCACACATTTCCATTAATAAGCTAGGAAGAATGCAATTGGAAGACAAGAAAACTACTACTAATGATGAGATATGAGGGCAGTCTGGAATAGAAACAATGAAAATAATGATAATTGACTCAATACTGATTTGTGCTCTAACCACAACCTCAGAATAAGGGGAAGGATGTGAGATGAAATCTAGTCCTCAGCTCACCAAGTCCATGTCATTACAGTAACTGCTGCAGTCTGGAACAAGTTTACATTCCCACAGGCATTTATATGCCAGGAAGTTCTCTGATACTCTTGCAGATTGCAAGACAGACATCATTAACTTTCCTAAAATAAGTGTTGCATTGTGTCAGTTTGGTTTCTACAGAAGAAGTCTCCAAGAAAAAACATAGAATTCAGGAGATTTGTTGTTGGAGGGGGTGCAGAAAGGGGAAGACAGTTGTGGAAGGTAATCCAGATGGCCTACCATCCTCCTCTGCTTCTTTAAACTTTAGACTGACTTCTTTCTTCCTCTCGGCTGTTAGCCATGGCAGAATCAAGATGTTCTAGCCACAGACTTTACTTTTCTCCCTTTCCTTAAAGCATTTACTTTAGAAAATATAATTGGTTATGAAAATGTTCTTTTTTCTGCCCCCTTGAGATATAAATTGTTTAAATACTCTTTTGCCAGTTTTATAAACCAGGAATCTTTTAACAAAGGACCTGGTAATCCATCACTTTGAAATGTAAACATAAAAGAATATATCATCTCTGTCTGCTTGTCTACGTGGCAGGGTAGGAATAAAACTTCTAGTCAGTGTTTGATCCCAAACTACTTCTTTCTCCTTACTTTACCTTTCCATAAGATCAATTAACAAACATAGATGACCATGATTTCTTTCCTGAGTTGTCCCTAAGTGAAATCCTGCTTCTCTCAGTATTGAGCTTACCCTAATTGCTCTTGGCATTCTCAGCATGGACAGTTTATAGTGTGATCATGGACCATGACCCAAACATAACTGTCTAGCAGAGGATCAGCAATCACTAAAGGTTCCAGATTATGAGACTCGGCGTGTAGAGCATTTTTCATGACCTCCAGAGTTCATACTGTTCATGCCTCTATGCAAGTTCAGGAAGCACCTCCCATGTGGCTCCCGTGGGCCTTTGTTTTTTTGGAGAGGAAAGTTAGCAGAGGAGGAGGAATTGCACAGAACTGTCTTTCCCATTGTATAATTGGTCTTTCCTTGTCACTGGTAAGTATCCTGACTTTCTTGTATTCATTCAAATCCTCCTATACTGAAGCTCTTATTTCCCCAGATCTGGATGGATTATCTGGTGTTATAACCCAAGGCTCCACTCCAGAAAGTTAACAATCACACTCTTTGCTGACCAGAGTTGATAAACATGTCCTTTCACCACTATGATGAGACAGAATTAGTATGGAACATGCATGTAGATCATCTGAGAAGTGCATATATTGCTTCTTGTCCCATTACATAAATGCAGTTGAAAATTCTCTTTCATTCAAGTGTTTTTGCCTGATGGTCTCTCATCACAAGATTCCAAAGTGCATTGGCAGCAACTACTGTTTGTAGTATAATGGGATCCTTGCTGTTGTATCCTTTAAAAACAGGATCTCTAATCTTGTTGAGATCAAAGTTCAGATGCAAAAAATGCAAAATACCAGCATGAATCATTTAGATTTATGGTTAATGCAACCACTGATATTTGTACCCTTTGTTTCTAGGACCCATGAGTTCTTAAAGGTGCCACAGTGACATAGTAAAGTTTGTAATTTAACAATTCTACTACATCTTAAAGGATGGCACCATGTCTTTTTAAAGTCTGGAGCTTGAACTGTTCCTTTAGAAGGTTGCTTAATTGCCTATGAGTCAGGTTTCTGCTGATGGTGTTTGAATTGACCGGTGGAAGTTATTCCTTCGTTCCTTTGATGGGAAGTGATTCCTCAAGTCAGATTCTATTATACATGGACTTGCATGAGTGGAGATTGGGCATTTCCTAAATCCTCAGGCATTGTGGCCACTTTCTCTCCTGTAAAAAGGTTATGCAAACCTATCCTTGTCAGAACAAACCCATGGCTTGTCCAAGTCAGAAGGAGCCCAGTGTAGCTAAGTTGTCAGAAGTGGCTGATTTGACTGGCAGGGAACAGTTCCATGTCAAGGGCTCAGAGTTGTTATCCCTTGTTTTAAAGAGGTGTTATTTTCATGTTTTAGTTTTCTTTTTATCTCACACTGATGAGATGACCATATATCCTCAAATATAACTCTACTTAATTAATACTTTAGCATGTTAAATTCAGCAATGCAAAAAACTTACTAAAATGTTTGCTTTAGGGTAGATGCCCATATTAACACAGCAAGATGAATAAAGAGTCCAAAATTAAAAGTGTTACCGCTTTGAAACAAATTTTTAACATAACACTCTTTTACTTTTCTCCCCTTCAATATTCTGTTTCAACCAAATTAGATGTTACATGCTTTCTATTAAAAGATTCACTAATGTTTATCTAAGGAAGAACTGTGCTCTATATATGGAATCATGCTAGAAACTTTGTAATGTGTCAAATATTTAGTTTGTTTTGACTGTAAATTCAACACTTTAACTTAAAAAGATAAAACAGACATATTTAGAAATTTTAATATTACAGATTTTAATTGGATATGAGCACCATTATAATAAACAATAGAATATATGTTTTCTGTTAAATTAAGCTACAGTAAATGGTACTATGACTTACCTGTTTAGTAAATTTATTAAATTATGAGATATGACCAGAAAAGTGCACTTGTCATATTATTCTGGTTTTAAAAAATGAACTTCCCGGTAACCAGCACTCGACCTAGAAACAACATCAACAACCTCCCAGAGCTCTTCTTATTTTTCTTCATGATCACTCTTTCGTCCAGAAAACCATATCATTACTTTTGATTAAATAATATAGTTTAGTTATACATAGTTTTTGAACTTCAGAAAAATAAAATACCATGCATTATGTATGCTTCAGTTTAGCTTATCTGCTCAACATTATAGCTGAGAGATTCATCTGAGATTTTGTATATGCTTGTATATTATCCTCATTTCTGAGAGTTTTTCAAACCTGTAAATGTGTATTTAATTTATTTATTCCATAGTTTATGAAATTGGTTAATGTCCAGTGGGTAGCACTATTAAGAATAGGCTAGAACAGATATGGTGGTACACCTGTAATCTCAGAGACTCTGGAGACTGAGGCAGGAGGATCCCAAGGCCAGTGTGGGTAACTAAGGGATACCCTGTCTCAAAATAAAAAAATAGAAGGGCTGGGGATATAGCTGAATTGTAGAGCTTCTCTGGGTTCAATACATAGTACAGAAAAAAAAAAAGAAAGGCTACCATATTTAAAGCAAATGTTATTAAGTGAACGCATATCCAAAATTTGAATTGGAATTGCTGAAATGTATGTTCAATTTTAGAAGATACTCCCTACTGCTATATAGGGGATATATGAAGTTCATTTATATTCTCAAAAAATAAATTTTTGTTTTTTATGTTTCTCTACTGTACATCTGTTTTCTGCTTATTTCATTAGGTTCTTATATTTAATTATATATTTATACTGTTTTAGAATTAGATTTACTTATTCTACTTTTATGAAAAAGAATATTAGTTCATTGATTTTTAATCTTTCCCTCTTTTTAATATATTCCTTTATAACTATAATCTTTCAAATGAGCACCACTTTAACTACAACCTCAAACTGTGTTATGTTGTGCAGTTATGATCACACCATTCAAATTATTTTCAAATCTCTTATGATTTATTTTTGAGTTAACAGTTACTTAGAACTCATTCACTTTAATTTTTAAGATATTAAATAATTACTAAATGTGTAGTGTTTACATGACATTCTCTAAGTGACTTTACATTTTTGAAGTACATTGAATATTAATTAATGGTATGGTTAATTGTTAAATATTTCATTTTCACCAGAAAGTAATTGTATTATAT
The DNA here is from genome assembly GCF_048772815.1 of Callospermophilus lateralis. Lineage (NCBI taxonomy): Eukaryota > Metazoa > Chordata > Mammalia > Rodentia > Sciuridae > Callospermophilus > Callospermophilus lateralis. Next base: position 2,258,416 of record NW_027510702.1, read on the forward strand.
AACCTATTTTGTAGTGTTTTATATCAGAAATATAGCTGAAATTTACTAATATTGATCAAATATTCTTATCAGTTAATGAGGGTTAATGCCTTGTACTATTAATATAGATTAGCTTATTTTCCTTTTATGCCATTGAATAGCTTATATTGTTATCCTATTGTCATATTACTTAACCCAAGTATTGTTCTTATAAATTTAAAATTAATATATCTTTTGGATTGTCCTTTTTATGATTATATGGAAAAAAATGAAGGCTCATTTGGTTCAGACTGGTGAAAACTGTTCATTTTAAATATGATGATAATACTATTGATGTAAACTCTAAAAGATTTATTTATGCAAACCCAGTCTTAGATCCAGTATATCACCAGTGCAATTAATAATATTAAAAATTAGAGCAAGTGCTAGTAATATACCTCAGTTGTCAAGCACTTGTCTGGCATGTGTGGAGTTCTGGGTTCAATCTTCAATACTACATGTACACACACACACACACACACACACACACATGCAGAAAAGAAATCCATTATGACATAAAACTTTTTAAGAAAATAAAAAATAAAATAAACTTTTAATATTTTATCATTGAACAGCAAATTAAAGCACTAATTGACTTTCCAACTCCTGAAATATGTCCCAAGTCTAACTACTACTCAATTATTTTAATAACTGGGTTCATATCAATTCCCATCAAAACCCTATATTGGAGGTCCATTGGACCTGATATATATCACAAAAAAGTACTGTTGTCTTATAGTAATTGAAATATTACTTAAATACTCGTATATTTAACTAAAACATAATAGTTCATACATGGTTTGTATACAGTTTTGTAATAGACCATGTTTGTAAATAGGTCAAAATGTAATACTATGGTAAATTGTACCTTACTTGAAAGGGATTTAAAGGAAGATTTAATAATATATGTTTAAAATAAACTCAATCATATGAAAACAATTTTCAGGTAAGAAGTTTGAAAGAAAACTCTAGATTTGAAATTAATTAACATTTGATCTTTCTAATTACCTTAAAAGATGATAATGATATTCTACCAATGTAATAATATTCTGTATAGTCTTCTTAGACAATTGAGCATTTTATTAATAGAATAGTATTGAAATCAATTGGGGTAACAAGTAAAATTAAAGAAAAAATATCTATTTGCTTTCTTGCTAGTTTAAATAAAAATTTTTAATCATATATCAGAATAGCAAAAGTTTATGTAACAATTTTCATATTTGAAGATGTATTTGAAAAGTTTAACTTTCATATATTTACTTTAGACAGAAGTATAGCCAGATTGCTGTTATGACATTTATTTTTAATATTATTAAGTTGAAAACCATTTCTGATATTCCTGTTTGTGTTCTACATGTTGAGAATGATTTATTATTTCAAGACAATTTTGATTATTGTTTATTCTGCTCACTCAGTCCTTATATTTTCATAGTTGGAAATTAATTGTGTAAGTTGTATTAGATCAGTTGTGGTTGAGGAACAGAAAAATTAAGTAGTGGACTGAGGAAAACAATTTAAAACTATAGGGAATAAATGGATCACATATATTTTCTTCAGAAGTATACATTAGTTTTTTATTCATATTACAAAATCTCAGTATTTCAATACACTATCCCAGGTCTTAAATTTTTTACAATGGACTATAATTTCTTTATTCAATCTTATACAGGAATGGCAGCAAGGTTAGGTTAATAAAGTGATTCAAGACCAATGCCAAGTGCATGTCTTATGAGACTTATATTCTCCATCAAGAGAATCACAGAAGCATAGAGCATGGTGATATATATAAGAGTGGCACCAAACTTCTGCAGTTGGATGTAGATATATTGAATTATGCACTTAAAGCAATTGCCTTCAGTCATCTCTTGGTAAGTGGTCACATATGAGATGTGTGCATTTGAAATGAAAGTGCTTGGTGTAAATTTAAATCAAATCCAAAGTCTGACATTTACCTCATTTTGGTTTAACAGGAAAGGAGTATATTTAAGATTGAGAAACAAATTGAAATACTCAATATTAATTTTAAAAGACTTAAAAATTCTGTCATAGAATTCTCACTTAGGCTCACTTATAGAAAAATGAGTTGAATATATATATATACACACACACACTTGGGATAATAGAAAACTTGGTTCATGGACTGAGTAAGATTAATGTGTGAAGATAAATTACAAGGCAGTAATTTTATTATTTAATTATATGAGACAATCAAGAAAGAGGATCATGATCATAAAGAAATATACTCAATATAATGAGGTCCATCAATATGAATGACACTAAAGACAGAGCAGATGCACAGAGGAGACATAACAATGTGATATATAAACAAATAAAATCATTGAGTCTTACAACTATCGTGTACAAGATGCAGACTGCTGCTCATCATGCATTGCAGAGAATTTAGAATTTGAAAGGGATTTACTAGACTTTAAATTACATACAGTGACTCTTTCCATTTAAAATGTCTCCGGTTTCTCTTGACAGTTAAAACAGAACAAAGAATAGCAGCAAGACAGAAGAAATAGAAATAATAATTTAGAATTTCATTTGACTATGGAATAGTTTTGAGGAATGTGGTATGTGAGGAATTTTCCCTAACCCTGAAAATAAGCCAATAGGAGTGATAAATAAAATCCCCATTCTGAAAAAGCACAGACAGTTGAGATTCTTATTGTGTGCATTGCCTAAAGAAGAAATTACAGTTAACATTCAACAAATGCACACCCAGTTTCTTCAGGGAAAATGCTTTCATGATCAGGGCATTAATCCTCCTGGTGAATGTGGCTGGGGACAAAGGAGATGGTAATGACCAATAGTCAGATTTGGTCAGTTTTTTTACATTTTATTTTTAATTGACAGAAAATAATTCATGGTCAACACTGAGATTGCTTCTGTAGTTACTGTGTAATAATATAAATTTAATTTTAAGATGTTAATTGATAACACAAGATTTGCAACAATCTGAGAAAATCAACACAGCTTAATTTTATCTGAATTTTCTTTTCTTTTTGTTGGGGTTTTTAGCCCTCATCTCCTCCTGACCAGCTGGAGAAGTGGGAAAAGCAAGCCCCGACAAAGAAGAGCCAAGAAAGGTAAAGGTCGACTGGCCGCCCACACCCAGCCCTCCCTCACGGGAGGACAATCAGAGGTGCCAGGGAGAACAGTCAAGCAGGATGCTCATTTAATAAAGAAGTACATATAGTTATTTATATACTGCACAGGAGGCAACTAGGGTCAAGGTCAGAGGGGTGGAGCAAGTTCACGTGTACACCCATCCCATAGTCTGTAAGGGAAGGTACAAGCTGTCCACAAGGGTGGAAGAGTCCTGGACCTATCCTGAGGTGGTCCGCCTCCTCCATCACTGCCCACAGCACCACCTCCTAGCTGATCCCCAGAAGCCGTCCCAGCCACAGGTTCAGCCTCAAGACCAGGAAGCTGGCAGCCACGCCCTACATTTTTTCTTTTCTTTCTTTCTTTTTTTTTCCTAAATAGAAAGAACATATTTGCCTTACTACAAAAATAGAGGTAAGAGGTCTGGCCATCTTTTATTATTGACAAATATTGTCCTACAAAAGTAGGTGGTTAGCTCTGATTAATTACCTTATTTTCCCAAAATAACTATTATGAACAAAGACATTTCTGGATTGAAAGGGAATTTTTGAAATATTTAAAATAAGCTTTTCCTTATAGTCATCTCCAAAAGGCAATTACTTTGGCTTTCTAACAGTGGCTTTCCAGTCACAAACACACTGTATATGTGTTTTTCTTTCTGTGATTATTAAAAATGAATAAACATAAGAACTTATCATTAAAAATGTGAGACCTGGGGCGGGGTTGTGGCTCAGTGGTAGAACACTTGCCTAGCATGAGTGAGGCACTAAGGTTGATCCCCAGCACTACATAAAATTAAATAAATAAAATAAAGGTACTGTTGACACCATCGGTTAACTTGAAGAATCCTTGCTTCCCAGAAAGCTGAAGTATAACTCCAGAGAAGCACACAGAGGAAAGTGTAGAGTGGAAAGTGAAAAAGCTTTATAAAAGGATAGCAGAAAGGACTTCCCCTGGAGGAAGAAGGGAACCCATAAGGTTAATCTGTGAGATGGGGAGGTCTCATTCCTTTTATGTCTAAGGTCTTCTTTTGTCCTCCTACATTCCTGTCCTTTATCTTGCTTATTTGCTTCTATTCTGCATGTGCTGAGGGATGCCAATGGGAAGGCCAAACAGTGAAAAACAAATGGGCTGATGGGCCCAGGCCTTGGGAATCTCCCAGGTATAATTTATGAGTTTTCAGGCTCAGAACAAACTGTTTTCTTTATTAGACTGGACTCCATTTTTCTCTATTAGACTCAATATCAGAACCAATTTAGCTAGCTACACTAACTACTTATGTTTAAATCTGGCTTCATTGTGTCCATCTACTACTGAAAAAAAATGTGAGACCTGATATATAAGAAATCTCACTGATGAATATCAAATGATATCTGCTCCTACCCCAAACCTTTAGGTGAACCCAGGATTAAAATTCTCATGGTACTAAGAGGCCATTCAGCATAGAATATAAGAGGGTAGACAACTTTAACTCTCTTACCATTTACAGTAATATTATTTTTTTTAAATTATCACTGTAAATTGCAGGATAAAGCAAATAAGTGATGATTATCATTAAGAACCAATATTCTCAGCATAAGAAAAAAAAGACACAAATATAATAACATCAATGAAGTAAAAATCCTAAAATTTTCCAATTAAATTTGGAATATCAAAACAAACAAACAAAAATGTGAGACCTTGTAAAGTGAGTCTTCCACAGTTTTACAGAATCTGACAGAGAATGTAAGATTCTGGGTCACAGAAAAGATTTTACTATTCATAGAATAGTAGGCAGCATGATTGTACAGTCCCACTGGGGCAACAGGGAACCAGGCCCAGCTAGATGCTGTGCACACAGTGGGTTTGCAAAACAGCTGAGGAGCTCTAAGATAAGGAAACAACCTTCTTGTGAGGGAGCTGCAAGCAAATCTACCCACACTTTGCAAAGGGGGTTTAGGGGGGATATCATCTTTGTAACACTCTTTGGGATAAGTGTCTGCTCTCTATCTCCCTGAAATGACACTATTTCTTTCTTCCAAGGTTCTTTGTTGTACAGAGGGTATCACAAGACAGGTAAAAATATAATGCAAAATACCTTCCAAAAACAAACATATGTCAACATTTTGAGAATCAACTAAGACAAAGAAAGCAGGAATAAAAAAAAAATCAAATCAAATAGAGAAGGAAAGGATAAGACATAAGGTAGTTAGTGTATTCTCACAGCAGGTTTCTTCCTATCATGTGCCTGTTTCTTTAAAGTGCTCTTGCTTCTTCTGTGTCAGGGTGTCTGAGGACGTTTCTTCTGCACTGTTGACTTTATTTATCAAGCATGTTTTCCATAGATAGCACTAATTACCACTGGAATACTTTGCAACTGGTATATGCAAACTACTGGTGCATATATTATAATCTAAGGAAACACTATTAATTGCTTTTCAATGGTCTTTTATTTTCCTTAAAGAAACAGAACACAGCAGCAGGTAGATACCTATATGCATTAAAGGATACACAGAATAAAATGGAAGGCAAATGCAATAAATGCTACAGAAGTAAGTTTTCATTAAATCACACATTTCATCATTTTTCCAAAAGACTTTACCTTTTACAAAAATCCAAAACAAGCTTCTGTTTGTTTGTTTTTCAATCACTGACATTACCTATTTTTATTGGCTTGAGCTGACTATAGATTTGCAGCCTCAAACAAAATATATGTTCTGTTTAACCTTCATCAGTCTTATAGTAACTTTACCCATGGTGCCCCAAAATAGATTTCCTGAAATTTATAGCCACTATATTTTTGGTATATAGGAACTTGCTCAGTGTATAATATCTCAAACAATATTTCCTATCACCTAACAGTGCAATCTAAAGTTAAATGAATCTGTTGTTCCAATCATGCAAGGCAGCTCATGACTATTTAAAATCTCCTCTTCCTAAATGTTTCTCCTCTCCATGGCTAGCATTTCATAATTATAGTCTCCTTGCCTTTTTAAAAATGGACTTCACAGTCAGGAAAAGGTTAAGGTGTCCTTTATATTCTTGAACAGGTTTTGATGAAGAATATATGGCATTGCATTTATTTTAACATTTGTACTTTTGACCCTAAGTAAAAATCTATTATATTCAATAAATTCTACTATCCACTAATATTTCTATATGCATGCTTATTTCTTTCTTTCTGTTAATAATGAATGGTTCTACTTTGTCTTCCTCCTTGCTCTCTTGACTCTCATAATAGTTGAAGAGAAAGCATTTTGTTTCAATCCTGAAAATAAATATTGATATAATTAATTTTCACTTGATTGACTTCATTATCAATAAAATATCTAATTATATCATTCACATGGTCTATTTGTAAGATATCAGATCTTTTGCTTTCTGCAGTCTCAATTTGATTTTTAGTATTATTATTGTTAAAATCAATATATTATTATATATTATTATTTTAGTTTTGTTAGTGGTAGAGTGTGCCAGGTTTTGACACATCAGGATGGAATGGAAAGACTGAAAAGTAAATTTCCAGGCTTATCCTCTTTTAATCTTTGTCATCATGTAATCCTCCAATTTTACTGTCCATCACTATCAACAAAACGTGTATATTTAAGCCTCTATGATGCAATCAGGAGTTTACCATCACTTTAATTTTATTTAAATATATGTGTGTGTTACTCATCTATCATTTCACAATCATTAAATTCTTGAAATTTTCAGCAACAAAACAATACAATTCTTACAATGTGATTGTTTTAAAAATAGTATTTTTATTGAAAATAGAATTTAGTAATAAAAAAAAACAGTGATGCAAAAACTATTTTAAACTATCATATTGTTTTCTATGGTAGCATTGGCTGATGAGGACCTCACAAACATTCAATGTCATTCACTTAACTGGATGTAACTACACACAAGCAATGTCCAGTGGTCCTTTACTTATGTACCATAAAAGTGCTCTGATACCAATATCAACTGAAACTGGCTTTGCTTTTGATAAATGTCACAGAGAAGTAATGCCTTTCTCTACATATTTTATGTTCTCAAATCACTTTTTTCTTATTATACAAATATGAGATTCTCATTGTAAAGACTTCAAAAGAAGAGAGAATTTGACACAAAACCTAAGTGTACAAAATACTTCCCATAAAGGTAGAATTTTGATATTAGAAACTGCATGTACTTTATATTGCACGTATGTTGTGTATATAGATACATATGTATATATATATATATATATATATATATATATGTGTGTGTGTATTATATATATGTGTATTATATATATATATATACATATATATATATATATATATATAATTTATATGTATTCATGTATCTTTTTTTTGCAGTTTTTCTATAATTTGACTTAATAGTTGCATGGTATTCCACTTAAGAAATTTTCCACAAAATGTTTTGCCTTTTCAAATATTATTATTTCTATTTTTTCTATTAAAAAATTACCAAAATAAATATTTTGTTGATTAAATACATTAAAAATCAAATTATTTATATTAATGAGTAACATTTAATGCTTTGGTGTTATATATTACATATATTGCATAATATTTAAGTCAGGTTAGACATATTTCTCTTCAAACATTTATCATTTTTAATGGTGAAAACTTTCAAAATCTATCTTCTAGCTTTCTGAAATGCAGAATACATTATTGTTATCCATAATATCCACACTATAAAATAATATAGCAGAGAGTTTTTAGTTTTATCTAACTGTAATTTAGTATCCACTTACCAATGTTTCTTCATCTCTACCTTTTCCTTAAATTCCTGGCTTGTGCTAAACACCATTGTACTCTATTCTTTTATAAGTTTTTTTTTTCCTTTTTTTTCCCAGTACCACAAAGTTGATTTCATGCAGTACTTGTTTTTCGCAGTACTTGTTTTTCTTTGTCTGGATGATTTCACTTAATGTAAGGCTCTCCAGTTGCATATGTTGTCCCAAGTGGCTGGAATTAATTCTTTTTCATGTCTTAATAGAATCCACTGTGTGTATTGGCCATGTATTTTAAAAATATTTTTAGTTGTAGATAAACATAATATTTTTATTTCTTTTTATGCAGTGCTGAAGATAGAACTCAGTGCCTCATGTGTTCTAGGCAAGCACTCTACCACTGAGCTACAATGCATGCCCCCATATTTTCTTTATCCATATTTATGTTGAGGGTCACTTAGGTTGTTTCCATTTTTTTTTTATCTATTATGGAAAGTACTTCAATGAACATGGTAATACAGATGTTTTTTTTTGTTATACTCCATGTATGTATGATATGTCAAACTGTACTCTTGTCTCATGTATCTAAAAAGACCATATTTTTAATAAGAAGTGTGGAAGGAGATGTCTCTTTCACATACTAATTTTGTTTCCTTTGAATGTATAACTAGTAGTATAATTGCTAAAACATATGGCAGCTCCTTTTTAAATTTTTTGAATACCCTTTGTATGATTTTCCATAAAGCCTGTGCTAACTTATATTTGCATAAATACACCAATCCTTGCCAGCACTTGTTAGGTTTTTTTTTCTTTTTTTTTACAATAACCATACTTACTGGAGTGAGGTGATAAGAAATAAATATATCTTTAACTGTAGTCTTTCTTTTACTTTGTTATTACTGAGTGAAACAGTAGAAAATAACTTAAGACTCAATCTTCCAGCCCGAGTTTCAAAGTTTCCACTTTGGCTGAGAGTGTTGGTACATGCCTATAATTTCAGTGGCTCGGGAGGCTGAGGCAGGCAGATTGTGAGGACCAATTCAGCCTAAGCAATTTAGCAAGGCTCTAATCAATTTAGTGAGACCCTATGCAACTTAGCAAAACCCTATCTCTAAATAAAATATTAAAAAATGTGTGGGGATATACCTTAGTGGTTAAGCACCCTGGGTTTAATCCCCAGTGCCAAAACAAACAAACAAAAATAAACAAAAAATACTTTTGTGCTCATTTTATTTGTTTGCTTTACTTAGACAAGTTCTTTAATTAACACAAAGAATCTTTCTGCTGTTAAGGTAGCACTGTAAGTGCATAAGCCAGTGAAGAGGGACAACACCAGCTGTTATACATTAACCTTGGGGAAAGATCCTAGGATGGATAAGATTCTCAGTGTGGTTTTGGTTTGTATGTTTGTTTTATGGTGCTGAAGATAAAACCCAGAACCTCTGCATTCTGGGAAATCCCTTTACCACTGAACTATGCCCCCAGCACAGAATCCTCAGTTTTGATGTCAGAAATGGAATAAAGATTCTGAATCCTAGATTGGTCTAGTAGTGCTTCACTGGAGGTCCTGCTTCTTCAAATCACCCAGGTGACAAGCAAGCCATCTCCTCCAGGATGTGCTGTGGTTACACAGAAATAATCATGCTATGATTCTGAAGTCCTCACTGCCAACACACACTTAACAGTTGCATGCATCCCAAGAAAGGTTGTTGCACTGTTTCTAAGAATAACTCCAAAAAAGAATGTGTAGAGAAATAGCCAGACACTTATTTGAGGATACTACTTGTTTTCTGTTAAACAGGTCCATAAGACTCTGATTGAAAAGATCTGAATAAGCCTGACCCCACATCTTTGTTCTTCAGCTGTATTGAAGAGTCATCTTGAATGTCAAATTTAACACCATCTTTTGTCTCTGAAGTTGGAAATAAAGCTCAGTTGAGACTTTGCCTTTCCCTAAGAAAAACAACTTTGAGCCTTGTTATCTTATCAGGAATCCTTGAAAATTTATTGGTTCAGCCTCAACATCCTGCAGAATCTTTAATGATGTTTCATAAGTCAACATATCTGAGCATTTTATATTTTATTCTTCATCCAACAAAAAATATTATCTCCTCCAAATATAGTCTGCATATTTTCCTGAAAATCTAGCAGGTTATGTTTTCCCAAACCCAAGTTAAGAAAGTCATTTCCTGCGAATATTCACCACTGCTGTATTTTCCTGAGTTTTCACCATTAATATTTCACTTTATACTTTGGAATAATATATGATTTTATAAAGCCTATAAATAGCATTGTTGATAATATTATCCACATTAATGTATTTTCCAAGGACTTTGATAAGATTAATAAAGTTGATACCCATGTCAGCTCTTAGAATGTGAAAATCTCATTCTCAATTTACATATAGAAAATAGAAATCCAGAAACCATATGTCTTCTGTTACAGAAATTCTAAAGAAAATAAACTGGACCCTAGACTCTTAATTAACACTTAGGGGAAAAAGAACATTATAATCTGTATTTCATACTTCTTATATAATTGTTACAGAGTCCCTGCTTTTGTAGAAATTCATTTTCATTTTTCTGGAATAATGAAGAATTTACACAGCAGTTCATTAGTATCAAAATTTCATGTTTATATAATATAATTGAGTCATGGTGATTAATGGGATACTTGTTTTTGCCTGAAGATAGAATTTTCACTTTTCTTCCTTTTTTGACTCTGGGTCAAAGATATAAAACTAAGTGGAAATTTGTATAATTATGCAGTGGATTTCAAAAGTTCTAAAATGTCTATTGAATTTAAGGTATAAAACAGGATTTTTCTTTTTCTTAAGGAAAATATAAAGCATTTGGGGCTATAATTAATCTGATCAAGATATTACATTTTATATCATTTAGCTTAACCTACAATTTATTATCAACATTCTTAGGTTGTATTTTATAAAATAATTAAATATTTATTTTAAGAACTATATTGCTGGTATTTTTAAAAAATAAAACAAATTGACATCATCTCTTCTCATTTTATTCATATGTTCTTCAGTCAAATAATATTTTTTTCATCAGATATTCAGTTAGGTAATTGAGTAAAAGGATAAATACGTCATGTCCTTGTATTGAGTTTGTTTAATACAGATTTGGATAAAGAGGCAAAAATTGTAATACTTTAGTAACAAAGAGAAGGAGAACCATTCTCTCTTCAGATGGGTTGCTTTTCAGCAGGATCCTAGTGTTTCAAACTGTTTGCAAGATTACTAAGCAGGAGAAATAAGGACAGGAAGGATCACACACAGAGAGACAGATCTGAATGTATGTAAATTATTCAAGCAAATGTATATACATGTATATCTATCTTTATTACAATATATATATATATTCTACTTACGTTTATTCAGCCCCCCTCCCTTTCTCCCTTCCTCCCTCAGAGATATATGGGCAACGTCTTCATGACAAAATCTAAGGTTTAACCCAATAAATAAGCTAGCCAAGTTGACCCATATAATGAACCATCACAATAGGTTTGGTGACAGAGATTGGAGATGATTAACTGATATTATGTGAAATGTTGGAGAGGCACTGGGAATGAGATCCTGCAGCCAAGCACATGGGTATCTGAATCCATACTCAATGGGTCACCCATGTGCCAGTCCACCTCCCACTAGAAGCAAATAAGGAGAAGAAAGAACCCCTTGGGGAAGTTATGTCTGTGGGTGAAAGATGAGAAAGAGGAGGGGCATAAAGTTACTTGTTATAGTATATTCTGAACCAATGGATAGTAGAATTGGTTTAGATTTGGTGCCACGGGACATGAAGCAAAGGTGAACATGTTGTTTCTTAAAGTAAAAATATTTGATTAAAAAAAATCATGGCTTCTTCCAATTCCTTCTGCAAGTTTGATATAGACAAGTGCCTTCTTTGGAAGGCAGATTCTGTGAGTTTCCTTGGTTATTTAGTTGTGTTTCCCTGTGATTTTATAAGACATGCTCTACTAATAGTGTCCCACAGCACTGTGAAACATGTCTTAACCTAGGCTTGTACACTCAAGTTAACAGAATTCCTGCTTCCCAGCACTAGGCAAGAAGTTATTATTATAAATAAAAATTAGTCCTCTCATTTTATTAGTAAGAATTTTGTGTATTAGACAGGCCAGGAGTTTTAAAAAAAATTATAGCAGATTTATGTATCCTCTTAAATATCCAGATTGAGGATGAAATAATGAGGTGGACCTCTGTCAGTTTCTGTCAGATTAAATACAATTGTCTTTATAAAATGTTGCTGTCCCTGGGGCCAGTCATTGCTCTTTCTCACTGATTGACTCAATGTTGACTCTGAAATGTGCATCATTCTTATGCATATATATTCAGGTGGTTGGATAGGCTAAAGAAAATGGCAACAATACATGCTAGTGGTCACAGGGTAACTTGAACCAAACACAAAATCAAGAACTAAAAGAAGAAAAATAATCACTATGTAATACATTGCTAAATAAAGTAATCTTTCCCCCAAAAAACTTAATTTTCTATCACATTGAAATAGGCAAAGTAATTAGCTTTTTTAATTTCCTTTTACTTGATATCTGGTTCAGGTGTTCTTTCAGTTTCTTTATTCCAGGAAAAACAAGTGACTTACTAATATCATTTTGATATGATTATATTTTTATAATATAAAATATTATTAATTGAAAAGTGACTCTAATTATAATCACTAAAATGTAATAATACTCTGATTAAACTGCAATGTACATAAATTTATGTATTATTTTAAAAGAAAATCAATTTCACATAAAAGTTGATTTATATATCTATTTTTTTCAGGGGGTGTGGATACCAGGGATTGAACTCAGAGACACTCAACCACTAAGCTACATCCTTAGCCCTATTTTGTACTTTCTTTAGAGACTGGGTCTTACTGAGTTGCATAGCCTCTCACTTTTGCTCAGGTTGACTTTGAACTCACAATCCTGTCTCAGCTTCTGGAGCTGCTGGGATTACAGGACTGCATCATCATGCCCAGTTTACATATTTATTTTTGAGGCTCTGAAATTCCTTCTTTGTAGCTCCAGGTCACATCATAACTAGATCATATTCTTTCTGGCTTACATAGGTGTCCAGTAAAATTATGGAGGTAGTTTGCATACCTGGTATAAACCCTTGTGACAGAATACAAGGTCTCTCCTCTGCTTTAGAGCTGCTTTTGTAGTTGTGTTTGCATCTGTATGAGGTTTCTTCATATCAAAAATAAATATATGAACTGGGAGCCAGAGTAATAAAAAATCATTGGTTTGATTTATAGGATTATTTTCTATCAAGGAATTTAATTTGAATAAGGTCAAATATGGATAATCCAAAAAAGAAAAAGTTCTCACTAATTTTAGTTAAAAATTTATTCTGCTGTAAATAATAAAAATACACAGATTAATTTGTAATGCTCACCTTAATAGAAGCATATAAAATATGAGGGCTTCACTTAGGTGAAAAGGGGTTTTATATTTAAAATAGTATAGAATTCAATAGTATAGAACTTTATTGATCTAGTTACATTTGACCTAATCAAATACAGAAGAAGTGTACATTTCTTTATTCATTTTTCCCTTTAATGATCTACTGTGCCTCATGAGATTTCTTCATTTTAAATTTCTAATAAAAATAAATTAACTCAATAAGTCTATGAAGTATAAAATACATTTATTCACACCAAAACCTCATATTTTTTTATTTTCTGTAAATTATGTGAATATATTACAAGTTATAATTGGATTATTTTCTCATTTAATGTTATTGGTACCTTTTATTAAATTATTCTGTTCTTAAAATGTATGTGCCTATTTGGAATAGGAGTCTCAGAAAGAAACTCCTCTTAGTTTTAGACATTCAGTAAGGTTGTATTAATCTCCAGAGGAATGTTTGCCTTCCAAGTGTGACTTGGAAGCTTCTAAGATGCCAGCCTCTCCTTACACTGCCTAGTAATTTCAGGCAATGTAAGATGCTTCATATACTGTGATAATGCTGCCCTCCTTTTCTTTTTTTCTTCTTTGTACATAATTTAACAAGCATTTAGTGAGTGCCCACTAGGTGTCAGGCAATCTCTTAAAAATTTCAGAAGAACAATCTGAAACTTTCATATATGTGTAAGAAACTGAACAAGACATAATACAGTATGATAAACAGGTGATTTTTTTCTATAAATCTTAAAAAGTTTGAATTATCCAGCATTCTGACAACTGCCTTGTTGGAGCTAATTTCACATTTGATTATAACATTGTTTTTTAAAATGACTTCAATTAATGAATTTGCATTCATTAATTAATTCAATTAATGAATTTGTTTTGTGGTTTGTTTTGTTCTGGGGTTTGAAACCAGTACTGCAAGCATGCTTGGCAAGAACCCTTCCAATGAGCCAAACCTCCAGCCCCAGTTAATTGCTGTCTTAAGACTCATTTCTAGAATATGTTGTCTTTTGCATACTGAAGGAAATATCTTACACAAGCTTTTAAGCAACCATTCTTTCATTCATTTCTAAGACATTGTCTGAATATCTATAGTATGGTAGTCGCATGCACCTCTTCTGTGAACAAAACGCAAATGAGATGTCTATCCTAGAGGAAATTTGATTAGCTTTTCAAGAAAAAAATTAATCTCAGAAATTCAAGCTAAAATGTGAATGCTATATATTCAATCTTTAAAACATAATTTAAGTGCCAATATAAAACTTAAAATTTCTTTTTTACATCTTTGGTCAATAGTCACATAAAAATGAACTATGGCAAGACTTTGCTCATTTTAAGTAAGCATGTAGACTCTTAAATATTTTAAAATTCAAGAAAATTTTGTTGAAAGTCTTGATATTGTATTGCAAAGGAGGTCCATATTCATGTCTTATATAATTAAAATTTATTTTGAAAACACTTAGGCACACCCTTCTCTGGAAAAAAAAAGTTACTTAGAAGCTATGAAGTAGAAACAAGTACTTATATTGCGACTTACTAATTCTCTCCACTAAAAGAAGATAATGCTTTCAAACTTAAACAACATCATATTCATAATGAAACTTTCCATAATTTTGGAAATAAAATTTAACCTCCAAGTTCATGGTTTGACTCTTTTTACACATTAAATACCCAAGGACAATTCTCTAAATATTTTTATTGTTTATTCTAAAATATCAAATTTTAGAAAAAATATTTAGAGAACTGTGTCTTGCTTCTATTTAGAGAATTGTGTCTTTCTTCTATTTAATTCTGTTGGTTTGTCTTACTGACATTGTAAAAGTTTTCAGTAAATTTTTGTGCTTTTTAAAATTTGCTATAATTATCATTTGGAAATCCTATCCCAGTTTCAATTTGCCTTGTTGTGGTCAATTCCCAAATATTATAGAAAATGATCAGTATGTACTGCTGAGGGTAATTTCTTCTGGGGATGAGATGTTTCCTACCTCCTTGGAACAATTAGGGCCAAAGAACATTTCTCTATCTCTTCATTCCAAGCTGCCACTTCTCCACCCTAAGATTTAGTGCTGCTACTGGTGGTTTGAATGTAAATGGGAGCAACTCAAATGTCCTAATTGTTGCAATTTATTTCCTCCATTATTCAACTTGACAACAAATGTTTCCAAGTTCAACACTACATCTTGCATCCCTGGACTCAGCCTGGTACACTCTGATGCTGTTACCTCTTCTACATCAATAATTTTCTCTATGTCTTCTCTGAACTTTTTCTTCTGGCCTGTGATTTCAGCTGTCTGCTGTCCAAATTACCAGGTTCTCCTTACTATGACCAGAGACTTCATTTTCACTGTGTGTGTTATTATCTTTTTTAAAAAAAAACAAAAAACATTGTATTCCACTTGTTAACCCTATGTATTCACACTTTAGTAACTTCTTCCAATTTCTACAGTCCAAGCTGTAAACACATAATAGTCTTTGAGTATCCTGCACATTACATTTTTATTTTGTTCAGTTTGTAATTCAATAAAATAATTTAGCTTACTTTGAAATATTCCTTCTTTTCTTGAATATCTGCTTCATTTCCTTGAGGAATGGCAACAAACATTCCCCCAATATATTCATGTAAAATTTAGTAATCTTATTCCTCTTTTTCCTCTATCTCTCAAGTTTGCAATATTCATTGAAATTTTTATCTTTTTTTAAAAATAAAGATAAGAATAGTGTCCTCCATGCTACAAAAAGTCTTGAAGACTGTTAGAGTCTGTAAACAAGTCTGGATGGCGCCTGGCAAAATGCCAGTGGGAGTGGTTTGTGAAGTAACGCCAGTGAGCCATTAACTGTGGAGATTCCTGACTGGTTGACTGTTGTATCTAGTTTATGTTAATTAGATAAACTGTGTGGAATGTATAAATACCTCTGTTGTCCTACAATAAATGGCTCCCATTCCTGCTGTATCAACATACACAAGTTGTTCGTCACCCCCCCCCCCCCAGTTATTTTGCTGCAGCCGGACTGCAGCAGACAGAAGACTCTTCAGAAAACCAAGAATGGAACTACGATATGACCTAGCAATCCCTCTTCTTGATATATATTCAAAAGATCTAAAATCATTATACTACATGGATATTGTTCTATTAATGTTTATTTCAGTGCAATTCACAATACTCGAGCCATAGAACCAATCTACATACCCATCAACACACAAACAGATAAATAAAATGTGGTATAAATTGTGTCATTTGCTGGTAAATGGATACAAATAAAGAACATCATGCTAAGTGAAATAAAACAGAAAGTCAATTCTCTCATATGCAGAAGCTAGACCAGAATAAAGGCGGGGGGGTGGAGTGGGTGAGGTCTTAAACATATTTTATAACACCTGTGAAATAGATCCTAAATGAGAACAAATTTAGAAAAAGAAGGTGAAGTGTCCTTCCAAAGGTACACTCAACCTTGAAATGGCTGTGATACACCAGGTGCTGTAATACATGCCTATAAACCCAGGACCTCAGAAAGCTGAGAAAAAGGAGAATCAAGTTCAAAACCAGCCTCAGCTGGACTTGTTTAGCAAGTCCCTAAGCAATTTAGCAAAACCTTCGTCTAATAAATAAATAAATAAACAAACAAATAAATAATTGTTAAGGTCTGTAAACAAGTCAGATTGGCACCTGTTATTTTGCCAGAGAAATGTTAGAGTCTGTAAACAAGTCTGGATGGCGCCTGGCAAAATGCCAGAGGGAGTGGTTTGTGAAGTAACAAAAGCGAACCATTAAGTGTAGAGATTCCTTATTGGTTGACTGCTGTATCTATTTTATGCTAATTAGATAAGCTGTGTAAAATGTATAAATACCGCTCTTATTCTACAATAAACGGCTTCCACTCCTACACTGTATCAATCTACACAAGTTATTCGTCCACTCCCTGCTTATTCTGCTGCAGCCGGACTGCAGCAGATGGTGGCCCCTTACGGGGAACCCTGGGACACTCGGGGGTAAGTGACAAAAAAAGCTGCCCATCCATAGATAGGATGGGAACAATCTGCTCGTCCCTAGGCAGATAGGGTGAGAGGAAAAATGGCCATTTCGAGAAAATGGAGAAGATTGATACAGTATGTTTGTGTCTTGTTTTGTCTTGAAATGTTGTATTGTCTTTGTGATGAAAATATGGAAGGGGTGAGAAGTAAATTGATAAGGGAAAAAGGCACCCCAGTGGAACCAAGAGCAGTTAGGGCATGTGTTGATAAAAGCCCAGAAACCCTAGTCAGAAAGAAAAAGAAAGTTCAGAAGAAGGATTATCAGGAAAAAAGTTGCAACAAAAGGCTATTACTGAATACTTTTCGTTACCAGGGGGTGCGTGAATCGACAAGGCAGCTGCCACCTGCCCAAGCCGATCATGGCGCAGCAACAATTTTCCAAGCAGCAGTTGCTGGCTCTTCCCCGCCCCCCTGCCCCGGGGAGCGGAACACCACTGCAAGCCCAAATCTAGACCTGACCTGGAGACACAGTCTCACAGGCTATTGCTCCCTGTGCCCAGAAGCAGTTTGAGTCTGGGACTCTCCCCAGGGCCATCTGGGGCTGCCCGGGATGCTACAGCCGGCAGAAGACGCTACTGGCGTCCCTGAAGTTTGATCATTTCCAAGGCCAGTAACTACAATGGGTCTCCCACACCTGGAAGCTAATGAGTAATGAGCACTATTTAGGCTTATTTCAAATGTAAAAAATCCTTGAAATAATGTACTAAATTGTTCAGAAGGTTGTTTTCTTAGTGAAATGCTACAGGATTTTCTTTAGCCATCTGGAGTTTCTGCCTTCGTCCCAGTGCCGGTGAAAACAAAGGTGAAATAATTTACAGTGTTGCTGAGAACTGGAGGAAACTTCGGCTGAGAACCAGAGGAGACTTCGGAGCTGTTGCTGTTTCTGCTGCTACAACTTAAGCTAGCTGCCTGCAGAACTTACCTGGACTGTGATTTACCTGGACAGTGAGTTAATCTATTGAGACAGTGCTTTATCTGGACTGAGACAACAAACTGTAATCTACAACAAATTGTAACTCTTTGCTAACAGTGTTATTGCTGGTATAATTTTTCCAAGGGCTTCTTGCATGGAGCCATCAAATGGCTTGGTATTGTAGCATTTTGTATCCCCCCTTTCTGTTTCTAGCAGGTTATTTATGGTGTTTCTGTAAAAAACAATATGGTCGTTATTTAAATTAAACAAAAGGGGGAAATGTTAAGGTCTGTAAACAAGTCAGATTGGCACCTGTTATTTTGCCAGAGAAATGTTAGAGTCTGTAAACAAGTCTGGATGGCACCTGGCAAAATGCCAGAGGGAGTGGTTTGTGAAGTAAAAAAGCCCCGTTAAGTGTGGAGATTCCTTATTGGTTGACTGCTGTATCTATTTTATGCAAATTAGATAAGCTGTGTAAAATGTATAAATACCACTCTTATTCTACAATAAACGGCTTCCACTCCTGCTGTATTAATGTACACAAGTTATTCGTCACCCCCCTGATTATTTTGCTGCAGCCGGACTGTGGCAAATAATAAAAAAGGTACATCTCTGATTTTAATCCTTACTATTAAAAAAAAAAAAAAGATGTGAAAAGATATGGTATAAGACGGTGACTAATATCAAATACCAGGCCACAATTATTCAGGAAATACGTTACAGGACGGAAAAATGTGGATGTTTCTGGTGTCTCTTGGTATTCTACCACACTAATGTGTGCTCTATACCAATCAACCAAAATTATAATTTACAGCGTCCATTGTGAGAGTCCTCATCACCTTATCATGAAGCTCTTGTCTGACTGCTATCCTGGGAAAAGAGACTTCCTCCTCTCAACACTGAAATACTATTTGGCAGATTGAAGCCTGTGGAGGGCCCCTACACACTGTGATTCCTGTGGTACACAGGACTGAAATGATTGTGGAAATCAGCCAGGGTCAGGATTTTGACCAAAGAAAAAGAGCATCTGGTTTCACTTTTATATTATCTTTGAAAGTCTAAACTCTGAACAAAATTCTTAAGAGAATTGAGACCAGCACATTTTAATGTCCAGGAATCAGTTGATATAGATGTAATCTTTAGTGGTTAAGGATTGACTAGAATTATTCAAGAAGCAGAAATAGTAGAAGAATAAAACCCCAAATAAGTACAATGCCTTTGCATTTTGATCGTGGTTAATAAAATAAACATAGAAGAAAATATATTAATTATTGGGATAATTGCTGTGTTTTATCTACCAATATTTTTTTAACTTGAAGATCAAGTGAAATAATGCAGATTATTGTACTCTTAAGTAGCATGTTATACCAGAGAATGCATCATCATTCATCTTAGAATTCAGTATCTTCTAAATGTACTTTAAAAAATCAAAAGAAATGTGTTTTTAACTCAGTTAATGTTTCGTGTTGGAAGATATTGATATAGGGAAAAGCCCCAGAAAAGATTTTATTTAGTATGTCAATTCAAATGTAATCATTCACTTTAATTTTATATTTCCCACATTATTCAGGTGTTTTTGGACATTATTGCTATCAAAAAAAAGTAATGTTCTTATTACCTCTGTTGATAACTGGCCTTAGGAAATGGAGGATTCAATGAAAATCTTCAAGAGGGCTAACGTGTTACAATTTTTAACTTTCTACTGTGAAAAAAATAGTATTATTAAATTTAAAATTGTATTTGCATGTTTAGGTGTTTGATAATTTAATAGTGAGACTTTAATTATTATTGTGTTTTTCTCATTGAACCCAATAAAATCACCAGGAAAAAGGATCTTTGTTAAGAAGGTGAATTTTTTCATTTTTGTTTTAGCAGGCAAAAGAATTTAGACACCCTGGCTCCTCAAAGACTCAAATTTAGAGTTTGGCCTTTATAATATTGTGGTATTTATTACTTTAGAATTTCAAAATATTTAGATAACTTTATATGGAATGTAGACCTTAATTATATTGATTTTACATCATTTCATCGTGTGTGTGTGTGTGTGTGTGTAACTTATTTTAAAAGATTGTTAAATAAAGCAGGTAATAGCATAAATTCAGGTGTTAAACTTCCAGTGTCAAATCTTATTTTGACAAATTATTTTCTGTGTGACCTTGGGTAAATAAATCATACCTCTCTCCCTAAGAAGTTTTGGAAATTAAATGAATTCACATTTGTAAATTACTTAAAATAGTTCATTCAACTATCAAAAACAATCAGTACAATTCTTTATTTTAACTAAATGTTGAGTACAATCCATTAGATCATCTTTACAAATGTGGAAATAACATTTTACAAAATTCAAAATCCACATATGAAGTAGGTATGAAAAGAAATGCCTTTGATATTATGAATGACATTCTCAAAAAGGCAAAGATAGCATCACAGTTGGTAAACCACGAATTCCCAAATATGGCTACAATGCAAGGAAATCTGCTCTCACTACTTCTTTTGACATTGTGTTAAATTTCCTTAGACAATGCAAGAGAAAAAAAATGCATTCAGATAAGAATGAAAGACAATTATCTCTTTTAGATAAAACATTAGTGTTTGTTATCAAACAGTTCAGTAATTTAATAGTTCCATTTTTCAAACAATGCCATTGTTTTTTTTTATTGTTGCTTGTTCAAAACATTACATAGTTCTTGATATATCATATTTCACACTTTGATTCAAGTGGGTTATGAACTCCCATTTTTACCCCGTATACAAATTGCAGAATCACATCAGTTACACTTCCATTGATTTATATATTGCCATACTAGGGTCTGTTGTATTCTGCTGCCTTTCCTATCCTTTACTATCCCCCTCCCCTCCCCTCCCCTCCCCTCTTCTCTCTCTACCCCCTCTACTGCAGTTCATATCTCCCCCTTGTATTATTTTTCCCTTTCCCCTCGCTACCTCTTGTATGTAATTTTGTATAACCCTGAGGGTCTCCTTCCATTTCCATGCAATTTCCCTTCTCCCTCCCTTTCCCTCCCACCTCTCGTCCCTCTTTAATGTTAATCTTCTTCTCATGCTCTTCGTCCCTACTCTGTTCTTAGTTACTCTCCTTATATCAAAGAAGACATTTGGCATTTGTTTTTTAGGGATTGGCTGGCTTCGCTTAGCATAATCTGCTCTAATGCCATCCATTTCCCTCCAAATTCTATGATTTTGTCATTTCTTAATGCAGAGTAATACTCCATTGTGTATAAATGCCACATTTTTTTTATCCATTCGTCTATTGAAGGGCATCTAGGTTGGTTCCACAGTCTTGCTATTGTGAATTGTGCTGCTATGAACATGGATGTAGCAGTGTCCCTGTAGCATGCTCTATTTAGGTCTTTAGGGAATAGACCGAGAAGGGGAATAGCTGGGTCAAATGGTGGTTCCATTCCCAGCTTTCCAAGAAATCTCCATACTGCTTTCCAGATTGGCTGCACCAATTTGCAGTCCCACCAGCAATGTGCAAGTGAACCCTATTCCCCACATCCTCGCCAGCACTTGTTGTTTGACTTCATAATGGCTGCCAATCTTACTGGAGTGAGATGGTATCTTTGGGTGGTTTTGATTTGCATTTCTCTGACTGCTAGGGATGGTGAGCATTTTTTTTTTATGTACTTGTTGATTGATTGTATGTCCTCCTCTGAGAGGTGTCTGTTCATGTCTTTGGCCCATTTGTTGATTGGGTTATTTGTTATCTTGTTGTCTAATTTTTTGAGTTCTTTGTATACTCTGGATATTAGGGCTCTATCTGAAGTGTGAGGAGTAAAGATTTGTTCCC
Organism: Callospermophilus lateralis; assembly: GCF_048772815.1. Lineage (NCBI taxonomy): Eukaryota > Metazoa > Chordata > Mammalia > Rodentia > Sciuridae > Callospermophilus > Callospermophilus lateralis. Next base: position 2,280,449 of record NW_027510702.1, read on the forward strand.
AGGATGTAGGCTCTCTATTTACCTCTCTTATTGTTTCTTTTGCTGAGAAAAAACATTTTAGTTTGAGTAAGTTCCATTTGTTGATTCTAGTTATTAACTGTTGTGCTATGGGTGTCCTATTGAGGAATTTGGAGCCCGACCCCACAGTATGTAGATCGTAGCCGACTTTTTCTTCTATCAGATGCCGTGTCTCTGATTTGATATCAAGCTCCTTGATCCATTGTGAGTTAACTTTTGTGCATGGCGAGAGAAAGGGATTCAGTTTCATTTTGTTGCATATGGATTTCCAGTTTTCCCAGCACCATTTGTTGAAGATGCTATCCTTCCTCCATTGCATGCTTTTAGCCCCTTTATCAAATATAAGATAGTTGTAGTTTTGTGGATTGGTTTCTGTGTCCTCTATTCTGTACCATTGGTCCACCCGCCTGTTTTGGTACCAGTACCATGCTGTTTTTGTTACTATTGCTCTGTAGTATAGTTTGAAGTCTGGTATCGCTATACCGCCTGATTCACCCTTCCTGCTTAGCATTGTTTTTGCTATTCTGGGTCTTTTATTTTTCCATATGAATTTCATGATTGCTTTCTCTATTTCTATAAGAAATGCCATTGGGATTTTGATTGGCATTGCATTAAACCTATAGAGAACTTTTGGTAATATCGTCATTTTGATGATGTTAGTTCAGCCTATCCATGAACAGGGTATATTTTTCCATCTTCTAAGATCTTCTTCTATTTCTCTCTTTAGGGTTTTGTAGTTTTCATTGTATAAGTCTTTCACCTCTTTTGTTAGGTTGATTCCTAAGTATTTTATTTTTTGGGGGGATATTGTGAATGGAGTGGTTGTCCTCATTTCCATTTCAGAGGATTTGTCGCTGATATACAGGAATGCCTTTGATTTATACGTGTTGATTTTATATCCTGCCACTTTGCTGAATTCATTTATTAGCTCTAATAGTTTCTTTGTAGACCCTTTTGAGTCTGCTAGGTATAGAATCATGTCATCTGCAAATAGTGATAATTTAAGTTCTTCTTTTCCTATTTTTATGCCTTTAATTTCTTTCATCTGTCTAATTGCTCTGGCCAGTGTTTCGAGAACTATGTTGAACAGAAGTGGTGAGAGAGGGCATCCCTGTCTTGTTCCAGATTTTAGAGGGAATGCCTTCAATTTTTCTCCATTCAGAATGATGCTAGCCTGAGGCTTAGCATAGATTGCTTTTACAATGTTGAGGTAAGTTCCTGTTATCCATAGTTTTTCTAGCGTTTTGAACATAAAGGGATGCTGTACTTTGTCGAATGCTTTTTCTGCATCTATCGAGATGATCATATGGTTCTTATTTTTAAGTCTACTGATGTGGTGAATAACATTAATTGATATCCGTATATTGAACCAGCCTTGCATCCCAGGGATGAATCCTACTTGATCATGGTGCACAATTTTTTTGATATGTTTTTGAATCCGATTTGCCAGAATTTTATTCAGGATTTTTGCATCTAGGTTCATTAGAGATATTGATCTGTAGTTTTCTTTCTTTGAAGTGTCTTTGTCTGGTTTAGGAATCAGGGTGATGTTGGCCTCGTAGAATGAATTTGGAAGTTCTCCCTCTTTTTCTATTTCCTGAAATAGCTTGAAAAGTATTGGTATTAGTTCCTCTTTAAAGGTTTTGTAAAACTCTGCTGTATACCCATCCGGTCCTAGGCTTTTCTTAGTTGGTAGTCTTTTGATGGTTTCCTCTTATTTCCTCAATTGATATTGGTCTGTTTAGGTTGTCTATATCCTCTTGACTCAATCTGGGCAGGTCATATGACTTAAGAAATTTATCGTTGCCTTCAATATCTTCTATTTTATTGGAGTATAAGGATTCAAAATAGTTTCTGATTATCTTCTGTATTTCTGAAGTGTCTGTTGTGATATTGCCTTTTTCATCCCGTATGCTAGTAATTTGATTTCTCTCTCTTCTTCTCTTCGTTAGCATGGCTAAGGGTCTATCGATTTTATTTATTTTTTCAAAGAACCAACTTTTAGTTTTGTCAATCTTTTCAATTGTTTCTTTTGTTTCGATTTCATTAATTTCAGCTCTGATTTTAATTATTTCTTGTCTTCTACTTCTTTTGCTGTTGTTTTGCTCTTCTTTTTCTAGGATTTTGAGATGGAGTATGAGATCATTTATTTGTTGGTTTTTTCTTTTTTTAAGGAATGAACTCCAAGCAATGAATTTTCCTCTTAGAACTGCTTTTAATGTGTCCCATAGATTCCGATATGTTGTGTCTGTGCTTTCATTTATCTCTAAGAATTTTTTAATTTCCTCCTTGATGTCTTCTATAACCCATTGATCATTTAGTAACCAATTGTTCATTCTCCAAGTGATGCATGTTTTTTCCTTCCTTCTTTTATCGTTGATTTTCAGTTTCATTCCATTATGATCAGATAAGATGCATGGTATTATCTCCACTCCTTTATATTGTCTAAGAGTTGCCCTGTGACATAATATATGATCTATTTTTGAGAAGGATCCATGTGCTGCTGAGAAAAAAGTGTAACTGCTTGATGTTGGGTGGTACATTCTATATATATCAATTAAGTCTAGGTTATTAATTGTGTTATTGAGTTCTATAGTTTCCTTATTTAACTTTTGTTTGGAAGATCTGTCTAGTGTTGAGAGAGGTGTGTTGAAGTCTCCCATGATTATTGTATGTTGGTCTATTAGACTCTTAAACTTGAGAAGAGTTTCTTTGATGAACATAGCTGCACCATTGTTTGGGGCATATATATTTATGATAGTTATGTGTTGTTGGTGTATGGTTCCCTTGAGCAGTATGTAGTGTCCCTCTTTATCCCTTTTGATTAACTTTGGCTTGAAATCTATTTTATTTGATATGAGTATGGACACTCCTGCTTGTTTCCGAAGTCCATATGAGTGATATGATTTTTCCCAACATTTCACCTTCAGTCTATGTATGTCTTTTCCTATCAAATGCGTCTCCTGTAGGCAGCATATTGTTGGGTCTTGTTTTGTGATCCATTCTACTAGCCTGTGTCTCTTGATTGGTGAGTTTAAGCCATTAACATTTAGGGTTATTATTGAGATATGGGTTGTTCTTCCAGCCATATTTGTTTATTTATGTTACTAAACATGGTTTGTTTTCCTTTTTGATTATTTTTCCCCCCTTTACTGTCCTACCTCCCGCTGTTGGTTTTCATTGTTATTTTCCATTTCCTCTTCCTGTAATGTTTTGCCGAGGATGTTTTGAAGACATGGTTTTCTAGCTGCAAATTCTTTTAACTTTTGTTTATCGTGGAAGGTTTTAATTTCATCTTCCATCCTGAAGCTTAATTTCGCTGGATACATGATTCTTGGTTGGAACCCATTTTCTTTCAGTTTTTGAAATATGTTATTCCAGGATCTTCTAGCTTTCAGAGTCTGTGTTGAAAGATCAGCTGTTATCCTGATTGGTTTACCCCTAAATGTAATCTGCTTCCTTTCTCTTGTAGCTTTTAAAATTCTCTCCTTATTCTGTATGTTGGGCATCTTCATTATAATGTGTCTAGGTGTGGATCTCTTATGATTTTGCACATTCGGCGTCCTGTATGCTTCTAGGATTTGGGATTCTGTCTCATTCTTCAAGTCTGGGAAGTTTTCTCGTATTATTTCATTGAATAGGTGGCTCATTCCTTTGGTTTGGACCTCTATACCTTCCTGAATCCCAATGACTCTTAAGTTTGGTCTCTTTATATTATCCCATATTTCTTGGATGTTCTGCTCATGGTTTCTTAACAGTTTTGCTGAGGTGTCTATGTTCTTTTCAAATTGAAATACTTTGTCTTCATTGTCTGATGTTCTATCTTCTAAGTGTTCTACTCTGCTGGTAGTATTCTCAATTGAGTTTTTAAGTTGGTTTATTGCTTCCTGCATTTCTAGGATTTCTGTTTGTTTGTTTTTAATTACCTCTATCTCCCTGTATAGTTGATCTTTTGCTTCTTGGATTTGTTTATGTAATACATTGTCGAAGTGGTCGAAGTGATCTTTCATTGTCTGATTTTGCTGTCTAATGTCTTCCTTGAGACTCCAGATCATCTGCAGCATGTATATCCTGAATTCTTTATCTGACATTCCATCTGCTGCAGCTATTACCTCTTCTAAAGTTGAGTTGACCTGCATTGCTTGTGGTCCTTTCTTTCCTTGTCTTTTCATATTGCTCGTGTTTCTTTCTGCTTGGTGAAACTGTTGTGTTTTTGAAATTTCCCCCCTATATATTTATATTGCTCTTGTATAGTTGAAAAGTCTCCCTTGCAGGGGCGGGCAGCAGCTCTGCTCCTCCTCCAATTGGGGTGATCTGTCTACCACGCTGGCGGGCCGCTGGGACTGTTCTGCCGGTCGGTGGCAGGTCTGCCTACCTTCGAGGCGCGGGCAGCGGCTCTGCTCTGCCCTTCCTCCAATTGGTGTGACGTGTCTACCACGTCTGTGAACCCCTGGGCCTGTTCTGCCAGTTAGTCGCGGATCTGACTACCTTGCAGACACGGGCGGCGGCTCTGTTCTGCCCCTACTCCAATTGGGGTGTCATGACTACCATGCCTGCGGGTCGCTGCGCCTGTTCCAGGCGCGGGAGGCAGCTCTGCTCTGCCCCTTCTCCAATTGGGGTGACGTGATACCACGCCTGCGGGTCCCTGGACCTGTTCCGGGCGTGGGCGGCAGCTCTGCTCTACCCCTACTCCAATTGGGGTGACGTAACTACCATGCCGTCGGGCCTCTGGGCCTGTTCTAGGCGCAGGCAGCGGCTCTGCTCTGCCCCTACTTCAGTTAGGGTGACGTGTCTGCCACGTCCGCAAACCCCTGGGCCTGTTCTGCCGGTCAGTCGCAGATCTGACTACCTTGCAGGCGCGGGCGGCGGCTCTGCTCTGCCCCTACTCCAAATGGGGTGATGTGGCTGCCACGCCGGCGGGCCGCTGGGCCTGATGCGGGCTCGGGGAGCGGCTCTGCTCTGCTCTGCCCCTCCCCTAAGTGGTGTGACGTGCCTACCACGCCGGCAGGCCACTGGGCCTGTTCCACCAGTCTGTCACAGGCCTGCCTACCTTGCGGGCGCGGGTGGAGGATCTGCTTTGCCCCTACTCCAATTGGGGTGTCTTGACTACTACTCCGGCAGGTCGCTGGACCTGTTCTGGGCGCGGGTGGCGGCTCTGCTCTGTCCCTACTCCAATTGGGTTGATGTGACTACAACGCTGTCGGGCCGCTGGGCCTTCTCCGACTGCGGGCGAAGGCTCTGCTCTGCCCCTACTCCAATTGGGATGACGGGTGACGTGTCTACCACAGCAGCAGGCCGCTGGGCCTGATCCGCTGGTCGGACGCGGGTCTGCCTACCTTGCGGACTCGGGAGGCAGCTCTGCTCTGCCCCTCCTCCAATTTGTGTGATGTGTCTACCACACCAGTAGCCCGCTGGACCTGTTCCGCCGGTGGGTCGCAAGTCTGTCTACCTTGCAGGCTCGGGCGGCGGCTCTGCTCTGCCCCTACTCCAAATGGAGTGATGTGACTGCCACGCTGGCGGGCCGCTGGGCCTGATCCGGGCTCGGGGAGCGGCTCTGCTCTGCCCCTCCCCCAAGAGGTGTGACGTGTCTACCACACCGGCAGGCCGCTGGGGCTGTTCTGCTAGTCTGTCACAGGCCTGCCTACCTTGCGGACGTGGGTGGAGGATCTGCTTTCCCCCTACTCCAATTGGGGTTTCTTGACAACCACGCCGGCAGGTCGCTGGACCTGTTCCGGGCGCGGGCAGCGGCTCTGTTCGGCCCCTGCTCTAGCCGGGGCGACGCGACACCACGCAGGCGGGTCGCTGGGCCTGTTCCAGGCTCCGGCGGTGGCTCTGCTTCGCCCCTCTGGCCTCCACAGTATTCAGCAGGACCCGGACCGAGAAACAGTTTCTGCGGTTCTTTATCCCTGGGCCAGAGCAGTTCCGGGAGCCAGAATTCGGCCTCTCCGGACTTGGTGCATGCTCCGACAGGAGCAGGCTCCAAGAAGCAGTTTCCATGGGTTCTATAGCCCTGGGCCAGAGCAGCTCCGGGAGCCAGAGCTCCGCCGCTCCGGGCTCGGTGCGTGTTCTGAGCAGGCTCCAAGAAGCAGTTTCCGCGTGTTATTTAGCACTAAGTCTGAGCAATTTGTCTGCGAGACGCAGACAATTGTCAGCCTGAAATTACCTGTTCTATAGCTGAAAGAGCTGCAATCAGTTGAAAACCAGGATGGTGACGTCAGCTCTCCAAGATGGTGGCCGCTGGCTTCCTCCGTGGTCTGACCGGTGTGGAGAACCGAACTGGACCGTTTCCTTCCTCCGTCTCCATCCCAGAATTCAGCTCCGAGCTCAGCAAATGCCTAGCTGGCAGGAGCCCGCAGAATCAGCATCGCTGTATCTCTGCACCACCAGCCCGTCGTTTCCCAGTGCGCGCCGCAGACTCCAGCCGCGGGGCGATCTGCTGAACAAGCAGCACTCCGTACGGACAGATCGCTCGCGTTTGAGCCCCTGAGGCTGATCCTCGTGCGATGAAAATCCTTCCACTAGGTTTTGGAGCACCCCAATTTTGCTGGAAATTCCTAACAAGATAGCTTTTAGCCATTCTAACTCGTCATTTTCCCTCACAGTGACGCAGTACACGGAGTTACTGCACTCCCTTCGCGGCCATCTTTGCCTGGGATCTCACAATGCCATTGTTTTAATAAGCCCTTTCTTCTGTTGACAAGAATAAATTTGGAGGAGGAAAAATGATTTGGGGCTCATAGTTTCAGAAGTAACAGTCCATACAGCCAGCTGCATTCCTTAAAGTCTGAGATGAGGGAGAACATCATGGCAAAAGTGTGTGGTGAAGGAAAGAAGCTGGGAACACGGAACCCAGGAAGCACAGAGCTTTGCTTACCAAGAAGAAAATATGTACTCCAAGGGCATGCTCCTCAATGATCCTGCCTGTCTATAGTTACCACTCAGTTAATCCCTATCTTGGGATTAATGGACTAAGAAGGTTAAGGCTCTAACAAATCAATATTTTACCTCTAAACTTTTTTTTTTTCCATTGCCTCACACAGGAGCTTTTGGGAGCTGCCTATTATCTAAATCAAAACTCCATTCACATCACACTTAAAAACATATTTACAATAAATGTGGTATGTTCACTCCAATTAAAATTACAAAACAATCAAAGAAGATATAAATAAATTGAGATCATGTCAGAGATTACAAATTTAACTCTTGTAAATATGTAAAATTTTCTTCCAAAAATATACAATCTCATGATTGTCATTGTTTCTTGTAGAGATTGACAAGTTGATCCTCAAATGCACATAGAAATTCAAAGAACTAAGACAGCAGACTTTCAGTACTTGGCTTTAATATTTTAATACTATAGTTTTATAAATCAACTGTAGGTATATAGGAGTACACGAGTAGACAAGGCAGAATGCAGAGTACATAAACAGACATAAACAGACATAAACAAACACAATCAAATAATTCTTGACAAAAATATTAGTTGGGAAAGACTTATTTTCCCAACAAATGCTGCAAAAACATCTGACTATCTCTTTGGGAAAAGACATATCTATATCCTTATCTATGTCTTTATACCTGAAGGTTCTACTAAGAAGTCTTTTGTTCTTGTTTTTAATTAGAATAACTTATGCTCTGTAAGTAGATAACTACTTCCTAGGTAAACCATAAAAATCATCAAATATCAGGCTGGGGTTGTGGCTCAGTGGTAGAGTGCTTGCCTGGCATGTGTGAGGCACTGGATTTGATTCTCAGCACCACCCATAATTAGATAAATTAAATAAAGGTTCCTCAACAACTAAAAACATCTTTAAAAATCATAAAATAAATGAAAACCCAGACTTTATGAATATTGCACATTTCTGCTTCTCAGAATATATTATTGAGGAAAAAGGGTAAGTTACACATCAGCAGAAAACACTTAGTAGAAGTACAGTTGTCCAGGCACTTGTAGTCACAATGTGGTGTGTATGCAGTACCTGTATCCTACTACCCAGCAAAAAGGAGAGCACAATTTATAAAATGTGAAAAGACTTCGAATCATGTGAAAGTATCCTCATAATCATTCATCATCAGAAAAATGTTAATTAAAACTACTAAGAAAAGTTCCTTTTTGTTCCCTTTAATAACTAAAATTAAATTTTTAGTATTAAATATTAGCCAGCATATGGAAAAACTGTATCTTATACAATATTACTGAGAGTATAAAAAATTTCAATCACTACAAAACACAAATTGTTAGTTTCTGATAAATTAAAAAGACCTATGTCATGACTGATCAATTCCAAAACAAAGAAGATATGACTCAGTTGATTATACCCTAAGGAATATTCAGAAGATACTATGTCATTATGACAAAATGTCCATTAACAAAAAACAGATCAATTTTTTTTCAGATGTATAATTTATATTCAGTGGCAAAAGGAACAAATAAATAACTTGCGCTTGCAATAATATGGATGGATTTCAAAGATTTTGTAGTACATGAAAAAAGGCAGCTACAGGATGATATGTATTTCATGGTTCAATTTATATTAATTGCCAGATAGACAGAACTAATTGATGGTGATAGAAATAAGAAATGTGTTTTGAACTGGGTACTGTGGAATATGAATTACTGAAATGAAATGTTAGGAAAATACTGCAGTAAAAAGCTAAGTGGGGCTGGAATTATGTTTTGCACATATTTCACAAAACAAAAGATTCATACTTATATTAAAACTTAAAATATATTCTACTCTAATTTAATCATGTGTGTGTATGTGTGTGTGTGTGTGTGTGTGTTTGTAACTTATTAAAGTAAAATAACAAATCCAATCTATGCATGCAACTCTATAACAAAAATCTACTGCACATATTACATGTAAAATGATGTACATAGTATCTATATAAATATTTTGATATATAATTACCTATAATGTTATTTTAAATATATGTGTGTATATAGGCAAATTTGTGTGAATTTGTGTATATACATATTCACATATTTTTGTTGATATGTACATGTATGAGACATGTATATGTATGTGTATATATATATATATATATATATATATATATATATATATATATATATCACCCTCTAAGGATATATCAATAATTGCTAAAAAAAATATGTCATTACTTGCATTTTAAGGCCTGGACATTCTTTCATTATTTAACTGCAGGTTGAAGATATTATTTACATATTTAAATATCATACCTGTCTAAAATCAGTCCTGTCTAATTATACAATTATGTACATATATAAATTTGAGGTTTATTATGCTTAAAAATATTATTTTGTAAAGCATTTTCTTTTTGGTTTTAATTATAATGCTAGTATAATGGGAATTTTTTCTTCCTTATATGATAATCCTAAAATATTCTTAGTAATTATAGTTTAATCATGAACTTTGTTTAAAAACTTGTTCTTTATACAAAACAAATATTTGCCCATTTTTCCTCATCATATTCTTTTTCTATAATTTTGAATCCAGTTTTGTTAAATAAGCAAAAAGCTATGAGTCAAGACATAAGATAATAGAACTTTAAAGATCTGAGAATTCAATCTTTTGATGAAAAGACAAACACATTTGACTCCCAGAGGCCACCCTGAACCCACAAGTGGAAGTGCTGAAGGAACAGGTTTTAGCAATTATTAATGAATAGTGAAGTATATATTGGAATGTGCTGTGTGGGATCTAAAGACGGGGGTAAAAGAGGAATAGGACTCAAAATTAGAGAATTAATGCTTGGAGTGCAAAGATGAGAAAGCAAACATTAGCAATAAAGAACAGGTAGGGAAATTATATTATTTGTACCATGCTCCTTTGCAGATTGAACAAACATGGCCTTTGCCTCCTTGTTGGCTCACTGAGGACCAGGCAGCATAGCTGATATCATTTAGCAAAGAAAACCAGAGAGCACTGGAGGTCATATGGATAAGCAGGAACCTACAATGTGTAAAGAAAGGCGCCTCACTGTGTTTCCTCTGATTGCTGCTAATCTCTCTCCTAGCACCATGTATGGGATACTTGCCAATTATGATGGACAACTTCAGGCTAAAGATTTTGTAACGCCTTTGTAAACATGGTGAGAAGTCATTCTGAGTTACCAGTAAACTTGTGCAAGTAAAATCAGTGAGATCATGCTCTTCTTCCATCACAAATAATAAATAAAATATAAAAATTGTTTTCAGTCTGCTGTATATAGCTCATTTAAAAGTCAAAAAACACTTTATGGATAATGATGAGCATGTTTAAATAAACTGAAAATAAATTGAATACATTGTGGTGTATAAGTGACAGTGATAGCATGTATTTTTAAATGAAATCTTTGTGAGCTAGGCTTTTTAGATAGACATATAGGTAATAAATGTGAAAACATTAACTCCATGAGGACATAGATGTCTGATACTCACACAGTTCTATTGCAGATAGTATATTATATTATAGGTAATCAATAAGCATTTTTAAAATTAGCATAGATACATGCTACTTTATTAAAATCAAAATAGAAAATACATATCACATGATATTTTTTCAATAAGTTTAAAGAACTTTGAAAGCAATGAAGTGAATTTATCTAAAAGTCCAAAAGATAAAACTTACACTTACATCCCTCCTTGCACCCTAATTAGATATTATTAGCTGGAACAAGTAGAACCCATGAGCCTAGAAAATGAGAACATGGCATATGAGGAAGAAAATCACAATGAAAAACCTTAAGTAATGTAAACCACCTATGAAAGATTCAGAACTAATATGTGGGTGAATATTATGTGTTTGTGTGTATTCAAATGTCTGTGTATATATGTATGGAATTATGGAAAGAAAAACTGGTATTTGGAATATGATGCAAACAGTTTTAGAAATAAAAAGTAATTGACAATATCAGGTACAAGGGGCAATTGCTCAAATGAAGATCAAGTAGTACAAAGCTATGCTACTTAAAGAGCAAAGTGAGACTGGAAACTAAGAAAGAAATAATTATATTTCTGCATGTTATTTTCTTTAATAAATGAAAATATGAATTTCTGTATAAAATATTGTGTTTTCCTAACTGATTGGGTCTGATATATTCTCAGAGAAATTTTATTTCATTCTAAAATAGTATATTTTTTGTTTCTCTGACATTTTAATTTTAGCTAGTCTTCACTCTTGACAAATACCTAAGATCAGAAGAAACACACAGTTTCTGTAATAGGCATGGTCACCTAGAAAACATTAATTACCCTATTTATCTGTCTTTATTGTTGTATTACAGTATGAAGCAAAGAAATCCATGGCAGATATACTTCATCAAAAAGACTTTCAGCTTTTTAATTGTAAAGAATTATATATGCAAAAGCTTTAAAGGACCATACTTTATGTGCTTGAATCAATCTCTCTCTCTCTCTCTCTCTCTCTCTCGAGAGAGAGAGAGAGAGAGAGAGAGAGAGAGAGAGAAATCATAAAGCCAATGAGTTTTGAAACACATGGGCATACACACACACACACACACACACACACACACACACACAAACATACATACAAATTTTATATTTCACCTCTACTAGGAAAGAGATAGTATCTTTGAAATGTTATTAATTACACTGCTGAAGACCTGTGGGTATAAACAGCAAAGGTAGATATAAGGATAAATAATACTTAAGAGAATCCTTGGGTGGGGAGAAGAAGAAGAAAAGGAGAATTTCAAAAAGTTATAAACTAAATTTCCATTGTATTTTCAGCTAGAATGATTTCAATACAAACTGTCAAAATACTGAACTCCTACCTGGAATTTGGTAGTTTACAGAATGAAAGATAGGAAGGTAGTTTTAAAGAGAATAGAACCAGAATTGGAAGACACTGAGAAACATTTCTTCGAAGAATGTGCTAGTCAGTTGTCATTGCTGTGACCAAAATACCTGACAAGAACAACTTAGAGGATAGAAGAAAAAAAATGTTTTGGCTCACAGTTTCAAATTTCACTTCATGATTGGCCAACTTCATTGCTCTGAGCCCAAGATGAGCAGAGCATCATAGCAGAGGACACTGTAGAGAAAAGCTACTCAGCTTATGGGAAGCAGAGAGAGCAAGGGGAAAGGGTTACAGGGAAGATTAACCATTCCAGTGTATTCATTGGTCCACCTTCTCCAGCCATACCTCAGCAGCCTACATTAGCACTCAATTCATTCAAACTAAGAAGGACTGATTAGATTATAGCTACCACAATCTAATCCTTTCACCTCAGAATATTCCTGAATTAACATAGAAACTTTTCGGGGGACATATCATTTTCAAACCAGAGCAAAGCAAAAAATCTGAAAAGTAAACAAGGGTAAAAAGAAATAAAGAGGGAGGGGATAAAACATCCTACAGATTAAAAAAAAAAGTTAAACAAATCTCACTTAACCCCTCACTTTCACCTACTGCAGTAAACATCAACAAGATCACCAATTAAATAATATAAAAATCACTTGAATAGCAAAAGTGGGTATTTTTGGATTTGGATACCTGAGAAGGCAGAATAATGGACCTGAAAGATATTAACATGCTACTTTCTAAAAATTATGCACATTTCCTTATATGATAAAAGTGAATCAAGGATACAAATGGAGTAAGCACTACAAGCCAGCAGACCTAAACATAGAGATTATGCCAAATTTTCCCATAGGTGTGATCCTAAGGGTCTTTTGCAATGGAAGAAGGAAGCAGAAGAAGAAATATGTGGTGTGAGGTAAGTCAGACTCAATGCACCACAGACGAATTTGAAGGGATAGTATGGAGTAATGACTTAAGATTGCAATGCAAATGGAGAGGATGTATCAGGTATGACAAAAGCCAGACTAAGTGCACCACAGATGGATTTGATGGTATAGAAGGGAGTAATGACTAAGAAATGCAAATGGAATATAGAAACAGAACAAAGAATGGCAACAGATTCTCCCCTGAAGCTGCCAAAAAGTAATTTAGCTGGTGTTCACCTTGATTTTACCCAGTGAGAACTGTGTCAGACTTCTGAATTACTGAACTGTAAGAAAATAAGCTTTTACTGTTTTAAGCTAAGGAATTTGTGGTAAACTTCAGCAGGAGGCACAAAAAACTAATAAAACTATTCACCTGTTATGCCTAAGGTTAGAAATATACAAAATTTAAATAGACCTCTGATATAAAAGAAATGAAAAGCAAAGTATTATAGCAGATAATTATTATATAGAAAATACACAAACCCATAAACAAAAAAGTATATTTTATTGGTACTACTTGAAGTGAATATTGAAGATAAATAGTTGAAGATTTTAAAAAGTAATTAAAAAATCCATAATGTCAGATATCCAGAAAATAGGAATAAATATCCAAAATAGGAATAAATGCTAATAGATATGACTATATACTGGTAAATCGGGAAAAAAAGTATAACATAAAATTGCTAAGTGAAAAGAAATTAGAATTAATTCTGAGAACAGATTTACTAAGTAAGACTAAACTACAACAAAAAATACACAAAATTTATATAAATAAGGAGAATTTTAAAAATGCAAAGAAAAAGAAAAAATATGTAAAACTCTTATACTAGAGTTTTTTAGAAATGATTTCCAAATATTAAATAAGTTATTTCCCACCATGTTCCTTGAGAAACTTAGGCTATGTGAGATATAATTTAATTAAAGTTATAGAATTTGAGACAATGAAAAAAAATTCTGGAAACTCTAAGCAAAAATCATATTACTTAAAAGTTTGTAAAATTAGGCCAGCTTAAGATTATTCAAATAGTATCTACCAAAAAAAAAAAAGAAATCAGGCAATAGAAATTTTTAAAAATTCTGGAAATTCGGGGGACATATTATATTCAAACCAGAGCAAATCATATCATATTCAAACCATAGTTTTCTATTTAGCAATATTTTCAATTAATTCTGAAAGTTTCAAAAATACATTTTGGGGCTGGGGATGTGGCTCAAGCGGTAGTACACTCGCCTGGCATGCGTGTGGCCCAGATTCGATCCTCAGTACCACATACAAACAGAGATGTTGTGTCCGCCAAGAACTAAAAAATATTAAAATTCTCTCTCTCTCTCTCTCTCTCTCTCTCTCTCTCTCTCTCTCTCTCTCTCTCTCTCTCTTCTCTCTTCTCTCTCTCTTAAAAAAATACATTTTGAAAATGGAAAAACCCAAAGACTTCTTGTGAGTGTGTCTTTATTATTTTAGTAGAATAGAAGCTTCATCCAAACATGAGATAATTGGCAAAAGCTGAAAAAAATTTAAAAGAATATGAATCAGTATATTTAATAGTGTGACTGGGAATAAAACAAGAGTCCATTGCCCGTAATTTTCTATCCCTCTTTCTGTCTCTCTCTTTCTCTCTCTATCTAGATAGTGGACAGACAAAAATATAAAAAGAGGCAGAGTCTCTAAGATTTATTACACAGCTTCATTTAATTACATAGGCTGGGAATTCCCACCGTCTACATAATGCAAAATGGTACCTTCAGGATGCTATTTATGTAATTTACCTTGAATCTGAAGGCCTAAGAAATAAGAGAAACAATGTTTGAGGATAAAGGAAAGATGGATATACCAGCTGAAATAAGAACAAATCATTTTTTCTCTGGCTTTTTCTCTTTAGGCCCTCAGTGAGTTGCATAATGCTCACCCACACTGGAGAGAGTGATCTTCACTCATCTTACCCATTAAAATGCTTACCTCTTTTAAAAACTCCTTCAAAGAGGCATCTAGACACAGACTTTACCAGGTCTGTGTATGCCTTAGCTCAGTCGGGTTGATGCATAAAATTAAACCACAGCACATACACATTATATTTTTTTGACAACATAGAAAAGTTGGAAGTAAATTATGGGAGAAGGGAAACAAAAGAGGAAGTCAATAAATTTTGTATATGTAGTAGGTGAGGGCCCAAAGATACTACTAAAGTCAATATTCCAGCAAGTAAAGTGTTCTATAAAACAAACAAAGGTATTCAGTATAACAAAATGATAAACATTTCTAGCTGCTAAGTATATTTTTAATGGAAAACAATACACTGCATATGAAGAATTAAACCAATGCTTACTATAAACACAGTAACATAATATATGTAACACATACATTCATATATATATGTATATATATATATATATATATATATATATATACATGTATATGCTGTGATATTTATAGAAATACATGTATAATTGTATACATTAATTATAACATAATATGATCAGAGACTAAAGAAATGTTTCATATCAATAAATGTGAATGGATGTATTTGGTTCAAATGAATTCATAATGCTTTTGTTTCATTAACAAAGTTTTATATTTTTTCATTCACTGCAGAATAATTTATAAAACTCAAAGAGTTTACTGTCATAAAACCATTTTATTACAAGCAAAGGATGCCCTCCTGTAACAACCTAAATCTCAGGTGTAAGATATTTTAGTTTACAAATCCTTGAGAAACTCATTACATTCATACCTGAAACAACTGCTGACATCATACAAAGTTCCTTAGCAGGGGACAGACTACTTTCTCATGATGGAGGTCTCCAATGGTGAGCTGGTCATGGACACAATCTAATTCTACAGATGACCTTGATAATTACATCCATCACCTCCCCCAAACTGCATAGTTGCATATTCTAATCAGTTTTACTCTCAATGTGACCAAAAAATCTGACAAGGACAATGCAGGGGAGGAAAAGTTGGGCCACAGTTTCAGAGGTTCAGTCCATATGCCCAAGGAGGTGAGGCAGAACATCACAGCAGAAGGGCAAGCAAAGGAAAGCAGCTCAGAACATGGCAACCAGGAAGCAGAGAGAGTGCTGAGCTTCCTTCACCAAGGACAAAATATATACTCCAAGGGCACAACCTTCTGACCACACCCTACCAGTCTATAGTTACCATCCAGTTAATCCATATAACTGGATTAACCCACTGTTTAAATCATGCCTGTCATAATATAATCATTCAACCTCTGAAATCTAATAATTTCACATTGTCTTACACATGAACTTTGGGTGCCACCACATATCTGAACTATTAACAGTGTATTTTAAAAATAAAACAAATCCAACCACATGAATGTGAGATTTGTAAGAATAGGTAGGATCGAGAATTACTCCAATAACTTGATTGAGCATTTCACTGGAAAAACAACATTGCCAATCACAGGTGAAGCAGACAGCAGGTAGAGAAGGTTCGATATGGATTTGGTGGGAATTAGATGGCTCATCTCTGAGTATGTGAAGTAATTGATGCTACTAATAAGTAGTAACAGTATTCGAAGTTTCCAAAAAATTTTAGGCTTGTAAACTAGGTAATCTTGAGCATTAAAATGATGTTTATAAATATAGCAATGAGGAAAAAAACCCACAGGTAATTTTAAGTTGAGTTCAAACTGTTTGTTCAAAACAAAAGTGTTTCAGTTGGGCAAATTTATTAATCTTTTATAGGAATTCAGATTTAAATGTATAGGTAAGGAGGCTTCAGTGAAATCTTGAGAAACAGAACAATACAAACTTTTTTTAAAAAATTTCTTCATAACAATCACTGATTTCTTTTTTTACAAGACTGCATGGATTACTAGGCAAAACTATATTTGGAGGAAGGAAAGAAATTTGGCATGTGTTACCTTGGCAATTGTCCAAGTGTACAATTTCAAGTCCCGACTGAAAGGAGGGCATAGCAGTACTTAACCAATCTATTAATTTATTTAAAAGGAATAATATGAATATATTAACACTATATAACTTATTGTAATCATTAAACTCTTTTAAGTGTGTGGCAAAAACTAACAAGAGTGCTGCTTAGTGCTTAGGAAAATTGAAAAAAAAGGTAACAGACTAAATAAAGTCCATTTACATTTTAAGAGTCTCCAGTAAAAGAATCATTGACACATGTAAGGAAGTTGATTGGATTAATAAATAAGGCCCCAATTCTACCTTGAATAACCATAATGGATGAGATGCTTTGATAGTGACTAGATATATATTTAGTGAATAACTATCATGTGCTACATACTCAGCACTATCTACTGAGAGAACCGTTGAGGGGAAGACAGCTAGCACTCTTACATTAGAGGTCCTCGCCACACATTTATTCATTTTATTTCTTACTTGTCATTCTGCATATTGTTTTGTTATTATTGAACATATGTAACATTGGTTATACTTACTTGCCTAGAGGCAAGGTCCACAATTCAGCCATTTGTTCTATCAAAACGTTTTGAAAATTTATTAGCTTTGTATGATTTTATTCTTCAAATAAACTTCAGAGGTAAGTATTGATCATGATTAATAAAGGAGTTCTGAATGATTGCAGACATCAGTCTATCCTTCCATCTCTTTATGTATTCATATGATCAAAAGACCTGCAATAAATGAGAAGTGATTCATTTTCTTATAAATATGTCTAGTGAAAATTATTTAATAAATATCTGAGTTTATGTGTTTGTCTATATGTATTTGTAAACTTCACAATGTGAATGAAATCATTGAACATTTTATGGAATTAATTTTATTGTTTTCATAGTTTGTATGTACATATCTATGAATATACTATTGATATAAATTATAGACAGTTAAGTACATACATTGATACCTGAACTAGATAAGAAGACATCCTTAATCCTCAATCCTAAATCTAAAATTATTTTATTTTAGAATATATAGCAAATAGATATATCTGTATATATAGAGAGAGAAAGAGATAACTCAATCTAAGACTGAATATAAAATTATATATAAGTCTTTGGTAATTTGTTGAAAGTAAAAAAATGAGAACTCAGTTATCATTACTAATGATCAAAATATTTATAAGCCAATATTTTTTTACTTATCTGAATATTTAATCATGAAAAAGAACAGAATGATTTATTATTATGTGTTTAGAAATTTTGATTATAGGAAAATCTAGGTGTTTTGTCATAAAATCAGAGTTTTTCAATAGCAATTTTACCATATTTTCATTTGTAGAAGAATGTTTATATGAGTTGTTTTTACATATCTAGGAGTTAAAATATTTGTTGATTTCAATAGATGCTCAATAATTATTTGACAAATGAGCATATACATGGATAAATAAATAAGTATCCCACATTGGTTCCATGAAATCAATAGTCTGTGATACTGAAGACAGTTGCCTTAATCCCTACACAAAACAAAATTTGGACATAGAATAAGCTATATGTATGTTCCTTTGGTAGCAAATAATTCTAGAAGAACAAATAATTCTAGAAGAACACTAATTTTAGAAGAATAATTCTAGAAGAACAATTAAGAAAAATTAAACAGGTTAATATAGGCATACATTTTGAATTTCAGGGTTACCAAGAAATCTCACACCTTTACCATACCACCTTCATTGCCAACAAATATTAGTTCGGAGAGTATTTTTGGAAAATTGGTTTGGATCATTGTCACAATCCTTGAATTCTTAAAAAAAATGTATGTCAAAATAAATGACAACAAGTTAATGTCACTTTTAAATTATTTGAGCATAGATAATTAAATCCTTTAATTAAGAATGTCAATTACCAACATCTAATATTAATAAAAACAACTAATGCTGGAAACATTAAAACTAATGTTTAAACAAAATTATATTTTGAATCATAATATAAAATGCTCATAAGATACATATCCTATTATCTTTTCCATTGTTAACCAAATTTTTTAAAATGGATCCACCTCTAACATTTTACTGCTTTACAAGTAGTGCAAGTACCTTATTATGAAGTATTCTTTTTAAAATATATATTTTTAGTTGTTAGTGAACATGATACTTTTATTTTATTTTATTTTATTTTATTTTATTTTTTATCTGGTGCTGAGCTTGGAACCCAGTGCCTCATGTATGCTAGGCAAGTGCTCTACCACCGTGCCATATCCCCAGCCCCAATTTTATTTTTAATGAACTCTTTTTCTAGGGGTTTTGGAGAATTTTTCTTCCTTTCAGTTCAACATATAAAACATTTTTTTTGTTGTTGTTGTTTCTTAAACTTTATATTTTTGGTAGCCAGACTTCAGTATATCATTAATGGGCCTTGAACTTGAGGGAGTGTGCCAAATTAGATCTTACTATACAGTGTGATGTGTATTTGGTCTTAAATGTGGCTGTAATTTTAATTAGACCACCTGGCTTGTTTATCTTTCATTATCTTTTCATTATCTTTCATTATTACTATGCAAACCTAAGTATCTGTGGTCAGAGTGATGTGGGGCAACCTGGGAGTTAGAAAACATTAGTGTTCAAAAAGAGTGAAATAACTAATTCTGCACTAAGGACATGTCAATATCATACCTTGACTTACTCCAAAACCATAGCATTTTCACTAATTAACACACAAATCTTTGGTATTGTTTACAGTATACTCAACAGGGAACATAACTTTTCTTAGATTCAATAAAGTATTCCACTTATAAATAAATTATGTTGTGGAGTTTGAGAAACAAAGAATCAGTTAGTGGCAGCTAAACTCCATGATTCTCAGAAATTTGGACTTGCACTAACTGCCAGTGTATTTAACTAAAAAATCCTCCCTCCCTTTTCTTTGCTATTGAATCATTCATTGACAGAAAAACAGACTTTGTTACACATAAACGTGTAATGCATTTTTGGAAAGTTGACATAATTGCAACGATGTATCTTAATAGAACATTCAGCATTATTACTGTCATTACTAGCCATTTTCAAAGTCACCATGGGAGGTAAATATATTTTCCATTAAAACATGATTTCAGTCTGAGATCTGTCTGAACTATTATTGCCTATAAACCTCAATAGCATAGATGGCATACAAAAATGAGAAAAATGTTTTATTCCTTTCTCAATTATTTCAGGAAAGATGAACAAAATGAAATTATTGCATTGCTTGGTGTCTTTAGTACAAGGATGACAATATTTTAAAGTTGTTTGAATGGTACATTTAAATGATATATAAATTAAAATTTTAATATTAAGATTTTTTTTTACATATTATAACACAACAAGACTCACTAGAAAGGATAAGTCTTGACTAAGTTATATTAAATTGGTTACCATTTTCAATATTAAAATGACTTTGTCTTCTTACCTGTATTTAATATAATTTTCTACCAAGATATTAATTCATGGAGAACTTGTTTTCTTCCTGGGGGGGGGGGGAGCTGGAGACAAAGTAGTTGTAAAAACTGGTTTATTTTTTTAAAAATAAATACAAAAATATAAATATAAAACATTAGCAGATAGAATTTGATGAAATGAAATTGCACAAATGTTTGTATACCAGGTTGCATATCATACCTACTAACACCACATGTACATTTTTTCTTTTTAAATTTAATGTACAGAACAGGATATATCTTAAAATTTGTCTGCACCTTTTCAAAAACTTCAATTGCAAGGGCAGAACATGTATCTAACAGAACCGCTCATTTCTGAGGTTGCTTAAGGGAGAGCTATCCTGTTCATGTTTTTGATTTTTTTTTTTTTTTTTTACTAAGATGGACAACACTGAATTTCCATAGCTTTGGCTCTTGGAAGTGATTAAATAAAATGTCGCATATATTCCGTGAGACATCCTACAGGAAAGAATTAATGCAATTAATGAACAAATTAAAAAATAAATGGGAAAGAATTGTGCTGAGTGGCAGGAAACGTCTCCTGATTATCAAATATGGTGAAGTGGAGACAGTGTCCTTTACATCACTTCCTCTTATTGAGCAGAACAGAAATCCAGGTTAGGAGTCCTTGTCACTGTCCCCACCACCATACATCTCCGCGAGCTTGTTAAGCCTGGGGCCCCACTCCTGGAGGTAATCATAATTCTGGTCTCCTTCGGTGGTGCCTGACTCCAGGGAGCTCAGCGACTCAGCCACCGAGTTGTTGCCCTCATAGGCGTAGGTGGCCAGGGAGTGGTAGGGTGGTGCGGTGGGGTCCAGGTCGTGCTCCTTGAGCCTCTCGGCAATGAAATCCCGCACATCCGTGTTGTCAGGCGCCGTGGGAGTCCTGCGGGGGATAAAGAGCGCTTCTGGCATAATGTCTCGCCTCAGCTTCTTTTCCTCGATTGCTGCAGGATTCCTCAGGGTGCCAATGTCAAAGGCCTGGGTGTTCTCCTCGCCACCACCTTCGTCATTATAGCTCACGATGTTGTCCCTGATGTCCTCCTTGGATAAGATCAGAGGTTCCTTCTTCCGCTGTCTCTTTAGAGCTGCAAACAGTACTACTATAACTTGAAAAAAAAAAAAAGGAGAGACGTAAGAAGCCCATTCAGAATGCTATCAAGCAAGTGGGAGCAGGAAAAAGGAGCATGCGTTATTTAGATATTTTTTTTACTTCCCCGTTTTTTCTTGCACGTTCCTTTTTTTTCTTTTTTTTTTTTGGTTGGGGGAAGCAGAAAAGGGTTTAGTCAAGGTAGGTGATGTTCAAAAGTGGTGTTTCTGACTTATTGTTAAGGCACTGTGGAATCTTCCTTAATTACAGTGCATATTTTTTTCTGTTTTTCTAAGAAGTGTTAGTTTCTGGTTGTTCAGAATATATGAGTCTTGTGTAATAAATAGTAAGATAGATGTTATACCAACATTAGAGAAGTTGAACTAAGCTTCATGTAAGATCCAAGTGGTTAAAATATGCCTGTATTTTCACATCCTTACCATTCTTAATAAGGTATAGAATATTGATTCTGTTAAATAACTGTGTTGATTGATTTATATAGCTTTGTTTCTTACTTTATTAAAAGAAGGCCTACATTATAGGAAATAAGACCCAGATGCTTAGACATAACATGGGTTTAGAGGTTTATGATGCTTTCCTTAGTAATATATATCTTGTAAGAGAACTCCCCCAAATTGTTAGATGACAGTACAACAAGTATATTCAAGTCACTACACTGGATTAACTCCAAATCAATGCAGGGACCTTGGCCAGATACATTTTTATTTATTTTAATTTTATTTTATTTTGGTGCTGGGTATGGACCTCAGGGCCTTGTGCTTGCAAGGCAAGAACTCTACCAACTGAGCTATATCCCCAGCCCAAGATACATTTTTAAAAATGTGTATACATAAGTTGAAATGTGTATTGCTCACAAAGGACAGTTCTCCACTTTGATGAGACAGTAACAATAAGTATAAAAATAATACTGTTAATAACCAAAATAATGTTAATAACATGAACTCTAAGAGGAAGTTAACATCAAATTCTTCTGATTGCATTTAAATTTCCCACTATTATTTGCTGTTCCCAAACATTTAGATTCTGGTCCATTAAATTGATTTACAGAAACAGATGGAAATTCAATTACATAGGTAAAAGAAGGGAAGAAATCTTTCTCTTTTATATATCTGTCCTTAGCCTCTTTTAGAAGAATGTCTAAAGGATGGGGGAATTATGATATTTTTGTATCAAGATATTCTAAGTTCTGTTTCCTTATTTATTAACATGGAATTCTCAGACTATTGGTCTTCAAATCTGTGACAGGGCAAAAAAAGAAACTTTTCTAATTCTACCAAAAGGAGTTTTAACCCACTGTTAAGTAATCTTGGCCTTAAAATGATAAAAAAAAAATAGCCCTTGATGAAGACAGAAAGCTGTTTATTATTCAGGTCTTTGGGAAAAATTAATTTTATTTTGCTTAAACTCATGTATTCATGCATCCATAAAATGTATGAAGTAAAGTTTTGAAACTCAGATTGATTATTATGAACAAAATGATTTTACTGAGTCAAAAAGGTTCTAATAACAAAAATTTAGTAATATTGATTCCAACTCCAAGTTTATTTCCTCACTTCTTGGAATGTCAGATATAGTGTTTTCAATAAGGGTCAGAGGGATACCCAAAACAATAGTTTGAAGCTAATGCATCTGGGGAGTAAATTTAATCTCATTCTTAACTCAAAAGCAGTTAAAAAGCAATTTACTCTAGTTTATAAAATCAAGAATCATTATTTTAGAGACAAGTAAATCAAATAAAGGGATAGTTTTAACATTTTTTCAGTGAACACATAAGACAGTGAGGCCTCAACCCAGCCATTATGAGGAAAAAAAAAAACATGGACAAAAACTCCAAATTTCACTGGAAAATTGTACACACAATCACCAAGAAGCAAGGTGCTTTGGTTCAACCTCTCACAAATTGATGGCCTTGGAGAATGCTTTAAATATTTCGAACATTCATCTTTATTGCATATAAAGTGAAGATAACCATACATACTGCATACATTGTTTCATCAAATGAAAGATAAAAGTGTTTTTCATTATATTATTGTTTACACTGTTTGAAAAAATTAACTTAATAAAAGCTTGCTACTCTTGATGTTATTCTTACTGGAGATTTTATATTTAATACATATTTCAGCAGAATGACTGAATATAATTTACATATAAATTATAAAGTCCTCAAATAAATAGATTATTCATATTTGAACTTTTTGATTTAATTAGTATAAAGTCTGTTTCTTGACTTCTCTTAATATGTTTAGTAATACAGAAAAGTCAAATTATAAAAATAAACTTTTATCAATTCTCCCATATTCTGTTAAGTGAAATCATTTATTATTTTTTTATATATGAAAATACCTCATAAATAAATACATTAAAAAAAGACTTATTTTCATAATTTTTTTTTTTTTTTTTAGCATCGGGGATTGAACCTAAGGTTGTTTTTTATCACTGAGTTACATCCCCAATCCTTTTCCTTTTCTATTTTGAGACAGGTTCTCACTAAGTTGCCAAGCTTCTCCTTAAAATGCTTAGACTGTCCTGGAATTCTGATTTTATGCTCAACCTTCTTAATTGTTGGAATTATAGGAATGCACCACCATTCCAGTCAATAATACATATTTTTAAAGGTGCACATTTTCATTTCCTAAACTACATGTAAATCGAATGTAAAGTCTAATGTGGTGGTACACACCAATAATCCCGGTAAGACACTCGAGACTTAGTGAGAACCTGTCTGGGAGGGTGGGAAGAAGCGGGGGATGCGGGGAATGGATCTCATTGTTAGAACACTCCTGGCACCAATTGCCAGTAAAAAACAAAACTAAAAAAAGGAAAAAAAGAAAGTTATGTAGAATTGATCATTCCATTAATTTAGTGATTTATTTCATATGTATAATTTACCTTTGAGATATTTAATCACAGAGCTCTTGTATATACTTGAAAAAATGGAAAAAAAAATGAATCTTCTATAAGGGATTAGCTATATTATGGAATTAACACATATTTTTAATATTCTTTGTGGTTGCAATGTCTTTGTTATTGGTCCTAACTTCACATATAAAGGTGCTGTCTTTTTATAACAGTAAAAATTGTTAAAATAAATTATTGTAAAGATTATTTTAGAATTTGAAATGAAGGCTTAATTATTAAATTAACTTTAATGTAAGTATGAAAAATTGATAATGAGTATAGTTATACTAGTGAGAAGTCCTATACTAGATCAAATTTGTGAATTGTGTTTCTAACAGAATGTATCTTAAACCTTATCAATGTTGTTTTTCCCTTACCGAGATTTGCTGATATCTAACTTTTAGAGTTGAGGTTAAAATCTTATCATACTCTTCCAGCTTCTACCCTCCTCCTGAATTAGAGTTTGGCAGATCATCCAAGATGAAACAACGCCATAGAGTTACTACAGGGCTCAGGAGAGCAGTGATGGGCCAGCTATAAACTAATTGGAGGTACCAATCATTGATGTTTTTTTCAAGAATTGCAATCACCTACCTCTCAACTTTCTAAAATCTAACACAACCATTCTGCCCTCAACCCTTCTTGCTTTCTCATTACTTATTTCATATATTGTAATGACAGTATGAAAGCTGCTTTTTTGCATTTTGATTCACATCTGAATGATGAAAAGTCTCATTGCTTCTATATTCTGGCTGGATATCCTAAAACTTTTGTGTAAGTTTGGGCAAGGGACTATTCTGATAGCAATATTCCTTGTTTAAAATTATACTACAGTAAGTGTCCTAGAAGATGATTCAATTTTCTATAAAGTTTCTTACCCAGCAGAATAATGATGCAGAGGAGAATGGCGATCAAGGCCCCAGTGCTGAGACCAGCAGGGAGGAGCAGGGCTTCAGCATTGCAGGACTGCATGTTGCCTTGGCTGTCACAGGCACATACTCTGATGGTCAGCGTGCCTGTGCTGCTCTGAATTGGGTAATCATTGTCTGAGATCACCACAGGCAAAAGATAGGTACTTATTTCATGTCTATTGAAGCCATTTTTTTCGAGTTAAAATTCTGGCAGTGTTATCTAAAATAAATTTTAAAACATCACAAATGTTTGTTTCATATAGTAAAATGATAACTCATGGTGATAACGAGGATTGTATACATAAATAAAACTCTCTTCATAAAAAATATAAAACATTATAAAGTTTTCTATTACATATGTACAATGCAATTAAACAAGACAAATAAGATAGTTCAAAGAATCTAACATTATGGATTGAGTACTAACTTCAAAAATTATCCCATAGTATTTTCAAAATGGTGAGTTTGTATAAGTAAATATCAAGTTTACATAGATGAGAAGTTTTTTTTTTACTGTTTTCTGAAAATATGCTTTGTAGACCAAAAGAAAATACTATTTTCTTTCATTTATTCATTTACACACATACAGCATATCTCAATCCAATATTCATGAAGAAAATAGGATTGGATACATTGTAAGCATTGTTACATTGTTTAAAGCAATAAAATAGTCAAAATCCATGAAGAATCTCAATATATACCCAGCAGCATGCAAATTATTTAACATTTCTGAGCATTGATTTCCACTCATTCAAACAAACTCATAACTTAAAGGATGTATTTAACTGAAAGTAATAACAGAAAGCCTGGGCTAACTCTTAGAAGTGCCTAATAAAGTTCCAGACTGAAGTAAAGATTTAATAAAAACAAATATCCCACTACCTAGCATATTATACTACTGACTTTTTCTTTACATGTTAATTGACCTAGTATTCTCACATGAAATTTGTGGGGTTAAAATGAAAAAAGACTTCTATCCCCAAACAAGTAGTATTTAAAATATAATTGGTATGATAGTTTTTATCCCGGTTGTTTGCCCAGAGAAGTTAGTTTTGTTTAGTCAGCCCTGCAGAGTTGTTTAAAATGCCAATATAGGGAGGGAGTCAGTGAGCTGCTAAATCAAACAAACAGGAGAGAAAAAAAATAGAGGTAATCTGTTGCAGGTACAGTGTTTGAATACAAAATAATTTATTCCTTAATTTTGAGTTGGAACTTAATGATACCAGTTAACTACATAAGCTGGGAAAGCAGACTAACAAAATAACATGCACATAAACAAATTTTAAAATTTATCTTTCAATAACTATTTTTTCCCCCTGAAATATCCTAAGATAATATGAGCATATATATATGGTACTTTTAGAATCTTGCTTGTCTAATTTTTAATTTTTTAACAAATGTTTGAACCTTAGTTTTGTAATATTTTGGACAGGTTGAGAGACCAAATAAAGTTTGACTCATTTCAAATTATTTTATGGAATATTTAAAAATTCATGATATAATTTTTGACCTATGATAGAATAAACAAAATTAATTTTAAACAGGAATAACCTAGAAATAAGGGAGTTTAAGGCAAATATTAATTAATACAAGGCTAGAAAATTAACACTAAGGTAGTATATATGCTATTTCAATTTTTTAAAAAAAACTTCACCCAGTATCACAGCATCATTAATTTTATATGATTAGGTTAAGTATTCTGGTTTATATTCTGTGGGCTTATTTCCTGCTTTGAGTACTGTATATAGATTAAAGAACTCTTGGTAATATTTGTCAAAAATTAATTAAGGCTGGTCTTGAGTGATTTCCCCAATAACTTTGAAATGCCATGCTAAGACAATACTATTTCATGTCTATATCACTTTTTAATAACGAGTGCTCAGTTTCACTGGAGCAGGGAGAAAATTAAAATACAACTAGAAGCAGGTACTGTCAATTCAATACTGTAAATTCAGTACTAGGGACAGCTCCAGTCTAAATTCAATGTTTGATTACTGTCATGTATAACAACAACAACAACAAAACTCAATGCATCTGTTGCCAGGTTCAGCAAATTAAAAAGTAGGATGTTGTTTATCTCTAATTCAGACTTAATCTCTAATTCATATTTCATATGAATGTCTACAATTCATGTTTAAAAATTAAATATTCATTCTGCATTTTGACTGCCACCTTCATGTTAATTTTTTTCAACTTGATAACTTTAGGTGTTTGGAATGATAGAAAACATGAGCATTTTAATAAATTCATATTTAATAAAAAACAGATGTTTACAATAGATACTCCCCCTTTCAGTTGGTTTTTGCTAAGATTCTACCAGATGAAATAGCTTGAATAAAGGTTTGCACAA
This sequence comes from Callospermophilus lateralis, assembly GCF_048772815.1. NCBI lineage: Eukaryota > Metazoa > Chordata > Mammalia > Rodentia > Sciuridae > Callospermophilus > Callospermophilus lateralis. Next base: position 2,307,802 of record NW_027510702.1, read on the forward strand.
TGTAAAATGACCTATTATGTTAAATTATTTGCTGGTACTTTGAAAACTACCTAGATTCTGATTCTGCCAACACACATCATGCATTGTGAAGAAAGCACTTACACACATGCCAATGTGGTTATGAGGCTTATTTAAAAATACACAAATCTGCAGCCATTCTAAAACTCATATCTTTTTGCAAACAGAAGCTTGCATAGTTAGCTTAACATAACATACAATAAGTCGAGTAGAGATCTGACAACATAATTTTGTTTAACTAGAATGACTCCAATGACATATTTATCAGGGAACAGAGCTGTTCAACTTTTAAACAATCATAACTATTCTGTAAAATGTGTTTTATTTTTGTGAGACTATGAGAAAAATTAATTTCTGAAAAATAAAATTTGTATACTATAAGGACAACAGCATATCTTGCAATGCCTTTGCACCATATTTTCTAAGGGGCTAGTGAGGCTACATCACATTCTTACTCTTCCTTTATGCCTACTTGACTTCAATAAACCTGCTGCTATTCAATCTCATCAGAGTTTGCATAACACTTTCACTGAGTTACTTATTTCTCCATTTATATTTTCTATACCTTTTCTTAGGCAAAGTGATTATTTCTAGCCTTTCTAATCATTTCAACATCAATCTCATTGTTCATATCTACACAGACACTTCTCTCATATAGTTTATTAAATGAAAGAGAGCTAACATTTTCAAACAAGACATTATCATGAAATATCATTAACTATCAGATAAAAACAAAATTTCATAATGCAGATCAATAAATTGACAGATCATGTATATTATAATAGTTACTTTAGAAGAAATTTCCGGTTAATGTCATGTTATATTATAATGAACAAATTCTAAAACTTACCTTCATTATCCTGTACTGTGAAGTTTGGATTGACAGCAGATAAACTGAAGAAAAATTTCTGACCACCTAAAGGGTCATCTTTGTCTACTGCACTTATAGTCTGTATTAGCTGTAGGAGAGAGAAATATTATATAGTCATCAAACATACACATGTATAATCTGCTTTTGTAATACATAATTTTTAAAAATTTGCTTTGTAGAAAAATTTAAAAGAATTTATTTTGTTCATGGTGAATAAATCTTAATGATCATTTTCTTTTTAATGATATTTCTGTTCTACCACTCAGTCCCACTTATTTCTCTCTCATAAATATTGTCTTTTCCTTCAAAATGGTGAATTGTAAGATATTATATTTTTTGAGGGTTTCTATATTTAAATGTAGAACCAGTATGTTATTTCACATAAATCTAAACATTGATTGGGAAGAGTTGATCTGATGTAGGGAAAATTGTGGAAATAAAAATATTGCTTTGCTCCTCTCCAAAGTTAGCTGAAACATAATAAAAGAAAATAGATACTTCATACATAATGTTGAATATAAATTTTACAAAGAAAAGTTTATATATTATTTTCTACTGTAATAGCAATAGTTTGCTTCATTTGCACTTTAAATACAAGTATATATTTTTAAATTCAAGATATGTATTATATGTGGAAATGGTAATTGGTTTTAATATAAGAGTTAATAAAAACTGTCTGATAACAGTGGAAAATTTAACAGTTTATACATAATCAGATCATTGTTTTTGACAGAGTATATGATTGTTACTATATAAATATATAATATATGTAACAGTTATGTATTTAGGTCGGTATATGATTTCTTTATCCTTTAAGTTACATATGAAATATTTTTTTTTGTTTTAAAAAAATATTTAAATTATTATCAGGGCTTCAAAAGTTGCTTCTTATGCATATTGATGTCTATTTATGCCTGTAAAAATTATCAAATATGCTTAATTAAAAGGAATATGCTTTTTAATGCATCAATTCAATTTAACTTTGTGTGAATAGTTGGTGGAAATATTTGTTGCTGAGGTTTTCTTGATTTAATTAGAGATTTCAAGTTTAAAACATTATACAAAACAAGAAATAAATGAAGAGATCATTATAACCATTTTTATTTTCTTTCAAAGTTTGCTACATCATCAGAAATGTGAAAAATTTCAAGTATTAACTTTTAAAATTTTAATTTTACTCATTTATCAAAAATGACACAAGAATTTAATTAAGACATGCAAAAATATGTTTTTATCTAGAAATAAGCATCAAAAATTATTTAAAACTAACTTAGTTTAAAACAATGTAAAAATATATTTGACTAAATCTTATTTATAATAAGATTAAATAGAAGCCAGACTTATAAAATATAAAAATGGTATAGGAGTTAAAGATAAAAACATAAAAAAGGTATTTAAACTACTCAGGAATTATTAATTCATTTACCAAAGAATTTCTTAACTGATTTGTATCAATCAAATATACTTAAAAGATTTATTTTTAAAATTTTGATTCATAAGAGCATATTGAAGAGAAATAAATGAAGTAACATATCTTGAAAGACAGTAGAGTAGTTCAAATTCCTAGTCACAAAGATTTCTATATGAATATAACTATAAACACAAGAAAGAGTTAATTTCTTTAGAATAAAAACTACAATGTCTCAAAATAAACATATGATTGTAACTGTTATTACAAATAACAATTGCAGTTCATTTTTATCCTCAAAATAATACAATAAAACATTTCTGAGGACATATATCCACATCTTTATATATATGTAAACCATAAAGTTTTATATAAAATGCTCAATGATATTTTAATGAAAAAGTCGATTCATTGATTTAAATGTCAGTGGTTAATTGATATACTTTGTTATGAAAGGAGTAATTCCAATTCATATTAAAGTTACAAAAAACAGAATGGCATTTTGCAGAATCCCTATTATTTTAAAATAAATTTTATGACTCTAAGACTTCTCTGTTGCAAATAGAGGTACTGCTTCATAAGACTTTTTTTGGGGGGGGGGCATATTTGGCTTTAGTGTTTAACCCCTTTATTTCCAAAATTTACCTTTCAATTTAACCTTACTTTCTATTCCAATCATACATTCAAAATCACAAAACTATTGTAACTGTGCCATAAAGACTTGCAATCAATACCAGAAGTTCACAACAAGAAGTAGATAAAAGTTTTCTGCTGGCTTCCTATATGAACACTCAATATTTTATTTCTACTGGAGACAAATCATTTTAATCCGATTGCAATGAAACAATTTATCACACTTAGGAAACAAATGAACACAAGCTGGTGATATCCAATATTCATTTTGAGCTACGGAAAAGAGATATAGGTAACTCTTTCTTAGCTTTTCTTCTTGGCAATAATATAATTGTTTATATTATCATTGTATTTTTACATTTGATATAAGCATTAAGAATGTTTCAGTGCTCATACTACAACCAAATGTGAAATAATGAGTGGATTTTAATGTATTTAAAATTAAACAAAGTTATTATGCTGTAATGTTTTAGCTAGGAGTTTTTGTTGATGAAAAAAAAACTTTCTTTTATTCTGGAAAACTTCAATCTTTTAGCTGTTAGGAAGTAACTAAATTTTGTCCTATGAAAACTATGTGAAACGATTTTTGGTTTGATAAAATCTTGGTTGCTATCTGGTTTGATATTTGCTGTCAGTGGTATTAGCTTTAATAAGGTGCTTAGTGAACAGTAAATATAAACAGCAACCCTCCCTAGAGAGATTCCTTGGGAAAGGTTCTTTGTGATTAACATGGTATTTTCTTCATCTAGACTTGGAAAATTATTAAATACATTTTACCGTCTGCAGGAGTGAAGGTAAGTGAGGGAAACCAAAGGGAAGTAAAAGACCTATTGTTCCTTCCTTCAAGGTCCTGTCTCTCTGAAGTAGAAAGGTGAGAATTTAAGTAACCCTGTTAGGCAGGAGAGGACTGACTTCTAATACTTCATGAGTTGCAAACTGCATCCTATCTAAGAAAGTCTTGTATGCTTAGATCAAGGAAGAGCTAAGGCCAGGAAATAAGGAGGAGGAGGGAGTAGCAATTAGTTTTATTTCTGTCTTATCAATTTGTCTGCACGCCAAACGAATGGAATTATTCCCCATGTTGCTTTCTAAGTGCTACTTAAAGAGCACTTAATTTGCAGGAGTATTGGGTGGACTGAGATTTCTATAAATAACTGCAGCATTCCCAGACATCCTAATCTTCCTTTCCTAGGAGGAGGGGAGGCCAAACTAATGAGTGATTATCATAAAAGGCACAGAGAAGAAGTTTATCAAATAATCACTTTAAGTTTGCAAGCTTGGATGTCAGAACCTAGAATTCTATCATTTATTATAACATTTTTGTATAAGCAGAACTAGTTTTCAGTCAATGAGAACATGGTGGCATTTCACAAACTGGTCATATTAACAATAACTAGTGTGGAAGACTTGTCCATGCAGTCAATTAAACAAGAATTATTAATCATGTCCTTTCTATCAGGATAGTCAAGGTAAGCTAACTGCTTTTTATTAAAATCATCTTTCATTGGATTATTTTTCTTATTATGCCAACTAGGTTTTACACGTACAGAAATTCTGGAGCATTACTGAGCCAACTATAGTTAAAAAGAGAAAAGGCACTGGAAAATAAACACAATTCTTTATTCTGTATATTTTGAATACATTTGTAAGTCTGCATTATATAATAATTGAAATGCTTTGAAAAGATATCTCTTGAAAATCAAATAGAATAATCATAGAGGGAGCAATGAATGCAGTAGTAGCAAAATGGGTAATTTATCTCTTAGAGAAAATATTTTAACTTATCTCATGCTGAGCCTGCCAAGCAGAGGACTATTTTGAATGGTATTTTAGGGTGGACACTGTTCATTAAGAAGTTGGAAGTAGCTAAGTCATTTAAATATTCCCAATTAAACACTTCTATAATATTTTCAAGTTAAAAAAAAAAGGAATCCAATTGCAGCCATTTTACTATTTCTCACAATAGATAGGCTATTGAATCCCTGTTAGTATATTCAAAAGGAAGTATTCGAGTTATTCCACAATATAATTTGCATAAAAATGTAACAAGGACATTGATGTTTATAAAAGCATCAAATGATGTCAAAACACAATACAGCTTCATGATGGCTTCTCTTTCTCTAATAAAATACATTGGATTCCCAATTATTATTTATAACATGCAGCTTCCTTCTGTGAAGACAGCACTCAAAGCAATTAAGAACAGTCTTTTCAGCCATATATTCTGGAGCTTTTTAAACAACAAAATGAGTCCACTGAGGAAAAGATTTAAATAATTATAAACAAAGCTGATGTAGGGAGAATGCTTTAAAGGACTAAAACTGAGTCATTAAGCACTTTACATGTTGGTGTAATGATGAAAACCAATGTATAAGCAAATTCTGCTGCCCTACTTCAAAATGTATTTACACATTTATCTGAATATTGATGGAATGCTTCAAAGATTCCATGCATTTGTTGCTGGGTTTTCACCAACTTTCATTCCCATTTCTCTATTAAAAAAATTCAATATTTACCTAATGGTACAGCAGAGGATTCTAGTTTGCTCATGTTTTCGAGGGCTTTAAATGTTGAAGTTGTGGGGCTGGGGATGTGGCTTAAGCGGTAGCGCACTCACCTGGCAGGTGCAGGGTGCTGAAGTTGTTTCTATACATTTGTGTGCAAATGATAATGTCTTTTCTTTTACACCAGAACTTTAGGAAGGAATTAAGAAACCTGGTACACTGCTATTTTAGATACTCTCAATTTTAAAAACATGTCACCATTTTGAAAATATTGCAGGGAGTATATGTGAGTGTTCCTATCCCTTTTTCATTCATTCCTGTCAAGTTTGTGAAAATAAAACATTTAATACAGAACTGCCCTGTGTTTTCAATCTTCCAGTTGCTCACCTGTCCTGGTCTGGCATTTTCACATACAAAAGTATCATAGAACACAGCAAATTGTGGGGCATTGTCATTAACATCCAAAATTCTCACAGAAACAGCTACACGAGTTGTCTCTTTGGGATTGTCTAGAAAAAATAAAGGAGATATTTTGTTTAGGAATGCATGTTTGTGCACCAGATTTAATTTATATAGGCATCTTATGGATATTTAAGTGCTCACATACTAATAAACATTTCATTCATTCTCCTAACATAATGAGCAAATGCAATGAAGAAATTTACTGCAGGGCCTAATTAAGTAGTCATGAATTCTGTTAATATTGAACACAATGGGATTATTTTTACTTTGTAAAAAAATTAACAGTAAAACCTAGTATAATTGAGCTCATATCTGTGTCTTTCCTGTCCAAATATACAAGATGTGAATAAATGTTTATTATATAATTTTTACATATAACTTATTTAATCTTTAACATTTTTTTGAGATGAAGAACTATTTTTAAATAAATTAGTTACTTATCCAAGATCAATAAATCCTTGTTCTACTAAAAACCTATTTTTTGACTATGATAATTAAAATGTATTCTACTAGTAACATTCAAATTGCTTCTTGGAAATTATAATATATGGCTACTAATTCTACAATGTGATAGAATATTTACCCTGAGATATAAAGTTTCAGACATTTTATTTATATAGTCATGAATGATACCATTTCAACAGCCATGACTTGATTTTGCATAACAATTTTTTGGTTCTAAATTATCTCTACAAACAAATGGCAAGCTAATAATGATGTCTTTACTACAAATGCTAAAATAAAGAGCATCAAAATTTTCAAATAAAGTGATGCAGTTAAAATATTTTGATTTGTAAAGGAAATAAAAAATTTCCTTATTTACCTTAGCTTGAGTAACAAACCTATAATAGTCACAATTGCATCATCTTTATTGTAGATTTTTCTAAGCAGTTTTATTGATATCTGAGTGTTTTAACATTTTAAAATCATGTTATAGTTATTCAGAATTAAATACAAATATCACAATCTTTAGATAAAATCCAACTTCTTTGAAAACTTTGACAAAGTAGAGGAACAATATTAGAAAATAGATAGAAATGTTGAAGAAACGTCTGCAATTCCATATCCCTTCCAGCACCACTGAAAACAGTAAAGAAGTTGATACAACCTAAGTGTCCATCAACTGATTAATGGATAAAGAAAATGTGGTCCATATACACAATGGAATATTATTTGATTCTGAAAAAAAGAATCAATTGCTGTCTTTGGCAACAATCTGGAAGTAACTGGAGATTGTTGCATTAAGTGAAATAAGCCAGACACAAAAAGACAAGTACTTCATGATTTCACTCATATGTTAAATCTCAAAAAGTGGAATGCATAAAAGTTGAGAGCAGAATGCTGGTTACCAGATGCTGTAAAAAGTAGAGAAGTGAGAAAAAATAAGAAAAGGTTGATCAATGGATACAAAGTTATAGTTACAAAGAAGTAAGAAATTCTGGTGTGCTTATGCTCAGGAGGGATAATACAGATAACAACAATGTGCTATATATTTTAGAACTCAGAAGAAAGGATTTTGGAAGTTTCCATCATAAAGAAATTATAAATATTTGAGGAGAAGCTTTTGTTTAACCTGATTAATCACCATGCCATATGTGTGTGTATAAGAATATGTATATATTTTAATATAAAATATTAAGTGGAATCCCACTAATATGTACATTTTTTGTTTTTAATGTATAAGATAAAACTAAATTTAAAAGAATAAAAGGGAAGTTTAGCTTTATAAAAGCCCAAAGAGTATATTTAACAATCTTATTAAGTGATATAAACCAAAAAGTGCTATGAATATTATCATTTGCCCTTACAAAATTTATCTGACTTGCTAATTTTAACTAAATAATTTTCAGATACAAAAAAAGTACTGTCATATACAAATAGAGTATATATTACTGCTGAAAAGAATTCTTCTTCCAGCTATGTGTAATTGTATTGTTATTAATATAATAATTTCAGCTTTTTAAAAATAATGTGTAAGAACTGATTTCTTAGCAGGCATATTTAAAGTCTGAAGTAGTAAAAAGGAAGGCAAATAGGATTCTAAATCTATCTGAAGTATATACAACTTCTGTTCCTCTTTCCAAGAAAGAATTTAAAATGCATCTCCTTGACACTCCTCTTAAGTCTTAGCTCTGACTTCTTAATCCACATATATTCTGTTGACAGGTTCTAATTTCCTGTTTGTAATGTATGGCTGCATGTCCTCCACCTTTTCCTGCATCAGGTGGCTGAGAGTTCATACCCTGGAGGTAAAGTGAGCTTCTTTTATATTCAAGTCCACTCATGTTCATGCATTGTGACTTTGCCCAATGCCTTATTACTCAGTATGTGTAAAAACACAGGGCTTCTGATCTCACATAGTTATTTGGAAAATTAGGTGTGATAAATCAGGAAAAGTTCTTGTCAGAGCATCAGTTTGATGACTAGTACTTCAAACATGTTAAATGTTATGAACATCATCTTTATTACCAATATCATGTATTCATGGCTATTTTATAAGTGTTTGTGCAATCTTTCTCCATGTAATGCATTCACACATTAAAAACCTGTTAACAAGCTTTCTCACAATTCACGTTGGTCTGAAGGGGTGCCCATTGGGAAGAAGAAGAGAGAAAAGGAAAATAAACAGAAAAATATTTACCATTGTATCTGCACCTTTATCTGTCTCATTCTATTCATAAGACCCAGAGGTAGAGTACTCACCAAAAATGGACCCCTGACTCTCAAGTTACCTGTTGCTATGAAGAAGAGTGGAAATGCACACTTCTTCCATTTCTCTAGAACTTGCTCTTTAATCTACTGCTATAGTAAGTGGACATAAACAAAATGTGTATTTTCAATATAAAGTGTGACAAAAAAGTAACTTTTGTTGGTAGCAATTCAATCACTAGCTATGTCACAGAAAACAAGAAGAAAAAGGAAAGTTTCAAGCCTCAAAAATGGCTTTGTTAGACTTTGCCCTAACACAATATGTAGATTCTTTAGCCTCTTTCCAAATAGCCCAAGGATCTTCAAAAGCTAAAGCCACAGGGATGAATGTCTTTGTAAAGCATTGGGTCTGGCATCACCTATTAAAAAAGCAATGTGTGTGTGTGATATATGTATGTGTGTGAATATATATATATATATATATATATATATACACACACACACACACACACACACACACACACACACATTTGTTGGCAAATGCCATGGCTTATGTATAAATAAACAAACAAGCATTCTGAGAATGCAGAATCATACAGAAGAGCTGCTGGCATATATTTACCACTTGAGTCTCCCTCAGAGTCCTTCAGGAAAGCAGGAGAGTAGCACAATGTACCAGCAACAAAGGATCTTAAAATGTGTGTGCTGAGGTGAGACTATGTCTAGAATTCCAAAAGCTTTTGCAGTTATCTAAATAGAAGTCTTCAATTATTGTCTAGATACCCCAGATTTTCAAAAAATAGAACTGTATGTTGCACATGCTTAGGACACAACTTTTTTTTCCTAATATGTAATGGAGTCCTTTCTTCCTATACCAAGCTCCATTGTCCTCAGAGTGTATTGAAATGATTATAGCTAAATTTTCTTGAAGGAACTCTTTGGCCACTACAATAAATGTGTTCTGAAACTTCAAGTTTATTATTAAGACCCTGATTATGTCCTTAATTTTAGATTTTTTTCATTCTCTGCATGGCATTTAAAAATATTTTTTAAAGACGAAAAGGGGAATTATGCCATGGAATAATGCACTAAATAATTACTTGCAGTAGATAGCACTTGCCACATGATGTGATACATTGCATTGGAATGTAGAATTAAACTGTTTGAGGCAGGGCCTGGAAACACATTGGTAAGAAGTACATTTTATGTCATTCTGTCCTGCTCCAGGTGAGGTGTGTGACACGCTTAGCATAAAACCAGTGTTTAAAGTCTTGTAAAAACAATTCCCTATATGCAGTTTCCCTTTAACTCTCATTGCTTAATGGGACCCTGACTGGTGTTGGTTTGGCAGGTAGGTAATTCCAACAGTTGTGCCACAGATTGAATTCAGTTAGTTGCAAAAAATAGGTTCAGTTCTTAGAAGAGGTAATTGGCTTAGCTTTTTACTGAATTATAATTACTTCAACTAGCTTTAGAAGTTAAATTTCTCACAGTATCTGAAATGGAAAGTGCAATTCCAAGCTCATTGGACCTGAGAAAGTATCTTGAAATGAGCAGAGCACAAACAACCTTACTTTTGGAATGAGGAGAATCATGTTGGACACAATCAACTCTTAGGATGAAGACAGAGAAGTGACAGCTTTCATGAAGGAAAACTCCAAGAATTGTTAGTATTAACAGGTACCACTGTTTATATCTCATTGTGATGAAACTGGATTTTTTTTAGGGTTGGTCTGTATTTCAGAGCCAAATTAGAAAGATAAACTAAATCTATTAATATAGCTTGAAGCTTTGAATGATTGCTGATGATCTGCCTAGCCTAGTTACATTCTTCAGAGGCACTTCGTGATTCACACCTGATGTTTTGCCTTCCAAAGTCTGGAATGGTTACTTCAAATAACTTGACCTTGATACCTATTTGAGGATTCAGCTTAGTATTTAAGATATGGAAATTACCAGCTTGCTATCTGACCATGACTTAACTCCTGATGAATATTTATTTTTAAAGCAGTTTGAATTGCACTGCTTCATGTTTGTCTCAGTATGTAATCAGAAATGGAGCAGGTTTGTGAGACCTGAACATGTGATTTCACCTGTTGACCAGGACCGCCCATCTTAAAGAACCCCACACTAGACTGAAGAAGCTACTGTTGAATTTCTTAATACTTTTTGAATAGGCCATCTATCCAAAACTGGAAGTCAAAATCAATATTTTTCACCTACAAGTTAATTATTTCAGGTATTTTGTTATAGTGATAGAGAACTAACTGACACAGAAAAATTGTACCAAGGAGTGGGGCTTTTTACATAGTTATTCTTGAAAATGTGGAGAAGCCATCAGAATTGATATAGGGGCCAAATCTTGAAGAGTTTGGAGGAACAAGTCAGGGGAAACACAGAATGTTGTTTGCAGAGATTAATAGGTGACTCTGTAAAGGGCTCACAATGCTAATAATAATGAGGACAATAAAAGACTGAGGAGTCTGTTCTTTATTGGAAATAGATGGAAATGAAGACTCTGGTAGTGGACCAGAGTATATACACATAACACACAATTTGAATACATTTTGTCTGTACTTCGATATTTTGTATGAAGGCTTATTTAAGGATGATGATGGTCTAGATTACATGGAAGGAAATTTCAAATACAGACCAAGTATTCTGGCTGTGGTCTGAGTATTATGGGATGCTTGCAACCAGATTTATAATTTAAAAAAAAGACCCAGAAGCCAAAATGAACAGATTTAAAAGATTTGGAAAATTTGCATCATGGCAGGAAAAGAAGCAAAAGTGTAGGTGAAGCATGGAGTTGTTAAGAAAATCAGTATTGATGAAAAAGAAGCCTAGTGCTTGGCACAGAGTCAAGAGGAAAGAAGCCCTCATGGAATTCTAGAAAATTTCAAGGTTGCCTATTCATCACAGACTCAAGAGCACAAGTCACTTGGTAAAGAGAAAACAAATGAGTAGATAGTAACCACACAACTGTGGTTTCAAAAATTTTCTAGGGTAAAATTATTTAATAAAATAGCCTGAGTCAGTCCTGAAACCAAATGGGAATTCATTTCCTCCTGGTCATCAAACAAAACGTAGAGGCTGCAGCTTTAGTTGAACTAGGTTCATGTAAAGCAGAGACCAGTTACAGATCTTGGCAGTGCCCATGTCATGCTAGTTTTGCAGGCATGAAGAATGCAAGCATTATGGAGTTGGGATGGGGATATAACTCAGTTGGTAGAGTTCTTGCTTTGCATGCACAAGGCCCTGGATTCAATCCCCAGGACCAGAAAAAAAAGCATTATGGAATTATATCAGCTTCCATTTAGACTTCAAAGTAAAGTCTCAGAAGGCACATATTTGTAAACAGCCCCAACATGTCTATATGGACCTGTGGGATGAAACAAAACTGGGATAGAAATTCCAAGAAATCAGGAACATAGAACATCTTTTGTTAGAAGCTGCAAGAAGAATGCAAAACGCAATCAACCGAGAGGCCTTATGGGCTAAAATGGATTAAAACAATAGAAGAGGGTCATCAGGATGACAGTATCCTGACAGTGTGCTCCTGAAACCAGACATAAAGATTTAATAATTAGTGTTTGCCCTTCTGGGTTTCACCATTGCTTTGAATTGATCCCTCCTCAATATTTTTCTTTTTTTTTTAATTTTTATTTTTTTATTTTTTATTTTTTATTTATTTATTTATTTTTTCATCTTCCATACATTTGATTCAAATGAGTTATGCATTTCCATTTTTACCCCAAATACAGATTGCAGAATCAAATCAGTTACACATTCACAATGTTTACATAATACCATATTAGTGACTGTTGTATTCTGCTGACTTTCCTATCCCCTACTATCCCCCCTCCCCTCCCCTCTAATCTTCCCTCTCTACCTCATCTGTTGTTGTTCCATTCTCTCCCTTCCCCCCCTTTCCCCTCACAACCTTGTATATGTGATTTCGTATAAAAATGAGGGTGTCCTTCCGTTTCCATGCACTTTCCCTTCTCTCTCCCTTTCCCTCCTATCACTCGTCTCAGTTTAATGTTAATATTTTCCTCATGCTCTTTCCCTCTGTTCGGTTCTTAGTTGCTCTCCTTAAATCAAAGAAGACATTTGGCATTTGTTTTTTAAGGATTGGCTAGCTTCACTTAGCATAATCTGCTCTAATGCCATCCATTTCCCTGAAAATTCAATGATTTTGTCATTTTTTAGTGCTGCATAATACTCCATTGTGTATAGATGCCACATTTTTTTTATCCATTCATCTATTGAAGGGCATCTAGGTTGGTTCCACAGTCTGGCTATTGTGAATTGTGCTGCTATGAACATGGATGTGGCAGTATCCCTATAGCATTCTCTTTTAAGGTCCTCAGGGAATAGTCCGAGGAGGGCGATAGCTGGGTCAAATGGTGGTTCCATTCCCAGCTTTCCCAGAAATCTCCATACTGCTTTCCATATTGGCTGCACCATTTTGCAGTCCCACCAGCAATGTACAAGTGTACCCTTTTCCCCACATCCTCGCCAGCACTTATTGTTGTTTGACTTCCTAATGGCTGCCAATCTTACTGGAGTGAGATGGTATCTTAGGGTGGTTTTGATTTGCATTTCTCTGACTGCTAGAGAAGGTGAGCATTTTTTCATGTACTTATTAATTGACTGTATGTCTTCTTCTGAGAAGTGTCTGTTCAGGTCCTTGGCCCATTTGTTGATTGGGTTATTTGTTATCTTATTGTTTAATTTTTTGAGTTCTTTGTATATTCTGGAAATTAGGGCTCTATCTGAAGTGTGAGGAGTAAATATTTGTTCCCAGGATGCAGGCTCCCTATTTACTTCTCTTATTGTTTCTTTTGCTGAGAAAAAATACTAAGCAGGAAGTGTGAATCTGGAGGTATAGCAATACCAGAGTTCAAACTGTACTACAGAGCAATAGTAACAAAAACAGCGTGTAGATGGAGTCAAATTTTTCTTCTATCAGACACAGAGTCTCTGTTTTGATATCAAGGTCCTTGATCCATTTTGAGTTAACATTTGTGCATGGCGAGAGAAAGGGATTCAGTTTCATTTTGTTGCATATGGATTTCCAGTTTTCCCAGCACCATTTGTTGAAGATGCTATCCTTCCTCCATTGCATGCTTTTAGCCCCTTTATCAAATATAAGATAATTGTAATTTTGTGGATTGGTTTCTGTGTCCTCTATTCTATACCATTGGTCCACCTGCCTGTTTTGGTACCAGTACCATGCTGTTTTTGTTACTATTGCTTTGTAGTACAGTTTGAAATCTGGTATCGCTACACATCCTGATTCACACTTCCTGCTTAGAATTGCTTTTGCTATTCTGGGTCTTTTATTTTTCCATATGAATTTCATGATTGCTATATCTATTTCCACAAGAAATGCCGTTGGGATTTTGATTGGCATTGCATTGAACCTATAGAGAACTTTTGGTAATATTGCCATTTTGATGATGTTAGTTCTGCCTATCCATGAACAGGGTATATTTTTCCATCTTCTAAGATCTTCTTCTATTTCTCTCTTTAGGGTTCTGTAGTTTTCATTGTATAAATCTTTCACCTCTTTTGTTAGGTTGATTCCCAAGTATTTTATTTTATTTTTTTTGAGGATATTGTGAATGGAGTGTTTTTCCTCATTTCCAGTTCAGAAGATTTGTCGCTGATATACAGGAATGCCTTTGATTTATGCACGTTGATTTTATATGCTGCCACTTTGTTGAATTCATTTATTAACTCTAGCAGTTTCTTTGTAGACCCTTTTGGGTCTGTTAAGTATATTATCATGTCATCCGCAAGTAGTGATAATATAAGTTCTTCTTTTCCTATTTTTATGCCTTTAATTTCTTTTGTCTGTCTAATTGCTCTGGCTAGTATTTCAAGAACTAAATTGAATAGAAGTGGTGAGAGAGGGCATCCCTGTCTAGTTCCAGATTTTAGAGGGAATGCTTTCAGTTTTTCTCCATTTAGAATGATGCTAGCCTGAGGCTTAGCATAGATTGCTTTTACAATGTTGAGGTAAGTTCCTGTTATCCCTAGTTTTTCAAGTGTTTTGAACATAAAGGGATGCTGTACCTTGTCAAATGCTTTTTCTGCATCTATTGAGATGATCATATGGTTCTTATCTTTAAGTCTATTGATGTGGTGAATAACATTTTTTGATTTCCGTATATTGAACCAGCCTTGCATCCCAGGGATGAATCCTACTTGATCATGGTGCACAATTTTTTTGATATGCTTTTGCATTTGATTCGCCAGGATTTTATTGAGAATTTTTGCATCTAAGTTCATTAGAGATATTGGTCTATAGTTTTCTTTCTTTGAAGTGTCTTTGTCTTGTTTTGGGATCAGGGTTATGTTGGCCTCATAGAATGAATTTGGAAGAGCTCCTTCTTTTTCTATTTCTTGAAATAGCTTGAAAAGTATTGGTATTAATTCTTCTTTGAAGGTTTTGTAAAACTCTGCTGTATATCCATCCGGTCCAGGGCTTTTCTTAGTTGGTAGTCTTTTGATGGCCTCTTCAATTTCTTCTTTTGTTATTGGTCTGTTTAAATTGTGTGTGTCTTCCTGACTCAATCTGGGCAGATCATATGACTTAAGAAATTTCTCGATATCTTCACTATCTTCTATTTTATTGAAATATAGGGTTTCAAAATACTTTTTAATTATCTTCTGTATTTCTGTAGTGTCTGTTGTGATATTGCCTTTTTCATCCCGTATGTTAGTAATTTGCGTTCTCTCTCTTCTTCTCTTCGTTAGCATGGCTAAGGGTCTGTCGATCGTATTTATTTTTTCAAAGAACCAACTTTTAGTTTTATCAATTTTTTCAATTTTTTTTTGTTTTAATTTCATTGATTTCCTCTCTGATTTTAATTATTTCTTGTCTTCTGCTACATTTGCTGTTGTTTTGCTCTTCCATTTCTAAGGTTTTAAGATGTAGTGTGAGTTCCTTTATTTGTTGGTTTTTTCTTTTTTTGAGGAATGAACTCCAGGAAATGAATTTCCCTCTTAAAACTGCTTTCATTGTGTCCCATAGATTCCGGTATGTTGTGTCTGTATTGTCATTTATCTCTAGGAATTTTTTGATTTCCTCCTTTATATCTTCTGTAACCCATTGATCATTCAGTAACATATTGTTCATTTTCCAGGTGATGCAGGATTTTTCCTTCCTTCTTTTATCATTGATTTCCAGTTTCATTCCATTATGGTCAGATATGGTGCATGGTATTATCTCCACACCTTTATACTTACTGAGAGTCACCCTATGGCATAAAATATGGTCTATCTTTGAGTAGGATCCGTGTGCTGCTGAGAAGAATGTGTATCCACTTGATGATGGTTGATATATTCTATATATGTCGGTTAAGTCTAGGTTATAGATTGCGTTATTGAGTTTTATAGTTTCTTTGTTCAGCTTTTGTCTAGAGGATCTGTCCAATGGCGAGAGTGGTGTGTTGAAGTCCCCCATAATTATTGTGTTGTGGTCTATTTGACTCTTGAACTTGAGGAGAGTTTGTTTTATGAATGTTGCAGCACCATTGTTTGGTGCATACAAATTGATAATTGTTATGTCTTAATGGTGGATGGTTCCTTTTAACAGTATATAGTGTCCTTCTTTATCCCTTTTGATTACCTTAGGTTTGAAGTTGACTTTATTCGATATGAGTATGGCCACTCCTGCTTGCTTCCGAGGGCCATGTGAGTGGTATGATTTTTCCCAACCTTTCACCTTCAGTCTGTGTATGTCTTTTCCTATCATATGAGTCTCCTGAAGGCAGCATATTGTTGGATTTTTTTTTTATTCCAGTTTACTAGTCTATGTCTCTTGATTGGTGAATTTAAGCCATTAACATTTAAGGTTACAATTGAAATATGGGTTGTACTTCCAGTCATGTTTATTTATTTATTTATTTTAGATTGGCTAGTTTTCCCTCTTTGGTTATTTTTCTCCCCCTTTACTGAGATAACTCCCACTGTTAGTTTTGGGCGCTATTTTTCAATTCCTCTTCTTGTAATATTTTGCTCAACATGCTTTGCAGTGCTGGTTTTCTGGCTGCAAATTCTTTTAGCTTTTTTTTAATCATGAAATATTTTAATTTCATTGTCAAATCTGAAGCTTACTTTTGCTGGATACAGTATTCTTGTTTGGAATCCATTATTTTTCAGTGTTTGAAATACATTGTTCCAGGATCTTCTCGCTTTCAAAGTCTGTGATGAAAAATCAGTCGTTAACCTAATTGGCTTACCCCTAAATGTAATCTGCCTCCTTTCTCTTGTAGCTTTTAGTATTCTCTCCGTGTCCTGTATGTTAGCTATCTTCATAATTATGTGTCTTGGAGTTGGTCTATTATGGTTTTGGATGTTTGGGGTCCTGTAAGCTTCCAGGATTTGGCAATCCATTCTATCTTTCATCTCTGGGAAGTTTTCAAGTATTATCTCATTTAGTAAGCTATCCATTCCTTTGGACTGAACCTCTGTGCCTTCTTCTATCCCAATGACTCTCAAATTTGGTCTTTTGATGAGATCCCATATCTCTTGGATAGATTGCTCATGAGATTTCAGCATCTTTTCTGTGTTGACTATATTCTTTTCAAGTTGATAAACTTTGTCTTCATTATCTGATGTTCTGACTTCTACCTGATCTAGTCTGTTTGTAATATTCTCATTAGCGCTTTTAATCTGATTTACGGATTCTTGCATTTCTATGATTACAGCTTGATTTTTTTTAACACCTCTATCTCCTGATAAAGCTCATTCTTTGCGGATTGAATTTGTGTGGTTAGTTCCTCTTCAAAATATACTTTCAATGCTTGGATTTGCTGTCTCATGTCTTCTCTAATATTCCGTTCCATCTGAATTAGGTATGCCTTTATTTCTTTCCCTGTCCATGTTTCTGATTCTTCTAGGTCCTCCTGTATATTTAGGTTGTCCTGCATTGTTTGTAACCCTTTTTTTCCCTTGTTTTTTCATATTGTTCACGTTGGTTTCCAGCTCTGTTTGACTGCTTTGTAACTGCTTTCTCCTATACATTTGTTTTGGCTTTGTATATCTCTGTTGTCTCTCTTTTGTGGTGGGAGATTATGCCTAGAAATGTTGGGCTTTGTTGTACTTTAAAGCTGATTCATTCAATTCATATAAGGCTTCTAGGTTCTGTATGCATATAATGATTTGCTGTTTGTTCTTAGGACTATATGTTTAGGTTAGGTGCTCTGGTGGTACGATGGTTAGTATGTCTTGGCTACTTTAGAAGATTGCTCCACTGAAGGTGGATACTACCAGGCAATTGGATCAGGGTGTTTGTAGTAGCTAGGTATTTAGGAGTCTTATAGACAGCCTCGAGACATTCACCTATTTGCATTTAGACAATTATACGCAATGGAAGATGTAATGCTTGGGATGAGAGTTGGGGGGTAGGGGAATGAAGGTGCTGTTAAAAAGAAAAAAGGATAGAGGGAGAGATAGATTAGAGGGGAATGAAAAGAACAATAAAACTTGAAATGCGATAGAAAGAGAGAAGGAAAAGGGGAGAAATGAACAGGGAGAGAAGAAGGAGAGAAAAAAAATATATCGACACCAGCAACAACAACAACAACAACAACAAAATTAAAGTCTTAGAGATCCACCTTCTTCTCTTCCAGTAGACGGAGCTGTGCCCTCCAAGTGGAGCGTCTGCTCTCTTCCTGCCGAGAGCTATCTCTGTAAGGCGTCTCCTGTGAGTCTCTCAGACTTGTCAGTCCAGAGCCATTTCACTTCTCCAGCCCTTAACCCCCTTCCTCCTGTCAGCCTGCCAGCCAGGTCCTGTTCCCCAGAAGTGATTCCCAAGAGATCTAGTTACACTTGCAGCCCCACCGCGTGTCCCTTTTAAGCCCCAGTGCTGTGGTAAACTGGCGGCTAAGACCTTGGGGGTCACCGCTGGTGATATGTGGGGCTGGGGGTATGGGATTCCCTCTGCTTCCCTATGGACACGAGCCCTGAGAAGTAAATGAAGTTTCCTGGCTGCTTGTATCAGAATGGGGAGTCACGCACCTGCAAAAGTGGATTCTGCTGGGAAGGAATTCCACCAGCCGAACTCCGATGACGTCACCTCTCTGCTGTGGCAGGCCCCAGGCTCCTTGCCGGAGTGTCCGAGGGGAGGGGTGGGACTGGTCTGGCCTGGTTCACCTCAGCTCCTGGCTTGTGGAGGCTTGGCTAAAGACTTCTTCCTGCCAAGCTGTGTCTTGGCGTCTAGCAGGACCCAGTCACTTTGACTGCAGGCGGCTGGACAGATCTGCAGCTGTGCCCGCGGTGCGCGGACTGTGGCTGGTGGATCTGGAACTCCGCATCTCGTGGCAGGGTCCCGCTCATCCGGGTCACACAGACTCTTCAAAAAAATCCTAGTAGCTCCCGGGCGGTCTCTCTTCAGTGGAATTTTGCGAGGAGAATCTCTGTTCGTAGAATCCAAGAGTTATCCTTGTGACTTTATGACCCCATCACTGGGGGTGCATTAAAAGCGCAGCCTCTCTGCTCACCGCCATGTTGGATCCCCTGAACATGGATTTTTGAGCAATCATAAAATAGTAATGAACTTTGGGACTCTTACAAGTGAAGTGAAACCCTTTCGAGAGGTGAGATGCACATGACACGTTGGGGGCAATGGGAAGAGAGATATAGATTGGATCTTCAATTTTCCCCAAAGACACATTTGTTAAAATTTGCTTCCTAGGGTGTCCCTACTGGAAAGAGGTTGAACATTTGGGAGGAGGGACGTGGTGGGAGGTGGGAAATCCTTAGGTAATTAGTGGTATGCTTTTGAGAAAATTGTAGGAACCGTACACTTTCTTAATGCTCTTCTCCCTGGCTTGTGATGTAAACAATTTTCTCTGCCACACACCTCCTGACATTGCCGTCTGGAATGCCCACCACAGGCCCAAAGTGAAGGGTTCACCTAATCTCAGACTGAAACCTCTCCAATACTGTGACTGAGACAAATTCCTGAGTAGTTTCCACTTTTATTCCATGAGTGACTTTGAATTCCTGTTGATTGGTTAAAATACACATCATAACTTTTTTAAAAATCCCATTATTTATGTATTTATCAAAGTACTCTTCTAAGAGTTCACAAATGTCATCCTTTTGAAACATATTTTTCTGCCTTAAAACGTATAGAGAATACTTCCTGTATATTTGACAAGACTTGAAAAATTCTGTTAGAGTCACAGTCCTTGATTTTTTACTTGCCTTGTGTTAGTGGCTTTCTTAGGGCTTTCTGAGTTTGGTAATTTTTCTTCTGGATGTCTATTGTAAGTTCTACAATATTTAGTGTTGAGAAAAACATTTCTTTTAAAATTGCAAAGTTTCTATGTTTGCTCTTGTACCTCTACATCTGACTTGCTAATTGATAAGCTTATTTTCATAAAGTTCACTGTTATAAAACATCACATTGTTTTCAAAATTCCTTCCTCATCATGACCTGTATAGATCATGTATTTATTTTTTAACAAAATTTTTTGGTAGCTGTGGATGGATGTAGTATATTTATTTATTTATTTATTTATTCATTCATTCATTCATTTATTCATTCATTCATATGTTATTCTTAAGAATCAAACCCAGTGCCTCAGTTGTGCTAGGCATGTGCTCCATAGAGCTAAAATGCCAAGCCACTTCATGTATTTTCTATCTCCCAATTTACTGCATGCAACACATTGACATTTTATGTCATGGTTAAACATTTTTTAAAAATTAATTTTAGTTGTTGATGGACCTTTATTTCCTTTATTTTTATGTGGTGGCTGAGGATTGAACACAGTGCCTCACCCATACTAGGTAAGAACACTACCACTGTGCTACAACCACAGCTCTATAGTCTACCATTTTTTACCTCTTTAACATTTCCTAATTTCTCTTTCATTTGTCTTCAGATCAGTTGAGATGATTATGATTCAAATTATGTGCCTGCTATTCTTGATAACTCTGATAGATGCTGAAAATCTGATGGAAGCTGAAAATCTGATGAATCCTGAAAATCTGCAGGTCTGAATCAGTAGTTTTGCTCCATGTCCATTATTCTGTACCTGTGATTCATGGCCAACTGTTAAATGATCTTTCATCCATATGTGAAAAACAAAATGGCAAGCACAACTGTGAATGCATAGGTTAATAATTGGTATATTTACATCTAATAACATCTCATTGTCCTAAACAATCATGGGAGAAATGCAAAGTCCAGGTCAGGCCAATTCTGTGAATGTTAAATCCTAGTTTGTTACAATGAAAAATTGAAATAACATTTCAGCTTACCAAAATAGGTGTATGGACATATGTATACTGGAATGAGCCATATTACAGAGTTAACTGCTTCTATCAAATTAGAAGGGAAAGCGAGACATACTATTCCCTCTTCAATCAAATTCGTCTTTAGTTCCTTTCTTTTCCAATTAAAAATATTTTTTCCAAATATAATTAGTTCAGTATTTTATCATTCAAATGATTCCTTTGAACCTTTTTTCTACTACTAATTGTATTGTGTTTGATGACATATCTGTAAACTTTCACACAACCTCCCAGTTTCTTGGAACTGTCAGTTCTATGGATCCTTTTAATAGAGAGTCTTCTCTTTTTTCTACCACTATTTTTACTTATCTCTCTTTTCACATTCTTGCCCAGGGTCTAGCACATGCTAGGGAAGTGTTCTACCTCTGAACCACAACCCCAGCCCATTATTCTTTTTTTTTTCTTTTTAACAAAAAATTTATTTATTTATTCTAATTAGGTATATGTATGACAGCAGAATACATTTTGATTCATTGTACATAATTGCAGCCCAACTTTTCATTTCAGTGATTGTACATGATGTAGCATCACACCATATTTGCAGTCATACAGGTACCTAGGGTAATGATATCCATCTTTTTTTTCTTTTTTTTATTGGTTGTTCAAAACATTGCAAAGCTCTTGACATATCATATTTCATACATTAGATTCAAGTGGGTTATGAACTCCCATTTTTACCCCAAATACAGATTGCAGAATCACATCAGTTACACATCCACATTTTACATAATGCCATATTAGTAACTGTTGTATTCTGCTACCTTTCCTATCCTCTACTATCCCCTCTCCCCTCCCCTCCCATCTTCTCTCTCTACCCCATCTACTGTAATTCATTTCTCTCCTTGTTTTTTTTTTTACAACCTCTTATATGTAATTTTGTATAATAATGAGGGTCTCCTTCCATTTCCATGCAATTTCCCTTTTCTCTCCCTTTCCCTCCCACCTATGTCTCTGTTTAATGTTAATATTTTCCTCCTGCTCTTCCTCCCTGCTCTGTTCTTAGTTGCTCTCATTATATCAAAGAACACTTTTGGCATTTGTTTTTTAGGGATTGGCTAGCTTCACTTAGCATAATCTGCTCTAATGCCATCCATTTCCCTGCAAATTCCACGATTTTTTCATTTTTTAGTGCAGAGTAATACACCATTGTGTATAAATGCCACATTTTTTTTTATCCATTCATCTATTGAAGGGCATCTGGGTTGGTTCCACAGTCTAGCTATTGTGAATTGTGCTGCTATGAACATCGATGTGGCAGTATCCCTGTAGTACACTCTTTTAAGGTCTTCAGGGAATAGTCCGAGAAGGGCAATAGCTGGGTCAAATGGTGGTTTCATTCCCTGCTTTCCCAGGAATCTCCATACTGCTTTCCAAATTGGCCGCAACAATTTGCAGTCCCACCAGCAATGTACAAGAGTACCCTTTTCCCCTCATCCTCGCCAGCACTTGTTGTTGTTTGACTTCATAAAGGCTGCCAATCTTACTGGAGTGAGATGGTATCTTAGGGTGGTTTTGATTTGCATTTCTCTAACTGCTGGAGATGGTGAGCATTTTTTCATCTCATGTTTAAATCTAGGCATGCTTTGGGTTTCTACCTTAGTGTAATATTTTTCTTCTTTCGTTTTTCTCCATGGATTGTGTCATTCATCTTTATGCAGCTGATTTTACATTACACAAAATCAGCTGATGATTACATACTAAGTCCAGACCTCACTTATTATCTCTAACCATCCTTATATTTCTAGTTTTACTACCTATAACTGTTTTGCTCAGGTACGTGACACATGTACTGGCCTTATTTCCTTCAAAATGTCAAGTTGTTTCCTCCTACAATCATTGTGTATTTACTGTTTTCTCAACTCAGTGTGTCTTCACTTAGAGTCATTTTTTTATGCAAAAAATTTATTGAATTTAATTTTGAAAACAAAACTAAAACAAGAAATAGATAACTCTTAACATGTATTCTTTTAAAGATAATAGAAACACTGATATTTGAGACCAAAATATGTCATTTGAAACAATTAGTTTTGCTTTTCTTCATTGCTTTTTGTGAATTCAAACTTTTGAATTTTTAATGCAAAATTTACATATTAATATATTAATTGAATTAAAGAAATTTCTAAATATTTAAGTTTAAATAACTTTTTTCTCTAGTTGCAAATTTTGCATTGAACTTTGTATATGCCATTTTATTGATTATTTTTAGTTATACATCACAACAGGATTTATTCTGACATAATTCTAAAATCATGGAACATAATTTGTTCTAATTCAGTCCCCAGTACTTCCCCTTTCACTCCCCTCCTCCCTTCCCTCCCTCTACTGTCCTGAACTTGTGGATGTATAAGATGGTGAGATTCACTGTGGTACATTCTTATATGAACATAGGAAAGTTAATTACAGTCTTAACATGTCGGTCTCGCTCTTATTCTTACATTCTCCATTAAATTTTAATTCCTGAAATAGTACTTCTTTCACCAGCAAATTAAAACTGACATTCCAGGCAGGCAAGTGGTGCATGCCTATAACCTCAGTGATCCAGAAGGTTGAAGCAGAAGGATCACAAGTTCAAGACTGTCCTCAGCAACTTAGCAGTACCTTGTTTCAAAATTTAAAAAATAAATAAATAAAATAAATAAAGAATAAAAAACGCTATGGATGTAGCTCAGTGGTAGAGCAATCCTGAGTTCAATCTCCAATCTCTCTCTCTCTCTCTCTCTCTCTCTCTCTCTCTCTCTCTCTCTCTCACACACACACACACACACACACACACATACACACACACACACACACACACACACAAAGTGACATTTTCTCACCCTTCAGCACAATATTGCTTTTTCAAATGTTCCATTCATTTGGTTTCTTGGCCCTCTTCCCACATTGAAATCATGCATTTGTTCTTTTATTTATGATCTTTTTCTTCCAGTTCCTAAAAGCTGTATGAAGTTTCTGTCCTGGTGGAGGATGTAACTGATTGCTGTACCACTTCATGCATAATAATTAGTAGATCACTTAAATCTTATTGAACCATAAACATTTTTTTCATATTAACATTTTATTTGCTTTTTACATCTCTTTTTAAGAACATAGGATCCAAAAGAATTAGGTCTCTTTATTTTCTCGTGCAAAACTTCGATTCAAGGACTTACAATATAACTTGGCATATAAAATTTTTCAATAAATGTTGATGAAATAAGTGAATGAAAATTTTTCTCATGTATTCCTACATGACTTTTAGTTTATGTATTTCTTTGTAAAGTTTTTACACTTAAGATTTTTTCATATTTGACAGTAGACTATATTTTGACATATTATTCAAACATGACATATTATCTTATTCTAATTAGGATCCCAGTCTCTTGGCTATACATAATGTGGAATCAACATTTTTTTAATGTATTGAATAGTATCGTACAATCATCCATATTTAAAATGTTGAAGTAAAATAGCATTGATTAAAAATATGGCAATTTTAAAAATTGAAATCACATTGACAGATGATATTGAAGGAATCACCAATTAAGTAATTCACTTGGTTTATAATAAAATGAGCATTATTTAAATGATTCAAGCAAAAATGAACTCTTCATTCAATAAGAAACTAGAAGTTTAGTTACATCAATAAAATGTTTGTGAAATATTGATGTCTGTAATGTAAAAAATGAATAAAAAATAAGGCATGTTTATAATGCCCAAATATGCAGAATAATTTTTATATAAGTAATGGTCTCTGTGTCATGGATAAGAGTTAAATCATGTCAAAACAATTGCTGTCAAAACATTCTGATCTATGTTTAAATACCAGAACTACTACTTAATACCCAAGTAAACATGAACAAATAACAAAATAATTTTAATTTTTTGTTTGTCAATCTATTAATAAACAAAGATGATATGCTGGATATGGTGGTGCATGCCTCTATGTTCAGCTATCTGGGGAGCTGCAGCAGGAAGATCTCAAATTCAAATCTAGCCTGGGTGACTTAATGAGACCCTGTTTCAAATTTTAAAAAACAAATAAATAAATAGAAATAAAATGGTCTGGAGATCTGTGAATGTAGTTCAGTAGTAGATGGTCCCTGGATTAAATTTTTCTTCACTAAAGAAAAAGCAAGAATATCATAAAACATTAAAATACCATACACATTGAAGACATATAGTATTATAGCTACATTCATTGACAAAGATAAAGTTCATTGTAAAACAGTGTTCGTTATCTTTATTTTAATTTTTAAAAAATATTGTCCTTTTCTATTTCTTTTAATATTCCCTTACCGATGTTCAGTTCTAAATTATTAATTATTGTAGTAATTTAATGATTAAGAAAATAAGAAAGAAAATATGCAATAAGTAATATAATGTTTTAATTTTAGTGTATCGGATAATTTTTATTATCATCATATGATTTATGGGGTTAAGAGCATGATTCTCACAAAATATGGTTGATTTCAAAATGCTAAGAAATCTCATCAAAAGAAAATTTAAAAATTTTAAAAGCAGGCCCAAGTTCCAGGTTTATATGATCTTCTCTTGTTTCTTTCCTGTCAGTGTATGGAGAAGATTTCTGCAACATTTTTATGTCTTCTTAAATTCTAAACCCCCAAGGAAGACAGCAGTTTTGTTTGGTGCCTTGCCTGAGTTCCCAGGAAACCTGAATTGATAAACAGGGAGGGAACTCCACCCTCACCACCATATTTCGACAGTTGTGCTACACAGTCTTATCCTTGATTGTCATCCCATGGAGAATCACTCACAACCATGGTCAGCTCTAGAGGTAACAGACGTTGGCCCAGGAAAGTTTTTGTTCTCCAAACCCATCATGTTACCGTAATAATTATTTACTATTATTCTGATATTTTCCATTCTCTTTTACACTGTTGGAAGGATATATATAAGTTTTTGAATAATTACTGGGTAACAGCATTCATGATTTTCCCCATACTATGATTTTTCTTATTTTGCCCTCTGTATATTGGCACTACATATCCTCTATTTAATCTATCTTTGTCAGTTTGTTTCAGCAAACCTCAGACAGCTAAGTGAAAATTTTCCTTTGCCTCTATACATATATTTCATACTAAAAATGGTAAGATATCTTGCCTAAAGTCTTAGAACAAATAAAGAATAAAAGCAAAAATAATACATACAGGAAAATAGTGACTTCAATGGTAACATATGCATGAATTTAAGTGGCATACATACAAGTTAATCCCAATTAGTAGGACACAGAATAGTGTCTACTTTGAAGGAAACATAATTTATGTAAATCTTTATGATGGTGTTAATGATTCGCCCAATCAGAGACCCAAACTCACTTCTTGCTTTTCAGAATTGCCACTGTAATATAATTGTGAATGTATGTGTGTGTGTAAATAATTTGTTTAATATCTTAGGTTAGGATTGAGTGTCCAAATAAATAATTTATTTTTGGTATATAATGTGGCACCAATTGGAGCTTTTCTGTCTATATTTTGATTAGTAGTAATTCTTTGTCTTACACCATAAAACTATATAGTAGTAAATGTGTATATGAGGTTTGTTTCTTTGGAAAGATGTTGAAGCTCACCAAGTAAGCTTCCTTGGGATTTTATAAACCTACAACTTGTTATATTGGTGAAATTTAATTCAGAGAAAAAGCACAAATTGTTGCAGACAGTCTATTCTATTGGGAAAAGAGCACAGAATAGTTTTCATAAATTTGAATATGATTAAAAGAGAAAAGGAAGAAAAGAAGGAAAGAATATCTGCTCAGGAAACTTATCTTGACTTATTCATTGATTATTTGTGCAAAATAGATTCAAAATTCCTTGTAATCTTCTTATTCTCTTAGTCAATGAATATAGTACTTTCTCTTGTTTATTTATACTGATGATCAAACATTTCCTAGATGTTCCAGAATTTTAGGGAGTCATAATTTTGATATTCATTAAAAAATCTGCTTTATCAGAGAATATTTTACATGCTTGGCTTGAATTGCACAGATTTGTGAATAAAAATTCTTGTTTAAACAAAAGATATAGTTTTTAAGAAGAATTTTCATCCATAAATTTAAACCTAAAATATTTGTCAAACTGCTTTTTTTTTGGTTTTGCATTATTTTTAATATGGTAACTATTATCCATATTTCAAACATTTGCAGAAGAACTGATTATCCTCAGTTACATGGATTTATCTCTATTTTTCCACCTTAAAATAATGTGCAAGGTTGTTTTCTAAAATATTTTTGAAAATTTCTTCAGAGATTCTAATGCCTTTTACATAATGTTTATTGCAACATTTCAATTTTTAGATTTTTAATGCTTATAATTTAGATAGTTTTTGGTTCAAATTATGAACATTATTATTTTTAAAAATAAAAAAAGTATTTGAAAATCACACCTCCATACTTGTAAAACTAGTTGATTTTTCATATTAGAAAAATACAACCTCTTCAACAATGACATTAAGTATAAACACTCTAATACATAATCAATACATAATTATATTTTTAGCCAGACCACTTTAAAAGAAATTAAAATATATTAACAAAATTTGAAGAAAAAATGAAGTTGAAATACTTGTGTTGATCATAATCAAGACTAAGCTGTTTTATTTTTGATAATACCAAAAGTAATCATATTTTAAGGTAAATCATGTTGAAGAGAAGATAATATTTAAGAATATAAAAATAAAAATATTTAAATTTTAATTCAACAGTGACTCTTTTATTAATTATTTCAGTGTCAATATTCAAATATTGATTAGTAGGCCCTAGAAGTAATTTTTTTACAGTTAAAATATTTTTACTATGATAGTAAATTTTTTTGTAAGAAATATGTGAAAGGCTCAAAAACATTTAAAAAGAAAAAAATAAATAAAATTTTCTAAACTTTAAAATTGTGTATTAAATAAATCATTTTTGTAATTCTTATAATTAATAAACTAGTTAATTTGTTTCATTTTCATATTGTTGTTATTGTCCAAGAATAAGTTAGTGGGATTTATTCTAAACTAAATATATAAGAGTGCCCGAGTCCCCCATATTGTTAGCCTGTCCCTGAATTGTAATACCTTCAATTGTTTAGTATACTACTCAAAGTATTACTCATAAAATTGTTCTATCAGATAAAATAAAATAGTTTTATTGTATTATGCTTAGATTTGTAATTATGAAGCATCTTCCTAAAAAGTATATGAATGTGATTGTTACAGAGCTGTGGTATTCTGGGAAACTGAGGGAGCACAGGCCCCCCTCTGCAAAGCCCAATTCTTGCAATAAGGTCAGAGATATTTCAGGTATGTCACTGAGAGTAACTGGAATGAGATTATTAGAAGGAATAGAAAAGAGAATATGGTGGACACTCTCAATTGTGGTTCCTCTGTGAGAGAAGAAGAATGGGTTATGCCTCCTGTCCTTCAGTTTTATTAGGGGGTCCCAGAGAAGTTTCCAGAGAATCTCACTAAGGTTCACCTCCTGACATTTGACTGACACCTGGATGACATCAGAATTTCATGTCTTCATTATGCATCATAACTCTAGGTCACTTTGGCCCATACTGACCAGTTCTAATTTTAGAACATATGCTTGCAGATTTCATGGTTAAGGGAGATTATTGTTATCTCTCTGAGTTCTGGGATATAGTATAAGAATTACAAGGTTTACCCAAAATTGTAATATTCTTGTCAGCATTTCAGGACCTACATTTCTCCTGAAGATAGCAGGTAGTTTTCTGAGGAATGTAACATATCTTGAAGACTGAATCCAGGCAAATTGATGGGAGGGGAGGGGAGGGGAGGGGGATAGTAGAGGATAGGAAAGGCAGCAGAATGCAACAGACACTAGTTTGGCAATATGTAAAACAGTGGATGTGTAACCGATGTGATTCTGCAATCTGTATGTGGGGTAAAAATGGGAATTCATAACCCACTTGAATCAAATGTATGAAATATGATATGTCAAGAACTATGTAATGTTTTAACAACCAATAATAAAAATTTTAAAAAAAGCAAAAGTGTGTGGAGGTCAGCAAAATGGGCCCTTCTACAAATAGTCTTTTGACCTTACGTTCCCACTACTCACATATTTCCCTTATCAGAGTCAACATATGACCTTACTATACCACTCCTTGGTATTTATCCTAAATACCTAAATACTAAATACCCTTTGATATTTACTCTAAAAAATTAAAGTCAGCATACTACAGCAATACATACATACCTGTGTTTATAGCACCATAATCACAAGAGCAAACTATGAAACTAACCTATTTTTTCACCAATGGATGAATGTATAAAGAAAATGTGATATATATATATATATATGTTTGTGTATATAATGGAATTTATATATATATATATATATATATATATATATATATATATATATGAATTGTAAAAAGAATAAAGAAGGTATTAAAAAAGAATAAAATTTTGTCAGGTTTGTTTCATTTGCAAGAAAAATGGATGGAACTTGAGAACATGATGCTAAGTGAAACAAGACAAACTCAGAAAATAAAGGGTCATAAGTTTTATCTTGCATGTGAAAGCTAGAAAGTCAAAAGGAAAAGAAAGCTGTGTATGAAGTATCTCAAAAAAAGGGAGATCAGTATAATAGAGGAAAGGAAACACAGGAAGGGAGGAGAGGAAGAAAGAAAATGATGAAGAATGATACTGATGAAATTATATTCTTATATTGTATGCATGTGCAAATATATGGCAATGATCCCCCATTATATACAATTACGATGTAACAAAAAGAAAAGATGAAAAATAAGTAGAATCTGAGGCACAATGAATAATCTTTACTAAATCCATTTATTTTCTTAATGACTACATATTGTATATCTAATAAAATGGATGCTTTAGGGCTGGGGATGTGGCTCAAGCGGTAGCGCGCTCTCCTGGCATGCGTGCGGCCCGGGTTCCATCCTCAGCACCACATACAAACAAAGATGTTGTGTCCGCTGATGACTAAAAAATAAATATTAAAAATTCTTTCTTTCTCTCTCTCTCTCTCTCTCTCTCTCTCTCTCCTCTCTCACTCTCTTTTAAAAAATGGATGCTTTAAATAACTCAAAATCAACCAATAAATAAGTAATGTCAATTTTCAGTGAATAAAATTATTCAACTACATTCTTCTCATTTTTAGTTTTTTACAAAGTTGTTTTAAATTAAAAAACTAATGTTTTATTTTTATTATTAATGGAAAAAATCACTGGCTCATAAAATAGTCACAACATAGAAAATGTAATTAATTCTAGCAGTTTAGGAGGCTGAGACAGGAGGATTGGAAGTTCAAAGCCAGCCTCAGCAAAAATGAGGAACTAAGAAATTCAGTGATACCCTGCCTCTTAAGAAAATAAAAAATAGGGCTGGGGATGTGGCTCAGTGGTCAAGTGCCCCTCCCTGGGTTCAATCCCTGGTCCTGCCTTCCCAAAATAATGTTTATAATATAAAATTAAAATCAATATAAAGACTAACTGTAGAAGACTTTGAATACAGCTGTTATAGTCCATTAGCATTAATATTTATACTTTTTTGAATAACTGTAGTTGATTTATACTATATAAAATTTTCTAGTGTTAAGCCCATTTTCTTTTCTTATACCAATGATTTCAAAAACAAGACCAGATTTGTTGTTGCATTCTGTTTCTATTGTAAAGTATCTGCTTTATTCAACTTAATAGCTTTTGGTACTAAAGAGTATTTAAGTATGTCTTTTAGCCCTATTAATCAATAACTCTAAAGGTCTTGTAGATTTTATATTCAAACTTACAGAATTTGTAAATTAAATTTGTATTATTTAATTCTGAAACCAGCTATTACCACAAAATGTGTATTAAAAATTCAAAACTTAACAGAAGAATATTCTGTTATTCATTTTTAAATATATAAAAATTATTGATTTTAGTATAGATAACATAACAAGATATTGCTTAATTTTTCCAGAAAGAAGTTACTGAAATTATTTTTTCCATTTATGTACATATTTTACTCAAACAAAAAAGCATATATAGATCAATAGCATTCTCTATGTTTATGGACATATTGAAAACATGACACCAAAGCTTAAAATTTGGAAGAACACTCGTGTCTAGCTGAGCAAATTGGTAAAATTTTCACCTTTGTTTTGGAATTCTAGTTTTTATTTTAGGAATAAAACAAAGTTAGTGGTTCTTAAGTCTTTCATCTGCAAGATTTATATTTTAACTTTTTAATTTATTTTTTTATTACAGAGCTTTTGAACTAACAGTTGAGCTCAGATATATATTTAAGTTTCAGGCTTTAGGCTTCCAGCTAAGCCAGATCAATTTAAGCTAACGATCTCCAACAGCTGCACTCTGCATTATCTGAGGCTTCTGGGAGGTGTTCCAAGGGAACTTCAAATAGAGCATATTGCAGCAATCTAGTCTGGGGTGCTGGAAATTATGTCCCACCTGCAATGATTTCTGTGCCACAGGAAACTCACTGTGGCTACATAGTATCTTTTTAGAAAGAGAGAGACAGAAACAGAGAAACAGGGACAGAGTGACCCACTTTTACCGTTTCTAAAAGTTTATTCATCCTCCCTTTGTCTATCATTGGCTTATTAAGAATAATGAACTCTTATCTTAATTACCCCCATGCACCAAGGGTCCATATTCTACCTCCTGACTTTTTATTGTTTTCTGTAATGTGAGCAACAGCCCTTAGAAAGAACAGGAGTGAACCATATAACATCTTTGCTATTAATGAGCTTAAAAAGCACAGTCCATGAAAACACACTAGTCCTGCTGAAGAAAAACGAATAGAGATTTTACCAACCATCATTCAAATGATAAATGAACATCCTGGGCTATTTCTGTGAGACAGATGAACAGTCAGAGATGAAGAAGGTTGTTCAGAGGGATGGCGTCAAATAAGGCACCACTCATGAAAAATGACTGTAGCGTGTGCTTTATTGGCATTAATGGTGCTTAAAGTGCTTTCTTGAGCATACACATATGCTTACACTAGTGCAGAGACAAAAAAGCACTCTCTCCCCCTAGACATTTTTGAACCAAAAGATTAGTAGAAATGACTTCTGTAGTTCAGCTTCATAACTTTTCTAATAAAAATTGAAAAAGTTTGGTTATAGTTTGATAAATGATTCAATCTCCAGAAAACCGTTGGAATCATAACCATTTTTTACATGAAGATATGACAAAATATTTGAAAGTAAGTTAGACAGAGAATAGACTATACTATTAGCTGGTTTAAGAAATTGCCTTTAACCATTTGCCTCTCTTCATTCCATTTGAATATTTTATCCAGGAAATTACCATGGAATGCCATAGAAACCTATCTGAAGGATTTATTTTAAAGCAAAACAAAACAGTTTTTGAGATCTGTCCAATACATGATCCAAGGAATGAATATTATTTAGACAACATCTCCAAAAGTAAATGTTTCTTATGAGAATTTTTCAGGTTAGAGTTGATTTTCAGTATATTTTAGATCAGTGTTAAAAAAGCTTATCTGTTTGTTTTATTACAGAATGGAGACAGTAGACCAATATTTCTGTGGTTTTTCACGAGTAAATGTCATATAGTAAAGCAAATAATATGTGTGAAATGTCAATATATACTATAAAATTAGACCTTTATGGTGATACCTAATTTGACCTAAAAAAATGATCTTTATTTTGCATCCTACTTGACTTTTAGTCAGTTTAACAATTTTTTTTTTTTTTTGGTGGTGCTGGAGATTGAACCCAGGGCCTTGTGCATGCGAGGCAAGCACTCTTAACAACTGAGCTACATCTCCAGCCCTAAAAATTCTTAATATTCAGATTTTATTAGTATTTATTTATTGCTGATAATACCAATAGTAATAACTTCTCTGAACTACATAAAACCCCTTGATTTGTTGCAATAGAAACCTAGAAAAGAATGATATAAGAGTTCATATGCCAATATATGGCCTACACCAAGATTTCAAGCACCTGACTCAAGAAGATAAGTTTTCTGCTTCACATATAACATTTGGGAAAGGCAAGGAAAATTCTGTGAAAATATGCAGTGGCAAAATGTAGAGTGGTTTAGTCCTTACAACTGGACATAAAGTTTTCATCTTTCTACTCTGAATGCCCAGGGATGCATTAGAAGTAATCAAACATTCCAAGAATCATCAAACATTCCAGAAGCATGTCCATGCTTTTGGATATGAGCATCAAGGGGTGCTGCAGTCGGGCTGGGCACAAATCATGAGCCACCACACAGTTTGTAGATTCAAACAGCAATTCTTTATTCCCGAACTCACACCAGCCCTCTCCAAACACGTTCTGGGGAAATCCACGTTCTCTGCCCAAATCCACACCTCCACTGGGCTTCTGTCTCCCAAAAATACTGTCTGAATCCCTAAGAACTCAAGAGGAACTCAGGCAGCAGGATACGCCCTATTCCTGGCAGGAATAATCTTCCTAAACCGGCAACGCCCTAAACTCGGATTATCCTAAACTGGGAACACCCTAAACACGGATCCGCCCTGGTCCTTGAGCAATGTCACCTTCCACTAAGCAACATGGGGGGTACACTGGCAAGGACATTGTCATACCTACTTGGCTAATGGCTCCCAGCAAAGGGGTATAAATAATTTAAAATGCAAACTCATGTCTTTATGGTATTAGTTATAATAATAAAAACCATTTGACATCTGACTTTTATGCTGTCAATTCTGCCTGCCCATATTCTTTT
This sequence comes from Callospermophilus lateralis, assembly GCF_048772815.1. Lineage (NCBI taxonomy): Eukaryota > Metazoa > Chordata > Mammalia > Rodentia > Sciuridae > Callospermophilus > Callospermophilus lateralis. The sequence goes on from NW_027510702.1 coordinate 2,341,363, forward strand.
TCAAAGGTCACATTTAATGCCCAAATTTCAAGTTCTGTGGACTTTTCTTTTTTTAACTTTTACTCAAAATTGTCTTCCTATGTCACTTGTCTATAACCTTCCCAGATGTGTTTATACCTTAATGTGTTTCTTCTTATGAACCACTTCTGAGTTTCCTTCTATCATCACTTCTGTTTCTAACTTTTGGTTAGCTTCTGTTATTTTCTACTTCCTGATGTAGGATTGCTTTTTTTTTTTCTTATGTTTGAGCATCCACATTGACTCTCAAAGCTTTAAGAAGAGCCTGTAACGTGGGACTCCAAAAAAGATATTCCTCTTGGGCTCCAGATACAACATTTCCAGCTGTGGACATCTCATGTAACTGGGTACATTCAATAAAAATACCTCATTAATTCATGAATACAATGTGCTGTATTTATAAAGTAGTCTTTTATATGCATATTTCCATGCATAGATTCTGTCTCTGTGAGCTGATGATAAATTTTATGAGGCCAGAGATTTTGTGTCTTGCTGACCATAGATATTTTTTTCAATTTCTGTTAGTAGCATTTGGCAGGGTCCTCCCTTTCTTACTGTGCCACAACTGTATGGGATGCTCATCTCAACTCTTCAAGTTACACAGGCATCAGAAAATTAGCTGCTTCCATTGAAAACAATTCTGAATCCTTTTCTAAAAGTTTATAAGTTATAAAACCTTAGCCTCTAGCCACTACGCTAAGATTCCATCTCAAGTCAGTCTGAATGGCAGTTATAAAAAATACAAGTATCAATAAATGTTGGCGAGGATGTGGGGAGAAATGTATTCTCATACATTGTTGATGGGACTGCAAATTGGTGCAATCATTATGGGAAGCAGTATGGAGATTCCTTTAAAAACTTTGAATGAAAGCACCATTGGACCCAGTTATCCCATTTCTAGGTCTAAGCTCAAAGGACTTAAAATCAGCATACTATAATATTTATAGCATCTCAACTCACAATAGTTAAATTATGAAAACAACCCATGTGCCCTTGAACAGATGAATGAATAAAGAACATGTGAATGAATAAAGAACACAATGTAATATTACTCAGTCATAAAAAGGAATGAAATAATAGCATTTTCTGGTAAATGGATGGAACTAGAAAATATCATGCTGAGTGATATAAGCCAATTCCAAAAAACCAAAGACCAAATATTCTCTCTAATATGTGGATCGTAATTCAAAATAAGCAGAGGAAAATAGAAATCCATTGGATGAGACAAAGGGGAATGAAGGGAGGGGAATAGGAAAGAATTAACTGGACATAACTTTCTCAGTACAATCAACTAAACAAAACATTTCTAATCTTGTATTTGAATAAAAGGCCATCAATGTAATTCTGCATCAAGTAGAACCATAAGAATGGGATTCTAAATAGAATAAGTTAGACTCTATGTATGTATAATCAGCCAAAATATTTTCTACTCTCATGTATAACTAAAAAAAAGCAAAGTTTTTTTAAAAATGAAATAAAACCTTAACCTCATCCATTAACACTGAAGCCACAGAGGTATCTGATGCTTCCTGTAATCACTATAACTTTTGCTACCAAATTCTGTAAATTCCTTCTTAAAAAAATAAAAATATTTGTTTCACATTTCCTATTTTCTCCCTAAAAAAATGTATTACCAACATAATTTCTCGTATTGTGCCTATTACATTCTTTTGATAGAGACTTGAATTTTAAACAGCTTATTCATATTTTCAAAAATAGTAGGGATTTTTATCACATATAAGAAATCTTTTTTTATTCATGACTTCGGTACTCAGTCTCCCATATTAATAATAGAAAAATTAATTCTTTTTTATTTTATTTTTATTTTAATAAATCTTTTTTTATTGGTTGTTTAAAACATTACAAAGCTCATGACATATCATCTTTCATACATTTGATTTAAGTAGGTTATGAACTCCTATTTTTACCCCAAATACAAGTTGCAGAATCACATCAGTTACACATCCACATTTTTACATAATGCCATATTAGTGACTGTTGTATTCTGCTACCTTTTCTATCCCCTACTATCCCCCCTCCCCTTCCCTCCCATCTTCCCTCTCTATCCCATCTGCTGTTATTCAATTCTCTCCCTTGTTTTTTTTTTCTTTTTCCCCTTTCCCCTCACAAACTCTTATATGTAATTTTGTGTAACATTGAGGGTCTCCTTCCATTTCCATACAGTTTCCCTTCTCTCTCCCTTTCCCTCCCACCACTCGTCTCTATTTAATGTTAGTCTTTTCCTCATGCTCTTCCTCCCTGCTCTGTTCTTAGTTGCTCTCCTTATATCAAAAAATACATTTGGCATTTGTTTTTTAAAAATTGGCTAGCTTCAATTAGTATAATCTGCTCTAATGCCATCCATTTCCCTGCAAATTCCATGATTTTGTAATTTTTAGTGCTGCGTAATACTCCATTGCATATAAATGCCACGTTATTTTTATCCATTCATCTTTTGAAGGGCATCTAGGTTGATTCTAGAGTCTATCTATTGTGAATTGTGCTGCTATGATCATTGATTTGTGGCAGTATCCCTATAGTATGCTCTTTTAAGGTCCTCAGGGATTAGTCCGAGAAGGGCGATAGCTGAGTCAAATGGTGGTTCCATTCCCAGCTTTCCCAGGAATCTCCATACTGCTTTCCATATTGGCTGCACCAATTTGCAGTCCCACCAACAATGTACAAGTGTACCCTTTTCCCCAAATCTTCGCCAGCACTTATTGTTGTTTGACTTCCTAATGGCTGCCAATCTTACTGGAGTGAGATGGTATCTTAGGGTGGTTTTGATTTGCATTTCTCTGCCTGCTAGAGATGGTGAGCATTTTTTCATGTACTTGTTGATTGATTGTATGTGTTCCTCTGAGAAGTGTCTGTTCAGGTCCATGGCCCATTTGTTGATTGGGTTATTTGTTATCTTATTGTTTAATTTTTTGAGTTCTTTGTATCTTCTGGATATTAGGGCTCTATCTGAAGTGTGAGGAGTAAAAATTTGTTCCCAGGATGTAGGTTCCCTATTTACCTCTCTTATTGTTTATCTTGCTGAGAAAATACTTTTTAGTTTAAGTAAGTCCCATTTGTTTATTCTTGTATTTAACTCTTTGGTTATGGGCGTCCTATTAAGGAATTTGGAGCCCGAACCCACAATATGTAGATCAGAGCCAACTTTTTATTCTTTCAGGTGCAGAGTCTCTGATTTGATAACAAACTCTTTGATCCATTTTGAGTTAACTTTTGTGCATGGCAAGAGAAAGGGGTTCAGCTTCATTTTGTTACATATGGATTTCCAGTTTTCCCAGCACCATTTGTTGAAGATGCTATCCTTCCTCCATTGCATGCTTTTAGCCCCTTTATCAAATATATTTAGATTTTGTTTTGTATTGGATTAGAAAGAGAATCATTTTCTTTTCTCTATATTATATATGTATTATGTGTGTATAGTTATACATATGTATACATGTATTTGTGTGTTTATGTGTCTGTGTCTGTGTGTGTATGCATAACAGGTTGACAGAATTGTTCAAAATTAGAGAAAGAATGTTTTTGGAAATATTATTCTTTTTCTTATGATCCTTTCATGCAATTCTGTCCCCCTGTTAAAAGCCCATCATGTCCACCTGCATCGTTTCTCTGTTACATTGGTCTCTATTTGTGTTCTCTGCCTTAGTCTTCTCACCTCAATAGGTGTAATTATTTCCAGGAACATGTTTCCATCTTTGTTTCAGAAGATAGTGACAAGCCATGATCTCTCATAAGCATGAAAGTATTTCAGTTTTAAAAAATCATGCTAGGTTTACATTGACACTATTTATCTCTTTGGAGAGAACTTCTGTAGTTATGATATACATAAACATAAATTAGTTTGATCTTTTCAAAAAGATAGCTTTTTGTTTGTTGTTTTTGTTTATAGTCCCTTTTATCTTCTTATTTCCAAATTGATTGATTTCTTTTATAATTTTTAAATTGTTTTTCTTTTTGCTTTAAGCTTAAGTTATTCTTCTATCTCTAGTTTATTCCAGTGAAGCTTATCTTATCTGTTACATACTGTTTTATTTTCTAATATATGAATGGTAAGGTGTTTCACTTTAATTGACATATATTTAAATATTATTTATAAAAATTCTTTGTTTATAATTTCAAATATTTTTAAACTTTCTAGTTATTTCTTAGTATCTCTTCTATGCTGAGAACTTAACCCTATTACAGATTAAATTGTATCTTTTCAAAAGAAATATTTTGAGTGCCAAAGTTCCAGTGTCTCAGAATGTAAGTTCACTGAGAAATGGAGTAATTACATTTCTATTTAGTAAAATGAAAAGCCATCATGTTAAAATAGCGTGTGACCCTTATCTAATATAACTAATATTCTTCTATGAACTTGACCACGTGCAGAAACCATGTGATGTTGATGACACAGACTGAATTCATACAGCTGTAATTCAAGAGATGCCAAAAATTTTCACCAAACCACCAACTACAAGAAGAGGTAAGGAAGAATTTGCTTCCAGATTTCAGAAGGAACATGACCCTGTCAATACCTTGATTTTACACTTTTAACTTTTAGAATTGCAAGAAAATAAAGTTTTGTTTTCATTTTTACCAGCAATTTCTGGTAAAAAGCTATAGAAAATTTATATCATACCTTAATATATTATTCAGTTATTTTTGATTTTCTACTTAATTATTTTAACATCTGACCCGTTCTTTGTTTATTAGAATTTGTTTTTTTTCTGACTTTTATGCTTTAATTAACTATTTTATTATTCCTAAAACCTATTCACTTTTATTATTAGTAAAAATTCCTGAGGTATTTGGGTCATTAGTGTGAGGAAATATTTTACTCTGAGTTAGAAATGGTTTATAGTTAACAGTGTCTGTAATTATAGATATCAGTGGCTACACATTCTTGTACTAATCGTGTTTTTGATTTCTCTCTTAATTTGGGGAGATTTTATGTACGTGTCTTGTGAGAGATTGCATCTTGCAGCTCTTATAGCTATAATACACTGGTGTTATACAACAGGAAGACCTGTTGTGATGGTGAGCAACGAGAGAGGGACAGCATTCTGTACTTTTCCAACAACACACATTTACAATCATATTTTGTGTGATAGAGTTCATTTTTCCTGGTACCTTATACTTTTTCCAGAATAAATGATTCTTAGATGATTTTCTTAAATTCCTAACTCCTATTGAATCCACACCTTTTTTTCCATTCTACATGAGACAAGATGCCTGGGAGAAATGTCATATATGGAATCTGATTCCCCAGAATTAAACTAGGTTCCTATTTTTAATTTCACACTTCAATATTCTATTTAAAACTATAATAAGTATTAGGAAATTCTTTTTTATTTTACTGAATGGACAAATATTAAATGTAGTGCAAGAATTGCTTTATAAATGCTGAAACTAAGTATCCTCTATGGTTCCTATGTTCAATGAACGGTAGTGAAAGTGGAAAATTTAGATCTAGGAAAACTATGCAAGTTGAAAAATAAAGTTAAACAACTTGTTTGTAAGAAGGAAATAAAAATTAAACAGAATGAGTGCTTTTTGAAAATGTTACTAAGAAGTTAGACAATGAAGCTAAGCAAATTAACTAATTCTCAAGGAGCTTTATCAAATGTGGCAAAAGAAGATACTAAAATGGGTAAGGCTCACCCATTATACAAAATCTAAGATTACATATATACATATTGAAAATATCCTCCAAAGTTCAAATATAAATGTGAGAATTTGATATGAATGTCAAATAAGTTCTATCAAATATATACCATATTAATATAAGGAGTAAACACAGACCGTGAATACAAAATAATATTGCAGCAAACAGGCATGGTGGCACACACCTGTAATCCCAGTTGCTGGAGAGGTTGAGGCTGGAAGGTTGCCAATTTCAAAGCCATTCTCTTCAAAAGCAAGGCACTAAGAAACTTAGTGAGAACCTGTCTCTAAGTAAAATACAAAATAGGACTGGGGATATGGTTCAGTGGTTGAGTGCCCCTAAGTTCAATATTAAGTACCAAAATAATAATAATAATAATAATAATAATAATAATAATAATAATAATGCATCAAATTGAGAAGTAAGACTTACAAAAACCAAATTATTACCATTTAAATCCCTTTTAAAGTCAAAGTATCATCTTAAGTGTAAGTTGAATAAGGGAAGAGAGTGTCCTAGGAGTAAAGAATGCTAAGACTTTTCTTCAGAAAGTATAAGTATACTACATATGAACCAGGTGTGGTACTAGTAAGCTAAATATGATCTGGATATTAAGAACTGGAGAAGTGGGAGGAGCTGAAATGGCCTTGTGCTATGCTGATTAGGTGACTCTGCTATGCTGCTGGAGAGCTGAGTGTGCACTAGAACTTTGGGTCAAACTAAAAGTTTTTCTCAGCAAAAGAAACAATCTGTGAGGTGAACAGAGAGCATACATCCTGGAAGCACATCATCTCTAGGGTATATAAAGAACTCAAAAAGCTAAACACCAGAAAAAAAATAACCCAATCAATAAATGGGCCAAGGACCTGAACATACACTTCTCAGCAGAGGGTATACAATCAATCAACAAATATATGAAAAAAAAATGCTCATCATCTCTAGCAGTCAGAGAAATGCAAATCAAAACTACTCTAAGATATCATCTAACTCCAGTCATAATGGCAGCTATTAATGAAAACAAACAATAAGTGTTGGTGAGGATGTGGGGGAAAAGGTACACTCGTACATTGCTGGTGGGACTACAAATCAGTGCAACCAATATGAAAAGCAGTATAGAGATTCTTTGGAAATCTGGGAATAAAACCACCATTTGACCCAGCTATTCCTTTCTCTGGACTATGTTCAAAGACCTTAAAAACAGCATACTACAGGGACACAGCCACATCAATGTTTATAGCAGCACAATGAACAATAGCTAAACTGTGGAGCCAAACTTGATCTCCTTCAATGGTGAATGGATAAAAAAAATGTGTCATATATACGCAATGAAATTTTACTCAGCATTAAAAAAGAACAAAATCATGGCATTTGCAGGCAAATGAATGGTTTTGGAGAAGATAAAGCTAAGTGAAGTTAGCCAATCCCTAAAAAACAATGCCAAATATTTTCTCTGATATAAGGAGGCTGACTCACAGTGGGGAGGATGGAAGAGCATAGGAGGATTACATGAATTCTAGATGGGGAAGAAGAGTGGGAGGATAAGGGAGGGGGCAGGGGATTAGCAAGGATGGTGGAATGTGATGGACATCATTATACAAAGTACATGTATGAAGACTTGAATTGGATGTCAACATACATTATATACAGAGATATGAAAAATTATGGTTTATATGTGTATTAAGAATTGTAATGCAAAAAATAGAAAAAACAGTGCATGTATAAAGGCATGAATTGGCATGAACATACTGTATATACAGAGATATGAAAATTGTCCTCTATATGTGTAATGTATTTTAAAAAATAAGATAAAAAATGATTAAAAAAGAGAAAATATGTAGATTGAAACAGTGTGTAATTGCTAAGTATTTGTGACAATTTTTACTTTGTTAGTTATTTCAAACTATAAATAAAACCATTATCTAGTTCTGATCTAAAATATGAATATAGTATAATATAAAATAGGAAATGGAATTTTATAGCACTTCTGTGCTTACAGATGTTTTCATACACATTGATACTGTGCAATTAAAATCAAAACTATTCTGATACAATAATTAAAAAAAAAAAGATTCGGAATAAGAAAACAGGCATGGTGGCACACAACAGTAATCCCAGGAGCTATGGAGTATTAGGAAGGGGGATTGCAAGGTCAAGGTTAGCTTCAGCAGTTTAGTGATGATCTAAGCAATTCAGTGAGATTCTGTCTCTAAATAAAATATAAACAAGGGCTGGGGTATGGTTCAGTGCGCCTGGGTTTAATCCCTGATAAAAACAACAACAAAAAGTTGGAATAAGAGACTATTATATTTCATAGCCTCACAAAATTTATAGATTATTGAAGAAACTTATTTTTCTCATGAAAAAAATCATTCTTATATATCCATTTATTATTGTGGAAAGAAATAAAACAAATGGTTCTGACTAAGATGGTTTTGGTGAGATAAAATGCATATTTGAGCAGAAGTTGGCACACTAGATAGGATTTAACTGTTCTAGAAATATCCTAGAATTGTTTGTCTTAGTTGTGGTGTGTGTGTGTGTGTGTGTGTGTGTGTGTGTGTGTGTGTGTCTCTGTGTGTGTGTGTGTGTGTGTGTGTGTGTGTGTGTTGTTTCTCTTGGAGTACATAGAGGAGGATACATTACATTTAGAATTAACCTTAGAATTAAGAGACCTTAAAATATGATGACAACTGATGACCTTGACAAAATCAAAGCCACTGTGACTGAATGGTGAGTGGCCAGGAGACTATGAGTCTGTCTTTGGAGAAGTGTACAGAGATATAACCAATTGATTAAAAACCTGTGTTAAACACATTAAAGAACTGAAATCAAAAGTTCATATGATCAAATTTGCACTTTTAAAGATCACTGATGCTAAGAGAATTTCTCCCAGTTTCATTTAACCATTATATGAAATTGAACATGGCAGAATTTGCTAGAACAAGGAATTTTTAAAAGCAAATCCAATATTTGTTGACCTATGTCTCATAAATCCACAAGTCATATAAAATTTTAAAAATGTGTTGGGCACAAAATGAAAGTAGAAAGAAGGAAAAAAAATCTCAATAACAGAGTTATACCATAGGCTGGTATTTTTAACAGGATGAAGAAGACTGATGAAAACATTTGTGACATTTAAAAACTTTCATGGACTTACAATAAGTAAGCAAACATCAAGTGAAACTTCAAAATCTGAGCCATACTTTGAATCAATGCAGTGAAAAACATTGTTTCTCAGGTTTCTAAAAGATGGAGAATTGCTTAATGATCAGAAGACTCAAATCCAAGATTTCTTTCTTCTCCTGGGTCCCTGAAGTCTTGAATTTGGAAGAAAATTAAGGGCCAGAGAAGGAATTAGTTATAGACAGTTGCAGTAGCAAACTACAAAATACCTAGTAATCCTGAAAGGTGTGAAAAAAAAATAATGAATGTATTGAAGATCCATATTGTGGGTAGTATGTATTATGGATTTTGCTTGGATAATTTAGTCTTACAAAAAAAAACTTGTGGTTTGTAAATGTAGAGAAGACAGAGGTTTTCCTTTGGCAGCCCAATCATATTTAAATGTGGAGTATCTAGAAAGTTAACTGCTTAGGGGATTTACAGAACACCAAGAATCAATATTACAGATGAATGACAAATATTTACCAACTTTACAGTTTCATTTTCCAAAGCTGAGTACAATTCAGAAAATATTTCCCAGCAGAGAAACAATGAATATTGTTCCCCAACATTTTGTGACATCAAGAAGAAATCATATGAGTATAACTGAAGTTTAAAGAATGAGTTTTTCTATAATATCACATTTTTTGTTACTAATTCTTGAGGAGCCATGGGATTGTTGATCTACTAGTAGCAAGAAAGAAGTTTAGATCACTCAATCACAAAATGCAAAAAAAAAATCATCAATGAATTAGAAATCAGAACATTAGTATTCAGCATTATGAAAAAGGATGTATTACTCTATTAACCAATTGAAATTCGAGGTTGGATACAACTGGAGTTGCCCTAACTAGTTGAAAATTTTTCTTTTATTTATTTTATAGAGTTTTTTTTTTGTTGTTGTTGTTTGCTTGTTGATTTGTTACTTGTTTCTTAAGGAATTAAAAAAGAATAGCTTGAGAAAGATTGACCAGCATCCTCAAAACATTCAAACAAAGACCCTTTTTGTGTTGTTATTTTTATTTATTTTTTCTTATTGTAGTCTATTTTCTTTCTTGGAAAAATGCTGTTCATATGCTCCCATGAAAGTGAAGCCAAAGCAAGATGGGTCTAGGTTATCCCATGAATAACATTGTGGGGACACTGCTTTATCTTGTGATAAGATATTAAGAACATTGTAGTCTTGGTTTTAAACTACTACAGTGTTTCCAGGATTTTTTTTTAATGTAGAGACTGTAAAGTTTGTCTCTTGTTTTCATCTTATCAACACTTCAACAATTTGGAAAATAAAAATAAGAAACGGGAGATTTGAGTTAAAATATATGGACTGTGATGGTAAGAATGAAATTCATCAGTTCCAGAGAAGAATTAAAAATAAAGAATTCTTTTTGTTCACATTTCACACCTATATTATACCTTTAATATTTCTGAAACTTAATGGCAATTTTAGACTATGCTTTTTTTAAATTTTTCTTTTAGAAAAAGAGAGTTTTCACCACAGAGATTTTAAAGAATCCTTGGTGATATATTACTTTCCCTCCAGGAACAAAAAATCAACAAAGAGATAGATTTTATATTTTACACTTCAAGTTTTTAAAATTTTTATGATTGTTGTGTTCTCATTGAAGTGTTTTGTAAGACTATGACTACAGATGTAGTTAGGCATCAGTGTTAAGTTAACCTTTATTTAGGATGTAAAATGAGATTTGAAAGGTTCTTGTACATTGCTGTGAGCAATTTAAAACAACAAGCTTTTTATGTCATATATTCTTTTTAATATTTATTTTTTAGTTGTAGTTGAACACAATATCTTTATTTTATTTATTTATTATTTTTATGTGGTGCTAAGGATCGAACGCATGGCCCTGCACATGCTAAGCAGGCAATCAACCGCTGAGCCACAACCTCAGCCCATATCAGACAATCTTTAATTACCAGAAATCTTTGAGTGACTCATTTAGAGGATGGTTCTGGGCTTAGCTCTTTACTTGGACCTATTCTCAAAGTGATCATCAGGAAAGTGTGTCAGACAAGTGTTTCAATAGCCAGAAGACAATTAAAATTTTGAGCTACTATTATCCTCCATTTTCATTTAAGTGATCTGTCTTCCCTGACTATGAAATGCATTCAATCTCTCCAGAAATACCCAGAAGTCCTACATAAAAACACCCACTACTATATCTGCTCCAAATCTAGAATCTGAATTTCCTCATCAAATCAGTTACAGATGTGAATTTGCCTCCTTAGTTTTCATTCCTTTAATATAATCTCTCACAGAAGCAAAAGAGGGGAAGGGCCAGGAGCAAAATAAACCCTTGAAAGGCATGTCTTCAGTGATCCACCTCTTCCAATTGAGCCTCATCAAAAGTTCCCACTGACCCCCATTGGCACCACCAGCTAAGGAACAAGCCTTCAATGTGTGAGACTTTCAGTGCAATTCTAGATTCAAACTATGCTGTTCTGTCCCTGGCTCCCAAACTCATTGACTTCACAATGTCTAATTTATTTAGTCCAGCTTTAAGTATCTCAAATGTCTTGACAGTTCCAGCATTGTTCAAAAGTCCAATACTAAAGTTTCCTTTGAGATTTAAGTCAAACTCCTGTAAACCCTTATAAAAAAGAAATAAATATAAATAAAGGAAACAGAGTAATAGTTACAACATATAATAACACAGGGTAAACCTTTCCATTCCCAAAGGGAGTCATAGCATAGAAATGAGGAAAGAGACCAAAGAAACACTAAAACCCACAAAGGCAAACATTAAATCCTGTAGTTCCACATCCTGCCTCTGTGGCATGCAATGGCATAATGTGAGCTCTAAAGGACTTGGGAAGTCCTGCCCTAGCTTCCTATGTTCTCCATTATAACTTTGGTTCTACTCTCACAACTGTACCTGTGGCCTTCTTCAGGCTGCCCACAGAGACTGGGACACTTTCATGTTCTTCCTGGCCTGCCAGACCTTCTTTTTAAATTTTGGTGAAAGTTTTCCATGACTCCACAACACTTAAATTCTATATGCTTGCAAAACCAGCATAATGGCCCACAATGCCAAGGTTTGCCTGGGGCTCCAGCAATAGCCAGGCTCCCTTAGAACACAGTTTTATTGTTCTCTGACTACTTGGTTGACTAAGCTCAGTGAAAGGAATCCTGGAGAAACAGTTTCCTTGGTGAAGCAGTACAAGTAGGTAACATTGGCACTCTCTTTTCAAAATAGCTTTTTGAATTAATTTAAAATATTAAACCCTTGAATCTATGATGCCTAAGATGCCCTACTGTTGTATTTCTTATTTTCCCCATGTTGAGTATTAGACTTTTTTTTTAATGATGCTAATCTCATCATCAACCACACCCTCCTCCTGGGACTCAACTTTAAAAGTGCATTTTTTTCTTCTTGATAAATTATATTGAAAAAAATCTATCTGGTCTGCTATTTCTCTTAATATTCATAATATTTCTTGTTAAAAGAAGCCACTCATGCCGCTACCTGAATTTTGTGTTCCCTTAGAAATTCCTCCTAAAAAATTAATTTTAAACTCAGCTTCACAAATCCCAGGTCATTGATAAAAGAGAGAAAAATAATTTACCAGAATGTAACACAAAGGGCCTCAACTTCAATTCCCAATAGAGTACTCATTTTCATGTGAACATCATAAGCCTACTACCTACTGTCCACTTTCCTGTCAGCATTCTGTTCTTCTAAGTTCATGCCATCCATTAAGCTCTGCTCATGAAACTTCAGGGCTTCTGTTACTTGCATCTCTAAACTTGTCCAATCTCTCCCACAAACCATTTCCAAAGATTTCTAAACTTTCTGGTTAGACATATTTACTACAAAGACCCTGATCTTAGGTACCAATTGTCCATGTTAGTCAGTATTAGCAATCAAGGAAATATTGCAGTTCATATATTTAAGTTTATTAATCATTCTATTGTTTTTCATTTTTTAATTTAATTTTTGAATGAATTATTATTTTCCAAAAAATACTGTCTTTATGGATGTATATTTTGAAGAAATTTTACATTTTTCTACAGATAAAATCAAACAATTTTTACCTCTCCAGGTTATAGCTTATACTTAACTACCTACTTGATTTTACATAAAACCTATGTAGTAATGATCCTCAGAAGTGACAATTATCAGAATTCTTGAGAATAAAACCTCTAAACATGTCGCCGTGTTAACACATGGAGAAGTTCATGGCTTCTTCTTACCATCTTTCTAAGGGCATTGCTTTCTATGAAAATGTCAAATACTAAATGGCAGAAGGATTGTTTTCAGTATCTTTTTTTTCTTTTTTTTTTTTTACTATTTAGTTTTGCATAAATTCTCAAATACCATTCCCACTAAGCATTTTTCACAAGACACTTTTCCAGTCCTCCTTATACCTTTAGGTTTTCTTTTCCATTGTTAAGTGTCTTTCTATTGCCCACTGAATAATGAAATCCCAAAGTAGCCCTTTTATATGTTTTTCCACGTTACCAGTTTGTGTGTATGTTTGTGTTATTTCTTAAATTGTCTTTATCTCGAGTTCAGTTTACACCTTTAAAAAAAATCTTAAAAAGATAAATATATCTTACTTTCACAACTAACTCTGTTTCTGGATTCCAGGAATGTGGATTCAACTTTCCATATAGTATTTGAGGTAGTATTTCAAAGTACAGTAATCCAAAATACTAGAACTTATCGGTGCAGCTAGATCTATTTCTTAGAATGGTTATTTAACAGATGGAAATACATTTACACAGTGTAAACTGTGTAGTAAATACATAATTCATTATTTCTGTATCTTAGATGTATCACTTTTTGAGACATCCAACTAAACTTCAGAAAGTAGCCCTAGCCTGCAACCTGAATCAGTATATTGTACTGGATACTTTGTATTTACTCTAAAGCATGTAGGGTGAAAATATAAATGAAGGCATCTTAGAAAATATTCAAGCTAATATATTTTTGTGGCTTATCATTAATGAAGAGCTTGGCAAACCAAGGACAGGATGAACACACAAAAAATATAAACAATAAGTAATGTTAAGAAATATTCTTCATATCCAGTGTAATTTAAACCAGGAAATGCTACACCATATTTAAGATTGCATATGGGATTTTTTAGTCTCAGCTTAAAATTTAATACATCATAATTAATTGGTCACAATCATTAATATTACTTAGAGGTAAGTGATGAATTAAAAAAATAAACAAAGAGCTAAAAAGATAATATCAAATAATTATTCAATTAATTATGTAAGACAGATATCTAGGCAGATTGGTAACACTAATTCTGTGAAACTAATTTCTTTTATCAAATAAATAAAGACAAAATGCAATAAATTGGTTTGATTTCATTACATAAGGTAGTTAATATATACATGAGAAAAGATTGTTTAATTATATAAAAGCCTACTACTATTTCAGAATATCTGACATATTGCTCTAAAAGAGTACTTACTTTATATGTTGACATTATCTTGATTTGTTTCATAGAAATGATGATCTGCAAAGTTTTAAATAAATACTCCTGAGAGGGAGTAAAATTTAATATTAAGTATTAATTTTATTTTCTAAAAGTATTTCTACTAATATGAAATAAAAGTTAATTTAGAGTAATATAGTCTATTACTACAAATTTTAATTTTAGCTATGTAAGAACAATGATGAAGAAAGGATTTCAAAACATATTTAATATGTATTGTGCTAAAAATAGTCATCAATAACAATGCTTATATATACTTATATATGTATGCAACTACATACTTATAAATATATACACACACTTGAATAATTGGCTCATCATAGCTGAATTAAGCCTTAAAAGATGTAAATTGATAGAATATTTACACGGATTTTACTGCTTCACAATGATGAAATGTTTTTAATCAATTTAATTGAGTAATTGCATATACTTCATTCATCCAAAAGCAGTATATTACATATAACCTTGAATGTCTTTCTTATTTTTTCTTTGATTCTCATTCCTCTAAAGTGTGAATAGATAAAGCATTCCTTTTTTGTTCTTAGAATATCAAAGACATATTTTTACATTCCACATGTCTTTTTTAAAATTAAGTGCATAAGCATATATTTTCCCTGTGGGTTTATGTTATTGTTCTATGCCTAACTTATTTGAAAGTTATCTATACACAGCATTGTCAAATCACATTGTTTTGTCCTTTTGAATGTGAGCAATGAATCATAAACACAGGAGTACTTGTTCTGGTCAGAGGGAATAAATTAAGTACTCCATTACAGACCTAGTAGGTACGTATTTTATTTGAATTTAGTTTGACTTGGGCAGGTGGGTAAAGAGACTAATGTTTTTCTCTTAGTGTGCCATTTATCAACCACCACAGTGGCTCAAAGCAATTTTGTTCTCTCTTCATGTCCCAGGGGTCCCAATACAGATTTTCATTTTGCCAGCCAAAATGAGCCTGAAAACACTACCTGATGCTTGGCCTTGATCAGCTGCTGGTCTTCATTGACTGAGCAATTAATCATGTTAGTGCCATTAAGGTGGAGAAGTGACCTAGCCTATGAGTGATCCTCTAATTCATTTACTCTTTTTATTATACTAAGCTATCATGTTGAAGGACAACTGAAGTTGATTTGGCTAAATAAAGAAACATCTGTGTTACAGGCCAAAGTTTTAAATGAAATCTGCAATTTATGTACACTCTATAAACTATACACTGTATAGAAACTATATACTATATAAACTGTATACTGAACTTCTTTTTAGCAGAACTGTTCAAAAGACCACACACACACAAACACACACACACCTAGTATTCTTCAGAATTGTTAAAAAAAGCCCCATATATTTTTTATTCTCATCCTCAGACTGTAATTCTCATTTGAATTATGGCCAGTGCTAAAGACTTCCATTATTTCAACTATCAGCTTTTATAGACTCTAAACAGTATACCTTAGTGCAACATAAAAAACAAATGGATTAATGAATTACAAGATCTATATACAGGTCACCTTTTTAATTTAGTGCAGTATGAACTTGTGTATGTCTGTAGTCACCTGAATTCTGTTTGGGAGAAGCACTGAGTATACTTAACGTTCATTATCCGAGAACAGAATTATGTATCTGATTGTTTATTTGATTATTTGTTTGAAGAATCATTTTACTGCTTGTTAAAAGTAGTAATACATCCACATGATTTCTTGATTGACATAAATCTGCTTTGGTAAACTACTTTCAACATTTTATATGCAAATATTTTCAAATTACTTTATCAAAGAAACACTTTTTTGGCTTTGTTTTGTGCGCATCAATATGTTAGATACTGGGAATGCCAAAATGAATAAACACCATACTTATTTGGAAAACAAATAGGTTATTTTATAAAGAACACTGAAAACACAGATGTGTTATACAATAGGAGGACATCAAGATAATCATATTTTTTACTTAATTAATTTAAAATAATTAACATCAAAATTTAAAACCTCTCATGAAATACATTTCAATTCATCTAATGCTTTTTAAAAACATATACTGGTTTCAGTTACATATCATTGTACAGCAAACCATCCTACAACTCAATGACTTACAAAAGTAGCCGTTACAATATGCTCATGGATTCTGACAGGTATTTAGACAGGACACAGAGAATGTAGCTTGGTTGTGTTCCATGATGCCCAAGAATTAAAATGGGAATATGTGGTGAGCCGCTTCTGCAGATTATGGTCGCCATTGCAGGATGGCGCTGGCTCCACTGTGGTCTGTGACAAACAACTCCTTGTTTGGGAGAGTTGGTGCATGGTTTTTCAGCACCCTGTGAGAAAGTTCCACGTGGCAGCTTCGCATTGGGGCTTGGGATGCTTTATTAAGGCTGGGAGGGGCATCTGACCAGGAAGTAGAAGAAATATCAAGGACCTGAATAAACTGCTGAAAGAAGATTCCTGAGTTGCGTCTTCCTTGCGGGCAAGGGGTCGCGACAGGAATATACATCTAAACACCTATGATAGTCAAAGCTAGAGCTAAAAATCCATTTCAATTCTATTTTTTTTCTTTTATGTTAGGTTCTTGGGTTCAGTGTATCTCTCTGTCTCCCCAGAGTACCTAAATGTGGATTCATCATATGGTGAGAATTTTTCTACTGTATTTGAGAAGGAGAAAACAGAAAATGACATTCCTAATCAGGACATTCCAGAGACTGAGTCTGAAGTATATTTGGCTTTTGGAGTCATGGCCTCAGAAGGCAGTTGGCATAATTTAGGCCATATTTTATTGATGAGGCATTGTTTCAGTCCATTCAGATTCCTATAAAAAAATTCCTTTCTTTGGAAAACTTACAAAGGGAACAAATCTAAATCACAGAGTTCTGGCAGCTGGGAATTCCAAGATAAGGAGTTGGCAGTTCCTTGTTTGGCAAAGGCTTGCTTTCTCATTCATAGATGGCAGCTTCTCTCTCTGTCTTCAAAGAGTAGAAGGAACACAGCAGCTTTCTGAGGTCTCTTTTATGAGGCACCAACCCTTTTAATAATGGCAAAAAAGCTCCTGTGACCTATTCTCCTCCCATAGGTCTCACCTAATAACACCATGAATTGGAGATTCCACATATGAATTTGGATTTCACAAATATTCAGACAAGAGAGAAAAGCATAAGCCTTTACTTCTCAATGTGATACATGCTAAAAAATTTGGTGCCAAATTTTAAACACACATAATATCTAAATTTCTTAGTTTCTTTACATATTAAAATGCATTATACTTCATTTTATTTATTTATTTTGTAAACTTGTCTTTCAATTAAATGATTTATATTCATGTCTGTCTTGAAGCTTAGTGATATATTGTTAATGGATAAAACAAAAGAGAATATATTTTACCCCACCTATTAAAATAAGACATTTAAAAATAACATACAGAATTATAGCATGTTAAATCATGTTTAATTTTGAGAACCATAAAAGATATTTAATAGTAATGATTTTACAGTAATAGACTATCTCATTTAATTCTTAAAATATAATTTAACAAAATAAACCTTCCAATCTTTAATGTCATAAATAATAAAACAATGTAAGTCCTCAAACTTTTCATCTAAATCTAACATATTGTATTTAATAAATATGCATATTAGAATAGTAAAAATTGGCTTTGAAAATATTTAGGCTAAAAAGGTCAGGAAAATTGGCCAATATTGAAGAAGAAGAAAACATTTAAAAACATTTAAACATTAAAACATTTGTTTATTTCATTTAATAGCAAGTATGGGGATAATCTAGTAGAGTCTGTTAACATTTGCAAGATTTTTTTTAAATAAGTTATTGTTTGGTTTGAGTTATATACATGCAACTTGACTGCTCAACTCAGATGTTTTTGAAAAATAGAAATGAATGTATTAAAAAAATAACAAATGTAGAGATATGTCGTTGTTGACATCCATTCAGAATGCACAAGATCAGGGTACTTTGGTACCTGAGTTTCTTAAATTCCTTTGAATTCAAAAGAGGATCACATCAGTTAAAAATACCTTTACATTCCTCTTATTTACCTTGCAGTGAAAATAATGAGATAATGATTATGTTAGGAAGAAAATAATCTTTTTGAGAAACATGTCTTATATCTTCTGAGTGGACAAAATGTGCCTTATGCTGTCATCTTAGTGACCAAAAATTTGGCAAGGAAGTATTTAGCATTTCTGACCTATATAATGGGAAACAGGTAAGTAACAATGTCTTTGCAGTAGAAAAAAATTGAACAGTATGTGATTGTGAGAGTAGAATGATGAATCTTTTTTCCTCCCCTCATGATGTCTATGTCCCAGTCCTGAAAATTTGGATTATGTTATTTTACATGGCAAAAGAACATTATAGATAAGGATTTTGAGATGGAGATTTAACTTTGATGGTGTCCTTGTTCTAATGACCAGGCATTACTTGATTAGTGAATAAGTAAGTCAAGAAAACTCCTGCCAGAGTCGTTATCAATTAATAAAGAGTTGACTGGCTCACATTGGTTTGAAGATGGAGGAGTAGACCAGGAGAGAAAAAATCAGGATATAAATGGAAAAGGAAAAGGAAAAGGAAAAAGTAGATCTTCCCTTGGTCCAACACAAGGGATGTAGCATGCTGACAGTTTCAGTAAAGTGAAACCTATTTTGGACTTTCAGAGATTCAGTACTGTTAGATAATGAGTTTATCTTGTTTCAAGGCACTAAATTTGCATCAATTTGTTATAGCAATGATGAGAATCTAACAGTAATTCTATATTAAAGAAACTATTTCCATCCTTTGGTTTTCAAACTTATTTTTCTATAGAACATATCTTGTACCTAAACTTATTCATATTGTTTTACACATCTTTTCTATCTGTCCAACATGAGTTTTAATAAAATAGTGAAGACAAATTGTGATAATTTAGAAATAATATCCCATCCATGTTTAAATAGTTCTTTTTTCGTAACTTCAGACATTTACATAAAAGAATGATTTACAAAAAATATTATTTAACTATTTTCTATAAAGAGATAAATTAAGCATGAGAATTAAGAATTGGTAGATAAGACATATAAAAAAGTTTAATGGGTCTTTGAAATTTGAACATTGCCCCAATGTTATATCATTATGCTATTAAACTATTGCTTTTATATCAATACCATCAAATATCTATTTAAATTATTTCAAAAGATGATATATAATAATATTTAAAAGGGACAATATATACTGACTAATTCATCTCCCATGTTTACAAAAACTGAGAAAAAGGCAAATAAATCAAATCAAGTAGTTAGTTTTATTATGATAAAATTTGATTGCAGAAAGTCGCCTGGATATGGAACCATGGACCTTGATTTACTCCCTTCAACATTAAACTTACTTGCTCAGTCACAGAAGAGGGAATCATAGCCCACCTCAGGAAAGCAAAGTTAAAAGTAAAGGTGAGAAAAAAGGAAAGGCCTCTCCTGGTGGCAGGGAGAACCACAGCAGGACCAGGGATTTTCCTCCAGGGAGCTGGGTGCTCTCTTCATAACACAGAGAGAATTAAATATCAAACATTAAAATCCCCGGGATCTAGAAAAAGTTCTTTCATAAAGACAAGGAATAAAGGAATGTGTTATCCTCCAATGATGTGATATACAATTAAAATAAATTACAGTGTGTTTTTTTTATGTCACAAATATTTGTAAGACTAATGGGGTGTTAATTTTAAAAAAGGGTATCTAAAAACTGTGGTTTTCTCTAGATAGTTTATGGAAACAGGACTAATTATACTATATTTTATTGAGCAAATTATTAGATCACATTGTCAGTCCAATATTTGAGTAAATATTAATTTCTGAGGTTATTTTTAAATGAAATTTTACCATTCATACATTAAATGGTTACCATTTCTTAACTACCAAACCATGTTTTAAAAGATATTCCAGATGAAGCCAGATGGGAGAAAAATAGAGGAAAGCTATACATAAAAATGTAAGGAACTAAAAAGAAATAAAAGCCAAAAGCAAATCTTAAAATAAAGCAATATTTAGAAATTTATTGTGAAATCAAACATTAATGGTGCAGCCAGTTAACCCAACAGAGAAATACTCTATTTAAAACAAGATGCAAATCAAAACCACATGAGATATTACTTCAAGGCATAAAAATATTTATTGCCCAAAATACTATAGATAACAAGTGCTGGTAATAATATGGAAAAGAGAGAAAATTGACATACTACTGGTGGAAATATAAATGACTATATCCATTATAAGAATAATCTAGAGTTTCCTCAGAAAATTAAAAGTGAATTACCTCATGAGCTATCAATCACAGTACTGGGTATATATTCAAAGGGAAGGGCATATATTCAAATCACAGTACTGGGTATATATTCAACCAGTTTCCTAATTGGTTGTATACAGTGGATCTCTTCACTCTCATATTCACAAGAGTAAAGAAACTGAAACAAGCTAAGTGTTCATCAGCTGATGAGTGGATAAGTAATATGTGGTTAGTATACATAATAGAGTACTATTCACACATAAAAGAGAGTGAAATCCTATCATTTGTGACTTCATGGATAAAACTGAAAATAATTATGTCAAGTGAGATAAATCAGGCACAGAAAGGAAGTATGAATGTTGGCACTCATATGTGAAATTAAAAAAAAAAATTCATCTCACAGAAATTGAGAAGAGAATGGTGGAGAATAGAGGAAGGAGATTTTGGAAAGTTGACCAAAGTGTACCAAGTTATAGTTAGATGGGAGAAAAATGTTCTGGTGTGCTATTGCACACTTTGTGACTTTATATAACAAAAATATATGGTACATTTCAAAAAGCTAGAAGAAAAATATTTTGAATGCTTTTGCCATAAAGAAATAATGATCGCGGTGACAGACAAGTTTAGCTTGTTTTGAACATTGTGCAATGTATACATGCATTGAAACATCACATTATGCCATTGATACATAAAATTTTATAGTTTTATGTACATTTATGAAATAAATATAATTGAAAAGAGAAAAGAAGCATACAAGCTGACTTGACTTTTGCTACCTCACATTTCGAAGATGTTATTTTTTGTGCTGTGTATCAGAAAATGTCAGTTCTTCATTTACATATTTGAAATTAATATATGCATCAGAGGAAGCAAAGTACTAATCGACCTAAGTATCATCTTTTAAAAAACTCACTTTGAGGCATAAATTCTCGGTATGAGAGAAATTTTTGACCAGTACCAAAATATTTTATGGACTAGAATAGTATCCTCATCACTTATTTATCACATATTCTTGTTAAACTTCTATGATTTAATTTTAAAAATCATGATAAACAATATGTAGAGGAGACAGTACTATAGCGAGGGATATTTATTACATTTTTTGGTAAAGTTTCATACTCAGTTTTTATCTTCTATTTTCTTTATTTTTCTACACATGTATAATAGATAATGACCTCCATTGAGAATAAAATATTGGCAGGATCCAGGTTGAGGTTTTTCTTTTCTTTTTCTTTTTCTTTTCTTTTTTTTTTTAGGAAAACACTTAGAGATATGGTGTATAAGGCAAGCAAAATTAAATCAAGTCTTTGAAGATAAGTTAACAAATTTAATACCAATTCAGTATAAATCAAGTGTTTAAATGGACATTCAGAATCATTTTGGACATTTTAAATATATTAGATCCACAATGCATTGTACTTGCCTCATACTTCCCTTCACTTTTCTTTTCAGAATGAGAAAATTAATGAAAAAATTAAAGTTTTTAGCTGTATTAAATACAAAGTTTTTGTAGATAATCTAGGTTAAATCAATCATTCCTGAATCCAATACATATAAATCATCAAATACAACCTTTTTAAGTACCACAGTTACTGAAGAAAACTGCAAGAACTGTGGCCCCTACAACAGTTAATAGAAGGAAAAAAAATAGGTAAGTGAGCTTTCTTACTTTAGTATCTTGGAAAACATAAAAAAAAATTGCATAAAGTAAATATAGCACTTATTTCTTTATCAAAATTTTATTTTATTTTTACAAACTTTTGTTAATCATTTTACTTGAAAAAAGAAGGTACACAGCACACACACACACACACACACACACACACATACAGTTATACAATGTGAACAATTAGGGAATATTATAACATGGTAACATCTGGTTTCATCAGTCATTTTGTAAACATGATGCAAAATATGTTGTGATAGAATGAAGCTGTAGTATTTATCTGTATATTCCCTTGCAGTTAAAAATGCACAAAAAAGCACTGCTTGATTGTTGATATTTTTCCTGAATTAGCATAAAAGAAAAAAATATATACATATATATGTATTCATATATGTGTGTGTGTGTATATATATATATGTGCAGAGAAATATATATTATTTTAGCTTGAGAGAGGCAAAACAACAGGGAGTTGTTTTCTTCTTCCAGCTGTATTCCTATCAAAACCCATTTTTAGTGCAAACTGTTTGTATCTTAGGCAAAATATTTTTATTCTTGTAAGTCAGAAATAATTTTCAATTGCAGCTTTCTATGCTCCCTTAAGTAGTCACATTGGCTACCACATGGTGATTTAAATACACAATTAGCCTTTTCCTCACTCTTTTTATGTAATACATCCACATAGGTGATCTTTAAACACTGAAGTAGTTATTCCAAGGGCATTATACACTAACTAGTTTGGTTCTTCCAGTGGGGTCAAATATTGTGTGTATTTAATCATGTTTGGCTTTAGATGAAATGATTTAAAACAGTAGGAAAGTTTTGGTTCTTTAGTGAGTCATTCTCCACCAAATGCCAAAGTCTGATGAATGATAACCTGCCTGGAAATAAAAGAATGCTATTAAAATAAACATTCCCATCACCCAAGAGAAGCAGCAGTAAATTAAGAAAGATTTTCTTTTTTATAAATTCTGTTGGGTAGTGAATATTGGAAACAGATAAAAAGGCATAAATTTTCTTTGATATAGAAATAAAGCCTTGCTAGCTTGTAGCCATAAATGGTGCTTATTATCAAATTATTCTTGCAATATAATAAAGTTACTGGGAACATTATTGCATTATTGTAATAAGTTTGTCACTGATTAATTTTAGTGAAAAATAAAAAAAAAATGTTTGCATTTATTATGTGCAGTACTCATAGCAAAACTTCAGGAAATTCACCACAATTACCTGGAAGATAATTCACAATCTGGAAATAAAGCCCTGTATGAAAAAGAACCCGTCTTCATTCTCAAGTTATTGTATTCTCAATTCTAGATGGCAGCAAGCCCACAGATACTACAGAGGCAGGGACCCACAGTATGAAACAGCATCCAACAAAACACATTGTTCTGCAAAAACTTGGCTGTAAAGGAAAACATAAATTGTCTTCACATGAACAGTACTTCTCAGAGGTGATCTACAGCTCTTTTCTTGTCTAAAGATGTATGTAACGTGAATGAGAAATATAAGCCGAGTTCAAGCCCACATTCTGCTCTTTAAAAATTGTTCAGCCAATCCTATCCAAATCCCCAAAGAAAATGATTTACCACCATTAAGTGTGTTAAACAGATTACTCATAGGTAAAAATACTGACACAAGATAAAATAATAAAGTAAGCAGTCATTCACAAATTAATTATCACTATTGGAAAATGCTTAAGAAAATATTTTGAAGAGGGCACAAATGTCAGATTTTTTACTAAGTTGTGTTTTATTGATTATAATTGTTTTTTTACCATAAAAACTTTTTAAAAATTTGTTTTCAGCTAGCTTTTTATAATTTGTTACATGAATTTACTTATGTATATCATTTGAAATTTTACTTTAATGTATGTATAATGAATGAGTTAAGAAATTAAGAGATATAATTTAGACCTCAATTTTATAATTTTAAACTAAGTATTATGAAATTAGTCAAAAAGTCTACATTTTTGCTTAAATAGATACTTTTCTGTTATTTCATATGCTATGCTGTATTGTTCATAAAGCAACATAATTTTTTAAGGACTTTCAGAAATATTGCCATAATAATGTAACTCCTGATTCTTTTTTTGTTTCACTACAATTATCTAAAACTATGACTTTTATACTGGTGCTGTGGTGCACCCTTGTAATCTCAGCTGCTCAGGAGGTTGAGGCAGGAAGATTGAATATTCAAAGCCAGCCTCAGCAACTTAGCAAGGCCCTAAGAAACTTAGGAAGACCCTGTCTCAAAATAAAAAAAAAAGTGTGCTGGGGAAGTGTTTCAGTAATATAACATCCTTAGCTTCCATCTCTAATACAAAAAAAATTAAAAAGTGACTCTTTACTCCTATTGAGACTCAAATTATGCAAGTGTGAAATGGAACATTTCACACTCAGGAACATTGCGTTTGTAATTTATTCTGTTAAAAAAAGCCTATCACATATTGAATATTCAATTAATATTAGTAGTAGGGCTAGTATGAACATAAGCCAGTATTAACATTAGTATTGCTTATTCAGCACTTCACTTTATGTTGAGGAATGTTGTAGAGATCAACAGATTCTTCACAATTTTTGATTAAACATGGAGAATTTTATATATTTTCTAATTTTCTTCTTTGAAGATAGCCTGCTTCTGAGCCACCACATCAAGTGCATTCCATGTATACATGGACATCATGCTTCTTTATACACTTTTAACTTGACCATGTTATTCAGATAATGTATGCTAGGAATGTGCATTAAGACCTTTATGGTGAGACCTAAATGTAATTCAGGAACTTGAAATTTTTGATAGTTTTTGCTTTTACTATTTATATTTTTTTATTTCAAGACAGATTAAAAAGAGTAGAGGCAGATGGGTCAATAATAAGAAAGTTAGCATACCTCTATAACCATCATCCACATAAAAATTAGATTATTGGACACTCACATTTTCATCTTCATTCTCTTTCCAAATTTATATTTTTTCCCAATCTAAGAGTAACCACTGTGCCTACATTCTAATGTCATACATCTGTTTACTACCTTTTAAATACATATATTTGAAATAACAATGTGCATTGTTTAATGTTTTATTTCTTTCATTTTACTATGTATTTGTGAATTGTTCATATTGTATGTAGCCATAATATATTATTTTTTATTGTTACATAGAATTTTTATTTTATTTTATCCATCCTCTGCTTGAAAAAATATTTTAGTTTCAATTTTTACAATTATAAGTAATTATACTATGAATATTTGTATGCATATTTCTATGACATAAATATATATAAATCTTATAACATATTAAAAATTTATAGTATATGATATGTTGATATGTATATATATGACATGTATGTGTGTGTATATGTGTGTGTGTATGTGTGTGTGTGTATCTTTGGAGAATTATCTAAGATAAAGTTTCTGGATGACTGGATATAAATACTGTAATTGTTAGTATTCACTGGATTGAGAGACACTTAGAAAATTAGCAAAACACATTCTAAGGTGTGTTTATGAGGGCATTTTCCACTGGCCTACGGTCAGTGAATTGAGGAGGAATACTAACCCTGCATTTGAGATCCACCATAAAATAGACTGGAAGACCAGATGCAGCAGAAAGAGGAGGAAGGAGGAAGCACCCAAGTGCATGCAAGTTCAGTTCCTGATCAGGTACATTTTATGTGTTACCCTCATCTGGGGACTTCAGACTCCACATTTTTCAGCCTTTGAATACAGATTTACACAAGTGATTCTTCTGGGAGCTTCCAGGCCTTTATCCTGAGAGTGGGACTCAATCTTTGGTTGCCTTTGTTTTGAGGCTTCCTGCTTCTTGAATTGAACAGCTGCTGCTTCTCCTAGTTCTTCAGTGTGCAGAGGGCCATTGGGGGACTATCCAGCCACTGATTGTATAAACCACCTAATAAACCTCCTTCTGTAATCACATGTAGATAGATACATAGGTATGAATACAGATAGGTAAATATAATTTTATTGGCTTTATTTCTCTAGAGAACTTTAATACACATATGTTGAATTTTAATAGGCAATTTTTAAAAAGTTGATTGTTATTAGAATTTTCTCTTTTACCACATTTTTATTTTTGCCAAATTGGCACTAAGTTTTTTTTGTTTGTTACTTGGTTAATTCTACTAAGTAAGCAGTGGTATGTAGATATTTTGGATATTATATGTATTTTCGTTATTATGCCTAAGTATCCTTTCAGAGATTTCTTGGTTATTTGGATATAAGAAATACTCCATTGAAGACTTCTGCTATTTCCTCTAGTATTTGTCCAAAATTTTCTTACTTGGTAATCCTTTTTTAACCTACATTGAAACTTTTCACTAATTTCATGTACTTAGGGTAAACTTTTGTTTTTTATAACTATTGAAGTTATCAATTTTATCAAATTCAATTTTATTCTGCTTGTATTTATGATTAATAATTCTGTGCTGTTTAAAATTGTTGCCTCTCCCATGTTCATGAAGTTATTCTCCCAAGTTACTCAAAAGAATTTTATTGTTTGTTTTTACATGTTTAGTACTACAATGCCTGTAAAACTGAATTTTTAGATGAGATAAATGTCATCTATTTTCATTTAGGTATACAAATGCTCAGAGTGTTTACTGATTAGACCTTCCTTTCTCCAATGGCTCTATATTCTACCCAAGAGGGATTTTCAAACTTTTTCTGTTGAGGCCAGAAGGAAAATATGTTGAAGCCAGAAAGTAGCTATAAATCATCCATAGGCAAAGAGATCTTTATTTGCCAATTCATGCAGGAGGTCAACTTCAGACTACAAACTACACTTTCTGATTCCACCTTTGTAGCATGGGGATTATCATTAGGAAAGTCCAGTTTTCTTCTATTGCTCTGTTAACTATTGTGTACAATTATATTTTCTTAAATATTGCAGTCCTACAGTAGGTGTTGACCTATAATAGGAGAGTATTCCAGATTATGTTTGTTATTCCAAGATTGCCTTACTTACACGTGATTGAAATGACATTAAGCTATAGATCAATTGTGGAAATGAAATGACATTAAGCTATAGATCAATTGTAGAAAAGATACATTGTTTTATAATTGATTTAATTTTCCTACCTCCATTTCTTTAGCTCTTGCTTAATTTCTTTCATCCAGGTATTATAAGGGCATCAGGAAGTTGGTGCTATATGACTCTCCAGCACTAGCACACCACAGAGAAATCAATTCAAATAACTATTCAGGCATAAAAAAATACCTCTACAGAGTCAAAGAGATTATCATCATAGTATAGAGACAATTAAAGAGTGGAAAAAATATTTGCAAAATACATATTTGATAAGGATTGACATCCATATATATAGTTCAACAGAAAAGTAACAAATGGCCTGACAAAAAAAATAAAGAATTTCAACAGACATATCTCAGAATATGAAATACAAATGGGCAACAGGTATCTGAATAAATGCTCAATATCTAGGAAATGTAAATTACAATGACAATGACATCACATTTCCCATCATCTAAATGATGAAAAATAAATATTGGAAAGTATATAGAGAAAAGGAAAGGCTATGTGCTATGGATAAAAATATAAAAATCAGTGTAGATGTTATGGAAAATTGTTGGAGGTTTCTCAAAATATTAAGGACAGAACTACAGTATGATCCAGCAATTCCTTTCCAAGGCGCACTTCATCATTGAGATATAAAACCAGTCACTAAAGGACAAATACCTTATTATCTCACTTGTATGTGGAAATAATAAAATGAATTTACAGAAATAGAGAGTATAGGAGGGTGATTGTGAATGGTGGAAAAACAATGGTCAAAGGAAAGAAAATTTCAGTTTTATAAAAGGAAAAGGTTCAGGAGTTTTTTGGTTTTTTTTGTTTGTTTGTTTGTTTGTTTTTGTACAGCATGGTAATTATAATTAATGACAATTTATTTTGAAAATTACTGAGCATAGATTTTAGGAGTTCTCACCACATAAAATAAGAACATGTGTTAATTAGCTCATTTTGATCATTTTACAATGTGTATGTATTTTAAGACCTTTTGTATATGATAAATATATGCACTTTAATTCACCAATAAAAATATATTTTGAAGAAAAAATGTTTTTTTTTTCTTGTACAGATCTTATTCATATGATATGTAGAAGTATATATGCATATTTATTTAGAGTCATCTATATATATTTGATAAATTTGATCTTATGGCATGTGTTTTATTTCCCATTTTCTTTTGCTGGGTTAAAGAAATAATTTTAATCTTTGAAAATTGTTCTTGAATTCCATGACCATTCTAAATTAACTTGAACTACTTATTAGTATTTCTATAAAGACTTTAGATTTTTCTATATACTAAATTAAATGATCAAAAACACTTGAGTTTTATTTCTTTCTTTGAAATGTGAATCTTCCTGTGTTTTCTTCTTTGAGGATTCCCTTACTAGGGGCTCTTGCATATCACTGACCAGAAATGGTGACCTCTATGTTCAATTTGTTTTACTATTTCAGTTTCTGTACTATGTTTATTCTAGAATTTTAAAGATACCTTCAGATTATGAAAATGTTCTTGTAACCTATTTTTTCATAACTGGCTTTTCTACATTTGAGTTTTAATTTTATCAAATAATTTACATGTATTAAAATGACTGCATGATTTATCTTTGTTGTAGTTGTTTATTACACTAATTTATGTTTAAACATGTCTTATGAATAAAATAGCATAATAAGTTATGCTCATATATTCTTAGATCATATTTACTAATATTTTGTTGAGGACATGACTATGCTCAGATGACCTGAATGTGGGATTCAGACTCAACGAGGGTGGTCTATTTTTGCATTCCTAAGTGTAGTGTTTCAGATTCCCTGCAGAATATCTGGGGTATTTAGCAAATGCCATCTTGCTCTACAGATTCAGAAGTTAATCATTTAGGAATAGTGAAAAGGGGCAATAATACACCTACCATTTAACAAAAGAGAGGAAATACCTTCTGATATGTCCCATGACCAAACATCACGAGGTGTGTGTAAAAAGTAGTGAGGACAAGAGTTGCCGCAGTCTCTGGCTGGGCACAAATCACGAGTCTCCACACAGCTTGTAGATTCAAACAGCAATTCTTTATTCCCGAACTCACACCGGCCGTCTACAAACACGTTCTGGGGGAATCCATGTTCTCTGCCCAAATCCACACTCTGCCAAATCCACTACTCTGCCCAAATCCACTCCGCATGGGCTTCTGTCTCCCAAAATATACTGTCTGACCCTAAGAACTCAAGAGGAACTCAGCAGCAGGATACGCCCTATTCTAAACGGGGAACACCCTAATCTCCTATTATGCTAAACCGCCCTGGTCCTTGAGCAAGGTCACCTTTCAGAAGTCCTTCCACTAGACAGCATGGGAGTAAGCTGGCAAGGAGATTGTCATACCTACTTGGCTGATGGCTCCCAGAAAAGAGTCAAAAAATATTTTGAGTTCATTTTTTAAATCTTTTCAAAGCTGAACAATACGTACTGCTTATGCTCCTTCATCTTTCATTATTAGCCCTTTGTTTAATGGCTTTCGTGATGAAAGGCATACCATAGTAAGACTTCAAATGTTCTTTGAGTGTAAAAATCAGAACCCAGGCAAGTTTCAAAGGCCACAATAGTGTGACTATAGTCAGTTTATCAGATAGGTAATAGAACATTGCAAACTGGAAAAGATTCAGTAGTGGAAAGACCCCAGGTATGGTCCTGAATGGGGGTAAAAGGTGGTGGTAGTCAAACTAAAACAATGGTGCTGGGACTTGTAGCTCAGTGGCAGAGTGCTTGCTTAGCATGTGTGAGGCACTGGGTTTGATCCTTAGCACCACATAAAAATAAAGAAATAAAATAAAGGCATTCTGGAGAAAAGACAGCAACAAATGGTTCTAGTAAAACTGGAAATCCATAAGTAGCAAAATGAAATTAAACCTCTATCTCTCACCCTGCACAAAAATCAACTCAAAGTGGGTCAAAGACTTAGGCACTAGAACAGAGACCTTGAGCCTAATAAGAGAAAAAATAGGCCCAAGGCTTCACCAAATTGGTCTAGGATCTGACTCATAAACTGTGAGAAGTAAAATCAAGAATTAATAAATAGGATTGATTTAAATTAAGAAGCTTCTTCTCAGCAAAGGAATAATAAAGTGAGGAGAGAGCCTACAGATTGGGAGAAAATCTTTCCCACCAGCACCTCTAATGAAGCATTAATCTCTAGGATATATAAAATTTAAAACCAAAAAATGTACACTCATACATTGCTGATGGAACTGGAAATTGGTACAACCAGTATAGAAAGCAATATGGATATTCCTTAGAAAATTGAGAATGGAACCACCATGTGACCCAGCTCTCCCACTCCTTGATTTATACTCAAAGGATTTAAAATAAGCATTCTATAGTGACACAGCCACATCAATGTTTATAGAAGCTCAATACACAATAACTATGGAACCAATCTCGGTTCACTCAATAGATGAATGGATAAAGAAAATGTGATATATATATATACTCAATGGGATATTACTCAGCTTTAAAGAAGAGTAAAATTATGGAATTTGCCACTAAATGGTTGGAGTTGGAGAATATCATGCTAAGGGAAATAACCAATCTCAAAAAGCAAAAGCCAAATTTTTTCTCTAATATGTAGATGCTAATTCACAATAAGGCATGGGGCACTAGGGAAGAATAGTGTTACCTTAGATTAGGTAGAGGGAAGTGATGGGAGGAAAGGAGAGGGGAGGGGGGATAGGAAAGACAGTAGAATGAAACAGACATTATTACTGTATAAATATATATATGGAGAGAGATCTACATGACCAATATTATTCTGTAACATGCACACTCAGAAAAATGAAAAATTATATTCCATCAATGTATGTTATATAAAAGTAATTTATAACTAATTAAAATAAATTAAAAAATAAAAATAAGGGCATTTTGTCCATCTACAACTAAAAAATCTTAAAAAGAAAAACAACAACCAAACTACAAACAATGGAAGAAGATCATTTCTGTGAAATGTGTCTCTTTCACTACAAGATATTAGGCCAACTTCATCAGGAGATGAAATCTGACACACTGTACTAACTTCTGCCTCAGAATCCCAGATCTTTTATTTGGATGGAAGTTCTTCCCTGTCTGGTAATTTTATATATTCTAGTCTATGACAGCCACAGTCTCAACCATATATCCTTCAGCAACATGGTTGCAGTTGGGCTCTTAAAACTACCTTTACAGGGGCTATGAGAGATGCAGAGAGTTTACTAAGTAGAAATGATCTCTTTCCACAGTTTGTACCTCCTAAGAATAGCATGTTAATTTTCCAAACTATAGTTTCCCAAATGACAGAATCACAGATATCAAAGGTACCAAGAATCATTTTTTTAAAGTTTGCTAAAAGAACATATTGCCCAGAGCTAACACAATGAGAGTGGACTTAATATGTGGAGGCACAGCATGAAGGTAACTCAGTGTTTGATTCTGAGGAAGGAGGGTAGATGACAAGTAGGCAGTTAGGATAAGAGTCTCAGAGCAGAGAAAAGGGGAAGGAGTCCATACCATCCTGAAGACAGCAGGGCCATGAGTAACAAACTGTAGGTGCTCCTGACAGCTGCAATCACAACAGTCATTCCTGGTTACCCCTACCCATACCCCAGCAATGGCTAACCATAAAATCTACCCCCACCCAAAGTGCTTTGTTTTCTCAACAGAAGTTCCAAAACACAAGGTTGGACCAGTCCTGTTAATTATGTAATTAAGGTATTAAATTTATGCACTCATTAACACAGTCCCCATCAATCACCAATTGTAGGTTTTCAGATATGCCTTTAAAAATCCCCAAAGACGGGCTGGGGATGTGGCTCAAGTGGTAGCAGGCTCGCCTGGCATGCGTGCGGCCCGGGTTCGATCCTCAGCACCACATACAAACAAAGAAGCTGTTGTGTTCACTGGGAACTGAAAAACAAATATTAAAAAAAAAACTCTCTCCCTCTTTCCCTCTCTTTTAAAAAAAAAAATCCCCAAAGACTTGTCAGTAGTATTCTCTCTTGGGACCCTCTCCCTTACTGTTGGAGCCATTCTCTTCTTTAAAAAAACTAACACTATACCATCATTTATCTCATTCTCTGAATTCTTGAGACAAAGAACCCACTGAAATTTTCATTTGTTCATGGAAAAAGACTTGGAGAAGGAAAAGCAGAGCTCTCTTGTCTATATTACCCACCACTCCATGGGTCCTGTATGAGCCTCCAAGATGTAACCCGGAGTCATCAATATTAAGTGTTTTTCTCTATTTAAAGAGGAGTTAAAACAAACAAACAAACAAAAAATCAAACAGCAACAACAACAAAATAAACTGCCATTTGAACAATACATACCAGTCACAGTCACAGGTGTCACTACTTAGCCTCCCTATGTTAACTTAACTCTTGCATTAGCAGCTGCTTAGATTCCTGAGGACACTGTCTTTCTCTTCTTGAAAGGCATGCATCCTTCAGTCAATCCACATTGACAAAGAGAATGCTGTGAGGATTTTATCCATTTTCAAGCTAACTACTTAGTTTCATAAAGTCTCCTGGAAGCTGGCATGGGACACCAGAGTTTGGGGTCAGAGACAAAGGCTATTATGACTCATGGCACAGAAAGAGAATGAGCACAGCCATCAGCTTCCCTTGCCTCATAGCCCCAGTAGAGTTGCAGATAGACTAACATAAATACCAGCATACATACGGGATTGCATTTATTATGAAAAAACAAGAGTTGAGGTCAATGAATCCTTTATTAATCGGTAGTAAACATGCCTGCCCTTTGCTCCAGGTATAGACATGTAAGTGTTACTATACTGGGCAGGAAATGCACAAGTCCTTTTCTCCAAAGAGAGTCGGAAACTGCTTTCCAAGGCTTACTGCTCTGAAAATGACTTTGTAAGGTAATTCAGAAAAAAAGTTAGTCAGTGCATCTATTCTTAAGATCTTCAGAAACATTGGACAATAATCACAGATTTATATCATGACAAATATGTAAAAAGTACAGAATAATAAAGAAAGGTAGTATTAAAAATAATTAACTTTTGGTATTATAAAGTGTTAATTAAGAGTAATATTGCATATTTATATTTCATATTTTAAAACATTATGTTAATGTTGTATTTTAAACTTTTAAATTTCTCATGTTGGTATTTTGATTTTTATGGGGGTTTTTACCCATATTTGATAAATCCAAAAATTTTTAGAATTCTGTGTATTCTGTATCAATCTTTCATATTCACACGAGTTTGTGCATTAATATAAATGCATATATAATTTTTAAGTATTGTTATTAATAACTAGGTACTTATTTAGACACAATTATAAATATATTTTTAAAATATCTCAGAATATTTATTGAACTATCTATGGTCAGTTTAGTAATCTTGCATTAAATTTTATTATATAGCATACCTGAAGTTCTTAATTACTGAAAAATATAAATATTCTTAATATCATAAAAAATTGTTTATAGAAAAATGCATTCTGTCATTTCTGTGATAGATATGACATAGGTCATATTTAAACTCAAATTGACATAGAAAGTACATGGAAAAATAAATTGTTAAGTGTATTTTAGCATTTGTTTGGACAAAAATATACTAAAAAATAAAAACAGGATCAATATTAAAGACAGTAATTTATCAGTTACAAAATCTTATATATTTATATGCTATCAGATAACTGTATGCTGTCAGATAACATGCAGTTTATATATCAGATACATACATTATGAGTTCTGTTTTTAATCTTGCTCAGAGAAAGATCCTCTTTTGGTCACCTTTAACGATCTGGTATATATCATTTATCTTATTTATCATTTCAACATTTTAATATGTGGGAAAGTCTTGTACATTGGACAATTTTTTTTTCTTAATTGAGAATATAATGTACTTTTCATAGAAAATGAAAAGGCAAACCTTACAAATGAATGAGTCAGTGTGCATGATAAAATAAAAATTTCACAATAAAGTAAATATCATAGAGATTGTTGACTGAATGTGATAGAGGAGTAACTATGTTTGCTTCCCATCAGTGTCATACCTGCTTAGAGATTAAATTGCATTATTTTATGCTACATTAAAATGGCATTTTCTAGAGTGATATTTTATGATTCTGATAGGCAGTTGTGAATGCCTTTGTGAACTCAGTAACATTTTGCTTTCTGCAGTGAACATTTCTATTAGTGACAAATCATCCATAATTTTACATCAGGAAAGAAAGAATGTTAGCCAAGACACAGTTATATACATCTGCTTTTTCTGAGCCAGAAAAATAAGACATTTTAACATTACTAATAACTTCTAAATTCAGGCAGATGAAACTTCAATTTAATGCTTCATCTGAATATCACCCCATACATATATTAATGCTGAATAAAAACTTGTGCTTTAAAGAAAGAATATGTATTCTATTTCATAATTTTACATTAGATTATACTTATAAACTGAATGCAGTTGACAACTTCTAATATGTGCATATTTTATTTTTATTAGAAACATTTTGAAAGCAATATGGAGATTCCTTGGAAATCCGGGAATGAAACCACCATTTGACCCAGCTATCCCTCTCCTTGGACTATACCCAAAGGACTTAAAAACAGCAGACTACAGGGACACAGCCACATCGATGTTTATAGCAGCACAATGCACAATAGCTAAACTGTGGAGCCAACTTAAATGCCCTCCTGTGGATTAATGGATAAAAAAATGTGGCATATATATATACAGAATGGAATTTTACTCAGCATTAAAAGAGAATGAAATAATGGCATTTGCAGGTAAATGGATGGTGTTGGAGAAGTTAATGCTAAGTGAAGTTAGCCAATCCAAAAAAACACATGCTGAATGTTTTCTCTAATATAAGGAGGCTGACTCATAGTGGTGTAGGGAGGGGGAGCATGGGAGGATTAGATGAATTCTAGATAGGAAGTGGGGGCAGGGGATTAGCAAGAATGCTGGAATGTGATGGACATCATTATCCAAAGTACACGTATGAAGACTCAAATTGGGTGTCAACATACTTTATATACAAACAGAGATATAAAAAAAAGTGTGGTATATATGTGTAATAAGAATTGTAATGCGAAAAAATAGTACATGTATAAAGACATGAATTGGTGTGAACATACTTTATATACAAAGATAAGAAAAATGGTGCTCTATATGTATAATAAGAATTGTAATGCATTCTGCTGTCATGTATTTAAAAAATAAAATCAATTTAAAAAAAGAAATATTTTGATTTCCATGTGTCAATAACTTAGTTATTTTTCATTTCTTTTTTGAATATTTAGACCACACATTTTAATCATGTTTTCAGCATGTCGGTTTCTTGTCAAGCATTGCAATTTTTTATTTAAATATCATGGTGATTATTTCAGGAAAAATATCTAATAATATAGTCCTAGAAAAAAGATGGTTGGTGTTATAGTCACTTGGAATTTATTACTGCTTTCTAATAGTGGGGCCTCTCGTTTTATTAATGGTGGAGGCAATGGGACAACCTGGATCCTGCTGGACATCACACAATTGTCCCTTCATCTTCTCTTCATCTAGTTCTTGGTAAGCCTTTTTGCATGCTATTTATAAGAAAGCTTAGTACTCTAGAGTCAGCATTAAAAGTAAGTAAAAACTGCACTGCAACAGATTTCTTCAAATATGGAGACCGGTAGTATCATCTACTTTAAAAGTTCTCTTTGAAACCAACACCATGCCAGACCCAGAATAAGTACTTAAGAAATATCTACTCATGATGTAATGCATAGACAGAGTAATTTATGAGTGAATAGAAGAAGAAATCAAAGCAATGCAGCTCATGAGATAAATGCAGTGGTGAATCTATGGTATGTCCCAAGGCCCATTGTGGTCCATAAACACTTTTGACTTCTTACTGAAATCCTATTATTAGTGTAAATTGAATTCTGATCTTTTCTGAGATTCAGCAAAAGAGATATCATCTATGAATGTCATACTATGAGTTCAAACAGCATTGATATGTACTATTAGAAGCTTCCTGAATGCTTTTATGTTTTATGATAATATGTCTTTGATGGACAATTCTCTTTAAAATACAAAGTCTGAATTACCCTAAACAATTTTTTTAATTTACTTAAATTACCTCAAGCTAAAAATTTCACTAGGTATAATTTCTGTGTCCAATGAGGGTAGTGTTAGGGACAATTCATTCCATTTGTATAGTGCATAAACACTTTCTTGCTAATAAACACTACATAAAAATCTTTTGAATGAATAATTCCATTCAATTAAAATAAATGTCACCACAAGTTTCTGATGTTCATGTAGGGCAGACTAGAGCTAATCTGAAACTCAAGGGAAATTGGATGTGTTTTCTATAAAGATCAAAAACAAATCATATGCATCCAATATATGTTGGTGCAGAGTAAACAGAAAGAAAAAAGGAGCATGGAAAGGAGGAATGGGACCAAAGCAATAAGAAAATCTAACTGGGAAAACAAATCCTGAAGCTCCATGTCCAACATCAGAATCACATGTCATCCTGATGTTCTTTCCCAAAGTCTTATGTAAGTCCACTCCATGGCCTTGCTGGCTATAGCCCACAGGGCCTCTCTCTTGGCTTTTCCCCCCCTTTCCTTCTTGATTGCTGAATCTTTCCTCTGTAAACATCCCACATTACTGGCATCTCTTAATATAAGGGGTCTCCAATGCAGCTTTGACTTTCTTATCACTGCTTCATACATCACCCTCTCAAAGGCATCCTGCAGAGACTGACTCTTCTATATTTTGTCTGGCCTCACAGGCCTTCCTTTTAAATATTGCATTTCTGCAGAAGAAGCACCATGTTGTTGATACCAAGGTCTGCCACCATCTTAAGCAGTAGCCAAAATCCCTGAGGTCATGGCTGCACCAGCTTTTGGATGCCTGGGCAGATGCATTTGGTGAAACAAATTCCTAGGTCCTTCTGTACAAGCAGGGGGCCCTACTGGTCTCTTCTCAAAGGAACTTTTGCTACTACAACCTTGAGTCTGGGATGGGTGTGGTCTTGCCAATTCCTGAGATGTCTTCAAGCTATATGCATAAAATGTTTAACATTCCTTTAGTGGTTGGAATTTCTTTAACTACCACAACTTCCTTAGTTCCAGTTTTACTTATGATTTCCTGACCAAAATAAGTTTTTCAAAAATGTTTGTTTTGTTTTCTGCTCCTGATTATCATAGCAAATGTGGCTAAACACTGCTAGCAACATTCATGCTACTCCTGAATGCTGTGCCACCTTAAAATCCCTCTGACAAATTAACTAGTCCATTACTTTTAAATTAAACCTTACAGAAAGTCTGAAGATATGGGCAAAATGTAGACCACTTTCAGTCAGAATCTAACATGAATGGTCTCTAGTTCAATTTCCAAAGGAGTTTTCCTTCTTTGATACACCTGAGTTCAGTTTTTACTGTCTACAGTCTTTTTGGATATTCTGGTCTTTATTCTTCCAGAATCATGCATTAAGCTCTACTTCCAACAATACAAGTTTTTCCAGCTTGCAGGTCTACATGACTCAAATTTCTCACATTAACTCTGCCAAATTTCCAAAATCTTCTTGATCACATTGTCGGGTTATTCAGAGCCACAAACCCTTTTTCAGGAACAATTTCTGTTTTAGTCAGCTTTTTGTCACTGTGACATAAAGACCTGATAAGAAAAGTTACAGGAGGAAATGTTTATTGGGCTCATGGATTCAGAGGTATCAGTCTATAGAGCGCTAACCTCATAGTTTTGAACCTTAGGTGAAGCAGAACACCTTGGAAGAAGGGTGTAGAGGAGGAAAGCTGCCGGGGTCCAGGCTTAGCGGGGTCCAGGGAGTCCTGAAGGAGGAGTGGCGTTGGCGAAATGATGAGACAGGAGTCATTCCGTTTGAGCAATCTTCAGAGAGAGTGCTAAAGCAGCTTTCTCTGGGTCCCCTTTTTATTACAATTTTTCTCATCATTATAGATTCACAATACGTCATTGATTATATAATTTAAAACTTTGCCAGGACATGACATTTCCTTAACCATGATTGAGAGCACACCGATCTACATTCTTCCAGGATATGACCCCCAGCCATACAATCATCAAAGTACAGAATCATCAATAAAACATGTCACCAATTTACATCCTTCAGATTTTCCCAAGATTTACTATTTTTCCCAAGATATGTTATTTCCTTATTAACTAATGCCAAACTACGTAACCAGACTCTAAGTCTCCTAATCAATCATTAACCTAAAGTACACTTGTACTTTATTTCTAATTCAAAATTCCCATCTAAAAAAGTCCCTTTAAATCTTATATTTAAAATATCTTAAAGTTTATGAATCATCCTTAAAACATATCAGAAACCTATACAACTAAAGACTTAAGAATTTCTAAACTTGAGAATCTAAATAAAATAATATTTTTAACATTATTCTAAAACTGTGTCTTATAAACCTATTTTAATTGATTCCTAAATTTATTCTCATAAAACTGGTTGAGCTGCTTTCTCGAAGAGTTTCTTTGTTTCTCAGTCAAGGTACACTAGTTCTCAAAGAATTTGTTTCTCAGTCAAGGTGCACTAGTTCTCAAAGAATTTGTTTTTCAGAGGATGATTGTTGTCCATTATTAGGTTTGTCCACAATGTACTAAGATAGAAGAATAGCCTTTTACTTTGTCCTTGATATGCTGAGGGGTGGGTAGAAACGGCCTCCAAGGCATGAACTACCTGTTCTGTTCTAGCCATCTGAAATTTAATTTGTTTGGCATTTAACATACTCATACCTCCTGTGAGAATCATAAGCATGAAAATTCAAAGTCCCAATTACATAAAAAAGGGTCTCATGGTTTCGGTTACCCACCAACCAGCGTGGCTTTGCCAGCATTCATCCTCACTGTGACCCTGTCAAGACAGTGGGAGAGCGGCTTTGCCAACACTTTTTCCTCACTGTGACCCTGTCGAGACAGTGAGTGGGGGATCGCCTCCACCAGAAAGCCACTTAGAAACATGGCCACCAGGAGGCTGAAAGGACTTTGCTCACCAGAGACAAAATATATACCCACAGGTATGCCTTTAGCAACCTACCTCCTCCAGTTAGTACCCAGGAAATCAATTCAAGTTTATTCATTCACTAATCATGTTATAACTCTAAATCTAATCTTTTCACGTCTGAATGTTCTTCAGCTCTCTCACACATCAGTTTTTAGAAGACACCTCATATCTAAACCAAAACAGTTATGAATTGAAAGATCTAGTTGAATAATATTTCCAAATACTTTGTGGAGAAGTATAAAATTAAAAGAATAAATTATAATGATTTCTAATATATTTGTTTATCAATTTTAAAATGGAATAAGGAGTTAATCTGTGATTAAATTTTTAAATCATTTAAAACATTATCTAAAATGAAGAAATAATGAAAATAGAAGTTCAATTGTTCTATAAATTCTTCAAAATAAGCCAGTGTCTTATAGCAACTCGGTTCTCTAGTGGAAAGTTGGTAAGCCTGATTCCAGAGAACATGAATAGAGATTATATTTGTATTTTAAGAGAACATTGAGTAGTTCAATTCAGTGTGTTTTTATTATTCTTTTCTACATAAGACATAGAATCTAAAAATAAGATTGATTTGTCATTAGATTTATGAAGTATTTCAGCAATATAATTTCAGTCTCCCTCAATTTCTTTACTTAATCCATTTCCTAGAGATATTCATTCAAAACGGTGAAAATGTTAATCTGTCCATAAATTTCTCAGTAAGCTACAAAGATATCCTTTGACAATTGAGTGAAATAATACAGAAAAAACAAGTCAGTCTAATATACTCTCATTAGGATGCAGAGATCTCTTACCCATTACAGGTTTTGCTGTTGGCTGTGTACATGGGGATATATTTTAATTTATTCACTTTATAGATTATTTTTTCACTGGAAAAAAAGATTTTGAAAAATCATATTCTAGTGAAACAAAAAGTGGAAAAGTGTTATTTGTTTTGTTCAATTTTTATTTCAAGGAAATAACACTTCCTTATATTCATACTGAAGATATATAAAATTGCTACATTGGATTTTCACCTACAAAATGTTGTGATGGGGTTATTGTCACTTGTATAAAAACATGATTTTTACAGATAAGTTCACATTATTTAAAAAAATATTTTATTCTACATAGTAACCAGAATTAGTACAAAATACGAGCACAGAATGGAAATGACTACCAAAAGGCATATTCTATATGATGCTGAATTCTCATTAAGTTATAACTGTATAGTGCTTGCATGAATTCTTAGTCATTGGAAGCAAATATTTTTTAGCAATAAATCTTAGGATTCTGTGTATATCATGTATAAAAAAGATGATTTTTGAGGAGAAAATAGGGAAAGGTGATTTTGCACTGCTCTCAGGAAAGAATGGTATGAATTCAGGAGAATTTCGCTTTGCATTTCTTACTTCATTAAGGAGGGTGAAGTCAGTGGGATTTTAAAAAAAAGAGATTGAGTTATACAAAAAGAGAGAAGAGTACTAACAACATAATGTTCACTGCTTAATAATAGCTGCTTATCTAAAAATAACTTCCCATATTCACTGAATTAAGAATTGTTTATTAAAATATTTTGTGTTTCAGAAAATTGACATATAGCAATACATAAAATATCATCCTCTCTTCCAGGTATGTGTTATGGTGCCTGGCTAGCACAGTGACACACACCTGTAGTCCCAGAAGATTAGGGGCCTGAGGTAAGAGGATCACCAGTTTAAAGCCAGACACTCAGTGAGACCCTGTCTCTAAATAAAATACAAAAATATGTCTGGAGATGTGGCTCACTAGTCAAGTGCCCCTGAGTTCAATCCCCAGTATTAAAAAAAAAAAAGATATTTGTTTTGATTTGTGTGTTTGTATGTGAAATGTCCCACAAAAGCTCACAAGTGATACAATGCAAGAAGTTTCAAAGAAGAAATGATTGGGTTATGAAAGTTTTAATCCAATCAGTGAATTGTGTTTGAAGTGATAAGGTGTGGCTGGAGGAGGTGGGAATTAGGGAGTGGCTTTGATGTATTCATTTGTACCTGGCATGTGGGGACTTTCCCTCTGCTTTCTGATGATCACCAAGTAAACTGTTTCCCTCTGCCACTTTCTCCCACCATAATGTTCAGCCTCACACTGAGCAAAGAGAAATGAAGCTGGCCTTCATTTGAGTTAGATGGAGCATACGTCTAGCTCAAGAAAATGAAAAATGTTACTATAAGCTTGCCCTAATGAATTTGAAAACCAAGAAAATAAATCTGGAGAGTTTTATATTCATTCCCATAATTGTCTTAGTTGCTTCCTAAAAAAAGGAAGAAAAATCCTTATAGGAAAGAAAAAAATCTTGACATTTAACAATATGTTATCTGCCTTACCCAGCAAACAATAAGATATTATAAGACATATAAAGAAAAACACACAAAAAAATCACATATACTATGCAGCACATAGATGTGCCAGAATTTCCAATATAAAAGAAAGGGCAATGGCATGAAAAATAAGATGTAGGAGATAAAAGTCTATTTTTGAAAGCTTTTTACATAGTTTATGAAATATTAAAATTTATGTCTTATACTACAACTGTAGAAAAAAATTAATGGTATATAGCAG
The DNA here is from genome assembly GCF_048772815.1 of Callospermophilus lateralis. Taxonomy (NCBI): domain Eukaryota; kingdom Metazoa; phylum Chordata; class Mammalia; order Rodentia; family Sciuridae; genus Callospermophilus; species Callospermophilus lateralis. The sequence goes on from NW_027510702.1 coordinate 2,383,256, forward strand.
AAAATAAATTAGCAATTCTTTAAAAAAGACCCAGAGTATAAAAATTAAGCAAATGCAGGAAATATAATGACTCAATTAGTTTTTAAAAAGTCAGAAAAAATATAGAATAAAGATAAATTTGGATCTAAAATAAATAGCAAGAAGATAAAGTTAAGTCACATGTATTATAATTACAGTAATATAAGGCTTTTTAATTTAAAAGCCAGTGAAAGTTAAACAATTGTCAGTATTCTATCATAAGGTACATACTTATGAATGAAAAGAGAGACATAAGAAGAAATCTAATCATAGAAAAACTGGAATGTTTATTTTAATATTAGGCATTGTAGACATCTGGAAAAATATAACCAGAAATGAATAAGGACATTTTATCAACTCAACATATGAATTCAGCAAAATGATATTACTGATATAAAGAAATACAGGCCTATCAACACAGTTTCAGAATTAAAAAAGCAGAAGTTGAGAAAATAAACAGACAAAAGAATAAAAAATATCCACAAATTTGGTTAAAATTTTTCTCAGTACTTAGGTAGAACAACTTTAAAGAATAGAAAAGAAAATCACATTACCATTCAATTAAACTTTGCTGACATTTATGAAACTTTACATGAAACTATAAAAAATGCAAATTTTTGAAGTACAGATGGTATATTTACTTCCTTAGCTACATTCAATGCCATTAAATGTCTTAGTAAATAATAAAAAAAAATGAAACAATTATGAATATGTTTTCTGACCAAAGGAAAATTAAATTATAAATCCAAAAAAGAGGTTATTTTGGATATAGCCAAATAGTTGTAAATTGAACAGTGATAAAGCTGTCACAAATCAAATATATGAAAATGGAAGTTAAAACACTTTTAAATTTAACTGTAATGATACAGATAATCAAAATGCTTATAGTATCACTGAAACAGGTGTTAGATGTAAAATATTGCATCAAACTAATAAAATAACAAATTCTTAATATTGTATAAATTTTCCCTAATAAGAAAAAAGAGCTAATTAAATCTAATAGATTTTAGTAAAATAAAGGAAAGCAAACACAGAACAGGTGAGCAATATAAAAATATTAATATAGCCAATTCAAGATTAAAATAAAAATACTAAAATTGAGAGACTACAGCATATTAAAGAGAACTAAAACAGAAGGCATGGCACAACCTGAAAGCATAAAGGATGAAAGATGTACAAGTTAAGGTCCTAAAGTCTTTGAGATAACAAAGAATATTATGAGAAAAGCCATACTGACATAAAGGATCAATCTATACAGTGAACACAAAAATGTCATAAAATTGATATAGAGAATAATATAAAATATAAGTATACTTACAATCATAAAATAATTGTTGTGGGGGAAGGCTTTATAAAATATAATTTAAAACTATTTTGTACCAATAGAAAATGTTAATTTTACAATTTTATCATCTGTTAAAGCATTTGCAAAAATCATGTTCTACTTCAATTTTATAGCACAATATATATAATAAAATATTAATTTTAATTGAGAAAACAAAAATGCTTTTAATATTAAAAGATGATCTGAATTTAAAGAGAATATTCCTTAAGGATGTCTACCTAGAAATGAAAAACCAGGCTCTACCTCAGAGCAAAGCCTGTCCAAGGAAGGGACATGACCTTTGTCCTTGGAAAGACCCACAGAGCACTCCTAGGCACATTCCCACCCAGCTAAGTTGTTTATCTACAAATGAAATCTGCTTCTCCAGGTGTCCCTGACTCAGGCTAGGTGGGGACCCATAGCAACCCCCTAGCAGCCATTAATTAGCAAGGGACAGGGAAATACCTGGGATGCCAGATGACCCTCCCAGTAGTTTATGGTGTTGGGAAACCATGTATTTCAGCAGGAACACCCATCTTGGTTTAAACCAATCAGTTCAAAAGAATCCCCCTCTTGTAACCAATCATCCCTACCCAACTTGTTCCCACCAGTGAATGTGCTAATCATGTTTAAGAGTTGTTATTTGATTTTCCCGCAGTGTGTGATGATTTGCTAAGAGATGCTAAGAGATGTGGAGGTCCTTGCCTTCTCCAAAGAATGTATAAAACTGCTGCAAACCCTGGGCTAGGGCCTCTCAGCGTCACCAGTTGCTGTGTGTGCTGGCGGAGGACTGAGCTACCTGGCAATAAACACCTCTTTGCTGTTTACATGGATCTTGGTTTCGGGTGGTCTTTTGGAGGTTCTGAATTCGAGCATAACAGAAAAAATAACTTTCATAGGATATCAACCTGGTCAGAGGATTTGGAAAATTTTGTACAAAGTGCTACTTAAAACCACTCTGGGATAATTAATCCAAACTGTATCATCATTTGCCATTAGAAATTTAGACATCATGCTATGCTCGAATGCGGGAACTCCAGAAGACAACAAGAGACCAAGATGGATGTAAGCAGCAAAGAGGTGTTTATTGCGAGCTAGCTTGGTCCACTGCATGCACACAGCAACTGGTGACTTTGAGAAGCCCCCGAGCCCAGGGTTTGCAGCAGTTCTATACACTCTTTGAGGAAGGCAGGGACTTCACATACATCAGAGCATCTCTTAGCAAATCATCACACACCACAGGAAAGTCTTAAAACAACTCTAAAACATGATTAGCACATTCACTGGTGGGAGCAAGTTGGGTAAGGGTAATTGGTTAGTACAAGAGGGAGATTCATTTGAACTGATTGGTTTAAGCCATGAGGGGAGTGCTTGCTAAACTACATGGTTTCCCAACATGTTATCAACCATCATAAACTACTGGGAGGGTCATCTGGCATCCCAGGTATTTTCCCTGTCTCATGCTGATTGATGGTTGCTAGGGGGTTGCTATGGGTCCTCACCTTGCCTGACTGAGTCTGGGACACCTGGCTCCACAGATCTCTCCTCTTATTTGTAGATAAACAACTCAGCAGGGTGGGTATGTGCCTAGGAGTGCTCTGTGGGTCTTTCCAAGGACAAGGGTCACACCCTGTTTCTTGGACAGGCTTTGCTCTGAGATAGTGGCTGGTTTTTCAACCATATATGTTGGTTTATCATATCAAAAAAAAAAGTCAAGACATTGTTCAATGTGAACATTCTGAACATCTCTTACATATCAAAAACAATGCTTCAAATTAAATAGATATTTGTATCATTTTAATCTTCACACAGTTTGTCCTTGACAACTTTTATTTTTATTGCTCATTAATGACCCATTTTAGTTTATGGTGATAGAAATCATAAGTTAAATAGACTTATTATTATTTATTTAGTGCTAAGGATTGAGCCAAGGGATGCTTTACGACTGAGTTCATCCTATGTATGTATTTTATTTTTCATTTGAGACAAGGTTCCTCTTAAGTAGAAGAGGGTTAGTTAAGTTGTGGAGTCTGGCCTAGAACTTCAGATGCTCAAGCTTCAGCATCCTGGTTCACTGGGATTACTGGGGTGCAACACTGCACTCTGCTTTATAACCTCATCCTTTGCTGAATCAATTTGTGTAATTGCTTCATAAAAATTGTCAAACCCATCAAGATGATGGTCATTTATGTGATTGCATATAAGTTGGTTTTCCCAAATTGGGGTGGCAGATATCCTACTTTTCTATGCATTGTAATCAGTAAATCAATCCAAGACCTAACCTACAATCCCAAAACAGTCTAAATTAAAAGACTTCATGATGGAGGTTAGTGTGATATAAACCTGAACTTTAAAGGTTTCTCATAAAGAAAACCCTATGCCCAGGTGCCTTCTCTAGTGATCTCTATCCAACATTCTACCATGCAATAAAACCAATTCTTTACAAAAATTTTTGAATAAATAAACAAACAAAAAGAGCAAAAACAGAAACTTTGCAGCTCATTCTAGTTATCGCATGTCATTGCACTAAACATGTGCTAGAAATTTTTAAAAGTAAAAGGTACAGGCAAATATCATTTACTAATATAGATGTAATATTCTGAAGATATTAATTAAATTGAATCTAAATGGTTATAATGGATATCTGTATAATATGATAATTTTATAAATATACACTTATGCAAATAGTATTAAACATGAGACATTTATTGAAAGAAAGAACCCATCATGAATAAAGGAAAAAGAAGAAGTAGGCTGGAGAATTGTTTGGACAGTGTGCAGGTCAGTCAAATGTTGAAGAATAGTTAGAGATGAAAACTGGATAGTAAGAATTTTGCACCACAGCATAGCACAGTTCTGACAGAATCCTGATGAGGGAGGGGCATATTTCTTGAGCAAGGGCTGACAATAAATAGAACTGAACATCATTCAGAAATGGGTCTTGCCTGGGATGCCAGCTGTACTCAGTCACTGGCTTAAAGCAGCTCAGGGTGAAGATGGCCTAAGCATTAATGGATTTGCCAGTCAGGACAATGAGTCGACTGTGTTCTCTGAGGCCATTCTTCAGGAAGGAGATTTGAACAAGTGTCTCTCCAGGATGCCAAAATATTTAATGTGGTTTATAACAAGAAAGTAAAATGGCTGTAACATTTAAAAATAATTTAATAAATTTAGTTCTAGACACCTTTTAATTACTTTTAAAAAATATGTGTGTTATGAGGAAAGACTTATTTTGACTTATAATTTTTTAAGTTTCCACCCTTACTTGGTTCCCCTGTTTGCTTTATGATTCATGGAGGGGAATACATTATGGAACAAAGACTGTTAAGCTCATGGCCAGAAACTGAAAGAAAAAGGAAAAGAAATAGACCAGGTTCTCACCATTTCCTTTAAGGACATGAGGAAATGCCTGAGACCTCCCACTAGGCTTCACCTCCTAAAGATTCCATAACCTCCCAGTAGTGCCATTGGCTAGGGACAAAACGTCAATCATGGGCCTTTGGGGGACATCCCAGATCCAAATCATAGCAAATGTCATTGTATGTACAGAAGAATACCAGTAAATCCTCTGCAACACTCTCATTAATTTTTTTTTAAATAAAGAATCATTCCTATTAAAAAAACTATCAGAAAACTAAAAATAGAAAATACTGATTTTGGCAAGATAAATGTCATCTATCAAAACCCTAGATTTAATATGATACTTAATAGTCAAAACCAATATTTTTTGTGAAAATAGACATAAAAAATTTTTGGAACCAGAGACAAGACACAGACTTATTACATACCTGTTTAATGGCCAATTTGATGATGAAATACCATGAAAACTGTGTGTTTATTTTGACAGAAGGTAATGGATCAATTGGATATAATTTTGGGGAAATTTGTAATGACCTGAATCTTTACATTGTGATGATATACACAAAAAATAATATAAAATATAGCACAAACACAATTTAAAGAGATAATTATATAGAAGAAAGTAGATATAGGAGTAATAGGCAAAAATGTACCTAAGATGTTTGCAAAAGCATGAAACAAATGGAACAAGAAAAAAAAGGAAAGAAAAAAGAAAGAAAATGAAAAAACAAACAAACAAAAAAATTTGAAACCTTGAAGCAGGCAAAAAGTTTCTAAAGGAAAAGACACACACAACACATTAAGCATGGAAAGATACGATACAGGTTATCAAAACTTATTATGCATTCCCTGTAAAATACATTATATTAAAGTCTCAGATGTGCAAGAAAGATATTGACATACATCATTAGAGAATGAATCTGATTACACACTTTATAAAATCTTTTCAAATTCAAGAAAGTCTCTGACTGGGGAGTGCAGATGGATCCTCACTATACTGACTGTATTTTCTGTCCTTGTGTACACAGTAGTGAAATAACTGGATCAAGATTGTCATGCTTTTTATCTTTTGAAGAACCACTAGAATGTTTTCCGTGATGGTTGTATTAATCTGACTTTCCACCAATAGTGTGCAAACTCTCTCTTTCTTTCCACATTCTTCGGAGCACTTGTCATTTTTCTGTGTCTGTTTGTGTTTGGTGCTAGAGGTTAAACCCAGGCCCATTCCAACCAGATGCTCTACCATCCAGTGACTTTACAACATGTTTGTCTTTCTGACAATAGTCATTCTTCCTGGAGTGGAGTCATGGCCCATTGGAGTTTCCATTTGCATTTCCCCTTTGATTGGTGATATTGAACATTTTTTTACACCAGTGTCCAATTGTGTCTTAAGAATGTCAGTCATTGTCTATTGACTAATTTTTCATGAGAATAATTGGGCTTCTTGCCTTGGAGTTCTTAGAATCCTTTACATATTCTGGATACCAACCTCTTCTCAAATTTATAGTTAGCAGTTTTTTTTCCTATTATACCATAGTTTGTGTTTTCTTTCTTGACTATTTTACTTTACTATGATGTAATCTAATTTGTCTATTTCTGCTTTTTTTGTCATTCTTTTTTTTTAATTGTTTTAATTAGTCACACATGACAGTACAATGACCTTGACATATCATACATTTGAATCAGATGGGATATAATTTCTCATTATTCTGAGTGTGCAGGTTGTGGAATCACATTGGTCATGCAGTCACATATATACACACAGCAATAATAATGTCTATTTCATTCTACTGTCCTTCCTTTCCCCCCACCCCCTTTCTCCCCCTACCATCTCTTCTTTCTACCCAACCTAAAGTAATGCAATTTTTTTTCTTACATCTTAATACATTTATTTTGTATAATGATGAGAGTCTCCTTCCATCTTCCATGTAATTCCCTTTCTCCCTTCTTTCCCTCCCACCTATCTTCCCTATCTAGAGGTAATCTTCTTCTCATGCTCTTCCTCCCAACCCCATTTTGAGTCACCCCCTTATATCAGAGAAGACATTTGGCATTTGTTTTTTGTGTGTGTGCGGGGGGAGGGTTGGCTAACTTAGTATAATCTGCTCACTTGTCATCCATTTCCCTGCAAATGCCATGATCTTGTTATTTTTTATAGCTGAGTAATATTCCATTGTGTATAATATAGATGCCACATTTTTAAATCCATTCATCCATCGAAGGACATCTAGGTTAGCTCAACAGTCTAGCTACTGTAAACTGTGCTGCTATAAACATTAATATGGCTGTGTCCCTTTAGTATGCTGTTTTTAAGTCCTTTGAGTATAGACCAAGAAGAGGAATAGCTGGGTCAAATGGCTGTTCCATTCCCAGCTTTCCAAGGAATCTTCATAATGCTTTCCAAATTGGTTGCACCAATTTGCAGTCCCACCAGCAATGTATGAGTGTACCTTTTTTTCCCCTGCATCCTAGCCAGCACTTGTTGTTGTTTGACTTCATAATGGCTGCCATTCTTACTACAGTGAGATGGTATCTTAGAGTAGTTTTAATTTGCATTTCTCTGATTACTAGAGATGGTGAGCATTTTTTCCTGTATTTGTTGATTGATTGTATATCCTCTTTTGAGAAGTGTCTGTTAAGGTCCTTGGCCCATTTGTTGATTGGGTTATTTATTTACTTATTTATTTTTTGGTATTAACTTTTTGAGTTCTTTGTATACCCTAGAGATTAGAGCTCTATCTGATGTGTGAGAGGTAAAAATTTGTTCCCAGAATGTAGGCTCCCTATTCATCTAACATATTATTTCTCCTGCTGAGAAAAAACTTGTTAGTTCGTATTCATCCTATTTAATTGATTCTTGGTTTTAATTCTTGTGCTATAGGTGTCTTATTAAGGAACTTGGGGCCTAACCCCACATGATAGAAATTAGGGCCAAGTTTTTCTTCTATTAGACACAGAGTCTCTGGTTTGATTCCTAGATCATTGATCCATTTTGAGTCAACTTTTGGGCATGCTGAGAGATAGGGATTCAATTTCATTTTGTTGCATATGGATTTCCAGTTTTCCAAGCACCATTTGTTGAAGATGCTATCCTTTCTCCATTGCATGCTTTTAGCACCTTTGTCTAATACAAGGTACTTGTAATTTTGTGCGTTGATCTCTGTGACCTCTATTCTGTACCATTGGTCTACCAGCCTGTTTTGATGCCAGTACCATGCTGTTTTTGTTACTATTGCTCTGTAGTATTGTTTAAGATCTGGTATAGCAATACCACCTGTTTCACTCTTCCTGCTTAGAATTGCTTTAGCTATTCTGGGTCTCCTATTTCTGCTTTTGGTTCCTTTGTCTTTGGGATCTAATCCAAATAAATAAATATAAATGAATAAATAATGACACAAACTTAACATTTCAAAGATATTTAGTGAAGCATTATTCACAATAGTAAAGGAAAAAAAGTTATCCATGAGCTTATGAATGGATAAAACATGTGTTACTTATACTTGATAGAATACTGTTCATCCATGGAAAAAATGAAACCCTTCATTTTTCAATTGAATAGATGGATCTGAAGATCATTGTGTAAACTGAAATAATCCAGAGACAGAAAGCTAAGTAGCACGTGATCTCACTTATATGTGGAATATAACAGTTGATCTCAAAGAAGTTGAGTGTAAAATGGCAATTACCAGAGGCTGGAGAGGGTATAGGGAACAGGATGTAAAGATGCTATAGTTAGAGAACAGTAAAAAATTCTGTGGTGCACAGGATTTGCAGAGTAGTAGGTTATAGATAATGTTACTATGCTATACTTTTCAATGATCTAGAATAAAAGATTTTGAAAGTTTTTACCATAAAGAAACAATGAATATCTGAGGATATATTTAACCTGATTTATATATACCTGTTAAATATACACCTGACTCAAACATTATACAATGTATCCATGCATTGAAACTGCTATTTCAATAGTATGCACAATTTTTAGGTACAAATCAAAAGTTCATTTATTCAGTTTTCTTCTTTTTTTAGAAGAAGAACAAGTGAAATTCATTTGAATGTTAGAAATCAGGATAGTTACTGCCTTCACAAAAGACGAAAAGCACTGAAAGGGTTTAATGTTGTTGCTATTTGGGGAAAAAATGTGAATAAAATATATTTAAAAAATAGGAAAATGTTTGAAAATACACTTGTTAAAAAGAGATTCTATGTATTCAAACTATAATCACATTAAAAGACATTCAATTTTAATAGTCATCAGGGAAATGCCAATTAAAATAGCAATAAAATATTACTGTATAACAAATAAATTAGCTAACAAGTAATGACTTGCTAATCACTGGTATAGAGGGAAAGCATCTTAACCATTCTTGTATTTCTGGTTCAGATGTTAAATAGTTTGGAAATTCATATAAACTTGTGCATACACTTCAAAATGTAGTAATTTTTAACCTCTAAGTCATTTAAGAAAGTTATGAATTGTACACAGAGATTCATACACATTTTATTCATGAAGACATCAAATATTATATCTATACAAATATCAGTGAACAGGTAACTAAGTAAAACATTATTATGTCATAATGCAATATGCATAAAGACACCTTATATACATAATATATAATATATCTAGGAATACTACCTAGTAATATTTTAAAAAAAGAACAGCTGAGTACAGCCTCAAAGATGAATGTCAAATATAGCATGCTGAGTAAAAGAAGAGAAAGACAAGAGTCTAAACTTCAACGTTTTACTTTTTTGAAATTTGTAAGTAGACAAAAGTCATATCAGAGAAAGTGCAAGGGGGATTGACTGAGGCTGAAAGATAAGATATGGATGGGTAGGATAATTAGAAAGAAAACCTTTATGATCTGATAGAACACAGGGTAGTATCTCTACTTTTTTTATATTTGCTAAGAGTTGCTTTGTGGCATAGTACATGGTATATTTTAGAGAAGGATCCATGTGCTGCTGAGAAGAAACTATATTCTCTTATTGAAGGATGGAATATTCCATATATGTCAGTTAGGTCTAAGTTATTGACTGTAGCAATAGAAGAGAATAAAATCATAGCATATGCAGGCAAATGGATGGATTTAGAGAAGATAATGCTAAGTGAAGTTAGCCAATCCTCAAAACCAAATGTTTAATGTTATCTTTGATATAAGGAGGCTGATTCATAGTGGGATAGGGAACAGGAACATGGGAGAAATAGACAAACTCTAGACATCCCTGGGCAACTTTGGAAGGGAAGGGAGACAGTACGGAGTTATTAATGATAGTGGAATGTAATGATGATTATTATCCAAAGTACAGGTATGAAGACACAAATTGGTGTGAATATAGTCTGTATACAACCAGAGAAAAGAAAAATTGTGCTCTATATGTGTAATAAGAATTGTAATTCATTCCACTGTCATATATTAAAAAAAAAAAACGAAAGAAAACCTTATATGGAATGGTTCATGATCATTATAAAGTAATACTGAATGGTCCTATAGTTTTATAATTTATCAAAGTATATACCTAAAAAGTTTAAGTTGTATGAAAATGATATATTGATCATGTTAATTATCTTAAAAATATTAAAACTCAGTGTAATGCATTGATTTATTTTATGGTATAAACATAAAAATAAAATATGTTGTATTTCAGGTATATGTAGACATTAATTCATTGATTTGAGTAGTATAAAAATTAAAAAAAATATTTCAGATGTCTCAAATTTACTATGAAGCCTTGATATGACTGTAAAATTAAGTAATGGAAACATCCTTATTTCATTGATGAAAGCAGTATTTTATTATTGATTCCTAGAAAGAGAATGATCTCAAAAATGAACTTACTGAGGACTGGGGATGTGGCTCAAGTGGTAGTGCGCTCGCCTGGCATGCGTGCGGCCCGGGTTCGATCCTCAGCACCACATACAAACAAAGATGTTGTGTCCGCCGAAAACTAAATATATATATATATTATATATATAAATATTAAAAAAATCTCTCTCACGCTCTCTCTTTTAAAAAAATGTACTTACTGAGTTAAGACACAAAGCATTATAGATATTTACACACATCCTTGATGTTTATTAAGTGGTCAATGCATTGGTTTGTTTCTTATTTAGTTTTCTGATGTATTACTTCATTCAGAAAAAAAAGACAATTCCTTAAATAAATGTATTATACCTACTATATGAGTAATTATGTTCTTTATACAGAATAATTTCAAGTTAACAAGACTTTAAATGACAAAAATGAATTAAGTGTAAATTTTTGAGTATCTTATTAATGAATCTTTGTGGAAAACAGTAAATTTTGACAAATAATTTGTATTCTTCTGTGAAGAACAATGATTTAAGTAGATCATCTGCCAGTAAAGAGATAAAAACACTTTATCTTGGGGCAGTAAATAGAGTACTGGAATTCATCCCAAGTTCAGTGAAGTCATATGAAAATCTCAGTTTAATGGTAAAGAAAATAATGAGAAATGCTTTCAGATTCAAATGACAGTTAACAGAAAAACTGACCATAAATAAACCCCACAATTTTCATGTAACAGAAATTGGGAAACCTGTCAACAACTGAAAAACTATTTTCCAGTGAGAGTAAAAAAAGAAGGTGATTCTGAGAAATTCAATTGACACAAATTCTTTTGAACCATAATTTACTGGACCGTAAGACAAGTTAACTCTTGCTGAGTTATGCTAATCTAATAGACAAGAGAGATGTTCTTTATAAATGATATATTAATTCTGCTTAATTTTTAATATTTTGGAAAATTGTGATAAAAAGCATGTATTGTGTGATTTACCATTATAAATCTTCATTCTGTCATACAGTAGTATTTACTTAAAGCACAATAACACAAAAGAAACAAAAGCATAAACTTTTATTCTCCAGAATATTTGTGTTTTACATGACTTAAACTTTATTTCCACTGAATAGCAATTGCCTTTTTTCTCATTCACTCAGCACCTAACACCCCTGAGTATTTTCTGCTTCCATAGATTTGTGTACTTCAGATATTTCATAGAAATGAAGTCATGTGCTGTTGATCTTGTGGTAACTGGTTTACTTCATTTTTCATAAAGTCTTCTGATTCTTCCACTATGTATCACGTGACAAGATTTCTCTTTTTGGTAAATAAATGATATAGCATTGTGTTTTCTTCAATTATCTTCATATTTTCTTCAATTATCCACAGCTTTTTAAGTCATTTCCACATGTTGGCTTTTGTGAATCACATTGCAGTCACTTCAATGGATATATACATATATGTATATATCCATATATATGTATATATCAAATATATATATATATATATTTGAGCTGATTTCAAATCTTTTGGAAAATACATGCAAGTATTACTGCTGCATTATGTGGTAGTTAGGAATTTTTGACAAACTTCCATACTGTTCATTAAAATGTGTGCCCCATTTTGCATTTCCACAAAGATGGTTTAGGAATCCAATAAATTATTTTATGCTTTTGTTTTTCTGATAATGGCCATATTAACAGGTATGAAGCAATATCACTTTTTAGTTTTAATTTGCAATTCCCTGATTATTTATATTAATCATTTTTCCATACATTTGTCTGCAATTTTTGGAGAAAAATCTATTTAATTGCATTTCTATTTTTATTTTTATTTTTTATATTTGGTACTAGATATTGAACACAGGAGCACTTAGCCAGTGAGCTACATGTACAATCCTTTTAATTCTTTTTATTTTAAGACAGGGCCTTGCTAAGTTTTTAGAATGCCACTGAACTGCTAAGGTTGGCCTCAAACTTTTCTGATTCTCTTATCTCAGCCTCCCAAATTGTGGGGATTAGAGGTGTGTGCCACCTTATCTAGCATCTATTTTTAAGTTTAAATTTACATTTTTTTTTAAATTTTTTTGCTAATTAGTTGCAGGATAATTATGCTTAAGATTCATTTACAGTTTCTTTCTTCTTTAGAGACATTTTGTAGTGCAATGCTTTTAAACATTTCATATGAACCATGTAGCCTGATGATAAATAGTTCCTGAATAAGTAATAATTTTTGGTTAAATTTTAGTTTTGATTATTCTTTTAAAAAATTATTTGTCTCTTTTTTTTATAAATTTGACCAAACTAAATTAAATTCAGCAAACATGTTTTAAAACAGCCTAAATGCCACTCGTTAAAGGAAATCTTTAGTACCTCTTTAGTATATTGATTTCCAATTCTTCTTATATAATTTTGTATCTGTAATTATCTATCTTATATAAAATATGCAGTCCTGATTTTGTGACTTTATATAATATGTATTTGTCTCATTAAAATATTTCATATTAATATGAATTTTTCTATGTAGATGGTTATTTTATCATAAGATGGTATCATTATGTAGCTCTTAAAGGCTGTGACAGGAGAATCTAAAGTGTGAGAATACCCTGGTTAATTTACTGAGAACCTGTTTCAAATTGAAACATTTTTAAAGGGCAGCGCATGTAGCGCAGTGGTACAGCATCCCTGATTTCAACCCCCAGACCCTTCAAAAAATAAAGATAAAGGTGTATTAAGAATTGTAATGTAAAAAAAAATCAATAAGAGAGCTCATGTATAATGGCATAATTTAGTGTGAACATACTTTATACAGAGTTATGAAAAATTGTGCTGTGAATGGATAATTATGAATGTATTGCATTGTCATGTATGAAAGAAAGAAAATTAAAAAAAATAAGATTTTCTAATTCAACTTACTTTTGTTTGATTTCTTATTTTATATACAATATCAATGAAAATGATATTATTTAAAATGTTTATGTTCAATTCCCTTGGGGAAAAAAATCCTTAAGACATGATTGAAAAAAAAAAAACACATTCATTTTAGATGTAAAATATATTTGAATATGAATATCCAAAGTTTGTATGAACATTTCATTATGATGTGATCATAACTTAATTTCTGCCTATGCAGGTATCCAGATAGTAGGATAATAACTATTATGGTTATAAATATATGTATACAAATATATAGATATATATTTTAATATGTAATACTACTTTTATAAGTTCTTTTATATAAGTTTCTACTGAACACTGTTTGCACATAATGTTACTTAACATTTTTTAGTGACTTCAAGTTTCATCATTGATTATATAGTTGCAAATTTGGTATTTATCTAATTTCTATTTGTAGACTATTTCACTTCAGTGAAACTAATTGCTCAACTGTATATTTTGTCATTTCCTTTTTAACTCATGATATTGTGTTGATACAGTTGTAAGGGAGTTTCAGTTTTGACTTTTATATTTAAAGAAATTTTTAGGATTTAGATATGTGCTGTCTTCCCAACAGGAGTCCTCTAAACAGGAATGCTCATAGGTGAAATCATTAGATTATGATAACTGTAACATAATCATGAATTAATCCTTTTGATGCAATCATAATTTGAATCAGTTACTGAGTGATAACTCTAGATATTTGGGGCCTGTCTAGAGGAAGTAGATGATTGGGGGGTGCTTTTGGAGATTATTTTTTGTACCTTGTTCTTTTGTAAACTTCATATGATTTTCATAATCTAAAATCTAGTGAAAGCAGAAAAGCTAAAATTTCGTAGAAAAATCACATATATGAGAAAAACTAATACTGGATACCAAATAGAAAATGGTAGGAAACCTAACAATATATATTAGGATATTTTAGAAAACTAAAACCTGTCAGTTTTACAATATCAATGAGAATAATATTATTTAAAATGTTTACTTATCTTATACTACTATGAGTAATACTGCTTTCCTCTACCACACCCTTATTCCAGAATCTCCCTTCCCTTAGGCACAGAGCAAAGGAGTTACTCAACAATTGGTCTGAACTTCTGAAAATGACCATAAAATAAAATTTTCCCACTCTAAGTGGTTCCCAGGTATTTTGGTCACAGTGATGAAAAAAAATTACTAAAGCAAAAATATTGCCACAACACTATTTATATGTGCATATATAAATTATTATACATATATATGTATGTATTTATATTTTTTTACATATATATCTGATATATATATTTCAGATATATATGTAAGCCCATTATTTTCAAATTGAATTCAATATACATTTATTTGTTTTGGGTTCTTGGGGACGTCTATCGTTGTATTAGTATCAAGGTACTTTAAATATTGTGGATTTATAGCACTTCACATTATCCATTAGTGCAAACTTTATTACTTTTTTTGTTTGTTTGATTGTTTTCATTGTTTTTTTCCTCAATATTTCTTAGAGTATTTATGTCTTATCATGATTTTTGTGAAAGTGAGTTAACAAAATGAAATGCCAGGTTTTTTCCTCCAATAGAGGTTTTTTATTTTATTCACATATGTTAGATTAATTCTGTAAGCTTATCTAATAAACATGGCATTAACCTTTTGCTTCTTTTTTCTGTTATAAAAAGGACACTTTTGTCCAGTTGTATACTATAGTATAATAATTATCACTTTTAGTAAGTGTTTTCAAGTTTGTATCATTGCTTTTCAAAACTGTCATGTATTTTGGAATTCTATATTGATGATACTACTTTTTTTAAAAAGTAATGATGTATTTTCTAATATTTAAGTTTAATGATTTAGAAATTTGATAAAAGGTTCTTTCTCCTTAATTATATGTTGGTTAAACTACATAATTAAAGCTGGGCATGGTGACTCACAACTGAGGTCCCAGCAATTTGGGAGGCTGAGACAGTAGGATCGCAAGTTCAAGGCTGCCTTCAGCAATATAGTAATACCCTCAGCAATTTAGTGAGACCCTGTTTCAAAATAAAAAATAAGAAGGGCTGGAGTTGTGACTCAGTGGTCATGTGCTCCTTGTATAATCTCCAGTACCAAAAGTAAACTAACTAATTCACACTCTGGAAATTATGACCTTATTATAGCTTCTCAGGTTTGCTTTCATGCTGTTATGCATTTATTTAATAGCTATTCAGGTTTTAATTATTTATTCAGTTAATTTCGTAGTCTTGTGTCTTCTTGCATACTTCTACTACATCATTTTTATCAATTTTTGTAGCCAAAAACTGACAGGCTTTAGTTTTCTAAAATATCCTAATATATATTGTTAGGTTTACTACCATTTTCTATTTGGTATCCAGTATTAGTTTTTCTCATATGTGTGATTTTTTATGAAATTTTAGCTTTTCTGCTTTCACTAGATTTTAGATTGTAAAAATCATATGAAGACATCTGATATCAGCATGTTAGTAACCACATTTTAACTATGCATTGCCATAAAATCAAACAGAAACTTTCCATGTGTGTTCATTGTCATCATACCAGAATTGCCACTTCTAGTGCATTTCATTTTTTTAATATCTGTTTCTTTCACTTTGGGTTAAATAGAATGCTGCAGTTTCCCTATAATCAGTGAGTCAGTTTGCAATTGCTTCTGAGAGAAGGCTTTTCAAACATTACTTTCCTCCTTTTTTTTTTATCCCTGAGATCTACATTAATACATTTCTACTCCTAAAGTCTATAGACTCGTCAAGTTATCACTTCAAATTCTAACTATTCTGTCTATCCTCATGATTTTCATACCTTTATTCCCAGATCAAATTTCTCCTTATAATTACAAATTCAGATGTCTGCTACATATGTCTACGGATATGCTACACAGAAATATCTGACTCTACAGCCCCACACTCAAATTCTGTTCTCCAATTCAGTGCCTCTTCTACTAGTTCCTATTACCTTGAATGACACTAAGTACCAGTTTTGAAGCCCCCAAAACCTGGCTATTATTATTGCTAGATACTTCCCATTTCTCACATCCTACAAGACACCCCAGAGCATTGATTCTTTGGACTGAGGAAATCTCCAATTAGCCTACTTCTTGTATTTCTACCTCCTAGCCTTATTGGTAAGAGTTGCTGACATCAGAGAGCAACCACCATCCTTTGAAATATTGAAGAGAATTAACTGAAGAGACAAGAGAGCTGTTTTAATGTGAAGCTAATGAAGCTTAACCTGCAGGATTCCCATTTGCATGTGCATCTGAAAGGTCTGGCAGTTGCTGTGTAATGTTGTGTTCTGAGTGGGGAGAGGCAACCTGATTACAGTGAAGAATCATTACATGTCTCATAAAATGTCTACACGGGTTCTGGAAAAATGGAATTTCCATTCCCCAGTAACATAATTTCACTCTTATTCTAAATGTTCATTTTCTTATATACAAATTTAACGATTAAAATTGTGTACTCCTTTTCTAAAAGGAAAATTTCCAAATAGTACAAATTTTAGACCCTATAAAACCTACATCTACCCCTGAAAAGTACAATTTCAAGATGTGTAGACAAGTCTCAAGCATCCAACAAGTGATATTGAGGCAAGTGGTCAGGAGACAATACTAAAGATTGTCTATCATTTAGAGCTTCAGAGAGACAAAGAAAGACTGGTTTTATCAGGGCTAGATGAGAGAAAGGTCCTTGGATGGTGCTGTTGCCACATTATTTAAAACAATCTAAAAGGCAGTCTCTGGAGATTACTAAATAGTTCTTATTTCCTACAGTACTTTTAAATAAATTTTATTTTTTAGACAATTTATAAGGAAAAATGACGGTGAAAATTAGCAGTTTTCAACATAATTTCAACAGTTTACCAATTTTTAACACTTATGAGCATAGTATATTTGTTATAATTAATGAATCAATAATAGCCATAATTAACTAGAGTACATTCTTAATTCATATTTTTCTAATACCCTTTGTGTTCTAAAATCCTATTCAAGATATCCCATTAAATTTAGTAATCATGTGTTCTTAAAGACATTGTTGGCAAACAATTGATCATATTTGTCTCATTTTAAAGAATGTTTATATTTTCAAAAAGTATTTTCTGGTATTTTGTAGAATGTTCCTCCACTGAGTAACTGTTATTTTTCTATTTATTTTAGTAAAATTTATTCTTGAGAGGAAGAACACATGGTAACATGCAGTCTATTCACAAAATATCATTAATCCATACCATTAACATGCGTTACATCTGTTGATGTTGGGCTATATTGCGGTTGGCCAGATTTCTCGTGTAAAATTGTAATTTTTCTTCCTGTCAATATTGTACTATTGCAGGCAAGACCCACACTTTTGGAATAAAATATATGTACTCCATCTTTGAGGGTGAAGAACCTACAAAGATGATTTGAATAATTTCTGCTCAGGGAATTATTTACACATTACTCCTTCACTTACGTATATAGTGGATTATATGTATAGATGAGTTTGTTCTCTTGGACACTTATTTGATTCTTTGGGTTACTAGCCAATACAAAATTATCTGTTGTTTAGATTTTTACAGACTTTTCTACAAAAATCTATGTCATTTGAATCTTTTTTTATTAGCTCATTTAATTCTACATATTATTACAATTTATTTTGACATAATTATACAGGCTTGAGATATAATTTGTTCTAATTCTGTCCCCAGTACTTTTATTCTCCTCCTCCCTCTCTGTTTCTTCCCCTTTGCTCTGCTGTTCTTTCTGATATTCATTTATAGTTTTATTTACTTATTTTATTAGTGCCTTGTACACGTGTGTGTGAAGGTAAGTGTCACTGTGGTTTGTTTACATATGTACATAGAAAAGTTAGGGCAGATTCATTTTACCATTCTTCTGTTTTATACAGAAAATCTTGCAGGACTTCCTTTAATCATATCCTTATAGAGCTGACTTTTCCCAGTCTTTGGTTTTCTAAAAATTTATTTTGTCTTCATCTATGAGTGATATTTTCACAGGGAATTGAATTCTGGGTTGGCACATCAATGATATCAGTTTTTTGTCTACTGCTTCTATTGTTTCTTTTTCTTTGAAGACAATATGCCTTTTTTCTGTCTTCTTTTCTTTTATTTTCTGGCTGCTTTTATAATTTTCCTCTTTGTCTTTGATTTTGGCAGTTTTACTATGACATTTCTGCTTCTGCTTTTTTAATCCTTTTTTTCGTTTGCTTTCAGTTATTTTCTTGTTGCCTGCCTGATTATTTTTGCATGAGACCCAGAAATTATGTCTGATACATGGCAGGACCATTTAAAAGTGAATGTTTCCAAAAATGTTTGCTTCAATAATCAATTAAACAGTGAGAAGTAGTCCTAAATACAAACCCAAACTGACTTTGTTTGAAGATGGCTTCAGTTATTTTAGGACCTGGCTGATTTCTGTTTATTAAATGTAAAGCACATGCATTAAGGGTTCCAACCAAAATTTCAGTATGTAATGGGCCTCGCACACATTGGCCTCAAGTTTAAATTAATGTCCTCTCTTCAATGCTGTGTAACTGTCTATTAAGTTTGGTAAGTTTCACAGCCTTTCAGACTCAAATAATTGTTCAGCTTCCCAGAGATTCCTACCCATTTAGGAAGCAAATTCTTGATGAAAAAGTGGTGCCCATAGCCTGCCTACAGTTCTTTGCTGTCAGGTGCATAGAGTTCTAATATGCCCATGCTATAGAAGGCCTTTGTTAACTTCAAAGTTAGTTTGTATTACTTTTTGATCTTTAAAATAGATGTCTTTCAAAAATATTAATCTTCTTTGGTTCTAATTAGTTATACATACAGTAGAATGCATTTTGACACATCATAAATAAATAGAGCATAATTTCCCATTCTTCTGGTTGTACTTGATGTGGAAAAATATAAAACTATATATCTTTTTATTTTTCAGGTTTTTTTTCCAATTAAGAGTCTGTTTCATTGCTGCAAATGGGTCATACTTCTTTTTAGCTGACCATATAATATACCAATTTCAAAATGTATAAAATTATGACACAAAAATAATATAAAATACAAGATTTCTACATTTTGATGAGATGTAAATTGGTTTAGTATTATAACAGAAGCATTCTATTCTCCAGATTAAAATTAAATTTATAATATACTACCAGATTTATAGTGTGGTTTTAAACAAAACTATACTTAAAATTCTGTGTATATCATAGATTTTGATGAATGTCCAATGAAATACTGTGATATTTAAATAAAAACATGTTTAAATATATACCTAACCAATGAATTTTACTAATTTATTTCTAAATCACTCCTTAACACCAAACATCTGTTCTAAAAATAAGCAGCTTTGTGACAAAAGTACAGGTTAATATATAACCGGCACAAAATAGGAGTTTTGAAATAGTGGACATGATTTGCAATTTTTGGTTAGAGTTTCTCCTATTATAAGCTACATATGTTTTAATTTCATGTTCCATTGTCTTAGTAATATTAGTTTACTAGCTTTTTCATGTTTCTCTGGTACTTGATAAGTATTAAAAATCTGAGAAAACTTTAAGAGAAAATTTTAATGTTGAATCAGTTGAGATGTTTGGGATTAAAATAACAGAAAATGTGTTCTTTTGTTAAGGAAATAAATATTGAAATGATAGAGCTGACAAACTAACATTAAATTATATATCATCATCTTCAGGAATATCATTAAACTATGAGTCAGCAAGTGCATTTCTCACTCTTTTAGGTGCTGAGGTAAAAGAGATTCGTATTTGACCTCCTTCCATCCATATGCAGCTCCATGCAGCAGTCCCAGGAAGGAGAGGTGGGTACTGATTGAACAAAGGTGAGGCATGCAATCAAACTGTAAGTAACATGGGACTGTTATATGTATTGTAATGAAACTCAGTGATAAGTGTTCCTTCTACTTTATGGTTGAAGTCAAATTTTCCTTATTCTTTCATTAGTTGATGGACACTGATTCTGTTCCTGTTTTTTTACCTATTATAAATAGGTCAGTTCACATGGCACTTTGCTAACCTGATTTCATTAACTTTGGACATGTCCCTAGCAGTGGAATGATATGCTATATCTATTTTTAATTTTTTGAAACATCCCCAGTTTTCCCTATTGTCTATAGTCATGTACATTCCCAATCACAAGGGTACCAAGGTACACTTTTTCTTACATTCTTCCCAAAATGTACTATCTTTACTTTATTGATAGTAACTATTCTTACTGCAGTAAGGTAGTGTCTCAATGTGGTTTCAATTTTCATTTCACAAATTATTAATGATGTTGAGTATTTGTTAATATACCTCTTGGTCATTTGCATACTTTCTTTTGAGAATTATCAATTTTGGTCTGTTGCTTGTTTTTAAATGTTTTATTTGACTTTTTTATGTCTGTGTACCAGGAATTGATCCCAAGGGCACTCAAAAACTGGGCCGCATCCCCAGCTCTTTTTTTGTATTTTATTTAGAAACAGGGTGTCACTGAGTTGCTTAAGGCCTCGCTATGTTGCTGAGGCTGGATTTGAACTCAAAATCCTCTTACCTCAGCCTCTTGAGTCACTGGGATTACAGCAGTGAGCCACCATACCTAGCTGGTTTATTTGAGTTTTAACCTTATTTTTAACGTTAGATGTTTTAAATGCACTTTATACATTCTGGGTATGAACCCCTTGTCTGATTGTTATTTTATAATTATTTCTCCCCTTTTCTAAGTCATCTCTCTAGCTACTGGGATTACAGGCTGCACCATTACCTATTTAGCATTTTCCTATAGTACAGGGATATTGGAAATGTATTCTATGTTTTTCTCTGTTTGTAAGTGTCTTTAGCTCTCTGTTTCCAAAGGACAGCTTTGCTGGGTACATTATTCTCATTTGGTAGTTTCATTTTGTTTTGCTTTCTCCTTCACTTGTTTGGAAATCCTGTGGCACCCACACTTGTCTCTTCAGCTGAGGGTCAGCAGTCAGGTGAATTGGAACTCCTTTATGGATTGGTTGTTTCCTTCCTCTTTCAGCCATATTTTCTTCATATCATTCACCTTTTGAAATCTTGATTATCACATGCCTTGATTGAGTTAAATCTGACTGATAACCTTTACCTTTATATACCTGAATATTTGAATCCTTCTCTTTGTTTAGGAAATTTTATGTTATTATCACTTTGAATAAGCTTTCTACTCTTTGGCTTCTCAAGTCCCCCTGGAACCCTAGTAATCTAATATTTCCTCTAGTCATTGTGTTCCAGAATTCTCTTAAGCTTTCTTCTTTCTTTGTCCTTGTTTGGTTGTTGATTGTTTTGCTCTGAATGTGTGTTTTCAAATAGCCTGTTGTCAAGCTCACTGAATTACTCTAAGGATAATACCAAGGTCCAGGATGCTGCTTATAGTGATGTAGGTAGACACATATGTTATTCCCACAAGGGCATAGAACTCTGGATTGTGCCAGGGAGATCCTGCAGCATTATCTGTGAGAAATAGTCTGGTGATATTTATTCTACCCAAAACTCATGGATGGTGGTAGAGACAGTTTCTTGGGTACCTGGGCTAAAGTTAAGATGGATCACACACGTGAGTATCACAGCCATAACCTTGGGAAGAGTTTTGTGTGCCCCAGTCCCACTAAGGACAGTTTATAATGCAGGTCAAAACCCAAATTTGTCTGACTAATATACAGGCTTCTACCTGATGCCTCATTCTACAGTCTCCATCTATTAGGTCTGACCTGAATAAGAAAGCCTTTGTTTTCTGCCTGGTGCTGTGCTGTGTTTTATTACCCAATACTTGATAATGAGCTCTAAGACCAAGTCCTATACTAGCTTTCTTGCCCTGATTCCAAGAGAGTGGATTCTTGCTCCTTGCTCTTCTGCCTGAGGAAGGAGTATTGGTGGACCTAATCTATTTTTCCACCTGACAAAATAATTCTAGTAACTTAGTCCATCGATATTGGCTAAGGTGGAAGTTGTAAGGTTCTTTCTGGTGCTGGATTTCACCAAGTTGTGCCTAAAATTGAATTTAAGTGTAAGACCTGGACTGAATTACCTCTTCCTTCCCTAAGTATGAAGTGTATTTTCATGATGTGCAGCTTGGAGTTGGGAGAAGGGTGTCATGAACTCATTGTGGTCTCTCACCTGGCTCCTTCGTGCCTGTGCAGGTGGTTTGGTACATCAGTAGCTGTTCAAAATATCATGAAGAGAGCATGGACAGAAGATACTCCTCAGCTGCATCTCACTCTCTTTTTTTGGCAGAGGGGTAACAGGGATTGAACTAGGGGCACTTGACCACTGAGTCATATCCCCAGTCTGATTTTGTATTTTATTTAGCGACAGGGTCTTACTGAGTTACTTAACACTTCACTTTTCCTGAGGCTGGCTTTGAACTTTTGATCTTCCTGCCTCAGCCTCCAGAGCTGGTGGGATTACAGATGTCTGCACCCAGCTGCATCTTATGCTTCCGAATATTAATGTGAACACTTTGATCCTTCAAAATCATGCTTTCTTATGCCTTTCTCAACTCTAAGTTTTTGTTCTATTTTACACATTCAGTTATACTTTCTGTACAAGTTTATTCTGTCTAAATTCAAACGTGCTTTTCTATATGATATCACTGAGTTTTACCTAAATATAATGATATACTTACATGAGACAAAGATTTAATTCTGGGCAGTGACTGGCAGGTATTGAGGTTATATTATATTACTATAGCAATTAAGCATTTAGTATTCAATTATTTTATAGTTCATATTAACTATTTGACATTTAAATATATACTATTCGTATTTTTCAAATTGAGTTTTTAAAAAGAATTTATGCACCACAAAACTGTGTCTATTGGTAACAAATAAACTTTAACTTTTAGTATTTTGAGGATTGTTGAAAATACTGTAAATATGTCCTGAAGATGGTATAAGATAACTGGAATCCTTAAACCATAGTTTATCAGATATACAACCACTGAATACTATATAATGACTTCAAGTGTCATTTTCTTCACCTATAAAATGGTAACAATAATAAAACCTAAACCATAGAATTGTGAGAATAAATTAAGTGATGTTTTAGGAAGCACAGTACTTGACATATAATAAGGAGATATTAAATTACTATAGTTAAAGTAAATAATAGCTAAATACATTAAGAATTCAAATTAATTTTAATATTTAAAAGTATGTAAATTAATATGTATCACTGGTACTAATTAACTTACTAGAACTGAGACTTGTTCTGATCATGAGTAAGGTCTTTTAACTATTTTATAATAAAAGCTCCAACCTATTAAATGTCTTTAAAACATAAATTCCATGTTCCCATATTATCATGATGTACTGTAATATTCTGTAATATTACCATGATGCAGAATATTACAAGTGGTACTATCAGGCAGAGAAATTTTGTTAGGCTGTAGTTCACAATGAGCCAGGAAATGCATGACAAGTTCACAAATGTTCTTTAAATTATTTTAGGGTCTTCTATAAACGAATTCCAAAGTAGATAAGAAAGTAAAAGATAGTTGTTAATTTGTAGAAATAAAGAGGAAACATAGGAGTGAGTAAAACAAAGGGAGAATATGTGAAAAGAAAAGGATTAATGGGATTAACTCTTGACAGGATCTATTGATGTTTATGAGAAGCTAGAAATTATGGCTATGGGTATCTCCATTTGTCTGGGAAGGAAGATTCCTTTAGTAGTGCAATTTCTGACCAGTTACTGACCGCAGTGCTCACATTAACTTGAGATTGACTCATAGATGAAGTCCCTCTAAATAGGATGGCCACTTGTTCAGGAGAGTACCAACAAAATTCAACAACTTCAGTAGCTGATGTAAAGGAGGAGTTGAAAACCTGGTTGGCAGAGAGTACAGAAATGGACGTCAGTTCTCCTGGTAAACATCAAGCAATAATAAATTTGGAAACAGCATTGTCTTCTTTAGCAATCTCTCCTTGGATCTGGTCCACTCTCTCTTTTGAGAGTGCTCTCTGCTTAAGACTCACTTTGCTTTTATTTTACTTTCACCTCAATTTCTCTGATAATAAAGTCCTCTTACTTTTTCTTTTTTTTTTTTTTTTTTTTTGTGTGTGTGTGTGTGTATGTGAATTTAAATTTTCTTTCATTGGAACACAAAAACCGATGTTTGGAGTTTCAGCTTCCTGCTTTCCTGTGACAATCTGGTTATATAAAAATATGCATACAGCTTATCTTATGTATTACATCTTTCTTTGCTTTTTTTTTTGGCTGAGCAATACTTTCACATGCTAGTCTACATCTGCTATTAATAAGTATTTGGTCTTCAATGTTTTTGTTTTAATGGTTACACGGGTCTTATGAGTAATTAGACCCATATTTCTGGTAAAATACATAGAACCAAATTACCTGTTAAATACTAAGAGTACTTATTTGTATAGTGTCCAATGTTCAGAAATAAAGAAATAAAGAAAAAAGAAATACACCAGACTCACCAGCCTTAAGTGAAAGACCAGTACTTGAAGTCACACTGAAGGATCTAAATGCTATGTACCCATTGAATCAGGTGAACCATTTGATAGCTGACAACTTTAAGATGGCTCTAAAACATAGGAAATTGAAACATTAAACTTCTGTTAGTTACAATCCATCATGGTCCTAACAAATCACCACAGGATATTTCAAATGGCATATTATTGCTCATAATCCATCCACATGATAAAACAAGGGACAGAGGCTTTTGTTGCTGCTTCTGTTTTAATGATCTCAACAATTTTTCATCCTTTTGTAATTGTGCATAGAAATATGTGAAGCCCTAATGTTCTAGCTGCATTCACCACTCCTGTGAATTATTCTTTTAAGAGAATATTTCATGGAAGACAGATCCATTTTATAATACAAATGATCTTTTGTGAAAGTACACATTTAAGAAAATTTCTGTTCCTCCTTTTTTGCAAAACTTGAGACAAGTTTGAATTATTTTCCATAAAAGTGAGAAAAAATTGCATTTACTTAAAATAGATGCAAAAATGTATGAATAAATGTTTAATAAAATAAATTTCATACACTCATGTTCACTTTAAGAAATAAAAGTATAATGTTTACTTCATTTCCCTTCTACAGAAAACTTCTTGCACCTGAACTTTTAGTTATTAGCATTAATATAATTATTTTATCAGTATCTTTAATTAATGATTTATAAACAGTGAGCCATTATATATTTTTAATCCTTATTTTCATTAATTACACCAAATGATTTACTATATTCCATATGTAATTTTACAAAATTTTAGTGAACATTATATAATTATATAAATCATAATTTAAGCTAAAGACACTTTCAAATCAAATTACACACACTTTGAATTCTTTCTTGTTTAAATTTATAGTTGTTGATGGACACAGTATCTTTATTTATGTACTTATGTGGGGCTATGGATCAAATCCAATGTCCCACACATACAAGGAGGTTAATGAATAAAATTTTGTACATTTTTTACTAATCCAGGTTTAACCACTATGATCAATATTATCACAGAAAATAAAAAGCCTTCAGGTATTCAGGCATTAGTTTTAGAACACTAATAATCTTGAGTAACTGACATGCATTATATTTTTCTGGGATAAAAATCTATAATTTAGCAAAAAAAGAGGTAAAAAAAGACGACTTTCATAAATTTTCTTGAAAAGTATAAGGAAATAGCAATATATTGATATAAAATGATATTTTTTGAATATTATCAGAAGACAGTAAAATACTTTCAATGAGCAAAGTTACAGATTGGTGAAAATAAGTATTTAATTTTAAGACTATTATTGGAAACTTCATTGCTTCTTATGATAGAGAAGATTCTATACTATGTTTAATAATCACACCTTTAAAACCAAAAATAAAGTTTATATTTTGTAAGAGAGACTGGGAAATATTGCTTCACAGTTTGCAATATGTCTTTGAATATTAATTTCATGGCTGAATCTTTAAATAAATAAGAAAAAGAAGAAAACACTTAGAATTAACAAATAATGGCTTTTGTAGAAGATAAAACCACAATATTTAATTAAAAGAAACAAAGAACCATCATTAAAAATTCAAAACAGAGATTTAAATTTTAAAAGCAAATCATGTTTATAAATATTTATTAGTACATTTAATAAATTGTTTATTTAATAAGTAGTTTCATGTCAATGAGTATAAAATCTTTCACTTTTGCAAATAATTACATCCTGAAATAACTTAGAGCCTATGAAGGAATTTTTGAAAATTATATTGTGCGTTTTTAATCCCTATTAAATATTTATACAACTATAAAAATACTAACTTAATGTCCATTTGGTACAAATATTCGAAATTAAAATTAATTGAAATGGCTATTTTCAAAGAAGGGGCCACATTGAGAGAATCTACAATATAGTTATAGAGTATAGAAGCTCTATTGTCATAAGAGATTCAACCCAGTATCTGAAGCACGGCACTTTGGGGAAGCAATCTTTAAGGGCTGTGTTGGAAAGCAGAGTTTAATCAGTTCTGATGGTAAAATTCACCAGAACTTTTGGGACTTGTTATTAGAATTGGTAGAGAAGGAGAAAATTCACTGTGGCGAACAGAGTTAGGGAAAGACAAAGAACGGGTGGAAAGGAAGAAATAAAATCGAAACTTGAGTTTTAAAAAATGCAGTCTTTGTTTAAAGATATGATTACAAGTTTGAAAAAAAAATGTTAAGCTATCAAGAGTTTAATGGGGATAAAGGGATATTCCTAGCTGATTCACAGACCTCACAGATGACCACAGATCTTTAGACACTGACATTGCAAAAGTCAGATTAGAATTGACTTGCAAAATTGAACAGTGAAGATTCTCCAAGTTGTATGGATTCAGAGATGATTATCATACAGGTAGACATGTATTTTGTTTGTTTCAGCATATATATTTGTGTTTCCTGTATGCACACATAACCATCCACAAAGGCAGCAGAGGAAATTTTCTCTTTGTTACTACTCAGCCTTCCTTCTTCTTCTTTTTTTTTTTTTTTTTGGTCTATCACAGCAGAGGATCATTAGATTTCTTGACCCACCTTGTTTTTTTCAGTTTCTATGACAACATGCTCTTCAGTTTACCTCATGCCTCTCTAGATGCTTCTCTTCTATTTTTCTTTTCTTTTTTTAATATTTATTTTTTAGTTGTAGTCAGACAAAATACCTTTCTTTTATTTATTTATATATTTATATGTGGTGCGGAGGATCAAACCCAGGGCCTTGCACTTGCTAGGCCAGCACTCTACTGCTGAGCCACAACCCCAGCCCTCTTCTATTTTTCTTGTTCTTTTATCTCTAATTGACCCTGGAGTGCTCTCCGTGTGTGTGTGTGTGTGTGTGTGTGTGTGTGTGTGTGTGTGTTGTTGTTGTTGTTGTTGCTTTGGTTTTCTTTTAAAATTATGTTTATTTTTTGCCAATCTCCAACACTTTGTATATTTTCCACAGAGACTCATGCTTGCTAGGCCAACACTCCACCTCTGAGCTACATCCCCAGTCCCAGGCTGAAATGTTAAACAATGGCTCTACTTCCAAATATAAACTGCTAACCCTGAGTCTGCTTTTCCTTTAACACTTCTTGTATACACCCAGCTTCATATTTTACATCATCTTCTAGACATCTGTCAGAAAACCTGATATTGCTTTTCCAGACAATAGGTACAGCTACGACTGTTTAACTATTTCACTGCCTCTGCCATACCTTTTCCTTTCTCTGTCTTCCATTATTAGCAATTTTCTCTGACTGTGGATTCATATTTCTCCAGTCCCTATTTTCTCATTAATTTTAATTGACTGCACTTTCCAAATCACATCTTTAGTACACACATATTTATGGTTGTATTGAAATCTTTGTATGTATGTGTATGTGTGTGTGTGTTGTTTTGGTTTTCTTTTAAAATTCTGTTTATTTTTGCCTATCTCCAACCCTTTGTATACTTCTCTACCAAAGATATAACAGAAACTGCTGTTGATGACACAACTGCATTTTCTGTGTTTCTCTTGTCTCCATGTACATAGAATTTTCTGAGATTCATTGATGAGATCTACCCATACTTTCTTGACTCTGTCTTGAGCTGTGTTTCATAATTTTGTGTCTCTGGGTAATCTCCTTCCTTGTTACATTTGACATACAGATTATGTCAAGCAGATATTCTCAGTTCCACCATTTTTGTCGTATCAAATAATTATTAATTTTCAAAACATAGCTTCAATTACTTTTTTTTTGATGTGGGGCTACCAGGGATTGAACTCAAGTGAATTCTACCACTGAGCCACATCCCCATCCTGATTTTGTATTTGATTTAGAGACAGGTTCTTAGTTGCTAAGTGCCTCACTTTTGCTGAGGCTGGGTTTGAACTTGTGATCTTCCAATCTCAACCTCCTAAGCTTCTGGGATTACAGGCATGAGCCACTGCACCTGGCATCTTCAAACATTTTTAATAACAAATTCTATGTGTTAATAAATCAATATCTTTTACATAAGAAATCACTCTCAGTATTACTGACTTTGTTTTCTTAATATAAATCTGCATTTTTATCTCTTTTGAAAATTACAGTATAAACTCCATTTTTCTGATAATTTCCACATATTTTCTATGGTAATGCTAAAGACCATGGTGAAGAATATTGTTCATTCTGTATATACCTGTGATAATGTCTGCACATTACACATGAGTACTATGTAGATTGAAAAGATAGTTTCAGAAAAAGAAGCAGGTTGAGCTATGCAACATTAAAGAGAAATTTTCAATTGCAAGTTGCACTTAAGTTTTTCAGACAACATCCACCTGAAAGATGATGAAGTTGCTTCCAAAACCCATATATTGTTAACCTGCATAAGAATGCAGTTGGAACCTTTTTGTTGTATAGGATTATTGGTAATAGAATTATCAAAGAGTTTATCCAACTTACCTTTAAATATCTTTTATACAGAAAAGTATACATATTGCAAATATGCAATTAAAAGTCTAATCTTTCCTGTGCAATAAACATACACATCAAAAAGTTATATATTGAGCAGGGGTTGTGGCACAGAGGTAGAGTGCTCACTTTGCATGTGCAAGACACAGGGCTCTATCCCCAGCATCAATATAAATAAATAAATAAATAAATAAATAAACAAACAAACAAACAAATAAAATACCGGTATTGTGTCCATCTACAACTAACTAAATAAATAGACAAATAAAAATTTTTTTACAAAGTGATATAACAAAGAGGATTTGTATGAGAATCCAGAATAGTATTGATGCTTGTTTAATTAACCACCAAAAGTAAGAATTATCTGAACTTGTTAAGTGTATAGATTTTTTGTTTTCTTGTTAGAAACCAGTTTTTAAACTTTTTTTTTAAAAAAATTATAAGTGTATCGTTTTATTCTGTAAAAGACTGGAAAAGTAAAGGATAACAAAATGAAGAAAATAAGTCACTATCAAGAGAAATATTTAGTATATATACTTTTGCAAGTACTAGTATACATATAGCTTATGTATGATATATATTATATATATTAACATTGTTTGTGCAGCATATATTTTAAGTTCCACAGCATATGTAATTATCTTCTTGTGCCATAAAATATCCTTTATCACATGACTGGATGACCTCATAGATTCCTTTGAGTGGTTCAACCTTAATTTAAACTACTCCCAATTATTGGCTATTTAGCCTATTCATTATTTATATTTGTTATTTTGGTAATTAAAGTGCACAATTGCTTGATTATTTTAATGCATATTTTCTTGTGGTAAAATATGCAAAAATAAAATTTTCCATTTTAAGTGTTTTTGATATAAAATTAAATGGCATTTATTACATTCACAATGTTGAAAAACATTCCCAGATCCACTTCAAAAGCTTTTTATCTTCCCAGATAGATACTGTGTACTCACTAAACTACAACTCCATATTTACCAACCCCAACCTCTAGGAACTTTAATCTAGTCTCAAACTCTGAATTTCTTTATTCTAGATATGTCATAATGTTGGATCTAAATAATATTTGCCTTTTGGTGTTTGCCTTATTTCACTGTGCATAATGGTTTTACTGTTCGCCATATTGTTCTTTTTTTAAAAAGAAATTCATTCATTTTAGATGGTTGAAAAACATCCCATTATTTGTATGTAGATTTTATTCTTTATGATATCAAATCATAGATTTTTTGTACATTTTACTGTATTCTCTGTCACAGATATTCA
Organism: Callospermophilus lateralis; assembly: GCF_048772815.1. NCBI lineage: Eukaryota > Metazoa > Chordata > Mammalia > Rodentia > Sciuridae > Callospermophilus > Callospermophilus lateralis. Next base: position 2,413,874 of record NW_027510702.1, read on the forward strand.
TTACAATTGCTACATGCAGTTAAGATATCATTTATTGAGATTACTGCATAGTAATCCACTGTGAGGATTACAGTAAGGCATTTGGTCATTTTAAAATTTTGTTTTGACTACTATGAATATTACTGCTAAGAACATTCTAATATGAGTGTTATCATAAATCTTTGTTTTTGTTGCTATGTTATGAGATGTCTGGTTCATATGTTGTACTTTAGTGGAGCCAAAGACCTTTCAAATTTCATTATATCAATATGCACTTCCACCACCATGTGTATTTCAGAGATTTACAGAACAGATTTCATAATAACATTTTTTTAAAAATATTTACCTTCCTTGTGAGCAGACAGTAATATAGCATTCTATTTTCAAATTTTCTTTTTCTTGAAATTTCTTTCCTTTGTATTTTGTACACATTCATGTTGGGTTTTCTGTATTTTTCTCATTCATTTGTTGAAATTTGCTATATAATCTGGTGTTCTTTGTTGGAGATATTGTCTCTGATGTTGTGCCTTGTCTTTACTCTTTTAATAGTCTGTTATTTAGATAGGGTCACTATATTTCCTAGGCTAGTCTTCATCCTGTGATTCTCCCACCTCAGTTGGGATTATAGGTACCAGTACTACACCTGGATCATTATGTCTTTTTATAAATAAGAGTTTGTATTCTTAAGGTAGTCTAATTTATAACCTATTTTTTTCTCATTGGGTTAGCAATTTTTTTCTTTCTTTTTAAGCATAGTGTGTTTTACTCCATGGTAACACAAATATTATATTTTATTCTATTTCACAATTTGAAAAAATGAATGTTCTGAGCTCAGATGAAACATTTTTGCCTAGAGATGATTATTGACATTGCTAGATTAGAATAAAATGATAAATTAAATAATATAGAGAGTAGAACAAGAATATTAATATAACTTCTTGTTTTAATCCATTCTTCATAAATAATAATTAGTAAGGCCAAGTGTTGATGAGCATGAGGTGGTAATGGATTAACTATTTGTCAAAAACTAATTAGATATTATTTTATTTTCCATTTCATATTATCTACATAGTTAAACGTGCATAGATCAACTTGCAGAATAACTAAAAGGAGAAGTTCTATTTGTAGATCTACTATAAATATTAATTTTACCCTAGTTCTATTTATTAAAACCCAAATTTGATGGTGCATAACTACACCACCAATAATGATAAGAAGTATTTTGTTTGCTCCCTTTCTTAGAAGATATTGCACCAAAAATGTTCCCATTCCTTGAGTAACTTGTGACTGTAGAATTGATTTATGCATAATTAAAGCAAGCAGCAGCTCTATTAATGTTATTTGAAGGACTCTATGAAAATCTCCCTTAAATAAATTAACTCCCACTTGTATCTTTTTTAAATTTTCAACATTAGTATTTTTCCCTATAGACTTTTTGTAGAAGATGTATATAGAGAGTTAGGCATTACATTTCCTTGGAGAGGTAACACATTATCTAGCTAATGAATTAACAGAGAATAAGTGGTTGGATTTACCACTACTGTTCATATTTATTTTTTTGATCAATAAATTCTGAAGGGAATAGGAAAATAGAAAAATGAAGATCATCAGCACAGGAAAAGGTAGTAAAATCAGTGAAATAAAGCAATGTGATACAGGGGGGTATTTAGATTGTGGCAAGAAAGACAGAGATAAATGAAAGTGTGTATGTTTGTGTGTGTGTATACACAAACACATGTATACATTGCATCTGATTATAATGTTTGTTTCAGAATGTTTGTAATATAATAAAGTTTGCTTTATTTTCTCAGCATATAACACATATAGTTATTATATTAATATCTAGCTGAAAAGTGCAGTTTTCTAGTTTGGAAAAAAAACATGATAGAATGTGTTAGAAAGTACAGACAGCCTAAATATGCAGATTTGAAAATGGAGACCTATTATTACTCAAAATCAGTCAAAAAAATAACTAAGAATGCCTTTGAACCTGATAATTAAACATCATGATAGAATCCAAATATTTGATGGACATCGTGTCCTTTGATTAAATGTCTAGATGAATAGATCATTTCTAGTAAATTCCATGAGTTAAGCAAAATGTCTTATCGAAAATAAATTAAGGTTGTGATTTTACAAACAAGCCCGACAAACTATGAGGAGAAAGGATGAGGCAGAGATAGAGAGAATGGGGAAACACTTATCTGACTAAATCCTTGAGTAATGTGTAATGTGAAAAAGTCACCTGGAATCATGAACATTTGGAAATATGGAGAAAACTCTACCAGTGTTCCACCTGAATCCCCCTTGCTGTTAATACTTTATTACACACTGGCCCCCATTGCTTAATTGCTTACACATTGCTTGAGGACTCTAACTAACCTGGAACTGACTCAGTTCCTTGTGAATCGGGCCACAAGTGCAGGAATTAATGGTCTGTGACACTAATGCACATTCTACGGCAGACAAAGGGTTTGTGCACAAATGTCTCATATTTCTTGCTTCTCTGGAGGAATAATTCTGAGGAGCATGTTCTACATCATTTCTCAGGTTCTCTATTGAGCTTAAGCTACAGTGCTAACTTTCCCCATGATGTAGCTAGTGCAGTTTTCTTCCTGTACTTACCTTACTTTCATGCCCCTGTTTGAATTTCCTGGGAACACCTTTCTAATAAACTGCTCAAAATTTTTGTAAAGGTCTGCTTCTGGGTAAATTGAGATTATGGCTATTGGTGCGAGAAGGAGTCCTAGAGCACACAATGTCATCATGATAGGATTTTGGAATTGATATGTTGTCCGCCAGATGGCAATGAAAGCCGTATTACTGGTAGTCAGTGAGGTGGCAAATTCTATAGCATTGAAATTACTAAAACACTCCCATGTTAAAACTCACACTTTGCAAATTGATCCACAGAGATGGGAATTAACTAGTTTATAGAACTTGTCCAGCATTTGAGAAAATGGGAGTAGTATGAATAAAGAGAATCTATTGATTTTTAATCAAAGTCTGAGATTAGGTGTATAAAATTGTTAAAAAATATTGAGACTCTCACAGTGATATGTTCTTCTATAGAATTTCTGCTTGATCTTGATTTTGTAAGAAGTTTATGAAAAAAATAAACAACAAATCAGGCTATGTGTATCCAAGTACATCAAACATCAAATCAGAAACTAATATAATTTGAATATAGGATCTAATTTTATATTTAAGCTTGCATATTTATAATTTGCCTAGCATATAAATATTTACTATGAAGTTATTTTCTCATGCACGTATTCTTGATGAGTAGTTAACTGTTGTTTTTTTCTTTCCCCTATTCCAATATGTCCCCTAAAACCTTTTCTTTAGTTACCCAGCAACTCAGGGCTTCCTGTGAACTTCTCAAGGAGAATGGTAACATTAAAAATTGAATTTACTTTTTATTTTTCTTGCTATAGGGATCTTATTTCTTGAATTCCCCATTAGTTTGGAAGCTCTCTGATGAGTTCAAAGAGATATTTTATTTAATTTATGAAGACTTTATAGTTTTACATACTGGTATGATTGGTCTGCAAATGACTAGTGTTTTATATTAGAAAAAAATGTCTATATAATCTTAAGTAAAAACATGATATCACTTAATATATGCTTATCACCTTACTTGTGGTAGACTTTATAAATTCTGCTTTTCCTTGGGAATTACCTAATTACAAGTTCATAATCACTTTAACTTATAATATTTTATAAATATCAGCTTAACTTAGTGCTTCTCTCTAAAAGTATACACAAGTATAGTGTTGGGGAAAAAAGATATAAGCTTTTTAATCATACTTCTTGTGTTCAAATCCTAGCTCTAATTTTTTCTAACTCAATTACCTTGAGCAAATTAATAAATCCTCCATTGCATCAGTTTCTTCATTTATGAAATGAGGATTATAAAGCCTAATGTTGCGTGAAAAATAACTAAATAATTTAACACAGAAACTGCACTTTGAACGGTGCATGATATATTTAAGAATGCAATAATTGGAACCACTTGGTAATTGTATGTGTATGTTATCTTCTACTGTTTAAATTTGCCTTAGATATTACATGTTTAGAAATAATATATTTAGCTGATGTGTATAAATACCTTCAGTTAAAACTTGTTTTATCAGAACAATAATTCATATAATGTACTAACAATTTTTCTTTTTAAGTAGGCAATTTAAGAAATCTAAAATGGAATTGTTTTATAAATTAGATAAAATATAAAAATAAAAAATTTTTGAACTACAGAAGTGATGAATGTATATCATACTAAACAAATAGAATCTATGATGCTTTTCTAAATAATGCCCTACCTACTATCAATTCTTATTGAACTATTATAAGAAATGTCTATTAAAACAACAAACTAAAGCTATTTGTTATTGTTCATAATGAAATTTTGGTAAGGAGGTCTGAAAATTAGTGCCATAATTTAATCATTACATTTCTGAATATTATTGTTTTTTTTTCCCTTTCTACCTTTCCTCCTCCTCCTTCTTATTTTTTTTTATAATAGTGCTAAGGATTGAACTCCAGGCCTGAGACACATGACTCAAGTGCTATGCAACTGAGATATATCCCAAGACCCACTGACCTCTGTACTTTCTTACATTGTCTCACATGTGAGCTTTTGAGGTACACTTCATATCCACACTAAAACACATACTAAGTCTTAGAAACAAGGAAAGCAAATAATAATAGGACCTGAATAGAATTATAATATTAAATTATAATACGTCTACTTTACTTTCCCAAAACATCCCTTTTATATTTTGAACACATATGAATTATAAAGAAACACCACTTGTTCCTTCTAAAACTTCTACCACAATGAAATACTAGTGTTATTATACATTTTTTATCTTTTATTAAGAGTAATTTGTAAATATCTATTTTTTCTTTCAAGCATTAAAATTCAATCTCTAGACATTTAATTTATAATCACAGAAATTATCATAGTATTTATGTTACAATATTGTAGGGATAGTGCATCTTGAAAATAAATTAAAACTACAGTAAATGTTGATATGGCCATAGGATGTACATTAGGTTCCAGGGTTTCCATAAAAAATCACTGCAAACTGAATGGCTTCAAACAAGGTGAAGGATTCCAGAATCAAGGCATCAACAAGGGTTGGTTTCTCATAGATGATTTGTGAGAGAACATTTCAATTGTCTTTAATATTTTAATCACTCTGCTTACTTTTATTTATTTTTTAAATTTATGTATTTGTTCTAATTAGTCATAATCACAGTAGAATGTATTTATGTACTTTGATATATCATCATAAATGGAATATAATTTCTCATTTTTATGATTATACATGTTTTAGAAACATATTGAACATGCAGTCACTTGTGTACTTAAGTAATAATGTCTATTTCATTGTACTATCCTTACTACTCCCATCCCCTCCTCCTCTTCCTTCACTCTCCTATATCTAAAGTAACTGTATTCTCCCCTAGCCCCATGCCCCTTATTGTGAATTTGCATCCATATATCACAGAAAACATTCAGTTTTTTGGGATTGGTTTATTTCACTTGCCATGATGTCATCCAACTCCACTATTTACCAGTAAATGGCATAATTTCAAATATTTGAAAAAATGTTCAATATCTCTAGCAATTAGAAAAATACAAATCAAAAATACTCTAAGATTTCATCTTTCTTCTGTCAGAATGTCAATTTTCAAGTGTAGAAGCAACAATAAATGTTGGTGGGCTGGGATTGTGGCTCAGTGGTAGAGCGTTCTCCTAGGTAGGACCCAGGTTTCCTAAGCACCACATAAAAATAAAGGCATTGTCTTGTGTCCATCTACACATAAAAAAATAAATGTTAAAAAAAATAAATAAATGTTGGTGAGTATGTGGGGAGAAAGGTACACTCATACATTGCTGGTGTAACTGCAAATTGGTACAACCATTATGGAAAGCAATATGAAGATTCCTCAGAAAACTTGAACTGAAACCACCATTTGACCCAGCTATCCCAGTCCTCAGTTTATACCTAGAGGACTTAAAATCAGCATATTACAGTGATACAGCCACATCAATGTTTATAGCAGCCCAACTCACAATATCTGAACTATAGAACCAACCTAGGTTTCCTTCCACAGAAAAATGGATAAACAAAATGTGATATATATATATATATATATATATATATATATATATATATATATATATATATATATATATATATATATTACTCAGCTTTAAAGAAGAATTGTGACTTACTTTTAAAATAAAATAATTTAAGTTATTGAACTGCTACGTATTTATTTGCATGTAAACATATAAATGATTATTCATATTTCAATATTACTTTGTTTCTTAGATACAATCACAGTGAAATCCCAGAAAAGCATTAGAAACAAATTTTTATTGTCCTTGGGAATAGTTTGTCAAATAGATGAGTCCCTTACAAGCTAATTTCCTTAAACATATCCTATTATATTAGGTCCTATTTAAAAATTCAAACACTTGTTGGTCTATGCAATTTACTAATTCAACAAAAATACTCCATAGTGAGAGCCCAGTATTACTTTCTACTTGGAATACATATGACAATACCTACTATTTTATTTTGAATGAAACCTGTAAGTCTAATTTCTTCTTTCTGCATAAAGCATTTGAATGATATGAAGGTTATTTTCTGTGAATAATTTTACATTATTGTTACTTTACAACTCTTTCCTCTCTCCTAGTACTAACCAGAAGTTAAACATTTGAGCTCAAGTCCAGTCCTTATGGTTAGGGAAGGGATGACCTTGAATGGCTTATTTCTTCTTCAATAAAACAAAAAAAAAGTTTGTTAAAATATTTATGGATTCATATGTAACAATCTCTTTTTTCATTCTAACTCAGAGTCAATAAAAATACCTGTAATTTGTACTGATTGTAATGCTAATTGGATAAAATAACTATACACAGTACACCAACAGTTATGCTAGAAATTTCTCCTAAAGACAACTTCAAAATAACTTGTAGGTTTTCTTTGAACACAGTCTAATTCAGTAAGGTATATTAAGAAAAATAAGATAAAAGCTGTAAGAAGGTTGAAGGTCTTGAAAGGAGAAACTCAAAAGTACCTCTCTAGAGAATGGAGTCTTCCTCAATCAGTTGAAATAGCCATTTCTTCTCTTTTAGAGACGTCATTATTGGAGTATGGAGAAGTAGGTTCAATTCTCATACTTCCTTTTTTTTCTTTAGTGGAAATATAAAATATAAGCCATGGGCATTCTCCCTCTCACAGGATTTGTTCTTCCTATCCCTGAAGTTAATATGAAACTTCATAAAAAGTTAGTTTTACCCTGTTACCATTCATGACCACCCAAACTCAATATAAGGAGAATCCACCAAAAGTGTGTTCCTGAAACATACAGTGCGATTAATATCTTCCTGTTTCTATTGTAATTCTCTTGTTATTTCAACTTGGCATTGTTTCTTTCATTTCCTTACGGATTTCTTAAACTTTTGTACACCAATAGGAAACTTAATTCTTTTATTTTATATCCAGAAAATTATCTTTACATCCTGATAACAATATTCAGCAAATTAGCTTTTGAATTCTAAATGTTAATGGGATGTTTTCTGATTGGCTAGTATTCATTGGTCCTTCTGTATCTTGAATATATTCCTTGTTTATTTCATTAAATAGTTATAGTTTAATTGTCTTTTCCAATAATTAATTAGAAGTGCCCCAAAGCATGGTTTTGAAATATTCAGATCTATCTTATAGGTGTGGTATGTTTATCACTATGAAAAATATATATGTTACAAAACTTTGTTAGATTAAAAAATATGTAATATAAATACACTTTAACTCACTTGAAATTAACTAATTATTCAAAGGCAATAAATTCCAAATAATAAATAATTTAGAGAGGGTTTAAAATACTTGAATACTTGGGCTTATCTAATTCATTTATGTATTTCTTACTTTCCATAATTCATTTTTCTACTTATGAAAGCTTATTAAAATATTCAGTTTAGTGAGTTCTGATGGAAAGGCAGAAAATATTCATTTTTCTTCTTGTATCTTCTAACTTACTTCTTAAAGTGTATATTGGTTATTATATTTTAATATAGTAGCTGATAGAATGCTCCCTTTTGCTTCTCTATGTCAACCTAATCAGAGGTTGGTGTTGTTAATACTCTCAACATATCTATAAATTGAAGTTTTATTGTGCTTCACATTTTTCTTTCTAGAATTCATTCTACTATGTTTTGTTTGTGAGACAAAAATATCTTCTAAATATATTACATGTGTATCAATTTTACTATCCATGTCAACTATCCTGAAGTTCTATACAGTGGGTACACTTCAAGAAACCCTGGGTGACCAAGCAGTGGGTGTGTGATAAATGGAGGAATAGGTAGTGTCTAGGGTTCCCAGTAAACACAGGACTTTAGAAAGAGGAGTTGCAAAAACTTAAATTGCCTTCGATCACAAAGCATTCCTCAAGGTGTGACTCATTGGTCACCTGCATCATAGATGCCTATGATGTTTCACTATTATTACTTGCTCATTTAATTATAATGAGGTAATTTAACATTTTTTTAAAGTAGTTAATTACAGGTTTCTAAGCCTTACTTCTAAGAAGATGTAGGGTGGATCTTGTCTATCTATATTTTTAAAAATACCCATGGCTAGTGGTTTTACTAAGTTTCACAACCACCAATTGGCAAGTACTTTATTTCAATATCTCAAGGTTTATCAAGGTGTAATCCATCGGGCTTTATTAAAATCAATTCTGCTTCATTTGTGAATTGAATGAATTCTATATTCAGTTGAAGATCCCGACTCTCCATTTAATTTTGTTATGACTTCTTGTTGACAGTGATGAAACTGCTGAAGTCTGAAAATGATTAATAAGACATTTTCAAAATTAGAGGCTTAAAATTCTACACTCAGTTTTATTCTGCAATCCATTTGCTGCGTCTGGAACTTGACAGTTGCTGAAATTTCTTAAAGAATGTCCATTCCTAGGTCTATCAACACTTTGTTATAAAAGTGTTGTGGTGAGGTAGGAAATTTCCAAGAGACTGCTGAACTTTATTATGCTAATGTAAATCTTGGCCTACACAGAGGAATTCTATCATTCTGTCCCCAAGTCATCTTCTTTAGATTTTTCAAGTAATAACATGTACAACATAAATAGTACTCACTATGATTCAGGAGTTCCTGTGCCTATCTCTCAATATGATTAGAAATAGTGTTTTACTTGGCAACTCAATTTGTCTAACTCAGCTTTATCACTCTATATCATAAAGAAGAAGAGACTGACAATGCTTCTGCCCCATAATCATAGTATTGTAACCATTCTTATAAGATCTAGGTAAGTAACTATATAAGAGAATAAAAAGTTTTATTAAAAGTTCCATATATTTATTACAAAATGGGACAACTTAAGGGATTGCTTATACAAATGTAATAAATAATGTGTGATAAATTTTGTTATTCATCATTATATTCCTAGGCAAAATATTAATATACAGTGTGTAATTTATTTAAAAACACTTTTATTTGTTTTTTTTTAGTTATACATGACAATGGAATGTACTTTGACATATCATAACTACACGGAGCATAACTTCCCATTCTTGTGGTTATACATGATGTGAAGTTACATTGATCATGTTATTCATATATGAACATGGGAAAGTTATATCTAATTAATTTCTGTCTTTTCCTTTCCCATCCCCCTTTCTTTCTATTCCTCTTGTCCTGTCCAGTGAACATCCACTCCCTACACTCCCACCCCACTTCTGCCTATTATGAGTAAGCATCTACATGTCAGAGAGAACTTTAAGCTAAAGTGTGTAATTTTTGAATGAATGAATTTTTACATTCAACCTATGTCCATGTAGAGTTTGGAATGTATATATGCATGCAAAACACATTGAATTAAACCAATAATGACATAAAATGCAAATAATCTTAAAATTAAGTCATATTGGATATAGTTACTATACTAAAAAATACACAAAAAAAATTGCAAAATATTCTTTTATTTTACCTAGTGATACTTTTTTCAACAACACATGGCCAAATAAATATTAAGTTATTATAGAAGAAAAATTTGCCATTTGTCTTTCTCTGATTTTCTTTTTGTTTTAATATTGTTTTTCTTTGTGAAAACATTGTAGTCAATTTTATTCACCAGCATTTGGAGTGTAATTCATTTCATAATCCTCTAGGAAGTCCTTCAAGGCATAACTGGTCCTTGTTTTGCAATGTTTGCTACTCTAGAAAAAAAATTACTTAGAATATAACTTCATCATTCTAGAAACACTTTCGTTTAATTAGAATTCTAAATAATGTGCTAAACACAGTAAAATGTATGACTTCTTTAGTCTGTAAATATTGTGAGAAATTTTATGGACATGATACTTTATATTTTGTGAGTGGTAAACTAAATCTTATTAAAACTTTAAAAATAAATATTATCACCATGTTTTCCATTTATCTGTTGAACAATATCTGTGTTCCAAGACAAGATGTTTATATTTAAGTAATGAATTAGGAAAACCTTTGATTTTAATTTATTGATAGATTTATATTTATGCTCAGTAAAATTTCAAATTCTCTTGCTTCTTCAGCCATGGCAGCAGTGAAGACTTAGACAGTATGCAAAAAACAAAACAATGCTTTAATTCAAAACTTTCTGTTATTTAACAGGTAATATCTCCTCATCTAATGCTACTTGGAATTTTTCATATTGAGAGAATTTATTGTGAATAATCATAATATAAACAAAATTTATGTAATATTTACAAGAAGAGAAAACTCAAACTACCTTTATTAATTATTGGTATTATAAAATACTTATTGGTTATAGTAATAAAAAATCATATGCAATTGCAAAATATCTGGCCTTATTTTCAATAGATATAAAATTCAGATGAAATAAATATACATATAGTAAGAAAGAATGTAAAGAAATTCAAAGGAGACACAAAGACAAGATGCAGAGGCAAGAAAAGAAGTGGCTGCTCCTCCAAGAAGCTGCATTCATTTATCTGAAACGTTACATAGCTCATTAGTACCATGACTACATTATGATTAGTATCCCTTTAATCCCAAGTGCTAGATAGCTGAGATCAAGTCCAGGCTAATTAAAACACAGAGCCCTTTTCTCCAAGGACATCACCAAAGAAATTAGATAGTGCACCTATGTAGTTATCTTACTAGATTCTAGGTGAAACCCCTGAGCATTCCAAGCATGGGGAACATGGTGCCTATTACTCCCAGGGAGTTTGCTCACCAGAGGAACCTTCCATGCACATTTTCATGGTGAGAATACCTACAAAAGAGTTCAATATAAAGATGTTAGTTAATACAGTCAGTATGGAAAAACCATCTGGAGGTTTCTCAAAAATATTATTGGATCTATCATGTCACCCAGAAATTGAACTATGCATATATAAAGAGGAGATTAAATCAGTATGTTTTAAAAATATAATCCCATGTGTATGCACCACTGTTCACAGTAGTTAAGTAATGGAAACAACTACCATAACTGATGAATAGATAAAAAAAATGTGGTACATGTACAAAATTGAATAATTATTAGTCACAAAAAATGAAATATTGTCATTTGTGACAACATGTATGAAACCAGAGATAATTATGTCAAGTAACATAAGCCAGACATAGAAAGATAAGTACCTCACCATTCATATGTGTAATCTAAAACAGTTATCTCATAGAAGTTGAGTTTAGAAAGGTGGGTAACAGAGGTAGGCAAGACAAGATCCGGTAGAGCAAGGGGGATATGTGGATCAATGGGCACAAAGTTATTACATAAGATTAAGTACTTGTGGTATGATATGGTATAGTAGGTGACTATGGCTAACGAAAATGCTAAAGAAAGGATTTTGAAAATTTTCACCATGAAGAGATGATATATGAGGAGAAATACAGGCTGAAGTTGACTCAAACATTTTAGGAATAACACATGCATCAAATCATAAGATGTAACCCATTAACATGTAATATTTTAATAATTCATATATCAGTTTAAAATAAAAAAGCAAAATAACTGAATTAAAAATTGATAGTATTTTAATATATTTGAACAACAAAATATGTTTACTTTTATTATAAATACATATTTATATATATACACACACATGTATACAACAATTCCGAGGCAAAAAATCCATCAAAGTTTTTGCTTTCTTCTGAGATACAGAAAGTTTTAAATGTTTCACAGAGTATCTGTGTTACTTTCAAAACAGAAATCATTCAAGTATATTAAGATATTTTACAATTATGGTTATTAAAATTATTTTCCCAATTTAGGATTCTAAGTATTTTAATGATTTCTTTGTAGCCTGTGTTGCCATCATCTCGTGTGACAGAACGTAACCAATTTATTTATGAAAAAAATTGTATTTACTTATGGTTACTGGTTTAGAATGATGAGCTAATACATTTGATACAGGATTGACATCTTGGGAAGACTAGAGAATGACTACTAGGACATAAGATCCATAGTGCACTCTGAAGCTACTCAGGAAAGAGAAGTGCTTTTGGGTGGATATACATATAATCACCTCTAAACTTGCATTTAGAACAGCAGTGCAACCACAAGATTATTCATAGCAAGATAAATCTCCAAATCCTAAACTGAACATGACAACAGAGAGTCAGAAAATATTTTAGATTCGAAGGAAAACAAGGATTTAGAAGTAATAAATGCAGTAAGAAATATGAAAATCTCAGAAAAAAGTGTGAAAAGTTTTCTCTATCCATGGAGGTGACAGTGGATAAAGAATCAGCTTAAAGGCTCAGACCTCATTTATTTATTTTTTCTTATTTTTGATACTGGGAACTGAACTCAAGGGTGCTTACCTGAGATACATCCGAAGCACTTTTTTATATTTTATTTAGAGACAGTGTCTCACTGAATTGCTCAGGGCCTCACTAACTTGCTGAAGCTGGATTTGAACTTGTGATTCTCCTGCCTCAGCCTCCCAAACTATTGGGATTACAAACTTGTGCTATTACGCCAGGGGAAGACAATAGTTTTTTAAGTGCCCAGATGAGAGAACTGTGTAAGGCAGAGATCCTCAGGGGGGAAAATTGTTTATTCTCTTCTATATTTCTGTACTGGAGTATCCTCAAAGCCCCACATGCTAATGCCTTGATCTTCAGCTTTAGAATATTAGAAAGTGGCAATAACTTTTAAGAGATGGTGGTCTATGAGTGGCTTTATATCATTAGTGGCATCCTCTAGAAGGGAATTATGGAGAACCAGTATCTTTCTTTCTCTTTCTTTTGTTTACTGAACAGGAAGTAGGTGGGATTCCTGTACCATATATTCTTGCCATAATGTGCTACCCCACCACAGGCCCAAAGGAAACTGGGCCAACTGACCATGGAGTAAAACTAAAACTTCCAAAACCAGGATCCAAAAATGGTTTCCTTCATTTTAAGCTGATTTTATCAGGTAATTGTTACAGTAGCAGAAGGCTGACTATTATACACTATGAAAACAACCTGAAAAGCCCTTTATATTTCTAATTTTGTTAAGAAGTGTCTGTGTTCACTTAATTATAAAAATGATGAATCAGTTTGTCTCATGCCTATTAGAAAAATATCTGCACTGTTTCACAAAAAGCAATTACATCATCTGCACTGTATTCTAATGACTATCACTGCTGATTAGAGTTTTTTCATAAAAAATCTAGTTAAATATTCTTTTAATAACAAAACATTGTAAACTTAGCTGTCAATTTACAGAATAATTGGGAAATCCCTTTATAGCAACAACATGCCTTGAAAGGTTCACATCTTCAAATCAATATAAAGTATAGTTTTATGACTGTGCCTTAAGTTTTGAATTATACTTTTATGGAAAAATAATAGCTATTCTAAAGATTTAGTATAATCTTCAAAACTAGGAATATGCTGTATTCTCAGTCAGATGTTTATTTTCTAATATATACAGTTTTTCAATTTTGAAAGTTCAGTAAGTTTTAACATCAATTGTTCTTTTTTTGAGAGAGAGAGAGAGAGAGAGAGAGAGAGAGAGAGAGAGAGGAAAAGAGAGGGTGAGAATTTTTCAATTTTTTTTTAGTTCTCAGAGGCACAACCTCTTTATTTTTATGTGGTGCTGAGGATCAAGGATCGAACTCACAGGCCCGCGCATGCCAGGGAGTGCGCTACCACTTGAGCCACATCCCCAACCCTCGATTGTTCTTGTTACTATAAAACAAATGGATATGTTTTGAGATGAGAGAGAGAATATATGAGTCATGTCATATTGTCTTTGGGGTTAAGCAATGTTTGCATATTTATAATTATTTCAGCACTGATTATCTTTTCAGCCTTTTTCATAACCTGTGTGCATACCTGGAAGACTTATTTAGGGTGGTGAATTCTATAAACCTGCATACATTGGTCAGAAGTGAAATCCAACATTTGACATGCCTTTTGTTCCACAAGACCAGAAGATATGATCCCATTACACTACAGTCTTTCTGGAACTCTCCTAGGATCATGATGATGGCCCTTCTCATCATTCTTGTTTTCTTTATTTAAATGAATTCATTCCTGGGAGAAAATTTTAGAATCTTTGAATTCTGTCATCTTCCCCTAATAAGGTTGCCTATTGTTCAATAATTAAATAATTTTGGAGAGAATGAAAATAAACTTACCTTTTTACAAATTCATTTTCATGAAAGCAATGTTCTTTCTAAATAAATAAGAGTCAACGATTGGAGAAAAAATATCAACAATACAGTTTTAACATAAAAGTGGTTGACTTTTTAATTGGACAAAATGGCAAGTGAAAGTATATAAATATACTTCAAAATATGAAGTAATAATTTGTAAAAGTAAAACGATTTTTTTAGCAATTCCCTACTCAGGTATCAGTACATGTGTGTAGGTGTGATTAGAATTGGAAGTGAGTGATTCTTGCAATATAAGTTCCAAATGCATTCTGAAAAGGAAAATAAAAAATATGGTTTATTCTATAATATTTATAGAAATAAAAAAACAAAATAGTGTAATGATTCTATAAGGCGATTTAAAAATGATAATATTTATTAATTTTTTTTTATAATTTGAAGCTCAGTTAGGTGTAACTAAAATAACAAGGATTATTCACAGTGGGATCCCACTATTGGCTGCCAATTAATATGCAGCAGTAGCAGCTTGTCTTGATGTAACCCAGCATGAATTTTTCCCAGTGGATAATAAAGTGGATTTTTTCCTGCCTTTGTGTTGGTGGTTTTATACAGTATTAACCCAGGATCAGCTTGTGAAATGAAAAATGATTTCATTGTTTGCAAACCCAATTTCTCTATAAGCTATTTTTGTTCCAATTTTATTTCAAAGATACTTAAATTACTAAACTAAAAATTTAAATTGTTTTCTTCTAATTAGTGTTACTGTGCTTTTGTAAGTCAATATACAATTTGAAACTACGTTTTTTTACATGAATATAATTATATTTATTTTTAGAAACTAGGAAAAAATAGTTGCTATATAACTAGCTAATAATATAGTGAGGAAAAAAAACAAATATAACATTTTCTTTGCAATGTATTGGAATAACCTCCACTAATGTTTTCAATGATACCATACTGTAACATTTTTATATAGCTTTTATTCAGAAAAATAAGTTTCATGTTGCACACGAATGCACACGAATTAATGGTATTCTTTTAGATTCATGATTTATAAAATTGAATAGATAAATTAGAAATTAAAATTTAATATTTTTCTACCTTGGTAAGGAAAAGCAGGTTAGTGTAGTAATAAAATAATAATAATGAATAATGTGAAAACATGTTATTTTATCGGGAATGATAAAATTTGAGATCACTGATATAAGCACACTTTCAAATAGTATATTGACTTACAAAAGCACATTCATGTGGAGGGCTTTTTAATGCACAGATTGGCTACTGTTTTCTTCATCTTTTACATTGCTGTGAACAAAAGACCTGACAAAAAGAATTTTAAGGAGGAAAACTTTGAGAGCTCATGGTTTTAGAGATCTCAGTCCATAGAAGGCCAGCTACATTCCTCAGGACTCAAAGTGAGGTAGAACATCATGGCAGAAGAGTGTGACAGAGGGAAGTAGCTCACATGATAATCAGAATTCAGGGAGAAACTCACCAGATACAAAATATACCATGGATGCCATGCCCCCAATGACCTACTTCCTCTAGCTAGGCCCTACCAGTCTTCTGTTATCACTCAGATTAATTCAATTAGATTAATTAACTGATTGGATTAAGGTTTTATAAGCCGATCATTATATTTCTAATTCTTCTTGTATTGTCTCACACATGAGCTTTTGGGCAACACCCAATATCTAAACCATAAAAGCTATCAAATTATGCTACAGACACACACACACACACAATGAACAATTATATATATAACATACATATATTTACATATGCATATGCATATATATAATCGTAATGTCCTAGGTAAATTAGTAATAAAAGAGAGATGAGTATAGTGGAGCAATAAGATCACAAGAGAGGAAAGGAAGGAAAGGGAAGTACTGGGGAATGTAATTGATCAAATTCTGCCACATTCATGTAAAAATGTGGCACAATGAATCTCACTATTGCACATAATTATAATGTACCAGTTAAAAAATAATTTTAAGTTGACTAAATACACACACACATTCATTATCAATCAATCAGGATTTGTAGTCACCATTCTTGGAATTTACTGATTCAGTATTTTTAGAGCAGTCCTTAATGGTCTGCATTTACAAGTTAGTAAATCATACTGAGGTTCCCCACACTTTGAGAACAACTGGTCTATGGACTATTGACATGATCATTTTCAAATAGTAAACAGGAAAAAATTAAAACAAAAATATGTTAGTGACAATATACAATGTGATTTGTTTCCTTGTAGTTCCACCTATGCATGACAGTGCCATACTAAAATAACTGTTCTAGGGTAATTTTATAATCCCTATTGTGCAAACATCCTTTTTGAGGAAGAAAGGGAAGGACACATGAATTAAGAGGAGATACATAGATGCAATCATAAATAAATAGTTGGAAACTAGATTTGCTTCCTATAATTGTATTGTAAGAGAATTAAATACGTGGAGCAAAAATTGGGCTAGTAGATTTGCTTCCTATTTGCAATATTTTCACTAGTTAGCTTTGTTGATAATTTCAAGTTGGCTTGACTGGAAGCAGACTCTGAGATAAGAATTACCATGAGGGAAGGATCTGAGAAATATTCTTTGCATCAACAGGTCTAAGAGGAAGGACAAAATTGAGCTAAGCATAAAGAAAGTTGGGGTGTGACCTTGTAATGATTTAATATATATGTCAGCTTGAGTGGGCCATTATATTTTGGGGCATTCTGACTCTCTTTGTGATGAAAACAATAGATGATAATAACATGTGAATCCTAAGACTGAGTAAAGTAATTTGTCCTTTCCAATGTGAATCATTGTCATTCAATCAATTGAGGACCTGACTAGAAGAATGACAAAAGGCTGAGGAAGAAGGAACTCTCCCTGCCCCTCTTTGCTTGAGATACCATTCTTTTCCTGCTTCCACATTCCATCTAACAGATTGATTCTTCTTGGGCTTCAGCTTGCCATCTGCAGATCTTAGCTGTTTTCAACCTCAGTAATCATGTTAAGATAGAAAAGGATAGACATTGGAGAATAGGGAAGGGGAGTAAAGGTTGATGAGAGGTCAGACTTTTTAACAAGCATCAACAAGTTACAAAATAACTTCTGCTTCTCAGAAAGGATATAAATCTCTATCTTTCTAAAAGTGACATATAATCCATAATCTGGCCTCCGGGACAATTGAAATATCAAGAAAAAAAAAAAGCACAAGGAGCTTATCAACTTCTTTTGATGTGCCTTGGAAAGGAGTAACATGGTAAGACTTAAAGGGCACTGTTGCCCCTCTCAGGCAGGCTGAGCTGGGAGTTCTGAATCTTTTTTTTTTTCACTTTCTTTTTTTTTAATGTTTAATATTTCTTCCTTGTTTCTTCCCTCAGCTGTGGTGTTCATGGTGTTCATTCGTGGACTCTGTGGAACATGAACCTGATTCCTGACTCCTGATGGTAACATTGTGAGCCAATTCTTTATATTTAATATCTCTTTAGATAGATAGATCTACACCATATTGGTTTAATTTCCCTGGAGCCCACTAAATAATATAGATTACATTCCATGAAGAGTTTCCTCAGAACCACAAGGAAGTTCTGAGTTCCAGGGTGGTGCTTCAGGATTAGTCAAGGTGGACATTAAGATTGACCTTTATTTACCTCTCAACTGACTAATCACTAGCTGTCATTTAGTTCTTATCAGGTAGTAGCATTTTGTGGAAATATCTGAAAGGTAAAAGATGTTTACTGTAGCACCCCAGCAAGTACAGTGCTGAGAAGCTCACACCACAGCATCCAGCAAATGCATTCAGTATGAATTATAAGGCTGCTTTCTTACTTGGTGCTCATACCCATTGGACCATCATCATCCTTCTTCTTAACACTTGTTGACCCAGTCATCCAGTATTTCTTGTTCTGCTCCCCTAACAAATTCCTCAAATAATTTGTCACTACCTATGAGACCACAGTTTTTTGAACCCACAATCCTCCCACCAGTACACCTGGCTTCAGGGATGCTTTTAACTGGAGATGTTGTGCAGCATGAATTCATTTTTTGTCAAGCAACCACACGCTAAACCAATTGGTTATCAACCAAGTACAATCATTTTTCCCTTTATTAACTAATCCACATGGATTTTTTCCATATGTATATATGCATATGTAATAATAAATTGATGAAGGACCACAGGTGCATCAGTGGAGACAGCATGGCGGACTGAGACAGATCCTGATCCCTGAGGCCTTGTTCATGCCTTAGCCTGTTTATATCCCTTTTTTCTTACGATGGTGGTTGTAGCTCGGCAAGCACCATATGATTTTGGTGTTTAATTGAAACCAACTCAGAATGGGTGGGTCACTGAATATTATTTCAACATTGACAAGGTCAAACATGGTTTGTCAGAACAAAATAGAAACTAATATTTAAATGGATAAATATGTGTCAAACAACACAACATTGCTTAGCATTATAGGTGACTGGGATTACCAACTGGGATTGTATTAAATTCTACAATGCATATTTTGCCAATATGGATACATCTAATATCATTTTACTGTTGTACAAACTTGACCGCGAATCCTTTACTACACTGGGCCTCACTCAAACATGACAACTTCATTACAGCTTATTTATGGGTTAGAAAAATAACACAAGAAAATGGCCTTATATCCCATTGAGAAGAAGTGAGGAGATGATTACTATATATGCTTACCATAAAACTGTAGGACTATTAATCAAGGGCACAAAATATTACTGGTCTAAAAACTGACTGAAATATGGAAGTTAGGCAAGAGACAGTGACTTTTTAATGGTGTGCTTCTACATAATATCTTGACCACCAAAAGTGATGGTTATATGCATGATCCCTTTCCTTTAAAGATATTGCTTTTCAATTAATTCTCTCTACTGGTTTCCTGAAAGACAGTATCCTTGGCTACCTTGTCACTGTGATGATTTTGTCCTTGATTATCCCATTATAATTGAAGTATTGATTCATCTTATTTGCCATTAGTAAGTGAATTTCTGAAATGCAATCTCCTAACTCTGTCCCGCAAAGATTTTCATGTCTAGTCAACAAGAATATGTAAGATCCAGAACAAATATAGTTCAGAATTATAATTAAGGAAAAATAGAGCATACAAAAATTTGATTAAAGAGGTATTGATATAAATGTATTAATATGTAATTTACAGAATGTAATATATAGGCAATGAACCCAGTTGCACATTGATCACTGAACTTCTAAATAATGTTGGGGAACTTCTCAATATCTCTTTAATTTGATCACTGGAGTATCATCTAGATTTTCCTGCAGGAATAGTCAACTAGTGAGTGGTCCAAACTTACAAAATGTAATCCACCTTCATGTCTTACTGTCTAAATATTTTGATCCATATTGTTAATATTTTCATTGGAAAATTTCATATTTCTGCTCTATTTAGAATGGATCATCACTTTCCTCAAGATTTTAAAAATTAAAAATTTTAAATTTTTCATAAAACAAAAAAATGGTGAAATTTTTGAAGTACCATGTGATGTTTTAATACATGTATATGCTTTATAGTGGTTAAATAAAATTAAACTTAGATATATTCTCAAAAATTATCATTTCTTTTGGTGAAAACATTCAAAATACTTTCTTATATCTTAGTAAAATTTCCCCAGGTTTTAAAGACAAAGAATGAACCTGATTGCCTGTATCTCAGGCCCATTCCTGGGTTGTATATTTTGTAAAATCCATATATTTATATCTCCTTAAGGACCTCTTTGACCTTAATAAAAATTTCAATTTAATAGACAGATTATGTTTTTAATTATAATTATAGTTGTTACAGTCCCAAACATAGAAACATTTTGATGAGATTATATTTTGACCCACAGAGTAAAGAACTCGGCATTTTCTTCAATTAAAGAAGGACCTGTTTTGCTTCAGAAAGTTTTGAGCTCTTTCTTTAGATACAGAAGTTTTGAGAAAATCTAGGAATTCTAAAATATTAAATGTATTAAACTAGTGTCTCTATCTATTACCATACAGTCTCATTTCTTTATGTAAGTCCTGAACTTAATCATAATGTATAAATTTATGGTGAAAATTTAAACTTTTTTTGAACCTAGTTACTCTGATGTTATATTGACATTTATTTTGAAATTTATCTTGAAATTTATTCTCTTACTATATTATATGAATATCTTTTAAGAAGCTGTTAATTTTCCTGTTATTATGTAAAGATTTGCACTAATGATTAAACATCTTTAAGCTTTTATTGTCTTTGACATAATGGAAAACTTTCCATTGTTATGTCTTTACCTATTACTCTTTCATATACATCACAAATAATAATTGATATAGTAAAATTGCTAGTGCATTTTTTTCCAGTGGTATAACATCACATTTTACCACTATTAAAACTTCAAGAAAATATAGTGCTAACTCATGTCAGGAACAAGGGCTATCTATGCTTGAAAGACCAGAAATGGGATCCTCAGTACTCAGCCTTCAGGTGGTGACTCATCACCAACATCCTATCATAGTGTATGCTTTTTCAGATCAGTTTTGAGCCTGTTACTAAATAAGTATCTCAAGAAAGCATCAACTCTAGTAAAAAAATCAGGAACATTTGTTGAGAAATAAAGAAATCATAATTGGGCAGAAGAAGAAGCTGGACTGCAATTCAGTAAATGTAAAAATTTCAGCAGAAACTTTAGGGATATTGAAAACTGATTGACCTTTCAGAGACATGGTGTGTTGGATGAAGGAGCCAGATCTTCAAATGTCCACAATAAATAGTCAGTCACTAGATACAGAAAAGAAGCAAGAAGTTGGGGAAAATGACATTTGAAAATTTTGTTAATATTCATTCATAACACTTCCCAAGAAAAAAAATAATAAATACATATTTCTTCATTATTATATTCATAAAAATACAATAATATATTAAAGCATGCATTTATTTTCGTTATCACATATTACTTTGATTCAGGAATGTACATTCACAATTTGAAGAATAAAGAATACTTCTTGGCCTAAAATTATAAGCATCAATCATTCTCTTTTATCTTTCCCCATTCTAAATTTATTCTGCTCACAGTCAACAACTTTCAAATCATTAACGTTCTTTTTCTACTATTTATTTCAGTATTTCTAAATTCACTATCATTTCTTGTTTTCCTTTACATGTTTATATGTTATACGTCAATGTTAAAAAGTAATGAGATTTAAGATATCTTAAATCCCTTGTTACTTGCATACTTAATATTTGCTTCCATATTCATAATTTTTCAATAAAATTTAATCCTTTTTAAATACCAGTATCCAATTACTGTATTACTTAGTAAACATTCCAAATCTAAATCACAGAGTATGCTATGAGTACATTGTCTTCATTGATTTTTGTTGTCCTCATTAAAGATCTTAATTGACTTATTTCTTTCAAATGCTACTTTTATGTACTTGGGAATTAATTTCAAACACTGATAGAGGTAAAAATTTGGCTATTATTGTCAAAGACATAAAAGACTAAACTTACTATTTTTTTTTATCTTTGCCTTATATCCTTCTTCCTTTAAAAAAATCTGTCCTCAAAATACATCTCTTGCCTCCCCTGTTGTGGCCTGTTATCCTCCTGATCATTTTAATTGTCCATTATTCTGAAATTTTGTTGGTCTCTGTATTACAAAAGGTCACTTATTTACAATTATAGGATTCTTTACCTTCCTCCTTCTTTATTTTCTTCTTTAATTTGGTGGAATACATTCTTCAGAAGCTTCTTGAGAGTGTTCACACTAGTGTTGGTGAAGTATCTAATGTAGAGAAAGTCAAGTGATCAAATATTTGATATCTTTACATGAGTGGCAGCCACACTTCATAGAAATAATATCCTCTCTGAATTATTAAGGTTTACTTTTCCTCTTCATTCTAAGTTCCAGTTTTGGTTTTAAGAAGTATTAAGCCATTTTGATTCCTGATCCTTTTAAAAACAACCTTATCCTTTTAAAATTTCACAATAATGTACATTGATATGAAGTTGTAAATTTTTGCTTTCTCTTTTTTGAACTGTTTCTTTTCAAATCTCACTTTGTCTCAAAACAGATATTTTCATATTTTAATTTATTAAATTTTTGTTTATTTTACTTCCACAGGTTTCCTTTTTTGTTGCATTCTGTAATTTACAATAGGATGTTGAAGAATGTTGCTATTTATATTTTTACATATATATATATATATATATATATATATATATATATATATATATATATATATATATATATTCTGTTCTATAGAAAATTTTCTCAACTTGTACTTTGTACTGTGTGGCATATTTCTTCTCTAATTTTCAATTTTTCTGGAGACACTTGTCATCATTTTTTTTTTAAATTTTATTTCCAAACTTTATCATAATGCTTCTTTTCCTCTAATATTTTTTTCTTTGTTTACTTTGATACTTGTTTTTTATTAGATATTTTCTTCAAAGAACTTGGGAATTTTTTTGTGATATCAATAAGAATAACTACATTATTCTAATTTTTAAAAAGTCCACAGAGTTAGCAAGAAGGCAATGTTTAAATTCTACCTCTTCCTGTCTGTCCACCAGATGTGATTGTGCATTATTGTCACAGTCCCTTTGTTATGTCACCTGTTATGCTGGTTTTAATGGAAGAGAAGTTGTGAGTCATATCTAATGGCAAAAGAAAACATTTAATGTTTCTGCCCAAAAGTAAATGAGTCCACTTGTGCTCACATTCTACTGACCAAAACAAGTATATTGGCCATGTGTAAATTCAGTGTAACTAAAAATATAATACTACCATTTGACAAACAAACAAATAAAAGTTTATGAAAAAACAATGAATGTTGGAAATGGTAACTTTATAATGACTGATAAAATTCTAAAACAATAATTGTACTCTTCAAGAGTCTGAGGGGGTTTACTTTAGTGGTGGGAATTATATTATTATTTTTTTTAATATGGGGACCTGAATTTTATGTCTCAAATCCTTAATTCTTGGCAAATAAACTTAAACAGAAGAATTTCCTTTCATTCCATTCCTTGGGAAATGCACTGAGGAAATGAGTCTTCCTGTAGCCACCCTGGGACCTAGTATGGTGCAGGGTGTGGAGTTTTCTTCCTCAATGTTTACACTGACTTCAGGTGGGCTTTATCTGTTGCAGGGGAGTGCAGACATCATCTGAGTGTACAAGTTATTGTCTTCTGTCAATAACCAATATAACCTTTAAACTTTTTAATATCTTGGCTTTTTTCCAGGAATAACCCTACCTATGCAATCCATTAGGTTTTTTTTTTTTTTTTTTTTTTTTTTTTTAGGTCACTTTCTCTTCTCTCCTTATGTACATATGATTACATATTAAAAAATCATTATTCTTTTCTTGGCTTATCCACTTTGATTTGGGGAAAATTAAAGAATTTAGAAGTGATTATTTTGTATTGCCCAGAGAAGATAAAATAAAATGACGATTTTACCTAGTTTCTTAGAGGATGATTAAATCACCCTGTGTCAGCAAGAGTGCTTAGTGAAGTTATTTAATGCTTCCATTAAAGCATTAATGTGGTTTTATTGCCTGAAATTATCTAATACTATATCTTCACTTATGTATTCTCTATGAGTATACAGTCCCCATAAGCTCAAAAATGCTAAACATATGCAAATGTAAAATGTGAAATTTGCCGATTGTAGTTTAGGTTGCAAAGCAAGAATAAGGGTAGGAGATTAAATGGTGACAACATCATTTGCTTGATTTTTAAAATTTGATAACGGTTGTAACTAAAATAAGACTGTATGGACATTTAATCTATTATAATTAGGATAATCAAAGTGTACATAAACTTAGAAAACAGAAGTAGTTTAAAGAGTGACTGAACATAAGTGCCTATAAAAGAGCATTAAAGTTGTACTCTAAGCCGGGCACACCTACAATCCCAGCATCTCAGGGGACTGAGAGAGGAAGATTGCGAGTGCCAAGTCTCAGCAAAAGCAAGGTACTAATGAACTCAGTGAGACCCTATCTCTACATAAAATACAAAATAGGGCTAGTAATGTTGCTCAGTGGTTAAGTGCCCCTGAGCTCAATTCCCAATATCATCAGAAAATAAGTTGTTCCCTGCCATTAAAGTACATTTGGCAATCAATTATGTGACATAAAATATCTAGTTATTTTTGAAAAATAATGTTATAAACTTTAATAAATATAGGGGATAAATCAAGATACTATATATGACCTTGTCTGCTGAGATATGCAAGAATAAAACTTCAAATATGTGTGCGGTACCACTCAGCATAAACTTACATGGTATATTTAAAGCTTGACACTTGTATTGGTTAGAAAATCATTTTATTTGAACTGCAAAATTTCCTTTCTATATATTATAATGTGATGGTAGTTCTGTGACTCTATATATCAGATTTTTTTTCTATGCCAGGTTCTTCTTACATGAGGTGATAATAAACTAGTAGCCTCTTTGTCCTTTTTCATTTCAGCAGTTCCAAATCATTGATTTTTACTCTGCCTCTGGCAGCTGTTGCAATTGTAGTTAAGTCCAATATCCTTTCTTTGTTTCAACTACACAACACCAATCTCATCAACTGTATACTCTATGTGTAATACTAGAACCAGCTGAACTGGAGGTTGAGGATCTCATGAAATGTCTGAATTGCAACTTCCTTGGCTTTTTAACAATTCAAATCTCATCCCATTTTTCCTGCCACTTCAGGAATTTTAGGTTCTTCCTGTCATTTTTATTCCTGTTGAAACTCTGGTTCCTCTATTTTTACTTTTTAATTATTTTATGCATGGTTTAAAATTGTGAATATCCTGTGCTTAAAAGGTAGCATTGTGTTTCTTTATTTTTCAACTGATTTTTATTTATATTTGTTCTTTTTAGATAAACATCACAGCATAGTATATGTCAAAACAGTATCGTGTTTCTGGGGAGTTTGGTAGAAACTCAAGCAGTCAGATGAGACTTAATAAATACATTAAATTGTCTGTGCCCTTTGAAAGATGGTAACTATTTGCATGTCTGAGATGAATGTGCCATGGTCCAGAATAGAAAGCAGAAGAGCTAATAAATAGAACATTTATGAATGGAAAGAAAAAGAGAATAAAAAAATAACTGGACTAACTAAAATATTTTATATATAAATATACACATATATATGTGTGTGTGTGTGTATATATATATATATATATATATATATATATATATATACATTTATACATATATATATATATCTACATACATTCATATGTGTATATACATATACACTTGAAATTAGATAAGTGTAACAAAAGACTTGTTGATAACTTATCACAGGATGTAAAAAAGTTCATGATAAAATGAGAAAAGTAATTGACAAAAAACACAGATGTAGAAAGCATTGGACACCAAGAAGATATGTTTTAAATGAAATAACATTGCTATTAAAAGTTGTGTCAATTAAGAGGAAGATTTCTACAAGCATGAAAAAATTTTTCATGTTTGAATTTCCTTATGGCTATAGCCAGGATTAGTTTGAAAAAAGCATAACCATACAAGAAATTTGAGATGGACATAAAAATATATTGCAGATATATTATCTATTGAAATTGAAAGAAATGCAAGTGTCAAAGTGACTTTATGGCTTGAGCTAATGCTGCAATTGCAATAGTACCCACAGAAATTAAAAAATAGATTGAGAAGTGATTCCAGGAAGACAGGAGGTGGAAACAATATGAAGGTTAGGATTTGAATTATGATTATTGAGTAAGCAGTAATGGCAGGATCTTTAAAAGGAGATATCAAATAGGTGGGTAGAAAAATATTCTTTTATTGTAGAAAAAAATAGGGAGGAACAGTTTTGTAAGGATATTAAAATATATGTTACATGTGTAATTCCAGCACTGTAACATGAAAATTAGTTAAAGTGAATAATTTTCTAGGTGAATTTTAAAATATGAATATTTTTCTAGAGTTGGAATATTAGAGAGATCCAACAAATATTAACATAAATAAGTCTACACTCCAAAACTACAAAAAAATTTTTCTGTGTAATACTGTGCCTTTTAAAAAATATTTATTCATTTATTTATTTGTGGACACAATATCTTTATTTTATTTACTTATTTTTATGTGGTGCTGAGGACTAAACCCAGGGCCTCGCAAGTGCTAGGTGAGCACCCACCTGCTGAGCCACAACCCCAGCCCCACAATATTGTTTCTTATGTATAAATTTCTTTCTGTTCTCCTGATTTATTTCAACTTATATGACATTTATGAAATGTAATTATGCACATACTTGATTTGTGACAAGGTACCTAAAGTGGAGAAAAAGAGTGTGATTTGGGGCTGGGGATGTGGCTCAAGTGGCAGCGCGCTCGCCTGGCATGCGTGCGGCCCGGGTTCGATCCTCAGCACCACATACAAACAAAGATGTTGTGTCCGCCGATAACTAAAATAAATACATATTTTTTTTTAAAAAGAGTGTGATTTGATCTTTTATTCCTTGTGACACACACAGGATTGTAGCAGATAGAATAAGATGTATAGTTCTCAGTCAATGCTTCTACTGGGTCAGTCACTTCCAATTTTCACTGTTTGGATATGGGAAAGGTGGAATGATAAAGGCAGAGATTTTTATAATGTTGGTGGTAACTACAAACAGAGGGGATTCGTTGACCTCAGGGATTTGTTCTCTCTGGATAGTAGTCAGACACCGAACAGAAAGTGTGGGAATGTGATTTCCGTTGGGTCATCTTCAGCTTTTTCTAGTTACTTGTCCCACTAATAAGATTCAATAGAGTGCAACCAAGAGTGCTCAACAATCTGCTAGTGAGACTTCTTTCAATCTTTTCCAGAGGTCACTTGCAAAACCTGATACTCCTGCCTCTTTTAGATTCTGAACTTCTTCAGTTATGAACACTGGAACAGTTTAGGCCTCCTCTAACTCAGAAAAGACCAGAGTGAACAGCATGGAGACTTGGGTTCCAGAATTTAATCACTCCATTCTTTCCAATATTTATGTACCACAAAAACTAAGTCCCTTTTTCCTAAACCTCGAAACAAGTAGTTAAGTTCATTCACTATCATATAGACTCACATCTACAGGGAATACAGATTGTGCTCTCTCTAGAACTCTCTTACTACCCTTTTCTTTCCCTCACTGGCCTTCTGTGAGAGGCTCTATAGGTTCTAAAGTCCCATTAAGATTGGAACAAGGAGCAATGTTTCAGCATCTGTCTCATGTGGGAAAAGCCAAGCCACGAATGTCAATGTTTCTATTTGATGGCTCTGTTCTTATGGTTTAAGTGAAATAGTGTATATTTAATCCCTTAGATGGATAGACACTGGCAAACTTTAAATTGAGAAAATGCCACTATAAAATACTATGTTCTGAAAGAGAGATAAAGATGGTTGAGTAGAAGCAGGCTACAGACTCCAGCCTCTCTGCAGATTGAAATTTAAACCAGAAGAATATAGGTTTTCAGCATTGTGGGTGACAGAGGGAATACACTGCAGCAAAAGATTGGCCTGTCAGAGGTTTGGAGAGACTCAGGTATTCTAGTTACTAGAACAAAAGCAAGAAAGAATTCATCAGCCCTGAATCTACACCTGAAGCAATGGAGCAGGTCTGGGGAAAGGGGTCAAAAACAGAGACAGAATGATGGGCAAAGGTGACAAGCTTGTCTTGGAAATAGTTGTAGAAAAGAACTCAGACTGAATTAGGTGAGGGAAGAAGTGCAAAATGCACTGATGTAGGAGAAGTACTCCCCTTTTCTCATCCTGTTGGTGTAAAACTGTGGCAGGCTGTCATTTTGTAAAGACCACACTTAACCTGGAAGCTCTGAAAAGGATCAAATTTCTAAGCTTTATCCTAGCTAGAGATACCTGTAAATATTTTTGAAGGGGATGCATTTCAATAAGGCCATGTAATTAGCTAATGTAGTGGTATCACTGTGAGACCAAAGCTGATGAGCCCAGCTCATCTGCTGATTGATGGAACTGAGAAAAGTGGGCAGAGAGGAGCAGGTGGGGTGCTGAAACTGTGTGGAAGAAATGCCATTATCATGCACTGGGAACTCTGAGGGAGGACACACCCACTGCTGCTTGGCACAGTTCAATTTGTCCAAGTAGGAGTAAACCAAATACTGGGATTCATCATAAAACCTTTAGCACCACCATGATCCCACTAGAGAAGAATGGGGTGAAATCATCACTGGCAGCCATGTGAATTTCTTCACACTGTGCACACACAGCCACCCTCTGAGCCAAGAAGAGATCTGGCTACTGGGCCAGACACAATCTACAACAATTCCCTCAGACCCTCCAGAGAGCTCCTCCGGAACCTAGACATTTCATGGATGATCAGAGCTTCCTGAGTTCGTGTCAAAGATGGACATAGTGAGGCTCAAATTCTGTGCAGTTTTTGAAGGTACACACTGAACTTGTAGTAGAAAAACTGAATGTACAGCTCCCCAGTCAAGCACAGAGATGATTGGTAAGGTCACCATCTCCCTGCACAGAGTTCAGAGGTCATGAATATGAAGGTTGTGCTTTCACTGTACTTTGCAACACCAGTCAGATCCAAACTTGGAATGACTGGTAAAAATTATCTCCAACACAAAAACCTTCAAAAGAGTAATTAGGGTTTTCATTGCTAGATTCAGATTCCCACTAGTAGTGTCTTCTGAGTTTCTTTAATAGGTTTCCCCCCATTGTTGGACATCATGTACTTTAATCCAATTTTAAGTTTCTCTTTTTTCTTTTATGTTTTAATGTGTTAACAGAATTTATTCTTTATTTTTCTTATTTGTCTTTTTACACTCTGCTTTTTCCATTTTCTCTTTTTGCTTTTTCTTCTCTCTCTTTAGTGCCACTCTAACCTTTTTTTTAAAAAAAATTAAATATGTTTTACATATTATTTCCCTTTTCAAGTTCTGCATAGTTTAATGTTAACTTCATTTACTAATATACTTAAATTTTCATTAATTTGCACAGTATTACTCCTGTTTTTCATTTTTGGATTCCTGAAATTATAGAGAACATTTTCAAATAATTTTTATTTTCTATTTGTATATGATTTGCTTTCAAGAGGTTGTAGTTACTGATAATGATTTTCTCATCTTAAACTGGCATGAGACACAGATCATATCACTGTGAACAAACTGAGTGATACTTTAATGCAAAGATATACCCACTCAGATGGGGACATGTATATGTATAAAACACTGAATTCAAATGATTCTAATTCCCTAGTTAAAGGCATAAACAGCAGATTGGATTAGAAACCAGGACCTAATTTTATGTTGTCTCCAAGAAACATATCTGAAAGATAAAACATTCACAGATTAATAGTGAAAACATGGAACATGGTATTTCAAATAGATAAAATCCAAAAGCCGTCAGGAGTAGCTACTCTCATATTTGAAAAAGCAGGCTTAAAACCAAAATCTGTCAGAAAAGAAGAAAATCATTTCATGTTAGTAAAGGAAAAGAAATAATAATGATGTTAAGTATCTATGTCCTGAACTTGGTGTGACCAATTTCCTAAAACAAGCATTACTTGATATAAAGACATTGATTGACCCTAATACAATCATAGAAATGAACATCAATATACCACTCACACTAATAAGTCATTCAGACAGAATATCAAAAAAGATACATCAGATTTAAACTTTATTATAGATCAATTGGACTTAATAGACATCTACAGAATATTTTACTCCACAAAAAAACTGAATGCTTTTTCATCTGTTCATGCAACTTTTTCCCAAATTGACCATATATGAAACAAGTTATAGCAGGTTTCTCAACAGTTTTCAGATCATAATGAAATAAAATTAGAAATCAACAAGAAACTTTACAGAAACTAGAAATATGTGGAGACTGAACACTTCTGAATGATGAGTGGGTCACTTAAAAATAAAAGTGGAAATTAAAACTACTTAGAATAAAACAAAAAACTGAAAACACCATATGTCAGAAACTCTAGGATAGAGCAATAACTGTTATAAGAGGAAGCTTATAAGTATGAATACCTATATAACAAAACAGAGAAATTGTACCTCAAATTTAAAAAAATAATGCAGTTCAAGGTCTTAAAAAAACAACAACAACAAAAGACAAATCACAAAACTACTAGAAGGAAAAACATAATTAAAATTAGAGCTGAAATTAAGAAATTAAAACTAAAATAACAATGTAAAGTATCAATGAAAAAAGGAGCTCCTTCTTTAAAAAATACACAGCATCAAGAAAGAAAAAACATTAAAGAACCTAAATTAAGAACATTACAGTCCTATTAGACTAGGCAACATCTCACAACCAGGTACTTCATATCTTTTCCCACCTCTAAGTTTTTATAGAAATCTGGGTCTAAGCTAGCAAATTTGAACTTAGAAATTTCCTCTCCCAAGAAAATGGAACATGACAGAGGAAAAAGAATCACCAATGTAAAGATAGTGATCCATCATCCATTTTTTTTTCCAAATCAGGCTACATCCAGTTCATTGACTCCTGTGGAACCATGAGCCAAAAACCACTTTTCCTCCATTAAGTTTTTTTTTATCATCTCTTTGGATCACAGCAATAAAAAGCTGATTAACACAACCTCTTAAGCTCTTTTTTATTCTTTTTTTTAAGAATTAACATACATTGCTTCTTTTGTATGGAAATAATAAGAATCAAAAAGTCCTTTTGGAATGGCAAAATAATGAGTTATTGTCAGTTGGGAGGTATAACTGATAAGATGATTGGTATTTATTACTTTAACCTGATGTCAACCAGAGGTTGTGCTAAGTAGTACATGATGAACAGGGGAAGCAGGGTTAACTTATTCACAGGGAAGTAAACAAGAAAAAACTGTGTTGAATAGTATGGAATATCCAGTTAATAAAAAGAAGAATATGGGGTCAAGATGAAAGGGTCAGAGTCATGGAGTTCACTGAGTTTTTTTTTTTTTTTTTTAATCAGAGGGACAGGGAGAAATTCTAGAGATAAATGTAATTTCCCAGGATAAACTTTACTTGTGTTTCTTATTAGATAGTCATCCTTTAATGCTCAAGAAATACCCTCAAAAGGAATAAATCTGATCTGTAGAGAATAAGAGTGCCTTGCCCTTTCCTTGGTCTCAGTTATTTTAAAGATAATCCTGTTATAACTGCCCTTGATTTCAGAAATTGTTTTTAGGATTTGTTCTTATATTAATCTTCTTAGACCTCACTCTTGAAGAGCAAGAACTACTGATTCTTGCTATTATTTCTCTTTATGTGGTCTCTTCTTCATGGAAAGAGCTTAAAATTCACAATATTAATTTGTCTTCTGGAAATTGTTATTAAAATGGAAAGTCACAGGTATAAAAATATATGAATCAATTAATACTGTTTTTCAAAATGAAGATGCATTTAATATGTGTTACATGCATTAAAATCTCAGTAATAAAAACTATTTGTTTTAAATTATTTTATTATATATTTCTTATATTTCAGAGATTATGTTACTTGATGTCAGAGTATTTTGCTCTATAATAAAGGAGCATTTAATTTCATATTCTGAAGTTGAATTTCTTTATTAAGTTACATTAGTAAAAACATCTAGATGATTTATGATCAGAAAGTTTTAGAAATATTTCTTTACATATTTAAGTTAAATCAATAGTTATTTTTCATTCAAATAATAACATGTAATTACATAGCTGAAATGAAATCGAGATACCATTTAGGAGATGACCTAAAGATTCCAATAGAGTTAATTTAAAAGTTTTATTTTATTTTACAAAGTAGTAAATTTCATTTTAATGAAATTAAGTCTTTTGAATAAAATGAAGTTAATGAAGGATGAAGACAATGGTAACCTCCAAATGTCCCAACTGCTAGGTCAGCACTTACTCTTCTATATAAGAGACAGAGAAAGAAAAGATGGAAAAAACAATATATGGGAAATTCTTTTATTGAAACACCAATTACTAAAAATAATTGACATTTGCTCACTATCTTTGAGTATAGACATTTATAACTAATTTTTACACAAAACTAATACTGCAAATAAGTATAATGAGTATGATATCTTTCAAATGTGCATTTTAATGTTTTAGTGATAGAATTTTAGCTATAGAATAGGTTCACTCTGCACTGGTTACCCACATAAATGACTCAAGGGAGCAGAACATAACACCGCACAACAAATTAAATGAAGTAGCATTATTCATTACAAAGAGGAAGCAAGGAACACAGTGTAGGATCCACTTAGTTAGTCTCTGAAAGTGCAAGAAAGGTGTCCAGCTAGATTGAGGGTTGACTGCATATGCTCCACTTGCTCCACAGTTGGGTACAACCAAAGGCATCACAGGATTATGTATACCAGGACCAATATGTTACACTGGGTAAAGGGTTGAAGGACATCCTGTTTCCAGTGAAGACAGCAATTCTTCCCTGTCTCAAGATGTTGTATTTCCTAGCAGGAACAGGAACAATGTCCAGCTTGTTTCAGGTAGCTTCTTCCTATCTCACCATATTATGTGTTCAGCATATTCTATGGTTATTCTTGAAGAAATAAAGGGAAATTGAAAGAAGAATGTGGTTGGCTCAAGACTACACAAAGCAGTCATTCATTAAATTACTAAAAAAGGGAAAATAGGCTGACCCATGTTGTAAATACACACATACACACACACACACACACACACACACACACACACACACATACAACACAGCGGGGGGTGAGAGAGAGAGAAAGAGAGAGACACAGAAAGAGAGAGAGAGAATATTAACTGATAGAATATCTCATAAAAATTTGATTCTCAAACATATTGCATACAATTTCAATATCTCCTTATCAACAGGAAAAATCCAAAATTTTAGTCTTTACAGTATTAACAATAGTTAAAACTGTTACAGTCCATTTTCTGGTGTGAAAGGCATACTCATGACTGCCTCATTATTATTTTTTTTATGGTTGCCTTTTATACTTTTTTGCTTGTTTGAATTAGTTACACATGACAGTAGAATGCATTTATTCACTTTGATATTATCATACATAAATGAGGTATATTTTTCACTACCTACTCAATACATTTTTCCCTTATCTTTAGTTAGTAACATGACTATGTGGAGTGTGTGATTTTTATTCCTGCAGGTACCTAGTATTTGATGGTCTTCTCTTTGTTAAGTTGTTATTACTTCTATTAACTGAGACTACTTTGTGATAGGATTTCTGAGAGACACCTTATTCAATTTCTTTTAATGCAGGTAGTCCTTTCAATTCCTAACATATGACAACCAAATATCCTCTAGGTGATTTTATCAAGCTTACTAGATAATACAATGAACCTCTTCTCTGTGGTTCAGTTGCACAAAGAACCCAAAGTACCCAGGGCAAAATCTCCACTTCCAATTCATGAGAATTTGACATGATTTCTCTAATGGAAGTATTTCTCCCTGCAGCACTACGGCTCATCAACTAATGATGAGACTTAGGGACTATAAGCAAAAATCTTAAGTTCTGTTCTTTGATTCTA
This sequence comes from Callospermophilus lateralis, assembly GCF_048772815.1. Taxonomy (NCBI): domain Eukaryota; kingdom Metazoa; phylum Chordata; class Mammalia; order Rodentia; family Sciuridae; genus Callospermophilus; species Callospermophilus lateralis. The sequence goes on from NW_027510702.1 coordinate 2,448,005, forward strand.
GAATAGCAATCACTTCATACTTCTGGTTCCTTGAACCATGGATTCTTTCTATGGAGAGATGAAATAATATACTCAACCCTCAGAATATTTTTCATATTGGGCCTCAAATTCTCAGAGCAATAAGCCTTGGATGGTGTATAATTAAACTTGTAACAGACCTCTGGTACATTAGTTTATTTCAACAAATATTCAGTGTTTCCTCCTCTATAGCTACCCTCTCTCTTCCTGAATTTTTCCTTTTCCATAAATTTGATTTCAGCCTTAACCCAGTTATCTGCTTTAATGGATAGAAAATGAGCAAAGTGTCAATATTAATTATCTTGCAAACAAAGGTTTTAAAAGGCTTTATGTATGCTGGGAGTGTGGCTCAGTGGTGAACTGGTTGCCTAGCACTTGTGAGGCACTGGTTTGATTCTTAGCAAGGCATACAAATAAATAAAATAAAGATCCATTGACAACTAAAAAAAAAGTATTTAAAAAAGACATTACTGGCTTTCTCTTAGTCTCTTTGGTTCCTGCCATGAGAAAAACGTCCATGCACACAATAACTAAACTTCCTTCAGTCTGGATTTTTATGTAACATACATGTGGAATACTCTTAGAGTGGAGCCATATTAAGTCCAATAATGCACAACCAAGACTTGCAGACTCATTCTTGATCAGTCTCTGATACAGAAGTAAAACTTTTTTGTTTTTAATTTCTTTCTTTAAAAGTCAATTAGGATTGATGCTGATTTAAGTATTCTCATTGCCTCCCTATTTCCATCAAGACTGCTGCTTCTGGTTGTGGGACATATGACACCATAGTGAATTCTGTGAACATGAAGCTATTGTCTTACTTCCCTTTAAGTTGATAAATTTTAAAAAAAATATTGACTTAAATATCATTGCAGTGCTACAAATGGTGGTGTAAATGTATATGAGGATTAAAAGAAGCACCACCAGAACAGAAAAATCTATATCAGATTTAGCTGTCTTCTCTTTTGAAGGAAAGCACTGCCTCTTTGATAATGGGCAGAAACAAAATAATCAGCTTGGCACCAGGTTGCTGAGAGATATGATTAAGACACAATTTTTAAGCCATAACACTTGGCTCAGATACTATTTCTGATTTTTGTAACTAAATTTTGCTGGATCATGGCTAAACTCATTAATTGTCATACTGCGTATGACAGACTTTGTGTTATAGTAATAGAGTACAGTAGCCTCACAGAGGTAATTTGTCTCACAAAACCTAAGATATTACATTCAGACTATTGACATAAAAGTTTATTGACTGCTACACCACCAAATACCTGCTAATTTACACATAAAGCTTAGCTTTGATTTCATTTACGTTAGATTGACCATTTAGCACATAGCCACAGTTATATCAATTTCAATGAGGAAAATGATAGGTTTCAGTCAATTATCCCCTTTAAACCTGCCATCCTAGCTGCTTTGGGTACATGGACCCTTTGAACAAGCTCCATATTGATTGAGAAAATAAGCTTATAGATGTTTACAAAGAAAGTTCAATATTTATTGCAGGTATTTTGGACAAGTTTTCCTGTGCTGTTCTTTCAGATTCCTAATCAACTTTCTTTTAATTATTGTAATAAAATTTGGAATAGTTTAAGTGCACAAATCAAGACATTGGTCCTTCCACCAAAAAAAAAAAAAGAAAGAAAGAAAAAAGAAAATGGGCAATTAACTGTATCACATGAAGTTCTTAACACTGGGGAGAATTTTCTTCCAACCATTTGATTCCGCTCCACTCCAGACTAAGAAAGCCTAGCAAGTGCACACACAGAAGGCATTTTGAGTTGACTTAAAAAACTTAAAGTTTTGTCAAACTTAAAGTCTGTCAAAACAATGATGAGTAGAGTATCATGGGTTTGCCACTGAGTCTCACCACATGGTTTACTTTTAAATAAACTTACTATGCGTCAGATTGTTTTTACATACATTGGAGATAAGAGTACTGCCTATTTCATAAAATTGTTGTGAAGAGTAAGTTTCTAATACATGTAAACCTCTTAGAATAATATGTGGCTTATATTATCCATTAACAAATATTTGAAAATGCTTCAGGGATAATGGACAATGGTCCCTCTATGAAATAGATAGAGAGGCTTTCAGAGAAGAGTTTGGCATTTTAAAAAATCTTCTAAATGGTAAGTAGTGAGATCCAGTAACTATCTTGAAAGAATAATAGAGAAGGGCCTGGAAAGAATGAAATCTTATTCAAGAATAATTGAGGGTCTGATTCTTCCTGAGGGTGAATGACCTAGGAGGCTATGGATTTTAAGTCAGGGAAGAGAGTATGACTAGATCTTTGTTTCAGAGATTGATGTTAGGATAAAACCATGCCTCAATTTCAAAAAGTGATTATAGTCACAGGTCAGAGTCATTGTTGGGTCATGAGATTCTGATATTCAACATAACCATGAGGACCACAAAGTTAATGACTTCTATGATTTCTGTCTGAAGACTTAAAATGTGCACACGTTTTTAGAGCAAAACTCCTGATGCTCTTGTGAAGGCAATTATTTGACCATACTAACATACTCTTACATTGATGAAAGCACAGCCCACAGATCTCCATATAAGCTTCCTCCTCATCTTGGCTTCCTGACTCCTCCCATTATGTAACCTAAGAAACCAGACATGAGATGCTGAAAAACTTCTTTAGGGGAAAAAAGTGAACATTAAAAAATGGACTATAGAGGGTAGATAGGCACAAAGCTATTTCCACAGTTTTGCTTATGAGAAAATACATACATGTGTGCTTTTATATGTAAATAAATTCATATTCATACATATATGTTTATGTAATTATATTTTTTATAAAATATATTTCTTGTTTGAACACAAGTTTGTAAACCCATGACAAGAAAATGTGATTGTGTGTATGTGTATGTAAGAGGATATACATTAGGTGTTTCTGTTTATTGATAAATATATGGTGTTGGGAAGGACGAAGTAAATTTGGGGAGTTGTCAGAGCTATAAGAAGTGAAAGTCTGATTTGAAAACTCAAAGAGCTGAATTAGATTGTAACAAAAATATCTATATATTTGTCACACTTGTGAATGTATTTAAATTATGCAAATGCATGGGAATACAGCAATATAAAAAGCCTACAAATGTGGGGATGAATGCAGAGGTTAGGAAAGTAAAGGAGCAGCTTCACCTACTTCACAGTTTGTATAGGGCCATGTTCAGCATGTGCTTACTGTGGAGGTTCCAGAAGCTTGCAAGAAGCAAAAATAGTTTTTCTGCTCAAAGACTTCCAGGTAGCTAAATGTCTTCAGAGTAGATTATAAATGATTCAAAAAGTTATAATTATTATCTTATGTAAGTGAAAAACTGATATAGCCTTGTGCCCCCATTTAAAATTATTGGGAAATAAAAGCAAATTTTAGCAAGCTTAAAGCAATCATATATAATCAGAGAACCCAGTCTTTATTTAGGTCTAAGTGTTTTCAAGGCACCTTTGGAATAGTTTTAGTGTACATTTACTCCTTTTATCCTCCCAGAGAACTTATATGGCAAATACAGTTTTTAACCAGATTTGAGGATAGAAGAGAAAAACACTTGTTTTTTATGTTCTGCTACAAATTACACAAAGTTAGTAGCTTAAAATTTTAAATGTATTTACTCACAGTTTCAACAGTCCAGAAGTCCAGTCATGCCTGAGCTATATGCTCAGTGTAGGGACAGGATTGACTAAAATACGAATGAGGGCTCTGCTCTGCTGTAGTTTTCATCTCGAAGGCAGAGTCTTGTTCAAATGCTGACTAAATGTCGTTCTCTTCAGGTGTAAGACAATGGCCTTCAGCACTTAAAGGCTTTCCCTCTCCATAAATATTTTCCAACATGGTTGTTTGTTTTTCCTCTACCATCCCAAGATGAAAACATTGGCCTCTGTTCTGAATCATTCTGTCAGATTTATTTTTCTGACCTCTAGGTCAGTTTCAAAATGGCTGATCAGTGTAGGTTAGGTCCACCCAAGATGATTTCTGTTTAATGTAAAGACAACATATTAGTGATCTACTTGTGTGAATTACATATTAGAATTTCAGCTTTGTAAAATTAAAGGGATATGAATAGGAAAAGAAGAACTCATAATATCCCTATCTATGAATCAAATGATTCTAGAGTTAAATCCAAATATTCTACCAGAAAACTTCTAGAATTAATAAATGAATTCAGGGAAGTAGCAGGATATAAATTCAATACCCATGAATCAAATGCACTTCTATACATCAATGATGAATCCTCTGAAAAAGAAATCAGGAAGACTACCCCATTCCCAATAGCCAAAAAAAGTAAAATACTTGGAGATCAATTTAACAAAAGAGGTGAAAGACCTGCACAATGAAAACCAGAGAACACTGAAGAGAGAAATTGAAGAAGACCTTTAGAAGATAGAAAGATCTCTCCATGCTCTTGGATAGGCAGAATTAATATTGTCAAAATGGCCATACTACCAACAGCACTATGCAGATTAAATGTAACTTCAGTTAAAATCCCAATGTAATTCCTCATAGAAACAAAACAAAAAAGCAATCATGAAATTCATGTGGAAAAATAAGAGACCCAGAATAGTCAAAGTGATCTTTAGCAAAAAGCAAAGTGGGAGAAATTATAATACGAGACCATAGACAATACTACAGAGCTATAGTAAAACAAACAAACAAACAAACAAACAAAAAAACAGATTGTCATTGGCACCAAAATAGACATGTAGACTAATGGTACAGAATAGAAGACACAGAGACAAACCCACCTTTATACAGTTATCTCATACTAGACAAAGGTGCCAAAAACATACAATTGAGAAAAGATAGCCTCTTCAACAAATGGTACTGTGAAAACTGGAAATCCATATGCAGCAAAATAAAATTAAGCGTGTATCTCTCACCATGCACAAAACTCAAGAAAAAGTGGATTGAGGACCTAGGAATTAGATGAGAGGAAAATATGCCTAATAGAAGAAAAAGTAGACTCCAAATTTTATCATGTCGAATTAGGCCCCAAATTTCTTAATACTACTCTTAAATCTCAAGAAACAAAATCAAGAATCAATGAATTGGATGGATTCAAACTAAAAAGCTTCTTCTCAGCAAAAGGAAACAATCAATGAGGAGATGAGAGAGCCTACAGAATGGGAGCAATTTTTTACCACATGCACATCAGATATAGCTCTAATCTCCAGGAGTTTAGAAGAACGAGAAAAACTTAACACAAAAAAAGAAAGAAAGAAAGAAAGAAAGAAAGTAAGAAAGAAAGAAAGAAAGAAAGAGAGAAAGAAAGAAAGAAAGAAAGAAAGAAAGAAAGAAAGAAAGAAAGAAAGAAAAGAAAGAAAGGACAAAACCAAACAACCCAATCAATAAATGGGCTAAGAAACTGAACAGACACTTCTCAGAATATGGTATACAATCAATCAGCACATATAGGAAAAATGTTCATCATCTCTAGTAATTAAAGAAATTCAAATCAAAACTATTCTAAGATTCCACCTCATCCAGTCAGAATGGCAGTTATGAAGAGTACAAGCAACAGTAAGTGTTGGAGAAGATTTGGGGGAAAAGACCCACTCACACATTGCTGGTGGGACTGCAAAATGGTGCAACCAATCTGGAAAGCAGTATGGAGATTCGTTAGAAAACTTAGAATGAAACCACCATTTGACCAAGTTATCCCACTCCCAGGTTTATACCCAAAGAACTTATACCCAAAGAACAGCTTACTACAGTGATGCAGCCACGTTAATATTTAGAGCAGTAAAATTCACTCTAGCTAAACTGTGGAACCAACCTAAATGTCCTTCAACTGATGAATGAATAAAGAATCTATGGTATATATACACAGTGGAATATTGCGCAGCCTTAAAGGAGAATAAAATTGTGGCATTTGGAGGTAAATGGATGGAGTTGGAGAATGTCATGGTAAGCGAAAAGTCAATCCCCAAAAACCAAATGCTGGTTTTTTTTTCTATGATAAGTGGATGCTGATTCACTATAAGAGGCAGGGGAGGGAGCCTGGGTGTTGAAAAGACGGTGGAATAAAATAGTCATCATGACCCTACGTACATGTATGATTACATGAATGGTGTGACTGCACTTCCTGTACAATAAGAGAAGGGAAAAATTATGCTCCATTTGTGTACAATGAATGGAACAATATTCTCCTGTTATGTATAACTGATTACAAAAAATAAGAAATTAAACAAACAAAAAAGAATTTCATAGAAAGGTATCTATTTTTGTATGAATATACAGACCTAATTCCTTTCTTGTGCATATGTTATCTAACTTTCCCAGCAGTATTTAGTGAAAGGATTTTTTCCCATTATGTATTTTTTGCATATTTGTCAAAAATCAACTGACCTTAAATGTGTGGATTTATTCCTGAGCTTTATTTTTTGTCTCGTTGCCTTATGAGTTTACTGTTACATGAGAGCCATGTTGTTTCCTTATCCCTAAGGAAAGCAAACTTGCATAAACAAATGTAGTGGGGTTTGGGATAATAGTACTAAATTCTGATCTACTGACAGAAAAATATTAGTAACATTCAGGAAGTTTTTCAAATATGCACTCTCAATATAATATCTTTCTTTATGTGAGTTTCTTCTTTGTTGAGATCATATATTATATATTGAGGTTATATAGAAAATCTATTCAGATTATATACATTGTAATTCTCTTCTGGATTATATGTGCATTTATAACATAAAGACCAGTTATGAGTCCACAATGATGTCACAAAAGTACACCACTTTTTTTAAAGGACCACACTTATGAGTTTATATTAGTTCCTCACTGTGAAGTTTCTCCAAACTTTATCTGTTGAATTTTGGCACCTTTATACACAGCAAGGGACCCAAAATTGTTACTTGGGGTTCTATATCCAAAACAACAACAAAATTTTATGTTTCTAGCCTCCCTGAAGTTCCAAAAATTAACAAACTTGTGGACAAAGGGATCTTGAGCCCATCCTTGATTATATGTATTCTTCTAGCTATTTTCCTCAGGTTAAGAAGGATGAAAGTTGGTAAGTTATGAATAACTTTGTACCATTAAGCAAACACATCTAACTTTACTTCTACTTGAAACTGCCCGGGCTCCATTGAAGTTCTGGCTGCCTTTGGCTGGTCTTGTACAGCAATAAAATTTTAAAGGAGGTTATTTTCTGTTCCATGTTCATGATATCATTTCTAAAATGTTTAACACATTTGAATTTTAAAGCTACAGGATTTTTCCAAGATATTGGGAAAACCACAAGAACTTACACAGAATTCTTTGGTCAATATTATTGACTGAATATTTGTATACCCCCAATGCTTACATGTTGAATTTATAATTCTTAATGTGGCTACATTGAGAGATGGGAAGCCTAAGGAAAAAATAAGTAAAAATAATATCATCAGGAGAGGACCCAATCTAATGGGATTTTTGTTCTTTAAAAATGAGAAGTCTAAGGCTTGTTGTATTTCCCCACCAAAAGCACAAAGGGAATTCTACATGAGTGAGAGGGTGGCTATCTCCAAGCTTGCAACAGAATCTTTACCAGGGATCATATCTTCTGTTACTGTGATATGGATATCTAGTCTCCAGAACTATAAGAAAATAACTTTATTTGGGTTAAGCCTCTCTGTATGGCATCTTCTTAGAGACTGAATTGACCAGTAGATAATTTTCTTACTATTGATGTACAGTTACTTTCTTCTTCTACCCACTCATTTTTTTAATCTTTCTCAATCTCTAGTGGTTTACCTCCAACAGAATTATAAATGTAGTCTAAGCAGTGAGGACCTATTACAAATCAATTTCACTTAAATGACTTCCTGCACATTTTTTTGTTTGTTTGTTTCAGGAAAATCACCTCTCTTCCACAAAATCTCTATTACTGTGGCCAGAACCCAGTATGTCTGGCTTTTAATACCATTTCTAAACAGGGGGACCTTTATGATCTAAGGTTGTCACATGAGAGACTGAATCAGGGCCTAAGCTAAAAGACAACCCAATTGTTCACATTCCTCCTTAACAAGAATTATATGTCCTGTTCTCTCATCTCCCAATTTAACAACCACATTATTTAAAAAACTTAAATTGCCTAGTTTTTTCCAAAAAAACATACATTTTCCTTATTACATGCTTTTCATAATCATGTATCTAACTGTTGACTGAAAGAGGGTAGAAACTTCTGTCCCCCAGAAAAAAACCTTACTAATTGTTTGTTTGTTTGTTTGTTTTTTGGTGCTGTAAATCTACACTATTTACCTCACTGGCTACAATTTCTGTATTCTATATTATTCCAGTTTCCCTGGAAAAAAAAATAGGAACCATTCCAATAGCTGTCTGAACCCACTCCTTTGCTATGGTGCATAAAAATTATTTCAAATTATTGGAATGGCCTCCAAAGGTATTCCTCATTAACAGGCAAGAGGGAAATGCCATTCGTGTACAGTAGTAGACTATATAATTTGTTGGACTCATTTACTATATATCATGTATTTAATGTTTACCTAACTTTCTGTTTTCTTTTCTCATGTTCTACTAATTAGTCCCAAGACTCTAATTTGTTCTTTTTTTTTATAATATATACCTTTATTGTTCATTTTGTAAAAATTCCCCCAAACTTTGAAAGATATGAGACTTTATCTACTTGGAAGTTAGCATATTGGCCTGTTATAGTTTCATGCATGATGGCAGAAGGCATGAACTTCGTGGTTGGAGACAATGAATTATTTACTACATTCAGAAAACAGCAGTAGTCAGAAAATTATCTCTTATGCCTATTACTCAGGCTCCAAAGGTAGGAATTGCATTATAGGTGAGAGAGCACAGGAAGAAGAAATCCATTTTTTTTTTGCATCATTGGCATTTGAACCCAGGTCTATCTCTAGCCAAAAGTTATACTACTGAGCTACAGTCCCAGCCATGTTCATTGTATTTTGAGGCAGGGGCTTTCTAAGTTGTCCAGATTGGTATCCAACTTTTCATATGTCTCCCAACAAGCTGGAATTAAAGTGTGAACTACTGTGCCATGTCAGAACTTCCACTTTTTGCATAATGGAGAATGAATCTGCCTGATGTAGAGGAAGACACTACATTTTCCACACTTGACACTATTTAGACCTGCTCTTTGTCCATGGGTGGACACTACCTTTATCTTGCAAGCAAGGGAATTTTTGATACAAAATCCTTGAAAGAAAGACTAGAATAAAGGCAAGTAGTAGAAAGAAAGGCAACCATGTTTTCTTCAAGCATCACTGTCTTTCTTTCTAGTAGAAGTGCACTAACTTTATTCAAGAGAATATGACTTTTCACATGATGAACATTTTGTAATCACAAAAGTTGCTAATATTTACTATTTATTAGGCCAAGACTGATTTGTATGTATTTAAGTGTGTGTGTGTGTGTGTGTGTGTGTGTGTGTGTGTGTGTATTTCCATATTTAAACTGCATCATATCCCTACAAGGTACATTTTACTTTTATCTTTATTTGCAAAATGAGCACATAAGAGGCACAGAGTAAAGTAAAATTTACAAGGGGTTAACACCCAAATCTGAGTAATTTAATCTGAAGAATTTTTATTTTATTTTATGTTTTTACATTTTTATGGTTCTAGTGATAGAACTCAGGGCCTCAGAGTACTACAAGGAGGATTGCATATACTTATAGAAGGTTCTAGATCAAATAAGGCTTTCATCACTGAGTTGTACACATGGTAATTCAATGGTTGATTAATATTAGAAACCCTGATCATATATAATTGAGATAGCCAAACACCTTCAAATAACAACTGTTAGAAGATTTACTTCATTTATAAATGAATAAAACCCAGTTCTTGAATCAATGGTCAGTTATTTTATTGGGGATAAATACATGAAACAAATGATGTTTACATAATGTTGTAGGTGCAAAAGAGTCCCCTCCCCTGAAAAAAAAAAAAACTCAGCATATCACACATTCATCCTGGAAAGTAAACTTCATTCTAATCTCATGTAATAAGAAAAACTATGCAAGTCAAACAGGTAATGCCATTTCATATTGCAGGCATACACAATACTTTTATAAAAATACATTATCTGCATAATGTATTCTCCCTGATCTTTCTATATGTGGAAATTTTCTAATGTGCAAATGAAATTGAAACTGTTGGCACACTTTGCTTACATTTTCTCTTGATTTGGAAATTAAATATGTATTCTAAAAAAAGAAAAAAATATATAAAGAAAAAAAAGAAAAAATATATAAAGAAACATGAAACATGAATGTACACAGAATTTTTTAAAAATTACAAAAAATTTAAAAATTATAAAATAACAGGTAAGAAAATAGAGGCATTTAGCATCATTCAGAGAAGACATTTTATTCTTTATTTTTTCTTGGTTGTCAGAATACAACACAGGCTATACTCTGGTCCATAGGATCTGAATTCTTGCTAGTATGAATTAAAATCTGTCCTATGATTAAATGCCCAGTGATTTACAAACAAATAGAATGAGATGTTGCACTCTATGTGAGTTGAATACATTGACTGAATGATTAGCATTTTTGGTAGGTGACTTTAATGGCCACTAGAGAAAGAATATGTGAGGGACAAACTGGAAAAGAAAAAAAAATATGAAGGTATTTATATAATCATGCAAATAGAAAATGATAGCAAGTGGGAAAGCAACATAAGGGTAAGTTCTTTGAACTCTTGGTGCCTGCATTCTTCCAGAAAATCGTATGGGTTACAAATAGATCTCTGTGTATTTTAAAATTGAGTTTAAGGTGCTTAAGGGCAAATACATAGTGACCTAAAAAATGAGTGAACCAAGGAAAGCTTTAAGGGTATGATATTTGCTCTTTGACTAAATAAGTAGGAAACATGTTGGTAAAGTCTGAAAACAGGATAGAGGAGAATTTTCATAGAAGAAGAAATATAATCATTGAGAGCCCTAAGGCATGAGAAAATATGGTTCTTTGGAGTAACACAGTATTTATTATTTTGGTTGGAGGACTTTTTTCATACTACAGTATAAATATATTAATCTTTCTACGATTTTAAGAATTCTTGTCATTTTAGGTGATAAGTTATAAATTATGAGTAAATTTTTATATCAAGCTTATATTTTGAATGTTTCAATAAAATATTTTACAGCAATCTGAAACTATCCATTGTAGATCTTTTAGATAGGCAATTTTAGGAATTTGAGCCCTGGAACAAAGGCAAAGCATACTGTTGACTTTATATAATTAAATAAGAAAAATGTAAAAATAAGAAATGAATGAATACTGTATTGCATGTGAATTAATCAACTGCACATTTACCAAATTGTAGATCAAAATGTATTTTACTTATCTAATATAGATAAGATACTTTCATACTGTTGATGGGGTTTCTTGAATATTGGGGCTAACAAAAATGAATTTTCTGTCTTAATGTTTGTATTCTGCTTCTAACTAATGAGATGGTAGAGAGGATGATGCATTGCTACATAAAAGCAAAATATCACATTAATATTTTATGGTTGCACTTATATTATGCCCAATAAATATAAAAAATCAATTTTAAAACTAATAATGCTGTTTTCTTTTTTTTAGCATTGAAACTTGTATTAAAAGTTGAAACATTTTAATGTGATGCCCATAGTTTCAGTGTGAGTGAAACATACAGATGCAACCAAACTAACCTTGCCTGTTTGTAGAATTACTATTAGTTTGTAATTCAACATAATCACTGCTTCTACTTTCTATCTTCAACCAAAAGTTCAATCAGGAAACAAAAACTTTTTTTAAAAAAATTAGCAAAAGAAAACAGTATGGTCAAGACAGACAAAGTAATTGTCAGAGGAATAATTAGTTGAGTCATTAGCAAATTTATCTGAAGTCAATAAATGCTTCTGTAAACTCAATAAATACAGATTTCATATCATCATATTTTAAAGTGGAAGTGTGTACAACATTTATTAATTATTTAAAAGAAATTTAAACAAATTTAATTATCACCCTAAAAATGTTTACCCAAATGAAAAACCCTTTCAAGAACTCAAAGGTGAAAGAAAACTCATGGATTCAGAAACACTGGAACGTGAAGATTTGAATACAAAGCATTAAAATACTTTAATAGCCAGGTGTACACCTATAATCCCAGTGGCTCCACAGGCTGAGACAGGGGAATGGAGAGTTCAAAGGCAGCCTCAACAACATCTAGGTGCTAACTCAGTGAGACACTGTCTCTAAATAAAATACAAAATAGGGCTGGGAATGGGGCTCAGAGGCCAAGTGCCCTGAGTTCAGGTTCCAGGAACGCCACACCCACCAAAAATACTTTAATAAAGACCAAGAGAGATGGGAGAGACATATAGTTTAAAGCTTCAATTGGAAATGTAGGAGAAGTCCACTCTTTTTTTTCTATAACCCTAATGAAATAATTTAAGGCTATTAACATGAAACTGACATGATCATATTAATACTTTTGTTAAGACAAACTAAATGAAGATTTAAAAAAACCTCTTTGGGAGATAAGATTGAATAGAAATTATTATAAAAATTTGGGCAAAATTAAGATGGAAATTGAACTTTCATACTGGTGTGATGATGAGAGAATTAAATAGATCCAAACAACTTAGTAAAAAGTATTTACAGTGTTTTGCCCAAATATGTGAGAAATGAATCATGAACTCCTTAGCTGATGGAAACTATATGTTTTCAATGTTTTTTAGAAGGGATTATTAATGAGAATGAAAGAGATAAAGAATATTGTTATTTTACTAGTGATATGATGGGGTTTTTTTAATAAAAATACAGACAAGAATACACAAATTCTGTTGAGAAGTGGTACTTACAAAAAAAGACATTGAAAGGGCCATAAATTTTATTATACAACTAAGAAATCACATTGTATGAAGATATTATAAAAAAGATTCTTCATTTCTAATATTGATAATACAAAAATAAGATTGAGATATAGGAGAAAAAATTATACAGAGCTGATGATTTTTGAGATAATAGTGACACATTAATCTTAATTGATATGCTGTCCAGTCATGTTTTATATTTTGTAAAAGATGATGGAAAAAAACAATGTTTGAGGTTTTAAAAGTGTGAACAAAATATTCTAAATTTTTGGGGATTGGTATGAGATTAGAATTACATAGTTAGGGACCTTGTTAAATTTGCATGACCAAGAATTCATTTTCTTGCCAATCTTATCAGTGTATGAATTTCTTATTACCAAGTTGTAGTAATGCAGGAAGACAATTGTGTTAGGTTTTGCTAAAATAGTTTGATCCACTCCACCCTGCTGGGGAAAAAAAGGCAATATTTGTGACAAGTGATTCAAAAGTGTCAAAAGGCAATGGTGATTGAGAGAAATGATGAAAAATCTTAAGTTTCTGTGACATGTATTGGAATCAAGAATTATTTTGAAATCTAAAGAAATTTTAAAATTGAAAAAAATTAAAGATTGGGTCATGAGTATTTGTCAGTGTGTGTGTGTGTGTGAGTGTGTGTGTGTGTGCTGGTGCACACCTGTGCACATGTTCACATCTGTGTATCACTTGTTCTTGTGGCTTAATTAAGAGGAGCAACAGAATTAAGTTCAGCTTCTTTCTTGGATGATTAGCAATACAGTAAATAGGAGGGCAATTCCAATTTTCAGGAGGTTAGGTTATAAGCGTAATTTTAAACTCATGAACAAGTTTTTGGTGTTTGTAAGTGCTTTATTTAGGAACATAACAGAAGAGGGAAACAACATGTTTTGAAGAGGGAAATTTTAGTGTTTGTAAGTATTAAATATACCAGGTGATTGATATTCATAAGGGATTTGTTAGGAAGATAAGAGAACCCTAAATAAGAGATGAGAGAGGTGATCATTGTAACATCACACCTAGGCTAAGCGTCCTTGGAAGAACTTCTTAAGCATAATCCCCCAGATTAATATCCTGAGCTCAGTGGAAAGGGCATGGCCTTGGCTCACTGAAGGGCAGACAATTAGGTGTTGTCCCAGTAACCTGATTGAAATTGGTTCTTTAGTTTGGAGGCCAGCCACCCACAAACAAGTGACCTATCTTAGGAAAACTGCTTGAAGTTTGGTCAAGCTAAGCTGTTGGCTGATATGCCCTGTATGGACCAGGTTCTGAAACAGCCATTTACTGAAAGAACAGAATTGCAGAGAAAACATGTACTGTGGGAATCTGCTGGGAAGCACCCTGAAACCTAATGCCCATTTTTCCTTCCCAGTTCCTCTATTGATAAAGTTTAAAAACATGCCAACCAACAAAATTCCAATATTTAAAGAGCCTAGATCCATTTTAGGGGGAAATATTGGGTACATTTGGAGCTGAGAGTTAAAATTTTTGATTAATATCCCAGTAGGACATATGTTGAAAATAATTCACTGAAATAAACTCACAGCTAGAAAAAAATAAGTTAGGAAAGAAAAAAAGATTCGGAAATTAAAAATAAAGAATGGTTGCTCCCCCATTATTTCCTTATAAAATTATAGAAATTTGACACATAAGTCAATCTTTAAAAATAAATGAATGAGCTGGGTATGATGGCCCAATTCTGTATTCCCAGTAGCTCTGGAGGCTGAGATGAGAGGATAGGGAATTCAAGCCTGCCTCAGAAAAAGTGAGGTGCTAGGCAATTCAGGGAAATCCTGGCTTTAAATGAAAGATACAAAATAGGGTTGGGTTTGTGGTTAAGTGGCCAAATGCTCCTGAGTTCAATTCCCATTACACCCCAAAAATAAAAATAAATGAATAACTTTGACATCTTACCAAAATAAAAAAAAATTGTCATTAATCAAAGCTTATGATCTTTTACTCTTCCAGTATATACAAGAAAAGGGCCACATAGAAAATAATGGATATTTGCAGGCATCCATTTCTACAGAAACTATTCATCTTGTTCACTATACTCAAAAATAACCCTAGATAATACATATGCAAATGAGTAAGGCTGTGTTCCAAAGGCACTGTTTACAAAAATAAGAAAGAGGCCAGAACATTCTGCTGTTTCACAACTGTGGTGCTGACCACTGATCTATACCAATGAAAGTGGCTAACTGATGAGTATATACAAACAGAATACACTAGATGATAGCTACAATGATCATTGTTTCTTTCCTATAAATTTTTCCAATTCTCAAAATTCTACACATTTCTTTTAAAGTATATCAATACTATAAAAGTGTCCAAACCTTATCAATTTGATACACTCTAAAGGAACATTCAACATATGATTTTAAGCAAAATAAAATTATAAAATTTTATAACCTTCTTTCAGAAAGTAAATTGATGGCAAGATGCTCAACTTTATTTAAATTTAATTTAGAAGTAGTCAAAATTCCCAAGAGAAACAAAGATATCCAGAACAATGTTTTCATTTCTGTTGCTTCAACATTCAGAAATTTGACCACAGGTTTTTAATATTTATTTTTCAATGAGTAAAATATGAAAAATGTCAATGAATAAATAAGGTACAAGTCTTGTAGTTGTTTTATAGATCTTTCTTTGAAATATGGTATATAATATATAACTAGATAAGTTTGAACAGAACTTATTGAAATCTTTAAAAATCTTCTGTAACACACATATGCACACCTTATTCTGGCTATCAAATTTCAAACAAAAAATATTAAGTACTGGTAGATATAGTCATAGTCTGAATATTGATGTTCCTCTCAAATTCGTAGCTTGGAAGTTAATACCTCGTATAACAGTACTCTGAGTAGTTCCCCTTTTTAAAGAAATCACATCATAAGGCTTCAACTTCATGCCTAGGATTAAGGCTTTTATGAATGAGGCTTGAATAGCTTCTCCATTTCAGCCATTTAAGGATACAGAAAAGACATCATCTATGAGGGAACATGATCAATAGGTACAGAATCATCTAGCGCCTTGTTCTTGACTTCCCAGGCACCCAAACTGTGAGAAATAAATTTATATTGTTGATAAGTTGCTAAGTATAAAACATCTTGTTTTAGAAGCCTGAATAGACTAAGATAGAAACTATTAGAAGTCTGTGAGACTAAAGAGAATGGAAGTCCACACTTACCTGTGGAATAGCATAAGCCATAAGATGCTCACAAATACTAGCATGTCCTGTCCAAAAGCAACAAGAAAATCTGTGTGTTAAGAGTTTAGGTTTCTAAAAGGATGGCAGAACATGTGAAAATGAAAGTTGTGAAAGGAAGGCAGCAGACTAAGCAAGAGATAAGGGGAACTCCCTAGCAAAATTAGATGCAGAGGAGCACTGAAACCAAGGGATAGCAATAAGTACTGATAGTTTGGTGTGATTGTCTGAGTGCTGTTTTAATCATCTTTTTTATTACTGTGACTAAAGGACCTGACCAGAACAACTGTAGAGCAGGAAAATTTTATTTGATGGCTCACAATTTCAGAGGTCTTAGTCTGTAGAAGGCCATCACCATTTCTGAGGTCAGAGTGCTCAAGGTGAGGCAGAACATTATGGCTGAAGAGTGTGGTGGAGGGAAGTAGCTCACATGAAGATCAGAAAGCAGAGAGAGATTCCACCAGTCATATACAAAATATATACCTAAAAGCTAGGACCCTAATGTCCCTCCTCCTGTAGCCAAACCTCATCAGCTTTTGGTTACTATTCAATTTATCCCATTAAGTATCTAATGCTGGGTTAAGGCTCTTGTAACCCAATCATTTCTTCTCTGAACTTTATTGCATTGTCTCACAGGTGAGCATTTTAGGGGACACTTCACATCTAAAACATAATAAGTACTCACCAGGTAGGAAAAAAAAATTGTACACTTGCCTATTTAGTTTCATTTAATAAAGCCTAAGTTGTAGAAATCTAAGAAAAACATTAACTTAAGAAGGGATTTTCACAGTTTAAATGATAGAATGCGTAAGAAAATTTAAAAAAAAAGAGATATACATGGAAGAAATAAACAGAAACAGGAAAATAATGATTTGAAAACCATGTGAATTTCAAGTGTGTGACTGATACTTGAGAAACAGAAAAATCACAGAGAATGAGCATTATTAAAATTGCCCACATTTCAATGTATTAGTGGAGTTGATAAGAGAAGCCATATTCTACAGAGGATGAATTGTTTCCCTAAGTGTACTTAGGTTCAAATTCCCATCCTTCCAATTAGAAATGATGTGACGTTGAAAAGCATTTTTAAAAATATTGTTGAGCCCCAGTTTTACCTGGAAAATAGAAGTGGCAATTGTGACTTTTGCAAGTTATAACTAACTCAGAATTGAGTCATTAATAATATTGAGTCAATATGAAACCTTTTTTTTTAAGATAACTACTTTTGCTTGTGATGGCATTGAAGACTGAGCAGGAGTTAGTGTGCTAAATGAAAATGGAGCCAATGAGCTTATAAATGTGCAAGTATATTTCAGGAAGTATGACATTTATGGGAAAGAACAAAATCTATTTCAGTTAAGTGGGGCAGGTTTTTGCTTTGGGTTCCAGTAGTTACAAGCTACTGTGCAAGGCAAGTATTTAAAGTGATAGTAACTTCTCTGCATAAATCACCAAATCCAAAAGTGCTTGCTACATGTCATTTATATTTGTTAATCAGTAGATACTCAGTGTTTTAACTACTATACATTATACAACATGCAAAAGAGTTAACATACTGCTACCTAAATCCACTACTCTGAGTTTAATCATGCTATTTAATTGCCTAGTTTAATTTGAAAATAATTGTTCACAGCAATTAAGTAAATACCCCAATTTCATTAACAGACTTTCTAATTAGAACCTACAACATAAAAGTGCTAATGTTGCTTCATTAGCTTTTATTTACTAATTCCAATACTAACTTTTCTTATGATTCTTTTCTTCAAACCTGAGACTGTATGTTAGGGTTAATTACATTTGGTTCTTGCAAATATCAAGAGATAATTATTCCTGCATTAAAATACAGATACTATTTATGTTAAAATTTCATATTAATTTTTCACATTAGACATATATTGAGACCAACATTCTAAAGCCTTCTTATTGTGCTTTGAAGCAATTAATGAGAATTGCATTTGGCTTGAATTGTAAGCAAACAGGTTTTTCAAAATTGAATATGCTCTTTCACATATGGTATCCAATTGTAAAACAGAATAGTAAAACAAAAGAAAAAAAGTCTAATTGTAATGCAAGCCCACTATTGAAATCTTGGTTTAATTGGCAAATGAAGAAAATGGAAGATAACTTAATTTAATTATATTATAATCCAAGACAGCACCATAAAAAATCTCTCAATCTATAAGCTATTGTTTGCTAATGAAAAACCTAAGGAATTGATTAACTTTTCTATTACAGTCCTTTTTTTTGTCAAATGAAAATAACTTGTATATAAGGAAGAAGAGAGTGTGCAGCTAAGCAATTGTTATGTGAACTTATACACCCACACACTTACACAAAACATTAAACATTTTTCATGGAAACATGGTTATTAACGTATACAGAGCTATGTAAGGAGGTTGAACATTGGAGATTGGAGTAAAGAGAGGAAATAAAATGTGAAGTCTCTTATAAATCAACCATGTTTCTAAGGAAGCAGCTTAATCCCATGAATTCCATTTTTCATAGAGAAATGTGAAAAGACAAAAAATGATTAAATTTAAAAATATCCCACTCTTAGCTGTTCTAAGTTAATAAACTTTAACTCTTGATCATCTTAGACTCATAGAAAAATTTTTTACCTGTCCCCATACATGTACAACATCCCCCCACTATTGAAATTTTGTACAAGAGTGGTATTTTTGTTGCAATCAATGAACTTCACTGACACATTATCATTCAATCAGCATAATTTATATATATATATATCAGAGATCACTCTTTATGTTGTACTTTCTGGGTTTTGATAAATATGTAATGATATCTGTCCACTATTGCATTATCATACTCGATAGTTTCACTGTCTTGAAAGCTCTCTACTGTTGTTCATCTCTCCCTCCTTCCTAAACTTTAGCAACCACTAATCTTTTTAACATATCCATAGTTTTTTCTTTACTAGAATATCATAGAGTTAGAAGCACACAGCCTTCCCAAATTGACTTATTATACTCAGTAATATGTATTTAGTGTTTTCCAAGTATTTTCAGGGCTTGGTAGCTCATTTTGTTTTAGCAATGAATAGTATTCCATTATTTGGATGTAGCACAGTTTGCTTATCTATACTTATCTATTTATCTACCAAAGGGTATCAATGACTTCCAAATTGTATCAATTAGGAATAAATTTTCTATTAATAATTTTGTGTAACTTTTTGTGTGAACTTAAGTGTTCAGTTTCTTTGTAAGATTTCAATTCCTTTAGGTAAATACCCAAAAGTTAAATTGCCGAATAGTATAGTAAGAGTATGTTTAGTTTTGTAAAAACTGCCAAACTGACTTTCAAAGAGGCTGTAACATTTTAATTCCCGCCAATAATAAATGAGTGTTCCTGTTTCTCCATGTACTCACCAGCATTTGGTGTTCTATTTTGACCATTCTAACAGGTGCACATAGTAGCATTTCACTGCTGCTTGAATTGGAAATTCTCTAATGACATATGATGTTGAATATCTTTTCATATGCTTGCTTTCCATATGTATTTATTCTTTGATGAAGTATCTGTTCATTTCTTCATCTATTTTTCAATTTGTATTGCTCACATTTATTGTTGAGTTTTAGAATCCTTTCATTTTTCACATAAGAGTTCTTTATCAGATGCGAATTTTGGAAATATGTTCTCCAAATCTGTGACTTATCTTTTTTTTTCTTGATGTTGCATTTTAATATAGCAGAACTTTTAATTTTAATGAAGTCTAGCTTATCAATGATTTCTTTATAGATTTTGCCTTTGGTATTTTATCTAAGAAATCATTGTCATACCTAAAATCATCTAAGTGCTCTCTTCTGTTATCTTGTGGGTATTTCACAGTTTTGTGCTTTATAATTTAGTTAATTTTGGGTTAATTTTTATGAAAGGGGAAAGATTCTGTATTATTATTATTATTATTGCATGTCTAGTTATTCTAAAAACTTTTTTTTAAAAAACTATTTCTGGCCCATCATAATGCCTTTGCTCCTTTTCTTGTCTTAGAATACTCCTTTTTTACCAGCTTATTCCTGGTAATACTTCTCCTCAGACTTACATTAAATTATACTAGTGAATTTATATGGGTCCACCATTGTGCTTTGTAAGGTTTTTAATTATTGATTTAATTTATTTAATAAATATAGGCCTAAAGGATTGTTTGTTTTTTATTGTTTGAGTTTTGTGAGATCATGCTTTTTAAAGAAATGGACCATTTTATTTAGGATATAAAATTTGTAGGTATAAAGTTATTTATAGTATTTTTTCATCATCTTTTCAGTATCCATGAGATCTGTAGTGATGTCCACACAATATTTTTAATAGCTATAGATTGCCTCTTTTTAAATTTAAATATTATTTACTCTCCATGAGTTTTATAGATTTTTTCTCTTTTAAGAAGGAGCGTTTAATTTTGTTAATTGTCTCCATTAAATTCCTGGTCTCAATTCTGTTGATTTCTGCTTTAATTTACATTATTTATTTTCTTCCTGCTTTCTTTAGATTTAACTTAGTTCATTTTTTTCTAGTTTCTGTCATGGAAGATTTGGTGACTGATTTTAAATCTTTTGCCTTTTAACATATACATTCAAAGGTATAAATTGTACTCTCTACATTATTTCAACTATATCAAATAAATTTTGATAAATTATATTTTCATTCTTATTAATTTCAAAATTAAAAAATAATATCTTGAGAGTTCATCTTCTGACAATGTGTTATTAGAAAGAATTCTGTTTAATACCCAATACTTTTGGATTTTCCAGCTGTTATCCTTCTATTACTGATTTTTAGTCTAATTTCATTGCAATTTGAGAAAATAAATCATTATATCCATTCTTTAAATATGTAAAGGTGTTTGATAATAAGGAATATCATCTATCTTCACAAATGGACCATATGAATTTGAGTAAAATGAGTAATCTCATGTTATTGGATGAAATAGTCTGTACTGGATAAGTTATATTCAGTTGATTTATAGTGTTGATTTTGGCCATATCATTTTTTATTTTCCACAAATTTATATTTTTATTTGTGAAACAGGGATGCTTAACTACTCAACTATAATACTATTTTATTTCTCCTTCTAGTTCTCTTTTTAACCATGACTTATTATATTCTTTTTTGTTCATACAAAGTAAGGATTTTTATTTCTGTTTGTGATTGACTCCTTTATTGTTTTATAACATCCCTTATACCTTCTTCTTGGCAGTCTGCTGAATCTGAAATTAATATAGTTCCTTCAAATTTCTTTTGTCTGGTATTAGAATGATATCACTTTCTCGAACCTTTTACATTTAATCTAAGTGTTACTCTATATGTAATTTAATCTATATGTTAGTCTATATAGTTAAAGAAAAAAAATAGTTAAGTCTTAGTACTTAATTCACTATGAAAATCTCTCTTTATTTGGGATATTCAGAAAGTTAACATTAAAAGTTATCAGTGATATAGTTGGATTACTATCTACCATATATGATAGTGTTTTTTATGTTACCCTTGCTCTTTGTACCTATTTCTGCCATCCACACTTTTTCTGCATTTTGGGTTTTTTTAACATATTTATATGTTTTAATTTTTGTCTTTTTTTGTATAGTAATTTTGTTTCTCTTTTTAAATTTTTAATTAGTTGCCCTAGAAATTGGAATATACATTAACAATGAATAACATAACAAAGCAAGAGGAATTACACTACCTAACTTTAAAGTACACTACAAAACTATAGTAATTAAAACACAATGTAAAAAAGATACATGGACTAATGGACTACAAAGGAGAACCCAGAAATAAAACACAAATTCACACACAATGTTTTTGTCATCTTTTTTGCTGCTGTGAGCAAAAGATCTGACAAGAACAATTAGAGGAACAAAAGTTTATTTGAGGGTTCATTATTTCAGAGTTCTTAGTCCACAGAAGGACAACTTCATTTCTTGAGATTTGAGGTGAGATAAGAACATCATGGTGGAAGGGTGTGGTAGGAGAAAGAGACTCAGTACATCACATCAAGAAGCAATAAGAGAGACTAAACTCAGATCACGGACACATACGCCCAAAGCATATCCCCAATGACTGACCTCCTCCAATCATACCCTACCTGCCTAGTTACCAATCAGCTAATCTCTAGCAGGGGATTAACACACTAATTAGGTCAAGGTTCAAATAATCTAATCATTTTACCTTCAATTTTCTCTCATTATCTCAAAAAGGAGCTTTTGAGGGTCACCTAATGTCTAAATCATAACAGACTGTGAAGTTTTACAAATTGTCTAAGGGCACAGATTGGAAAAGGGGCAGTATTTTCAATAACTAGTGCTGGGAAAATCGGACATCACATGTAAAAGTGAAACTAGACCTTTTGTCTTGCAGGTCACAAATATGATTAAAACTGATTAAATGCATACCAGAAAGATCTGAAACTATAAAACTAATAGAAGAAAATATGCCAGAAACACTTTACTACTTTGAAATGGACAAGATTTTGTGGGGTTAAGATTGCATAGAAAATAAAAACAATAATAGAAAAAAAGAGATTACATCAAATTAGAAAGTTTCTGCACCAAAAATAAAGCAATCAATAAAGTAAGAAGACAATTGACAAAATCAGAGGAATTATTGTAAAATATATATCTGCCAGGGAGTTGACAAATAAATATGTGAGGCATTCCATAACTCAATAGCAAAAACACAAATAACCTAATTTTAAATGGACAAAGGACTTGCAGGACACAGCAAGCCCTGTACTCCCAGCAGCTCAAGGGGCTGAGACAGGGGGATCAGGAGTTCAAAGTCAGACTCAGCAACTTAGCCAGGCCCAAAGCAGTTCAGTGAGACCCTGTCTCTAAATAAAATAAAAAAAAATAGGGCTGGGGATGTGGCTCAAGGGATGAGTGCCCCCTGAGTTCAATCCCCAGTATGGGGAAAAAAAAAATAGACCACGGACCTAAATAGGTGTTTCTCAAAAGAAGCATATGAATGTGTAACAGGTGTTTGAAAAAATGTTAACATCATTAATCATCAGTAAAATGCAAATTAAAACTACAAGATATCACCTCACTTCAGTAAAAATTACAATGATCAAAAAGACCAAAGATGTTAAATGCTCCTGAAGATGTTCAGATAAGAGATACCTTGCCAAATGTTGGTGAGAAATGTAAATTAAACTACACATTATGGAAAACAGCATAGTGCTTCCTCAAAAGATTAAAACAATTAAAAATTTAAAAATAAGATTTTCATATTGTCCATAAATCCCGTTACTGTGTGTGTGTGTGTGTGTGTGTGTGTATGTGTGTGTATTGTGTATCTATCGAAAGAGAAATAAAGTCAGAATGTTTTTGGAACATCTACACTCTTATGTTTATGTAAATTTTATACTAAGCATAAATTTTTTTAAAAAAAATGAAAACCACCTATATGTTCTCAATTACTGTGTAGATACAAAAAAAATGCCTATAGGTACACAATACTACTCCAGCCATAATTAAATAAAATTGTGTAATTTGCAACAACACAGATGGAACTGAAATCATGTATTAAGTAAAATAAGTCAGGCCCAGAAACACAAGTTCCACAATATCTCACTCACATGTATAATCGAAAAAATGTTTAGCTTACAGAAACCAAGAATAGAATGTTATTACCAGAAGATCAGAGTATAGGGGGGCAGAGAGGGAAGGAAACAGATGGGTGAATAGGTACTAAGATAAAAAAGAATAAGAATTTTTGCTGTGCTGTGCATAGGAGCGTGATGGTAGGTAATAATAATACACTATAAATTTCAAAATTATAGAAAAAAATATTTGAAAGCTTTCACCATAAATAAATGATAAATCTTTGAGTAGCTAGATATGTTTTACAGTTTTTCAACATAACACAATGCACACATGCATGGTATACCATTCGTATTCATAATTTCTATATTTTATATACCAGTTCACGATCACTTTAAAACTAATGTTATATGATTTCACAGTAATTATATTTATCTTATTAAAAAATCCTAATTTCTACCTTCTAATCCTTGTATTATCATTGCTTTCTTCTATTTCACTTATACATAGGTATACTTAAGAGTAATTACATATACACATGTTTGTAGTCATAAATAATTGAATACATTGTTATTTATATTTTAACCACTTGTCATCAATTATAAGAAATAAGAAAAAAGTTTGCTTAATCTTTAACTTTCACTTTTTTGTTATCAGATGCTATTTAGTTTATGCAGATTTGAGCTTCTGGACTATATTTTCATTCTCTATAAAGAACTTTTTTAAAACATTTCTTGTAAGGCAGATTTGTGAGCATCAAATTGTTCTAATTTTTGCTTGCCTAAGACAGTGTTTATTTTTTCTTTGGTTTTGAAGAACAATTTAACAGCTTAGCTGATTGTTCATTGGTGGATCTTCTTGTTTTTTTGTTTTTTTTCCTCAACACTTCAAATAAATTCTTGGAAAAATTGTGTGTAACTCTTGTAACAGATGAAGTATGTTTTTTCTCCATTTTCTTTTAGGATTTTTGTCTTTAATTTTGATTTCTATAGTTTTAATTTATATTTCTAGGTACATGTTCTAACTGTTGTTTTTCCTGCTTGAAGTTCTCTGAGCTTCCCAGAGTTGTGGTTTTGTATCCACTGGCCTTAATTTGGAGAAATTGTCCTTCATTATTGCTTCAAATAATTCTTCTGTCTATTTTTTTTTAAATTTCTTCACCTTCTGGTATCCCATTGTGGTTATTGCACATTTTTATTATTTAATTTTTGCCACATTGCTGGAATAATTGATTCCTCTTTCTAAATTGTTTTTTTTCTGTTAAATGTTTAGTTTTGCACATTTTTTCAAGTCTTCAATACCAGAGAATTTTTTTTCTCAGCCATTTCCAGTCTATTAATATGCCCATAAAAGGTATTCTTGGTATCTGTCCCAGTGTCTTTACTCCCTGTTATTACTTTTTTATTCTGTTAGAATTTCCATCTCTGCTTACATTATTCCCTTCCTTTTGCACATCATCTTTCTACTGAATCCCTTAGTCTATTAATTTTATAGTTTAAGATTTTGTTTGTTTGATTTCTTGATCTAATAATTGCAGTTGATTTCTTTTCTAAAATTTTTATAATCTCTTCA
Source organism: Callospermophilus lateralis (assembly GCF_048772815.1). Classification (NCBI taxonomy): domain Eukaryota; kingdom Metazoa; phylum Chordata; class Mammalia; order Rodentia; family Sciuridae; genus Callospermophilus; species Callospermophilus lateralis. The sequence goes on from NW_027510702.1 coordinate 2,473,191, forward strand.
AACTTAGTTTTTTACCGATTATTATGTTTGTAAATTTTTGTTGACAGGTGGACATTATGCACTGCAGAAAAAAGGATTTCAGGAAGTCATGGACAAATGTGGATACTATTTGTATTATGTATACAAATTTGTGTTATTTATGTTATGTGCACAAATATTGGAAGAAATTAGAGGCAGTGGTCTGGAAGACATTTTGAGTGTCACCAGATGCATCATGTGACATGGCATTATAAAGAAAAGACACAAAAGATGTTTGCTGTTTTCTACATAAACATAAAGAAAGACATCCCATCAAAGTAGAAAAAAAAAAGTAAACTTTGTCAAGCTTTTTCCAAGAATTTCATTTGAATATTTTATAATTTTACTGTGGCAGTTGAATTGTTTCTCATTTTGGTCGTAAATGGAACTTCAGCCAAACAGTGAAAGTGAGGTTTATCATTCACAGGCTTCTATGATAATGAACCAGAGATGGCGTGGCTTATAACAGCAGGCATTTATTTTCCACAATTCTGAGACTGGTAAAGACAGATCAGGGGCCATCACTGTAAGCGTCTGGTGAGGTCTTTTTTCATTTGACAGAGTACCATCTCCTCTTTCCTTCCTCCCTTAGCATAAATAGGATGGAGAGCTCTCAGAGGTCTCTATAAGGACAGTAACCATTGTGAAGGCTCTGCCCTCTTGACCTCATCTTTTTCTCAAGGTCCAACTTCCCAAACCATCACATTAGTGGTTAAGATTTCTACATATGAATTTTGAAGGGACACACAGACAAAGTCCTTAACAATAGAACCCCTATGAAATAGTGAAGGTTTGACAAGAAGTAAAAATGCTAGAATTGATAAAATTAAAGCTCCCAGCTGTCCCCATGAGAAAAATACATATCTGGTTATATAAGATCATCTCCATTAACAGAACCAACTCTATTGACAACACAGCACTACGCTGGCATAACAGTGGTGACAAAGGCAGCAAAAAGCACCAAAGTCTGTACCAAGGACATCTGTTACATCCCTATACACTTATGTGACAGTGGAGGTGATTTTAACGCAGAAAACAGGGGACTTGGGGGCCACTGTTGTAGAAGAGAACTTCTACTGGAAGAGATAATGTAAGCCCTGTCCTGAAATACTGTCTGAGAAAAGAGTCAATTTCAGAGATTCTTAACTAAATGACCTACGTATGCTCAACATTCCTTGTTTACACTTTCTTGTTAGAGAAAGTAACAGGGAAAGTGACAACATCTAGGTTAGGAAACACTTCACTAAATCTGAGTTCCATTTTTAATTTTGTGATGAATGATAAACACATGTAAAATTAAGCAAGTTCCTAGTCATTTAATGTAGACATAGGGACTATTTTCACCTCTTCACTAATGTTAAATAAAATGTACTTTGCATTGAGTTATCAACTCTGCTAAATATAATTTGTGAGCAATTCAGATACCTTGTATTCCTAGTGAGTTGGATGTGTGCCACCTCTTTGTCATCCCAAGGTATTCCTTGTGTTTCTGCACTCTGTATTTCCTTTCTTTTATTTTGTCTTCTTGAACAAATGGTAATTAAAGTGACTCCTTTATCATGTACAGCCAGTGATTTCTGCATAATAGATATTCCAATATGTTTGTGGAATAAAATTAAAAATTGGTCACAGCAAGAGGTTTTATTGCAATCACAACAAGTTGATTTCCCAATATATAATTTGTGTATTTTATTATATTCAAAACAATTCTTCCTAATAATTTTGCATTCTAAGGCAGATTTTCAACTAAAACTGCCTGGAAATGTTACATTATTATACCTAAGCCCAAGATGGAATGTTTTAATATATGTTCCTATTAATGAATCAATTTTAACTATATTCATGCTCCTAGAACAGACTTTAAAACTATAGTTCTATTCTCAGAGGTAAAAATATAGTGTACAAATTATTATAAGATTAAGAATAATTAACTTTGTAAAACTTATATTTATGCAATACACATTAATTACATATGGATGGAGAATTCTGGCTATAATTTTCATTTAAAGACAATTTTGTAACACATTATTAAAGTCCAATAGCTGTGGAAACAAATGTAATCTTAGTGACAATATATACTCCTTTTATCTTAAAAGAAAGGTGCAATAAACCCACTTCATGTAAAATAAGAGTTTTTGAGAAATACGTGACAACTTATTCAGAATGATTACATGATAACCTAATTTAGGTAGTTTACACATGTCTGGGATAAAACAGTTTTTCTTTGTATGAAGTTGAAACCTTCCTTTCAAGAATAAACAAACATCTGGTTTTTTTTTTTCTGGGCATAAAGGAGACATTTAATTGTTTCTGTTTCTTTCTTATTCTCTTGTGATATAATATGAAAATGAGGTTTTTCTTACAATGTAAGTTTCAGCTAAATAATAAACAAAACCCTCACAAACTTGTGATTCTGCAATATTTTTTCTGTCAGCATATACTTTAGGTTTGGTGTGCTATACAGCCTCTCTAACACCTATTTTCTTTTCCCATAGTAAGTCAGATGGGCCACAGACAAAGCTTAAATTGTTATGATTTTGTTCCAATAAAGCTTTATTTACAAAAACTAATGGCTGATCTGAACCATAGTTTCAATCATTTCAACAAATTCAGCCTATAAATTCTTTTGGAAAATTACATATATTTTAAAATATGCTAGAGAATAAATACCAGTTAATTTTTAAATTAGCCTTAAATAACATTATGATTTTCCCATCACTTAAATTGTTTCTTATTATTTTCTTGAAAACAAAATTTGCCTTATTTTTTTATGGAATCTTAAATACACTTAGGTAATTGCAACAAATTTTTATTCATTTGTAGACGTGAGACCAATTAAAACAGTTGAAAGAAGACAATATGGAAATTTCTGGATAACTTTTCATGAAACATGTACTGAAAAAACTGATTTATCCTTCAAAAGGTAATTAAAATATAACTTTGACTTACTTTGAAGTGTTTAGAATTGTGATTAAAAAGAGATGATATGGTATTTCACCATCCAGCAAAAATAGACTCTCTGGTCATTGGTCAGTTTGCTCTTTCTTTGTTACCATATTTTGAAAACTGTTCTGCTCTCTATCACAAGAAAACGAGACCTGAGTAGCTGTGCCTTTTGAAGGTCTTACGTTTCTAATTTTGACAAGTGACAACAGGATTATACTATTTTATACTTGTTTCTTCTAGATAAAATTGGAGCACAGAATACCTCTCTCTTTGCTCCTCCAATATAATTGTAGTTGCATTAATTCACTATCTGAGGGGTTGAGATCTTACTTGACTGGAGTAAAAATTAACTACACCAAATTTTCACTATTTCCATTCTTTGTTTTCCTGGCATTTCTCTGATTCATATGCAAAAAAAAATAGTTAAGAACTCTAGCTAAGCATCATTTCATTAAAGTCATTTGAACTAACCAATTAGATTATCTTGTGATTGTGTTGAATAATGTATTGATCAGGTAATCTTTATAAAAAGTAAGCGTCACCATAGTTTGAAATCATAGTAAATGCTACCATAAAAATTAAAAAATTAAATTAATGAAATCCTTTGTAAGATATCATTTCTAGTTTAATAAGAAAATTAATTGTGAAAACATGGATTAATTAATTTTATAACTATGATAGAATTTATCATTTTATGCTTTACCTTCAATATTCCATTCTGCCACTAGTAACTACAAATGTAAAAACTTACATCATGCTGTTTTTAAGTACTTAGGGTAGAGTCCAAGAAGAGGAATAGCTGGGTCAAATGGTGTTTCCGTTCCCAGTTTTCCAAGGAATCTCCATATTGCTTTCCAAATTGGCTGCACTAATTTGTAGTCCCATCAGCAGTGTATGAGTGTACCTTTTTCCCCAAATCCTCTCCAGCACTTATTGTTGTTTGTCTTCATAATAGCTGCCACTCTTACTGGAGTGAGATGGTATCTTAGAGTAGTTTTAGTTTGCATTTCTCTGATTGCTAGAGATGATGAGCATTTTTTCATATATATTGTTGATTCTGCAAAGTGTCTGTTCAGATTCTTAGCCCATTTATTGATTGGATTATTTGATATTTTGGTGTTCTTCTTATTGAGCTCTTCAGATACCCTAGAGATTATAGCTCTATCTGATGTGTGAGGGGTAAAAATTTGTTCCCAGGATGTAGGCTCCCTATTCATCTCACAGATTATTTTTTTTGCTGAGAAAAAAACTTTTTAGTTTGAATCCATCCCATTTGTTGATTCTTGGTTTTAATTCTTGTGCTATAGGCATCTTATTAAGGAAGTTGGGGCCTAGCCCCATGTGATGGAGCATATTACAGGGACACAGCCACATCAATATTTATAGCAGCACAATTCACAAAAGCTAAACTATGGAGCCAACCTAAATGTCCTTCAGTTGATGAATGGATAAAAAGAAAAAAAAAGTGTCATTTATATACAATGGAATATTACTCAGCAATAAAAAAGAATTTTTTTTTATTACTGAGTAATATTGGCATTTTCAGGGAAATGGATGGCATTAGAAAAGATTATGCTAAGTGAAAAAAAACAAATGCCGAATGTTTTCTCTAATATAAGTGGGGGTGATTCAAAATGAGGTTGGGAGGGAGAGAAAGGGAGGAAGATTACCTCTAGATAGGGAATAGGGGTGAGAGGGAAAGGGAGGGAGAAGGGGAATAGCATGGATGGTCAAAGGAGACCCTCATTATTATGCAAAAATAAATATATAAAAATGTGAATTTGGTGTCAACATACCTTATATATAATCAGAGATATGATAAATTATGGTATAATAGTTTATTAAGAATTATAATGCAAAAATAAATAAACAAAAAATAAATTTAAAAATTATATCATGATCAACTACTTTTTAAAATGTATGCATGTGAATGTTCTTTATAAGATACATGCATGTGAAACATTATCTTCTAGTTTTGCATTTTAAAGTCTATTAGTGTCAATTTGATATAAAGCAAAAAGATTCCTTTCATAGTTAAGTCGTATAAGTTAATCAATCTCTAAGTCATTTTTATAATACATTGAATAGACAAACAATGAGTTAGTATAAGAATTAAAATAAAATAGCAATAATGTAGCACAAAGTTTGAGACTCCATAGATCTTGGTTTCCTTCCTCTGAAACAGATCATTCTAGTGATGGTAATTCTTAATTAGAAAGCATAAAGCTTCAAAACATAAGTTTTAATTCCACGTCACTAAAAATAAGATGATTTGATTATTTGTTATATACAAAGCCAATTTGTCAGTCATATAAATCATTCATATATCATGTTGTGCTAAATTTCTGAAATGTGAAAATTGTTTTGTTTGACCATGTAAAGTTTCTTTCTGCGAGCAAAGATTAAACATCCAGTTTTGAAATATTTTCCAAATTTTTTTTATGTTTATATTTCAATTTTTAACCTCTATATGAAATCAGAAAATTAAATCTATTTATAAAATTTATTTTAATAAGGATAATTCATTCATGACTTATTTTATCAAATTCTAAAATTAGTGCTCTGAGCTGCATTACACCCTGCTGATGACAATATTTTGTATACGACATTTTATATTTGTTTTAAATTAAAGATTTCTACTGCCTCCTCTAACTTCAAAACTGCTACTCATAATTAAATCTATAATCATTTTACATATCAAGAAATTTTAAATGAAATTCTAGGATAATGGTTAAAGTATTCAATAGCATTTTTATTTTTTGTGGTACTGGAGATTGAATCTAGTACCACTACCACTTAACAACACCTGCAGGACTTTCTTCTTCTTATTTATTTATTTTTTAAATTTTGAGAGTAGGTCTCATTAAGTTGCTGAGGATTCCAATTTGAGATTGTTTTGCCCCAGCATTCAGAAAAGCTGAAATTTCAGGTCTGAGCCACAACATCTAGTTAGTCTCTGTAATTTTAATTTTTTTCCTATGCATAAGCCTGCAGTTAGCAACTGAGGTCTACATACACAAAAAAATTAAATAAATCCTTTAGGGAATTAAAGGAAAATGACAGGACAAGAATTAGCTTCGAATTTTCTATTTCTTTTAAGAATTCTGGAGATATATATATATATATTAGTTGTTGATAGATCTTCATTTTATTTATTTATATTTATATGTGGTGCTGAGAATCGAACCCAGTTCCTCACACATGACAGGCTGCATACACTTTTTTTTTAATAAGCAAAAATGGGAGTATATCTTCATCAAAATTGAAACTAGATAGCAGTGATGACAGCATACTATGAAAAGTTTTGTGCAATACAAATTATTCAATTTTAGAATTTATATCAAAATACAATAAAATGCCCAGAGTAAAATTATAACAAAACAGACAGTAGGTATATTTCCGGTGTCTGTCCATATGTGATTAGGAGAAATGGTGAAAAAGGAAAGCTAGCCTCCTCAATTTGAAACAGCAAGATCAGAAGAGGACCAGAAGGCATATCACACCAAGGACTTCTGTCCTGTTCCATTCTAGAGATGACTGTAGATTAGTTTAAAACTCTAGCCCCTGATGTAAAAGGGAATCTTTTCTTTATTCCTATTTCAGGTAATTCTTTATTGGCATATAGTAAATATACTGACTTTTGAGGGAAAGGGAGAGAAAAGGGAAATTGCATGAAAATGGAGGGAGACCCTCAATGTTACACAAAATTACATATAAGAAGTTGTGAGGGGAAGGGGAAAATAAACAAGGAGGGAAATGAATTACAGTAGATGGGGTAGAGAGAGAAGATGGGAGGGGAGGGAAGGGGAGGGAGGATAGTAGATGATAGGAAAAGTAGCAGAATACAACAGTTACTAATAGGGCATTATGTAAAAATGTGGATGTGTAACTGAAGTGATTCTGCAATCTGTATTTGGGGTTAAAATGGGAGTTCATAATCCACTTGAATCTAATATATGTAATATGAGATGTCAAGAGCTTTGTAATATTTTGAAAAACCAATAAAAAATAAACATTAAGCAGAAAAAAATATGCATAGTATGTATATTGCAAATTTTCTGAATCCACTGACTAGTTGTAGAAGGTTTTTGGTGGAATCTTTATGGTTGTCTATGTATAAGATTAGTAATAATATGACTTTCTTTTTCTCAGTTCGTGTGTTCTTTATTTATTTATTTTGCCTAATAGCACTGCCTATATTTTAGTAAGATGATAATAAAAACAGTAAAATTCCACATCCATGTCTTATTTCAGACCTTAGAAAATTTTCAGCTTTTGCCCATTCAACATAATGTTAATCGACTTATTATATATTACCTTTATATTGATTGATGTTCCTTCTATACCTGATTTCTTAAGAATTGTAATCATGAATGGGCTTTGAATTTTGTCAAATACCCTTTAGATATCCACTGAAATGATCTTATACATTATAACCCTCATTCTATATATGGTGTATATCATGCTTATTGATTTTCACTTGTTGAAACATCCTTGCATCCTGAATAAATCTCAAATGGTCACAGTGAATAAGCTTTCTAATGTTATTGAATTCAACTGGTTAGTATTTGGCTAAGAATTTTTTCATTTGCATTTATGAAAGATATTGACCTGTACCATTTTTTTGTTTGTTATAACCTTGTCAAGTTTGCGTATGAAGGTAATGCTGGCCTTCTAAAATGAGATTGAGAGAATCCCTTAAGTCTTTTATTGTCTGGAGTGATTAAAGAAAAATTGGCATAGGTCCTTCAAAATTTTTTGTAGAACTTGGCACTGAAGTTATCATGTTGCAGATTTTTTAGCACACTTTTATTACTGACACAATTAAAATATCATGTCAGTTAAAAATATATTTAATTAAAAATGTTCCTGAGAAATTATCAGTGGCCTCTTCCTAAACTGCTGACTTCAACACAAAATCAAGACAAATGTACCTCACTCTTATTTGTGTGCCTAGTAATGATAGTAATTTACAATTCTATCAAGCATGTAAAACAGCACAAAACTGTAGATAGTAGGTCCCTCCCTTGTTTTCAGTCTATCAAAAGCTAAAAAGGACAAATGTTGTTATGACTTAGATGATTATATAAATGAATAATAAAATTCCCTGGAGGTGAACCGATGATGAACATACTGATTATAGACCAATCACATTTTGCAAAGACAGACTCATTTACCCTTTATGTTTCATTTTACTGCAGTCCTCCTTGCCTCGGTAATTGGTATCACCAGTTTTGCAATTCCTTACATGAGTCAATATGCGGTCAACTTTGATTCCTCCTTTTGGCTCATTCCATAAACTTCATTTTGAGAAAATTCAGTTGGTTTTATTTCCAAAATATGCTTCAAGGTCATTCTTTCATTTCCCTTTATTCCTGTGTCAACAGCTATGTTTAAGTCAGGGAAAAAGTATTGTTGTTTGTAAATTTGTATCCCCTAATTTCTCACACAAAAGGCTGTGTCAACTTTGCTCAAAACCTTCACTAGCTTTTCCAGGCACTAGCAACAAAATTCCAACTATCCATCTGGAATGGTGACACAGGCTTGTAATCGAAACAGTTTAGGAGGCTGAAGAAGGATTGTAAATTTCAGGCCAGCTTCATTGACTTAGCAAGAATCTGTCTCAATATAAAAAATAATAATGATTATAATAAAAATGGCTAGGGATGTGGCTCCGTGGTAAGCCACTCCTGGCACTCCTGGGTTCAATCCCCAGATTGTGTGTGTGTGTGTGTCTGCCTGTGTGTGTGTGTGTGTGTGTGTGTGTGTGTGAATCTCAAACCATCTCCATGATAACTCAAATATCTACTGCTATATTTTGTTATTTCCCAGTATAATATGTGAAAAGCCAAAATCCTGGCCTGGCTTTTTCTGCCTGCAACTCCACTCTCATAATTTATTGTCTCATTTTCATCCTTTAAATCATATCTTAAATATTGCCTTCCTCACCAAATCTTCACATGTTTCTATTACTATCATCCCTATTTTCTTTCTTCATAGTATTCAATAAAATTATTGTCAAGTCATTTATTTGAGGGATATTCTTATTTAATTTTTTCTTACCTAGACTTAGACAATTATATTTTTAGTTTTTGGCATGCAGCCTGACATTATATAATTCCAAAACAAAGTTGGGTAAATAAATGAGTGAATGTCTGATCATTCTCACAGTTCTTCTAATAAGTGGTTTGACAATAATACAATAATCAGCCAATTTAGTATCATATAGAAAAACTTAGTATATCCTTTAAAATTAAAAGAAAATGCTGAAAGCATACAAATATTTAAGATAAAAATCTACTTGTTTCTGCATTATGTTGACTAATTATGATACCAAAATAGATAATTAAAATTATCCTGAGAATCACTTAAACACAAAGACAAATGCAATAAATATGTTTGTAAAAAATGCAGTATTGTTAATATATAAAAGACAATATAAAATAATAATTATACTTATTTAATTATTATAATCATCATCATTTTTCTTTTTGAAATATGTAGGAAAATTTAGGACCATATCAACAAATAAAACACATTAATAAAAAAAATTAAAGTGAATGTATTAAAATATTTTATTTGATCCAAAGAATTTACTATTTGTTTTTATATCATGATATTAATAAATCTGGGAATTGTGTTCCATGCTGGTCTCAAAACAAGTAAAATTATAATTAATTCATATGTTTCTAACCAGTGTGCATTTCCAGAATGCATGATGACATCAAACACTAATATGGATTTCATCAAAAATAGAAAATTAAAAAACAATTTAGGAAGCAGTTGAAACAAATTACAAACCAAGATAACAGCTATGACATTATTCATTCTATTCCTCTTATTGAGTCATAGGAATAGTATTTATAGGGCTCACTTTTATAATGATATAACAGTAAGTTGATGTCATTCTGAAAACAAACTGGTTTTATAGGGAAAAGGAAAGTTCTAATTAAAACCAGTGAAAAGAAACATTATCATTTTACTTATGATCAATTTTACTGAAGTGGAAAATTAATTTCCTTAATTTGGGGGAAAATATTGTTCCAATAATAAGTATGTCACATACATTGGAAAATGATTTTAGAAAGAAAAAATATTTGATTTTGTCTGATATGTGTATTTAGCATAAAGGATATAAGCTATTAATTTAATATAAAATATAATGGAATTAAAAAATAAAAAACATTAATAGCATGTGGAAATTTCTCTTCTGTAAGGTGTATTGACAGATATAAAATACATAAATTTATTCCAATAAAACCCGTGCCAGTCACAAAGTTTTTATGAGAAGCAAAGAAGAGGAGGCTGAAATGTCATTACATTATTGCTCTCTTATAACTGAGGAAAGTGAAGAACCAAGGTGAATTTCAACCAACTGAAACAGAAACTAGTAAAATCTTTGCTGCATATTGTATACTTGCATGTAATAATCCTGGAGTGAGTGGTTAAGGGTTCTATGGTCTAGCTAGTTCTAAGTAAGAGCTAAGTTCAGGGGAGGAGTCTGAAGAATATGTATAGCCCACATAGGAGAGCAAGGCTTTCTTCTTTCTTTCTTTCTTTCTTTTTTTTTTTTTTTTGGTACCTGGGACTGAACCCAGGGGCATTTAACCATTGAAACAGATTCTTAGCCCTTTTTATCACCTCTCCCACTTTTTTTTTTCTTTTTGAAAAATGGTCTTTCTGAGTTGCTTATGGTTTCTCTAAGTTGCTGAGGCTGCCATTGAACTTGAAATCCTCTCTCTTCAGTCTCCCAAGCAGCGGGAATTACAGGCATGTGCCACTATGCCTGGCAAAAGTGACTGAATAAGGTAGACTGGGACCCCTGGGTTATTGCCGAGTAGCTGCTTAGCTTGCTGACCTGGTCCTAATTGGAAAACTAAGCTGTTTTAGAACTTTATTTCCTTTTCTTGTCATTGTAAGCATCAGTTAAGGAAAGGGAGTCAACACTGGGGAACAGCAATGTTTGTAAGCTTCAGTATGGGTCACATAATTCTAGCCATATGCTTGACATTTTTCTGTTCTTAATTGTAAAATGTTTTAAAAAGATTTTTTAATGTCAACAGTATTAAGGCATGAAGAGTTAGAATTAAACCCAGACTATGAAAATGTATCAATGTTTTCTCTTTTAGAGCAGAGCACATTTAATTTTTTTCTATATTTCTAGGAAGATGTACTTTATCATTATGCATTCACAACACACTTCTCTATTCCCCTCCCACCCACAGGCATACACTTTCAGCAGTTGGTGGATTCTGTTCGTTCATCATTGTAGGAAGTTCTAAACACAAATAACAGACATGGTAGGAACAGAGGGGATATCTCATTTGAAAGAGAGTGACACTTGTATGTACCGAGATTAAATGAATGCTAGTTGATTTCTTGTGTTATGTCAGGCATGATACCAAACATTTAATATATTATGTTATCAATACCTCTGTGTAGAGTGCTCTTGTCATATTAATTTTACAAATAAAATATACTGAGGCCTTGGAGGGTTAAATGAACATGGCCAAGTTTAAAAACAGACATAAACACCAGAGTGACACTTGATGCTCTTCTGGATAGAAACAGTGAAAAATAGCTTGATATATCAAAGCTGTAGTGAAACATTGCCTTTTGAGAGAGCTCCTAGGACAAATAGTCATTTTCTAAATGAGTAGCTGCAATAGCCTTGTTCTTGGTGAGGTATATTTTCTGTGCAGAGCCAGGAAAGTTTGCAATATGCGTTTTGTTATATTTGATCATTAAAATGAGGAAGCTAAGCATGATATATTATTTGTGTAATGGCTTTATTCCTGTTTAATTGCACATTGACACTTTTTGTGGAATTTTGAGTTTCAAGGGTTTGGTTAATGAGTCCAACTCCTTACCATGCACTCTGTCATTCTTCAAAGTGAATATTAAGGTAAAGTAAGAAAAATGAGATTAAAAAAAATATTGAATTTTCTCATGGCCACATTATTTTTTGGCAGTAGACTTCATATTTGAATCTTATTGCCAAACTATTGCTATGAAAATTATTTATAAACAACAAAACTAAACAGTGTACTGTATTTATGTTTTTGCTCCTCATCCAGTGTTAACTAGTGAACTAACTTAAATAAATAACATGCAAACAACTTTTTTTTTTTTTTTTTTTTTTTTTTTTTTTTTTTTAGTCCAGAGTCAGACGTAGGTGGTTTATAGCAAAACAAAATTGGGCAAGCTGACTTTAACCTATGTCTGATATCTAAATGTAAATATTTCTCCTGTTTTACTTACCTGCTATTACTTAGGACAGATATGCACATTAAAGGAACAGGACAACTAGAAATCCAGGGCATGCCTTCCTTTAATTTATATTCTTGTCTCTTTCAGCTTAAATCTTAAAGTAAGTCTAGGAAGAGGAATAAGCATGGGTGCAAGAAACATATAATTTCTATAACCTTCAAATTGAACTTTCAATTATAATATGGAGAAATAAGGGCTAGGGAGGTGGCTCAATGATAGAACACTTGCCTAGCATGTGTGAGGCACTGGGTTAGAACTCAGCACCACGTTAAAAAAATAAAATAAATAAATGTATTGTATTTATCTATAACTAAAAATATTTTTTTTAAAATACAAGAAGAAAGGAAAAGTGGATAGACATAGTTGTTTGTTGGAAAGAATATTCAGAGAGTGAGAGAAGATAGAATTGAGAAAAGAAGTAATGGCAAGAAATGAAACATCACTCATATTGTCAAAAGAGATGGATACAAATGTGTAGATGTGAAATCAGCAAGTGGGAAGTTGAAGGATGTAGTTCTGATAGGTGCTTTTCTATCAGATCAACTCCAACACCGTAACAGCACCTGGTACCTCCACACAAGAGCAGCACAGGTTCTGAGGCAAGGCAGATTGTGTTCCAGTCTCCCCTCAGGTGCTTACTATCTCTGTAGCTTTCATCACTTAACTTAAATTCTCTTAGTCTTCAGTTCCTCTTATAAAATAATGATCACAAATAAAATTTAAGAAGGAGGCTTGGAGATGCTAAATGAGGTAGAGAAGTTTCTATCACATTAGGGCACCATAAATATTAGCTATTTCTAAACTATTACTAATCTTGTCTCTCCTAAATTCTTCCTCTTTATAAAAGTGATCTGTTTAAATCATACCTAAGCTTCTCTCTTTACTGCTGCATCTACAATCTTAAGTAACAAAAATGATTAAAAGTCCAAGTGCCCTGGAATGATTGAGCCTCTGCAATATTGCACCTAAAACAAGTAAAATTGAGCCTCTGAAATATTGTACTTAAAACAAGTAAAGACGTGAGTCTCCAAAGCAGATAGATGTTATATCTTTGTGTCCACTCTTCCAGGAAGTCTTGTTCATTTTTGACAAAAGTAATCAAAATTATCACAATATATTAGACTATTTGACTTTTGCATAAATCTTAGCCATTGACCTCCATGACATCAGGAACTATCTTAAACTTCTCTTTCTGCAGGACAGTGGAGAGCACAAATTAATTACTAAAAATGTGTTTAATTGATTATATAATAAAATATATAAGTCTATAGCCACTTTTTTTAATGGGTGAGATCTATTTTTCTGTAACACAAATTAAATCCCCTTCAGCACAGAGAAAGCTTATTTTCATTCTCATGCAGGAAACACTAAATAGAAAAAAAATAGCAATGTTTAAAGAGAGAAATCTTAAAGTATAATTCAAAGGGACTAAATGAATTTTTTGTATAGAAATAATAATGTCAATATATAGCATTGTTCAGGAAGCCACAGCTGTTTAATATCTACCCAGAACTTCAACACAATTGAGCTCTTGCTAATAGTGAGAGATGAATTAGCATGCAAAGCATGCTTATTAAATTCTTTAAAAGCATATAATGAAATATTGTTACTCAGTGGATTTTAAGAAGACTGGGTCAAAATAAAAATCACTTATCAGCATATATGAAGAGAAAATATTGTAACTTATTTTACCTCTGTACCACATTTCTGAACAAGTGTCAACAATTGTCTTCTAACAGAAATATCAAGTTGAATTACTATTTAGTTTGTCATTGAGATACTTCAGAACAATTAATAGCTTCTGTAAGAAAATAAACATAGCAATCACAATCTATTGGATTTAACAAGTAGTGTTTATTATATAAAACTTTTTAGTTCAAGCTGAATGTCACAATTAAAGAGCAAAATTATTCTTGGCTGAATGAGGTATGAGTTTTTGTACTATACAAAGAAAGGTAATTATCAAGTTGATTCAAAGACATTCATGAATTCTTACATAAGCAAATATAAAAGACTGCACTTTCTTGAACTATCTTTCACACTTTCAAAGCAATTTTCTCTGCCCCCATGTGAAGTTTTGCTGGGCCATGAGTTAAGCCTCAGTTCCTGGGGATAACAACCTGTCCCTTCCTAAGCAATAAAGCAACAGTCCTTTTTTGTGGATGTGTCCTCTGGTCAAAAAGTACATGTCAATACACCTGTCCCTTTGCTGGAGTTTCTGTTCTTCCATTTTTTTAATTGTTCCTCAAAGTAGACCCCCTACACAAATCCATATAAACACCCTTTCTTGCTTATTCTCCTAGAAACAATTTCTTTTTTGGAAGCTACATTTCTGACGCATTTCAGTTTAGGGGAGAGGGTGGGCTTTTTCATTCTAATCTCACTGCTTATTTTAAAATATAATTGATTTTATTTTATCTAGTATTAAAAATTTAAATTTAAGTTAGTTGTGCTTCTAAAATAACTCACAGAAGAAAATTATCTTTTTTGTTCTTTATCTATCTGAGTTCTTTTTGAATGTTAATTATTAAATATGAATTAAAGGTCAAATAGTGAAATTTAAAAAACATATTTTATTAATAATTTGTTTGAGGAATGAATTTTATAACACTATAAAATTAGGAAAGGTGAATTGTTTTCCAATGTGTTTTCAACGCTTAAATTCTTTAGGACATTTTTGCAATAACACATTTTCTAAAGTTTTAAAAAAGAATTGCATTTTTACTTATTTTTGGTCATGTGTTAAAAAAATGAAAATAGGGCTGGGGGCATGGCTCAGAGGCAGAACACTTATCTGTCATGTACAAGATCTTGGGTATAATCCACAAGCACTGCAAAAGAAAATAAAAAAAAAGGAATCAATAGTTTTTTCAACTTGCAGATAATAAAAACCTCATTATTAGAGAAATATAACAATGCAATATATACTTTTCCTGGAACAATCATGACAGTAATAAAAATATAGGAAATTTGATCTCCTTCACTAAATGTCAGACTCTCAGGTAGGAGTTTCAGTAATCTTCTCACTCTTAGATACGGTCAGCATTCTAAATAACATTGTTCATTGTTCAAATATACAACCTAGTTATACATTTATCTTACCAAATTATTATTTCATCTATATTTTGAAATTTAAAAGAAGTTTATTTTTAAAGGAAGGAAGAATTTGCATATGGCTTGTTGAAAGAAAAAAACAAGTATGGTAGTAATAATTTTTCTCAATAATCTGATACATACATACAAAAAAATCAAATAAAAAGTAAAATCTCTATTGAACCCCACTTGATGCAGAACCACAGATTTAAACAGTAAGATGTATTCAAACTGCAATTTGGGAACTTTAATTTCATAATATATTTAAATCTAGAATAAATGTATAATTTTCAGTAGTTCATCTATAAAACAGTAATTATTATTAAATACAATAAGAATTTATTTATTACTCTTATTTTGTCTAGAAACAATATCCTATATTGTTTCCATTCTGTTTTTTTTCCATCTCTCTCTCTCTCACTCTCAAACAGAATTAAGAAATTTTGTATCTTTTAAAAAGATTCTATGGAATCTCCATTAGTGTTTTTTTTTCCTTAAGTGCTAATGATGCCATAAAAATTTATAATGTGCTTATTTCAAATAGTTTCCATAATTATGAAATGATTTTACTAATTGTCCTTTGTCTTCTAAAATATTTTTATTCTAGTGTGACTTGCCATTTTTAAAATATTACAATTATTAAAACAAAATATTTCCTTTTCTTCAGTTTGCTTAACTGCTAATTTACAGATTTGGAAAAAGCATTACTAAATTAAAAAGAACATCATAAAATATCAGACACATGACTCTTCTATTTTTCATCCAAAGTTAAATTTAAAGGTAACAATTAAATTTAACCAAACTTTGTATAACAATTTATTTCATTGTATGTTAAAATACAGAGATATAAAAATGATAAAGAGTTTAATAAGGTGTTTTAGTTCTTGTTTTCTTTGCATTAACTTTAAATTTCAGCATTTGAAAGACCATTTTCTGATTAACATCTTCCTGATGTGTGTTAGTTTGCAGTTGCCTGGTTTCAATTTCTACCTGAAATATGATACAGTTCAGCAATGTCATTTTAAAGAGATTAAGTATCCTGGCGTGTGACAAAGTGAACTCAATTTTAAATTATGCACAGTGAAATAATGAAAACAAAATGAAATGAAAACTTTATTTGTCAGGGGGCTGCTATCGAGTTTGTAAATCATTTACAACACATGTTCTCTTCTCTTAAGGCTCATTTTTTTTTCATACTATTGAGTACTTTACTCTCCTTAACCTATTTTTGAACTTCTCTGTTTATATGTTTAGTTGAAATGAAGATCACACATAGCTCCTGAAAATTTTAGTTACATTTCATTCATATGTGTATTTGGATCTCTTGTCCCAAACACAAAGAATAAATGATAAATTAATTCTAAAAAAGAGATAGCAGAAATAGTCAAAACTTATATCCAATCTCCTTCCTTTTTTTAAAGAGATAGAGAGAGAGAGAGAGAGAGAGAGAGAGAGAGAGAGAGAAAGAGAGAGAGAGAATTTTTTAATATTTATTTTTTAGTTTTCAGCAGACACTACATCTTTGTTTGTATGTGGTGATGAGGGTCAAACCCGGGCCACATGCATGCCAGGTGAGCTCGCTACCACTTGAGCCACATCTCCAGCCCCAATCTCCTTCCTTTTTATATGGATTCATTCATTTTATAGTCCCAAGCTTAAGTTGGATATGTTTTTTTTTAAGTTGGATATGTTTTTCCTAAGGATCATTACAAAGAAAAAAATAATTTTTTATTGTTACTGATGATGTTAAAAACTATATTTGAATAAAAGCAATTTTTAATTTCGAAGTAACATCATTATTGCTTTCCATAATGGTCCTACCAATTTATATCCCATCATAAGTGTGCAAGTATTCCCATTTCTCAGTCTTGCCTACATTTCTTATATCTTGTCTTTTTGATATTAGCCCTCCTAGTTTGTGCAAAGTGATATCTCATCTATCTCACAGTGGTTTTAATTCACATTTCCCTGGTAGCTAATGATGATGTGCATATTTTATACATTGTTACTTTGTGTCTTTTTGGAAGAAATGTTTATACACTTGATTATTCCTTAATTGGATTTTGTTTTTACTATCAAGTTGTAAGAGATCTTTATAAATTTTGAATATTAACACCTTGTCAGAAAGATAGTTTATATGCATTTTCTTTAACATGTTTTTAATATTTTCTTTAATATTATCTTTTTTATTTTGTTATTTATTTTGATGTGGAGTGGCTTTTTAGTTTGACATAGTTCATGTCTTTACATTGGCATTTGTGACCTGTGTTTTTGGTGTGATATTCAAAAATTGCCAAGGCCAAAGTCAAAGAGATTTTCCCCTCATGTTCTCTCCTAAGGTTTATCTTTAGAGTC
Source organism: Callospermophilus lateralis (assembly GCF_048772815.1). Classification (NCBI taxonomy): domain Eukaryota; kingdom Metazoa; phylum Chordata; class Mammalia; order Rodentia; family Sciuridae; genus Callospermophilus; species Callospermophilus lateralis. The sequence continues at coordinate 2,490,873 of NW_027510702.1, forward strand.
CCACATGTAGTTCCTTTATCAATTCTGAATTGATTTTTCTGTATGGTGTTCTGCTCAGACCTTTGAGTTATTATGGCTTTGTCTTTATCACTTAGAAATAGGTTCAAGTATGTGCACTCCCAAAATCCAGTGCACATATCTCAAATAGAGCATTAATTGATATCTATTAGTTATCTTTATTTAGAGTGTTCTTTCAAATTATGAAATTGTGCAATTAGAATTAGGAAATTCTTATAAGGGTTAAGAGGCACAGATACAATTTCCTATTACTAATTGATAGTAATACAATTTATAATAAATATTTAGCAAATGATTGGTACATAGATAGTTATACACCTACTAAATTCTGCAAAACATAAATAAATAAAAATATAATTTTGTAATTGGGGAGTGAATAGTTTATAATCTGCTCTCAAAAAATTATATATTTTCTCAAATAAAAGTTCCTAATATTGCAATATTTATTAAAATTTATTTAAAATAATTTTCTGCAACTTATAAATTTACATATTAAATAATACATTGGTTCTCTAAATTCAGTGAAATGTTAAATTAACAGAGACACATTTAATATGCATATTTTTTCATTATACATTTTTAAAAGTTTATTGTACATGCCAAAATATTATGGATCACAAAAAATTCATTTGAAAATAAAACCTTACATATTATCAGTACTCAGTACATATTTGAGGAGGATAAGCTCATGTTCTTATAGGAAGAGGAACAGAAAGAAAGAAACTCATAGATGATTTTCCAGTAGTAGAAATTGCAATTCAAACTATTTAGTGAACAAAATCTTTGAGTTTCAGCATACAACATATAAGTCTCTTTGTATGTTTTAATTTTCTGCATCTAAAAATCTAACACTGAACACCATAAAGAAGAGTATTTTCAAATACTAAATGCTCCAAAGCTCAGCACAAGATGTGTACCTCTTCTTTCTCTGAATGTCACTTTTGTTAGTACTATACTATTACGAAAATACATTTCTAGCTACAAGAAAAATAATTTATTCTGTGTATTACCTTAGAATGAGGAACATTGAACAACCTTTGGAAAAAGTTTCAGAAGAAGTTACCTAGATGCCAAAGGCATAATGAATCAGGATAGTATTCTCTGAAAATCAGATGGGGGACCTTGATTAAACCCTATTAAGAAATAAAAAAAAATATTATGAACAGATTATATATAGATACACATATGTATGTATGTATATATATATATACAGACATATATGGAAGTATATTATGAAAATTCTATTTATATCTTTTGGAGACTGAAATCTATGACTCAATTATCTTTTCTTCATAACTACCAAAATTGTTTGTACACAATTTTATAGTTTTTTTTAAATTTTATATGTTGAGTCACTACATGTTACCATATGTAAAATAAATTTGGTAATAAAATATCTGAATAGCAAGCATATTTGTCAAAAATACATGGAAAAAATGAAAATGATGTTTGAATATGAAACTTACACTTGTTAGAGACATTGACATATTTTATGGTTTGACTATAAGCCAAGGTGAATTTGACTAGATATATTAAAGATTGTTATTTCTTTACATATGGTATCAATATTAACAACTATCATAATGAAAGGTAATACTTCTTTAGCAATGCATACCAAATATGTTAGGTGATAGAATAATCTGTCTCAGAATAATATGGGAGGAAGAAAAGTGAGGATGTGAGGTACAGAGAGACTTTAACTGATTTAGATAAAGGTCCATTAGTCTAACTACTTGTTTGTATATTTGAAGTCTTCTATAATATGTTTAAATATATAGATGTATGCAGAGAAAACAGAAATTAGTGTAACTTTATTAATAAAACTTTAAAATATTTGATAAATATTTAGTAATTTTTTGAAAACTTCTGTGAAATGTATAAAAGGGTTCTTAAAACACTCTTCTTTTATAGGTAGATGACTAAGTCATACACAAATGACAATTTGATTACTGGTTTCTAGAATAAGCTTATAAGACAAGTGGCTCGACTTATTGTCCTGGTTCTAATACTTCCAAGACAGTAATATAGAATAAAGAACATTTATATAATAATACATTTTTACATTTTATTTTTAATTGACAAATAATAATTGTATTTAATTATAGGGTAAAATGTGATCTTTTCATATATATTTATGATAAAACAAAGCTAATTAATAAATCCATAGCCTCACATACTTGTCTGCTTTTCTGGTGAAAATATTCACACTCCATTCTTTCAGAGATTTTAAAAAATAAAATGCTTTATTATTTATTAAACATATCTCTCTTTGCACCAGATCCCTGAAACATGGAAATGTTGATCAAAGTGTTTGCAGTTTCAGTCAGGAGGAATATGCTATAGCGATACATTGCATACATTATATCGTATATAAATTAATGGACATATTATAAGAATGCTAATAGACCATTATAACTTATTTCAGGCTTTCATAAAGAACCCTCAGTTGTTTTATATTAAGAAAAGTAATGGAAATTCTGGTGAAGGATGACAGAGTAAAAGTAATTTTGATACCTCACTTGAACCTACCAAATACAAACAAAAATAGAGATCAAATCTCCGTTTCAATTAATCCTGGCAATGGTTGTAAGATCAAAGTGAAGTTATGCATGGCACCACATTAGAACAGGAGAACTTTAAATATATCTTCAGGTTTTAATCCAGGAACATGATTTAACACCAAGAATCTTCAGAAAATTCTAGCCTATGCTCCTTTCCAGGGAATGCTAAAGATTCTGGGCACCACCCATGGAGGAGATGACTCCCTTCTATTCCTTTTCCTCGCAGCAGCCCAGAAAGGGAGGAAGAATTTAAGAACAAAAATTATCAATATACTATAGTATTTTTCAACAATACTCTCTCATATAAATTTGAATTCAGAAAACTGAATGTGGGGCTGGGATTATGGCTCAGCAGTAGAGCACTGGCCTAGCACACGCTGGACCCAGGTTCGATTCTCAGCTCCACATAAAATAAATAAATAAATAAATAAATAAATAAATAAATAAATAAATAAATAAAGGCATTGTGTTGTGTCCATCTGCAAAAAAAATTATCTCTTTCTCTCTCTCTCTCTAAAAAAAAAAAAAGAAAGAAAACTGAATGTGCTTTAAAATAAAGGTACATCTGTATCCTTGACCAATAAACTAAGAAATTAAGTTTGAAACATTTAGAAAGGATTTTGATCTATACTACTGTTCTCAGGCATTATGTCAGTTTTCTTATATATTTTGTCTATGGATACATCACATACTGTGTCTCCTATTTCAAAATCTTAATTAAAAAAATAATCCAGGTATTGCAGATACATGTGTGTTTATATTTATTGTTATATGTCACAATATAAACTGTAAACTATATTTAAAACTATTTTGTCACTTTAAATTATAGGAATAATGTATAAAACTATATTCTTTTATTCCTTTTGGTGTTAAGATGCAATATGGTATCTTCTCAGTTATTAAATACAAATGAGTCATCATTGTTTTTCGCAGACAGAAAGAATTACATGGAATGTGTTAGTAAAATGTGTTGATTGTTTTAAAAAATAATTTAAGCTTATGAATGTTTAAAGCCTTTTAATTCATTACAACAAAAAACATTCTCAGAAAAAGAACAAATCCATAAATTTCAAGTAAATAACCCATTCAGCCAATTATCCAACAGTTTCAAAATTTATTATCATGAGTTAGGCTTTAGTAAAGTGGTAATAGATGCCATTCCTGGCTTAAAAACTGCTACTCCATACATGCAAAAGAAAGAATCAAGGGATATATTAGTATATTTAACATAAAACAATTTTCACAGGTCTGGATTTTTTTTTTAAGAATTCAAAAATAGCATATAAAGTTAGGAGAAATAAATATACCTGAGTTTTTAACATTGTAGAATTTTTGAGAAAACTGAAGTCCTTCATTTTAATTGAAATTTCAATTGGTTGATATTAAATTTGTACATAAGTATATAGCTGAAATATATATTTGAGGTTTAGGTAATTATTCCACCTTCTCCTTTTGCAAATGTATGCATTCTATGACACACTAAAATTGACTGGTGTGCTCAGAAGAGACTCGGGATTCTTCTTCAGCACTCATTTAACAGATCTGGAATCTCACACTCTGACATACAAAGTGAGTCCCCCAAAATACCAGAGCTACTCCTAGTACAGTCAGAAATAGATCTTGGTTCTCCTCCTGCACAGAATATTACTTTTATATTTGACCACATTCCTGTCATTTTTCTGAAAACGAATCAAAGAGCTACAACCTTTTCATCTGATTTCTATAATGCTGACCCTACAAGCAAGAAGGCAAAAGAAAATTTATGAGCAGAAGAATGCACTCATGTTTCAAGGGCATGGAATAGGACAGATATCAAATTCTAATTTTAAATGAAAACATTTCATTTTAAAGTCCTGATAATCCTCTAAAGTGGGTTTCGTTTTCTTTAAAAGTGACAAAGGCTAAACAAAAAAAATAAAGTTATTGAAGTTAGTGGTGCCCAGAAGATAGTCAAGTATATATGGACTTAGCTTCTTGACATCAACTCTCTGCTCCAGAAATGACTCACAGTGGACAGTTGCTTGAGCAAATTAACACAAAAAGAGAGGACTTGAAACAAATCTTTGGAGGCCTACAATTGATTGAGTTAATAATCTGGAGTCAATAGATGAGTGAGATCACTGACAGGCTCACAGGCCTGCAGGGAGATGTGACTGGAGTTAGAAGCAACAAACTTAACAAAAAGGTTTAAATATCAAAATCCGTATTAACAGTAAAGAAGGAGAAGAAGAGGAGGAGGAGAGGGAGGAAGAAGGACAAGGACAAGGAAGAAGAAGGAGAAGGAAGAGGAAGAGGAGAGGGAGAAGCTAAGGAGAAGGAAAAATAAAATAAAATAAAACAATGGGACCATGAGTGTGTCTAGTGTTGCAGATCTATGTGTCTAAAGGAAAGAAGAAATATATTTTTTTGTGAATAATTTTTTTAGAACAGTCAATAGTTCAATCTTTGAACATACTCTTTAAAAAAATATGCCTTGATCTTTTAGATAATCAATTCTCCTAGAGAAAATACAGACTAGTGTTTCAAACAATTTTTAAAAAATCATTGGCAGAATATGAAATATTATTGTTTTCAAAATTGACTTCTTCAAGCTATTGCAACAAAATATTTCTAAGCAAATGTTACATATCAAATTTTTGTTAGAAAAATTTGACCACTTGACATTATGTATTTCAAGTGATTTTTGATTATTCCATCCAATGAAAAATCAGTCATCATTTTTAATTGTTTTTGGTATATATCATATAGTTTCTTCTGACTGTGGATTTCTATGTCTGATTTCATTTTACTTATAATAATGCCAGGCAAGTCCAGCATAAAAAGATTTGAATATTTGTGTCTTTTAAGTCAAATATTTTAGGCAAGTGGCATCCTACACCCCATGTTTACACACAATTTCCCATATACATATACATGTATAGATATGTGTGTATACACATACACACATAGGCTTACAGAGAGATTATGTGAATATGTTCACATACACATAGATATTAGCATTCAAATGTATCTTTTCAAAAAGTCAATTATTTTATAGGGAAGGAACAAACAAATACATGTATGTCTGCTAAATTTTTCATTGAGAAGGAAAAACACTATTTTCATTTTTAATGCTATAATTGTGTTAGATGATGGAAATGGAGTCAGTTCTAAAAAAGCTTCTATCCAATTTCTACAGGTGTTATGTCTTAAACTCCATCACAATAAAATATGTACATATATCCTTTAACATAGACACCAGTACAGTTCCTAAAACAAGCTAAAGTAAAATATTGAAATTAAAAAATCATTTTATAATTATTGCCATGGGAATTGCCCTCTTTTTATTTTACTTAGCAGGGGATGAAGAAAAAGTCTTGCTCTAAACATATTAAGCCATGGAAATGTTGTAATTAATCTTTTAGGAATTTTAGCATTAGACAGAAACACTGCTTCAGTAGCTCAGCATAAAACCATCTGTAAAAATGTATCACTAAGTGGTTTTGAAAATGCAGAAGAAAAAGCTAATGATACTTACATTGTTAATCAAACTATAAACATGCATTATAATTATAGTCTTTTGTGGCCTTAATATAAATGATAATATTTTAAATTTTTTCTTCAATACATTGCCTTATATTTGCTAATACTAAAATATATTTTCTTATATACAAGAACATGGAACAAATTTTAAGTGTAAGCTCTAAGAAATAAAGTGTTAAATATCAGACAAAATTAGGAAATGAATAGAAAGAAAATGAAATCATCAGAATGCAAATGATACTGCTGAACATTTAGAAGCAATATTGGATAATGACAATACACTTGTTTTGTTTTGTTTTAATTGTGAGTTGTATGTCCTAGGAGATGCTTTTAAATTATGTTGAATTTGGCAATATGCATTAAATAAAATGGCCTAAATCATCATCATATATTAGAAGTTAATGTAGTATTTTAGAAGTTCATTTGATGGTTATGTAGATGCTATTACAGATTATCTGTACAGATTTATTTTAAATCTATTTCTACAGAAACACTACATTGTATAACTCCTAAATTTTTAGGAATAAATATAGAGAACCTACATAAACTTGTTCTATAAAAATGGAAGAAATATTAAATTAAAACATGGAAACTTGTAGATTTTCTATCCCTTGTGATTTTTGAATATTTCCTTTATGGTTCCAAGTGAAGAGTATTATTGTAAAGGGAATATTAAAAGTAACAAGGATGTGTACACAGAGAGTAATCTGGAAATGCATCCTCCCAAGAAACTGTAAGTTACTTTTTTGTATTGCCTCTCACTTCAATAAAAAAGAATATTAAAGATATATATCAAAATGTCCTTTCTTTATACTGTCTTAAAGTCAATGTAGGTGCACAATCACTTAAAGGCAGTTTAGATGCATAATCATCAATATTTAACTTCTAAGTTCAGATACCTTCTTTCTTCCAATAAGATGTTAGATTATATTTTATCACATCAAAGTATAATCTTTGTAAAAGTGATGAGAATATAGCAGTTATTTTAAAAAATGTGTTCAAAAAAAATCAAAGTTCAATTTTCACAAATTTAAATTTGAGACAAAGCTTTTTTTATTTTAATGTATTTTCTAATTAGTTCATTTTAAATCATTTTAAATAAAAACATATATATTTACATTTTTCTATTTGGTTTTTATATTTGAACACAATATCATTGACCATTTTTTTAACTATTAATGAAATATTACATTGGATTTAATTTTAATGTCTTAACTTCAACATTCGAAGTGATTATTTCTGAAATTATGTGAGCCTAATAAATGTTCATGAGATTTCTTCCTATATTCATAGGTGAATCTGCTGCATTTCTTTTACTTTTTTTCTCTAGTAGTTATAACTTTACGAATATATCAAATTTATAATGATGGTCAAATAGACCATACTTTATTATCAAAAACAGTTGTAAGACATTTTTCAATATTCTAAGGAAAGCTGTTCTATAATTGCATTTCTGTGTGAAAGCAGAAACAAAGTAATTCAACATCCATAATGAAAATACAGGAAACTGAAAATAAGATAAAGAGAAGCACATTGACAAGATAAAATCAGCAAGTCCAACTTAAGTTGAGGCCAATAACCAAGGTAAACCAAAGGGCAAGTTGTTCATTTAATTGAAAGAAATGTTTCATTAAATTAAAAAATACATGCAAAAGTTAGGTGACATAATGACTTTTTGGTGTTAATGTTACTATCTTTTTCATCATAAAAATTCTAAATTTCTGTTATTTACAAGAATATTTGTTGCCATCTTTCTATTACATTAATGTTATTTTAGCTAAAATTAGATAATTTAATTTTAAAAATATACCCAACAGTATGCATGTAAAGGGAATGTAGGTGGAAATATGTTTCAATATCATGAAAGAGTACCAGAAATGAGGACCTCAGTAAAATTCCCTCTGCATTTGAACTGTCAGTCTTCTCTTACGGCACCTGTCATATTAGCTATTAGTGAAATGTGGTCTCTCTAATGTTTTGGACAAACAAAATGTAACCTGTGCTAATAATTTTTTCTACAACCCCAAAGGATTCCTTTATATGCCAATCTCAGGTTGGGATTTTTAGTAGACAGCGTCTGAGAAGATTAGTATGTCTTCATCAGTTGAGCTGCTATAACAAATGCATTACAGACTGGGTGAGTTAAACAAAGACCATGTATTCCTCACATTTTTTTAATGTTGCTAAGTCAGTAATCCAATAGGAACAGAAACGATGTGCAATGAAGGCCCACTTCTTGGTTTCCAGACAATCATTTTCTCTCCATGTCTTCACATGGCAGAAGAAGTAAAGGGTGTTCAATAAGGGTACTAATCCCTTTCAAGGGCTCTACTCTCATGCCTCAATTACTCCCAAAACTTCCCACCTCGTAGTATAATCACTTTGGATGTTAGGATTTCAAAATATGACTTTTAGGGGTGTGGCAAAAACTTCCAGTTCCTAAAACATGAAAGAAATGTGTTCTTTCCTTGAGCCCAACTTCTGTGCAATGAGTGAGAAAGAAAGAGGATTGGTTAGAGAAAGAACTAGGTATATCCAAATACCAGTAATACTTTCCATAAACAAACGAAAAATAATTGAGAACTTATTGTTTTATTCAGCTGAGCCCAAGATGTCCTCTGGAATGCACTGGCCCTTTTTAGGATGTCCTGAGTTTGGGTGAAAGACATGGACTTTCCTAGGATATCCTGCAAAGAAATGTGTAACCTTAGTGAAAGGTTGTCTTCAGCAGAGTCTCTTCATCAAGACCTAAAGAAGCCTCACAGCCTGAGGCCACTGGCCAACAGCTGTGTTCCAGAAAGGGGATCTGAGCATCACATTGTGGTATCTACCAAAATCCCCCACACACTATAGTTTAAAAAAATGATTATGAAACATAGTCACAATGTAGCAGAAAGTGACTTGAGAGTGGAATTTTATCTCTGATATTTATATAATCATTGCAACCATATGGTTGAAATTTTGGTAACAAATTTATTCCATTCATAATTATCATAGAGTAACACCCTACCTAGAAATACCAAGATCAAGAAAACAAGGTCAATCACTCTTGTTAAGAAAGATTAGCTTGCAAATATTTAGGTGTAATAAAGCAGTCTAGACACAATCATAGAATCTTGTGTGAGGTTCAGGAGTGGTAGAGGCATCTAGGTTCTATTTTACCCAGAAGATGTGATAGATGGGAAATCTGGTAATAATCCATAGTAGAAGCACCACTGGAGCTGATTCTTAATAAAACAAGAGAGATTGTTAGCACAGACAACGAAGACCAATCCAAAGCTTTCCCCATTGTGCTTATACATTTAACAAATATTATTCTTCATTCCAGGAAGAGCATAATGAGTTTGGATGATAGGTTCCAGACACCATAGTACAAGATGTACAATGCAATGAAGGAGTGGGAATGCAATCCTGAAGAACCCGCATTCCTTTGCTAAGAGTGGGAGCTTTGCTTAGGAGAGAGTGTAGAGTTGTTTAGAGATTTTCCATGTTAATAATTACAGAAAGATTTCCTGAAGTTATGTAAAGAACTAAAGAGATAATAACTCAAAAGAACACTTTTACATATATTGTTTTAAAATAAAGTGATAAAAGGATGATATAGTAATTTAAAAGAGAGCACTAGAATACTATTTCAGAAAAACCAAAAAGAAATTTAAATGAAGAATACATCAGATGTAGGGATTATCCTAGGAAGAATTGATAACTTTATATTTGTTAATTTTCGCATTCATGAGCAATGTGTTTTTCCACTGATTTAAGTCCTGTTAAGATTCCAAATTCAGTTGGTAAATTTATCATTTACATCACTTTAAGACAATGCCAATAGTTATACCTCTGTCATCTTCTTTCTTTCCTGGGAATAATCTGATGGAAACATAGATTGGAGTTCAAGGGCTCAATCCTTTCTTTTCCAAAGACATCATGATGAACATTATTCAGCACTATTCTGTTTATTTCTTGAAATTGTTTCCCAGGCTATATTTCTAAAAATGGAACGTTTTAGACTTCATATGACTCCTCAATTTTTTGTAAAACTACTGTCTATAAAATTTGTCTTGATTTTCACTGCAACCATGTATGTGATAGTAGTATTACCTCAGTAACTTTGATGAATTTGATTTTTATTGCCTTGAACCACTTTTGTTTTGTAACTGATTGCAATCTTGTATCTAGCTTGTTGAGATTTGAAATCAATAAGTCCTAACTAAAATCCAACATCACTCTTTTATCTAATTTATTTTAGGAGGTACTATTTTCCTTTGGGAAAGCTGCAGCAAGCTATAGCTTTCCCCAGGATGCTTATACATTTAACAAATATCATTTTATTTCTCCTTTTAATTTGTGCCCATTATATTCATCAGAACTCCAGACTTCAATGAACAAAACATTTTTATGTCCTCAGTCTCTGAAGCCACACTAAAGGATGATGGCGACTTCATTTCCCTTACCACATCCTAGCCTATGATCTGTCTTCTGCTGCTGACCTCATTATGTTTTGTTCAAAGGGATTTAATGTGAAAGAAAAAAAAACGACCAGTCTTTTTGTTGATGCTGTTTGTGATTTAATGTTGATCCTTGAGGTTAGTGTTATTTTATGGAAAATTGTGGCTTTTCCCAGAAATAGTATTGATAGATATTTGATAGAAATTTGTAAATACAATGCCCCAGACAGAAATTTGCCTCCTTAATAGGGTAGTTTATTCTTGGAGCATCCACTTTGTTCCCTAGGAGTTGATGACTTTCCCAGTTGTGTCTCTTTACCCTCAAGGTTATTGTCTTAGAAATATTCCCTTAGATGAGAGATCAGATCTTTTTCCTACTGCATGCTCCTGTGTTCCTTTTTACCAGGAAATGTTTCCCCCAATAGGTGGAAATATAGTTTCTTCCAGTGGAAAATCTCTCATCTTTCACTTTTTCACTTAAGCCAGATTTGCCAAAGTCTTTCACACCAATCCTAATACTCCCTAAGCTCAGACTCTATATAATTTGTTGTCTTGAAGACCCTCTGCCTTGCTTATGCTTAGGAGAACCTCTCTCATAACTTCCTTCATAGATAACAGTGGAATCTATTAAATACTTCAGTTCCTTGCAAAGGAATCCTCTTTGACTCTTCACTTTCATTTCTTAAAAACCAGAGATAGATCATATTTGGTTTAACAGTCACTTAGAAGTTCTGGATGGGAGCCTCAATACCTATTTGTGGGGCTATTTGGCAGCTGCTATATTTCTTTTAAATCCAGAGTCCTTGGAGAAACTTTGAGAAAATGCATGATATTAAAAATTCTGTTACTTTTTTTTTTTTTGCATTTTTCTTTCCTCTTTTCTCTTAAGCTAATTGCCGGTGTTTTTATCTAAAACACTTTTTGTCTTATCAGGGATTAATGAATTGCATTTTATAGTTCTTCCTGACATTGCTATTAACTTTCATGTGGAATTTACAAGTGAATGTAATCACCTTTTATCACCGTTAGAAGTTATCGCTAATTCTTTCAGCCTACTTAGTACAGTGCACTAAGAAAATAATTCACCACTCTTTACATTAGCTTATTCTAGAATTTAGCTCCATAACTTTCTGAAAGAAAAATAATGAACTTGTGTATGTGGTTGGCCTATATCCCTCAAAGCAAATAATCTAATTATAACCTTAAATGCACATAGAAATCTAGAATTAACATGTTATATACAATTCTTGATCATATAATTTCCTTATGTCTGTACATTTAACCACATACAGCTGTTATACAATAGGAAAAAATGTAATAGGAAACAATGGATATGCAGGTAGTAAACTGGCTATTTCTTTACAACTAAATACCAGTTTTTGAGTCTCATTTTTTTTTAATAAAGGAATGCCAGTCCTTGCCAAGCTCAAAGTGGAATCAGCCACTGCCAGTTTTTCCTTCATTTTATTTTTTGCAAAGGATTTCAAAATCTTTTTTTTTTAAAGAGAGTGAGAGAGGAGAGAGAGAGAGACAATTTTAATATTTATTTTTTAGTTATCGGCGGATACAACATCTTTGTTTGTATGTGGTGCTGAGGATCGAACCCGGGCCGCACGCATGCCAGGCGAGCACGCTACCGCTTGAGCCATATCCCCAGCCCTCAAAATCTTCATTATTACTATCCTTTTCTTTCTAAGAAAGACCTGTGTTTGAATGTGCTGGTATGATTTGAAAGTCAGAGGAGACCTAAAAGGGGGCATCTTGTGACATGAAAATGTAGTGATCAAATCCTTCTTTAGGAAAAGACTTTCTGCCCAGTTGCAATGAGGGTGGTCAGTTGACAGCCCACAACTAGTTAGCTTAGCTTTTAAGTCCAGGTAACCCTATTTTTAGGCAGTGGCATCTGAGGACTTTTCTTTCTTTGCATGCCCACCAGCTAATAATTAAATAAGGCAGCTCTATAAGAGTCTCATCATTTCTATCAGACATGTGTCCCTGGATCTGCCCATTGGGCTGACAGTCTTTGTCAAATTGGCATCAATATCTAAAGGCTTCCCCTGCCCAATCTTGATTTCTTTATTTCCTTTCACTAATTTTATTCCCCAGTTAATGTTTCTGCCCCTAACTAGATCTCAGTACCTGTTATCCAGAGAACTCACACCTGGATGCCTGTCTATATAGGGAGGAGGTCTACTTTTCCTCCTCAGATATTGGTCCTAGGTAGTGTCTTCAATGGATGTGATTGATCTGGTCCGTTTGGGGGCCCTTGGTCTCTTTCCCTGTTTCATTTTTGCTACAAATGCCTTGATACTTCTTTTATGGGTTTGTGGTCTTCGTGTGGGTGTAGTTGCCAACTTTTGATCTGATCTGGAGGCCTCTTCAAGTTTGTGATCTTCTTGCTTGTTCTTTCTCACCTGTTGTGTCAAATAGGAGAGATGTTTGTACATGGACAGCACAGGGGAGGGATGGTCAACTTGAGAAAATTTTCTACACAGGGTTGGTACAATATCTCCTACAGAGAGCACTGCTCTAGAATACCGCTACACTTTGCTTGTACTGTTATTAACCAGGAGTAGTTTGTT